>NC_071515.1:28472500-29097500 GCF_027887155.1 Malaclemys terrapin pileata | reverse complement strand
GATGGAAATATCTACACATATTAAAAGTACTAGCTCTACTCTGTAATGCAAATCACTAAGTGAAAATACTGAATAGTAGTAGACCCAGGGAATCCACGTGATATGTCCATCCAGTTTGACAGCGAATTATTCATTATTATGAGTACAGTGTTGCAACTAGTTATGTACCCACACATAGTAATTTAATCTAGACCATATTTCCCTAGTTTGCTTACAAGAATGTCACGTAGAACAGTGTCAAAAACCTTAAAGTCAAGAGATCACATCTACTGCTTCTCATATCCATTAGGCCAGTTCCCTATGAAAGAAGCAAGTTAAATTGTTTCAACATGATTGTTCTTGACAAATCTGTTGGCTATTACTTATTACCCTCCATGTGCTTACAAACTGAGTCCTTAATAATTTTTTTCTATTATCTTTCCATGTATTGAAGTTACATGGCCTATAACTCCCTGGGTCCTCTGTTAGCACCTCTCTTTAAAAATGGTTATGTTTGACATTCTCCAGAAATACTGCAAGAACTCAAACGTGTGGCCTACAATGCATAATTTTAACTAACTAAAATTTGAACAGCATCAAAAGAAAAGTTATCCTCTAAGAACTCCTCATTATTAAGGAGTGGGGAGATCTTTTGTGGCTGATACTTTTAAACAGCACTTCCCTAAAACAAGCGAGACTGCAATGGGCCGACTGTAAGATGATGTACCCAGGCACCGACACAAACTGGGAACACTTTTCCATGTCAGACTGTGCTGAGGGGCTTCACCGCTGAAGGAGCCTGACCCACAAAAGTGTCCTCTCCTTGCCATAGAGAGAGAAGGGGCCGCACCGGGGGCAGTGCCTCGGACTGGGCGGGGCGGGGGGCTCTCCGGCGAGCTATACGGCACCTCCCGCTCTGGTCCCGGAGGGGGACGGGGGGAGATCGGTGATAACGGGACGAGAGGAGCGCTCCGCACCCGCTTATCTAGGGACAACTTGTGACCGGCACATGACCGGGGACGGGCCCCTAACGGTAGGGCCAGAGGTGCTGACCGCTCCCGCGCCCCTCCCTGCCAGTTTCCCGCTCGCTTTACCTGGGGAGCTGCCTCACCACCAGACCCACTGGCGGCCCCATCCCCAGCGGTCAATGAGAAACCGCGACCACCCCGCGCAGGCCACACGCCGGCCAGTACGGCGCAAACAATGTGCGTCACCGAGCCGCGCCACCTCGGCGCAGACAGGAAACAAGCAATAACCACACTCAGCGGAAGCCATAGAAAACGGAAGTGACGTGCTCTCAGAGCCCAGTGCGCTTCTCTATGGTATGCGCGGTTGCTGGCTAGTCGTATGAGCTTCACCTGTAGCCTGGACACGAACCGGCGTGGCCCCGCCTGGCCTGCGGCCCCCAGAGAGTCGGACCGGGAGTCGCGGAGCGCTGCTGCTCGCGCTCTGCGCTGGGTAGCCACATGCTCCCGCAGCCGGCCCTGCTCCCCCCCAACACCCCGACCCAGCCACTCCGAGCCCTGCTCCCCCCGACCCAGCCCTGCTCCCCACAACACCCCGACCCAGCCACTCCGAGCCCTGCTCCCCCCGACCCAGCCACTCCGAGCCCTGCTCCCCCCCAACACCCCGACCCAGCCACTCCGAGCCCTGCTCCCCCCGACCCAGCCCTGCTCCCCCCAACACCCCGACCCAGCCACTCCGAGCCCTGCTCCCCCCGACCCAGCCCTGCTCCCCCCAACACCCCGACCCAGCCACTCCGAGCCCTGCTCCCCCCGACCCAGCCCTGCTCCCCCCAACACCCCGACCCAGCCACTCCGAGCCCTGCTCCCCCCGACCCAGCCCTGCTCCCCATAACACCCCGACCCAGCCCTGCTCCCCCCGACCCAACCCTGCTCCCCCCCAACACCCCGACCCAGCCACTCCGAGCCCTGCTCCCCCCGACCCAGCCCTGCTCCCCACAACACCCCGACCCAGCCACTCCGAGCCCTGCTCCCCCCGACCCAGCCCTGCTCCCCCCAACACTCCGACCCAGCCCTGCTCCCCCCAACACCCCGACCCAGCCACTCCGAGCCCTGCTCCCCCCGACCCAGCCCTGCTCCCCCCCAACACCCCGACCCAGCCACTCCGAGCCCTGCTCCCCCCGACCCAGCCCTGCTCCCCACAACACCCCGACCCAGCCACACTGAGCCCTGCTCCCCCCGACCCAACCCTGCTCCCCCCCAACACCCCAACCCAGCCACTCCGAGCCCTGCTCCCCCCGACCCAGCCCTGCTCCCCACAACACCCCGACCCAGCCACTCCGAGCCCTGCTCCCCCCGACCCAGCCCTGCTCCCCCCAACACTCCGACCCAGCCCTGCTCCCCCCAACACCCCGACCCAGCCACTCCGAGCCCTGCTCCCCCCGACCCAGCCCTGCTCCCCCCCAACACCCCGACCCAGCCACTCCGAGCCCTGCTCCCCCCGACCCAGCCCTGCTCCCCACAACACCCCGACCCAGCCACTCCGAGCCCTGCTCCCCCCGACCCAGCCGTGCTCCCCCCAACACTCCGACCCAGCCCTGCTCCCCCCAACACCCCGACCCAGCCACTCCGAGCCCTGCTCCCCCCGACCCAGCCCTGCTCCCCCCAACACCCCGACCCAGCCACTCCGAGCCCTGCTCCCCCCGACCCAGCCCTGCTCCCCCCAACACCCCGACCCAGCCACTCCGAGCCCTGCTCCCCCCGACCCAGCCCTGCTCCCCCCAACACCCCGACCCAGCCACTCCGAGCCCTGCTCCCCCCGACCCAGCCCTGCTCCCCCCAACACCCCGACCCAGCCACTCCGAGCCCTGCTCCCCCCTACCCAGCCCTGCTCCCTCCAACACCCCGACCCAGCCACTCCGAGCCCTGCTCCCCCCGACCCAGCCCTGCTCCCCACAACACCCCGACCCAGCCACTCCGAGCCCTGCTCCCCCCGACCCAGCCCTCCTCCCCCCAACACCCTGACCCAGCCACTCCGAGCCCTGCTCCCCCCGACCCAGCCCTGCTCCCCCCAACACCCCGACCCAGCCACTCCGAGCCCTGCTCCCCCCGACCCAGCCCTGCTCCCCCCAACACCCCAACCCAGCCACTCCGAGCCCTGCTCCCCCCCAACACCCCGACCCAGCCACTCCGAGCCCTGCTCCCCCCGACCCAGCCCTGCTCCCCACAACACCCCGACCCAGCCACACTGAGCCCTGCTCCCCCCGACCCAGCCCTGCTCCCCCCCAACACCCCAACCCAGCCACTCCGAGCCCTGCTCCCCCCCAACACCCCGACCCAGCCACTCCGAGCCCTGCTCCCCCCGACCCAGCCCTGCTCCCCACAACACCCCGACCCAGCCACTCCGAGCCCTGCTCCCCCCGACCCAGCCCTGCTCCCCCCAACACTCCGACCCAGCCCTGCTCCCCCCAACACCCCGACCCAGCCACTCCGAGCCCTGCTCCCCCCGACCCAGCCCTGCTCCCCCCAACACCCCGACCCAGCCACTCCAAGCCCTGCTCCCCCCGACCCAGCCCTGCTCCCCCCAACACCCCGACCCAGCCACTCCGAGCCCTGCTCCCCCCGACCCAGCCCTGCTCCCCCCAACACTCCGACCCAGCCACACTGAGCCCTGCTCCCCCCGACCCAGCCCTGCTCCCCCCCAACACCCCAACCCAGCCACTCCGAGCCCTGCTCCCCCCGACCCAGCCCTGCTCCCCCCCAACACCCCGACCCAGCCACACTGAGCCCTGCTCCCCCCGACCCAGCCCTGCTCCCCCCAACACCCCGACCCAGCCACTCCGAGCCCTGCTCCCCACAACACCCCGACCCAGCCACTCCGAGCCCTGCTCCCCCCGACCCAGCCCTGCTCCCCCCAACACCCCAACCCAGCCACTCCGAGCCCTGCTCCCCCCGACCCAGCCCTGCTCCCCCCAACACCCCAACCCAGCCACTCCGAGCCCTGCTCCCCCCGACCCAGCCCTGCTCCCCCCCAACACCCCGACCCAGCCACTCCGAGCCCTGCTCCCCCCGACCCAGCCCTTCTCCCCCCCAACACCCCGACCCAGCCACTCCGAGCCCTGCTCCCCCCGACCCAGCCCTGCTCCCCACAACACCCCGACCCAGCCACTCCGAGCCCTGCTCCCCCCGACCCAGCCCTGCTCCCCCCAACACCCCAACCCAGCCACTCCGAGCCCTGCTCCCCCCCAACACCCCGACCCAGCCACTCCGAGCCCTGCTCCCCCCCAACACCCCGACCCAGCCACTCCGAGCCCTGCTCCCCCCGACCCAGCCCTGCTCCCCACAACACCCCGACCCAGCCACTCCGAGCCCTGCTCCCCCCGACCCAGCCCTGCTCCCCCCCAACACCCCGACCCAGCCACTCCGAGCCCTGCTCCCCCCGACCCAGCCCTGCTCCCCCCAACACCCCGACCCAGCCACTCCAAGCCCTGCTCCCCCCGACCCAGCCCTGCTCCCCCCAACACCCCGACCCAGCCACTCCGAGCCCTGCTCCCCCCGACCCAGCCCTGCTCCCCACAACACCCCGACCCAGCCACACTGAGCCCTGCTCCCCCCGACCCAGCCCTGCTCCCCCCCAACACCCCAACCCAGCCACTCCGAGCCCTGCTCCCCCCGACCCAGCCCTGCTCCCCCCCAACACCCCGACCCAGCCACTCCGAGCCCTGCTCCCCCCGACCCAGCCCTGCTCCCCCCAACACCCCGACCCAGCCACTCCGAGCCCTGCTCCCCCCAACACCCCGACCCAGCCCTGCTCCCCCCAACACCCCGACCCAGCCACTCCGAGCCCTGCTCCCCCCGACCCAGCCCTGCTCCCCCCAACACCCCGACCCAGCCACTCCGAGCCCTGCTCCCCCCGACCCAGCCCTGCTCCCCCCAACACCCCGACCCAGCCACTCCGAGCCCTGCTCCCCCCTACCCAGCCCTGCTCCCTCCAACACCCCGACCCAGCCACTCCGAGCCCTGCTCCCCCCGACCCAGCCCTGCTCCCCACAACACCCCGACCCAGCCACTCCGAGCCCTGCTCCCCCCGACCCAGCCCTGCTCCCCCCAACACCCCGACCCAGCCACTCCGAGCCCTGCTCCCCCCGACCCAGCCCTGCTCCCCCCAACACCCCGACCCAGCCACTCCGAGCCCTGCTCCCCCCTACCCAGCCCTGCTCCCTCCAACACCCCGACCCAGCCACTCCGAGCCCTGCTCCCCCCGACCCAGCCCTGCTCCCCACAACACCCCGACCCAGCCACTCCGAGCCCTGCTCCCCCCGACCCAGCCCTGCTCCCCCCAACACCCCGACCCAGCCACTCCGAGCCCTGCTCCCCCCGACCCAGCCCTGCTCCCCCCAACACCCCGACCCAGCCACTCCGAGCCCTGCTCCCCCCGACCCAGCCCTGCTCCCCCCAACACCCCGACCCAGCCACTCCGAGCCCTGCTCCCCCCGACCCAGCCCTGCTCCCCCCAACACCCCAACCCAGCCACTCCGAGCCCTGCTCCCCCCCAACACCCCGACCCAGCCACTCCGAGCCCTGCTCCCCCCGACCCAGCCCTGCTCCCCCCAACACCCCGACCCAGCCACTCCGAGCCCTGCTCCCCCCGACCCAGCCCTGCTCCCCCCAACACCCCGACCCAGCCACTCCGAGCCCTGCTCCCCCCGACCCAGCCCTGCTCCCCCCAACACCCCGACCCAGCCACTCCGAGCCCTGCTCCCCCCGACCCAGCCCTGCTCCCCACAACACCCCGACCCAGCCACTCCGAGCCCTGCTCCCCCCGACCCAGCCCTGCTCCCCCCAACACCCCGACCCAGCCCTGCTCCCCCCAACACCCCGACCCAGCCACTCCGAGCCCTGCTCCCCCCGACCCAGCCCTGCTCCCCCCCAACACCCCGACCCAGCCACTCCGAGCCCTGCTCCCCCCGACCCAGCCCTGCTCCCCACAACACCCCGACCCAGCCACTCCGAGCCCTGCTCCCCCCGACCCAGCCCTGCTCCCCCCAACACTCCGACCCAGCCCTGCTCCCCCCAACACCCCGACCCAGCCACTCCGAGCCCTGCTCCCCCCGACCCAGCCCTGCTCCCCCCCAACACCCCGACCCAGCCACTCCGAGCCCTGCTCCCCCCGACCCAGCCCTGCTCCCCACAACACCCCGACCCAGCCACTCCGAGCCCTGCTCCCCCCGACCCAGCCCTGCTCCCCCCAACACTCCGACCCAGCCCTGCTCCCCCCAACACCCCGACCCAGCCACTCCGAGCCCTGCTCCCCCCGACCCAGCCCTGCTCCCCCCAACACCCCGACCCAGCCACTCCGAGCCCTGCTCCCCCCGACCCAGCCCTGCTCCCCCCAACACCCCGACCCAGCCACTCCGAGCCCTGCTCCCCCCTACCCAGCCCTGCTCCCCCCAACACCCCGACCCAGCCACTCCGAGCCCTGCTCCCCCCGACCCAGCCCTGCTCCCCACAACACCCCGACCCAGCCACTCCGAGCCCTGCTCCCCCCGACCCAGCCCTGCTCCCCCCCAACACCCCGACCCAGCCACTCCGAGCCCTGCTCCCCCCGACCCAGCCCTGCTCCCCCCAACACCCCGACCCAGCCACTCCGAGCCCTGCTCCCCCCGACCCAGCCCTGCTCCCCCCAACACCCCGACCCAGCCACTCCGAGCCCTGCTCCCCCCGACCCAGCCCTGCTCCCCCCAACACCCCGACCCAGCCCTGCTCCCCCCAACACCCCGACCCAGCCACTCCGAGCCCTGCTCCCCCCAACACCCCGACCCAGCCCTGCTCCCCCCCAACACCCCGACCCAGCCACTCCGAGCCCTGCTCCCCCCGACCCAGCCCTGCTCCCCCCCAACACCCCGACCCAGCCACTCCGAGCCCTGCTCCCCCCTACCCAGCCCTGCTCCCCACAACACCCCCGATCCAGGCACACTGAGCCCTGCTCCCCCCGACCCAGCCCTGCTCCCCCCCAACACCCCGACCCAGCCACTCCGAGCCCTGCTCCCCCCGACCCAGCCCTGCTCCCCACAACACCCCGACCCAGCCACACTGAGCCCTGCTCCCCCCGACCCAGCCCTGCTCCCCCCCAACACCCCGACCCAGCCACTCCGAGCCCTGCTCCCCCCGACCCAGCCCTGCTCCCCCCCAACACCCCGACCCAGCCACTCCGAGCCCTGCTCCCCCCGACCCAGCCCTGCTCCCCCCCAACACCCCGACCCAGCCACTCCGAGCCCTGCTCCCCCCCAACACCCCGACCCAGCCACTCCGAGCCCTGCTCCCTCCCGACCCAGCCCTGCTCCCCCCAACACCCTGATCCAGCCACACCGAGCCCTGCTCCCCCGACCCGGCCCTGCTCCCCCCCAAGATCCCGACCCAGCCACACCGAGCCCTGCTCCCCCCCAACCCAGCCCTGCTCCCCGCAACACCCCCACCCAGCCCTGCTCCCCCACAACACACCGACTCAGCCACACCGAGTCCTGCTCCCCCCCAACCGAGCCCTGCTCCCCCCAACACACCGACCCAGCCACACCGAGCCCTGCTCCCCCCTAACATCCCAACCCAGCCACACCGAGCCCCGCTCACCCCCCAAATCCCGACCCAGCCACACCGAGCCCTGCTCCGCCCGACCCAGCCTTCCCCCCCCAGCACCCCAACCCAGCCCTGCTCCCCCCCAGCACTCCAACCCAGCCACATCCAGCCCTGCTCCCCCCAACACTCCAACCCAGCCCTGCTCCCCCCAACACCCCAACCCAGCCACACCGAGCCCTGTTAATTCCAGTTCTGCAGTTTCTTGTTGGAGTCAGTTTTTGAAGTTTTTTTTGTTGAAGAATGGCCACTTTTAAGTCTGTTATTGAGTGTCCAGGGAGATTGAAGTGCTCTCCTACTGGTTTTTGCATGTTATGATTCCTGATGTCAGATTTGTGTCCATTTATTCTTTTGCATAGAGACTGTCCGGTTTGGCCAATGTACATGGCAGAGGGGCACTGCTGGCATATATCACATTGGTAGATGTGCAGGTGAAAGAGCCTCTGATGGTGTGGCTGATGTGGTTAGGTCCTATGATGGTCCTTGGGAGACAGGCCAGGCCTCGCTTACAGACAGCCCCCCAACCTGAAGCAAATACTCAGCAGCAGCTACACACCGCACAACAAAAACACTAACCCAGGAACCAAACCCTGCAACAAACCCCAGTGCCAACTCTGTCAGCATATCTATTCAAGGGACACCATTATGGGACCTAACCACATCAGCCACACCATCAGGAGCTTGTTAAGAACAGGCTTTAAGGGTAAGGTCAGAGGGTTCCTCGCTGAGCAACATTAATAGGTTTTGATTCCTGCTGATACTGAACAGCTGGGGAATAGTAGGTAGATCTGCTCTCCTATGAAGAGAACATATTATGAGGAAACAGCCGACAGCCCGTTTTCCCTAATGGCAAACAGGACTGCATAGGGCTTGGCATATCTCCCACCTCAGTAGAGAAGTCTTGAAGAAGCCCTTCAAATTGGTTGCAATTCAATTTGAGCACATGAGGAATGCTAGCTAAGTGTTGGTATACAGGCTCATTGTCACTAAAAATAAACTTAATTGAAGAAGTTTTAGCTACCTAGTTATACCATTGTCATCACTGTCACAGCTGAAGTCCTGGAGGAATTTGAATGCATTGAAGTTTGCTTTTACAAAGAGCACAAACATAGCCCCATCCTCATTGTCACAGGAGTAGTCTCTAAGAGAGATATAGAGTTTGTCTTGTCTTCTGCTTAGATTGTAAGCTTTTTGAGCTGGGGACCATCTTTTTTGTTCTGTGTTTGTATAGGATCTAGCATAATGTCCTGCTCTATGACAAACTGCCGTAGTCATACAAATAATGAATGCTACTACTAATATGTAAATAGTTAACAGAAGATGGTGCTTGAGAGTATGCAGCATTATGCCTTGGTTTTGTAGGAACTATAAAACTTGTGCTTTGTAAATGGCTTCTTACGTGCAGCTTTTTAGCATGATGCAGTTCTTAGCATGAAGTCAAAAGCAAACGTGGTTTTACTCCTTTTATTCAGCTTTACTGTGTTTGAACATTATCTCAAAACACAATTTAAATGGGGATCCCTCTGAACTGGCTTTGAGTGTGAATAGGGCTGCACCAGTTTCCCCAAATCATGTGAGAGACATGGTAGAGGCTAATAGTAAGTACAGGGGTTTTAAAGTGGTTTTGAACATATTGCTCTGTCTAGAAAAGCCAACTGCAAATGTTTTAACAGGTTTGGGGATGGGAGTCTATTTGAACATAGTTTTAAAATGATTTTCAAACATGGTTATATCTTTGGTGAGATTAGGAACTTGGGTGATGATCCTGCAATGAGGTTCATGTAGGTGGATCCCTGCTGTCCTGCAGATTCTCATTGGTTGCTGTCATAACTATAAAGGGAAGGGTAACAGCTGTCCTGTGTACAGTACTATAAAATCCCTCCTGGCCAGAAACTCCAAAATCCTTTTCCCTGCAAAGGGTTAAGAAGCTCAGGTAACCTGGCTGGCATCTGACCTAAAGGACCAATAAGGGGACAAGATACTTTCAAATCTTGGGGGGGGAGGGGAAAGTTTTTGTTTGTGTTCTTTGTTTGGGAGTGTGTTCGTTCTCGGGACTGAGAGGGACCAGACATCAATCCAGGTTCTCCACATCTTTCTAAACAAGTCTCTCCTATTTCAAACTTGTAAGTAAATAGCCAGGCAAGGCATGTTAGTTTTCCTTTGTTTTCTCAACTTGTAAATGTATCTTTTACTAGAGTGTTTATCTTTGTTTGCTGTACTTTGAACCTGAGACTAGAGGGGAGTCCTCTGAGCTCTTTAAGTTTGATTACCCTGTAAGGTTAATTTCCATACTGATTTTACAGAGATGATTTTTACTTTTTTCTTTAATTAAAAGCCTTCTTTTTAAGAACCTGATTGATTTTTCCTTGTTTTAAGATCCAAGGGGTTTGGATCTTGATTCACCAGGAGTTGGTGGGAGGAAGGAGGGGGTATGGTTAATTTCTCCTTGTTTTAGATCCCAGGGGGGTTGGAACTGTATTCACCAGGAGTTGGTGGGAGGAAGGAGGGGGAATGTTAATTTCTCCTTGTTTTAAGATCCAAGGGGTTTGGATCTGTATTCACCAGGGAATTGGTGAAGGTTTTTCAAGGCTTCCCAGGGGGGGAATCCATTGGAAATGGTGGCAGCGGACCAGGGCTAAGCTGGTAGTTAAGCTTAGAAGTTTTCATGCAGGCCCCTACATTTGTACCCTAAAGTTCAAAGTGGGGATACAGCCTTGACAGTTGCCCATATGGAGATTACTGCAGGACTGGGTTTATCCCTGGAGTGCCACCACTCGTCTTAAAATAGAAAATGAAATTAAAGTTTAAGAAAAACTTTGGGGGTGATTTATACCTTTGCTCGCTATAGGATGGAATCAGAACTTTATAACTGGGTTCACAGGCCCTACCCTGCCAACAGTTAACAAAGATTCTACTTTAACTCAAATAATATGGGCCTGTGCTTCCAGTGGAGGAACATGCTCTGTTTTATCCCACTGCTACTATGAAGTTCCAAGTAGCCAGACAGTCCTGTGTAAAAAGAGCTGTGAAGTCCTACGTGTCCATGTATTTGTTACAATAATATAGTAAAAATAATTTAGTAATCTCTCTGAGGTCTTCTCAGTGCTGTTCTCTAGCATATAAGTGTGAATTATATACACCAACGTTATGTTAACACTTTGAGTGAGAATATTAGTATTAGAGTTTAAAAGTGTGTGAGAGAGATTGTGGGATAGGTGAAACTGCAGTTCATGAAGTGGGGACATATCATCAGCATTTCTTGGTGTGGCATGTTGCTAAACTTGTTGTCTTGATCCAATTTCATTTTAAAACCTTACAGTAAGATTTGTTTTCCAGTATAAAAATCCATCTCAGAAACACTAAAAGACTCCAGATGGCAGACTTGCTTTTTGTTTCTGAAAATGTCCGCCCCTACTTGTAGTGGCACCATCTGTAATAGCATTTCTGTTGCAGTTTCTTTTTCCAAATGTTTTAAATTCAATTGTAAAAAATTGATCCAGACTAAAACTTGACATAAAAGAGGAGGAAATAAATTTCTGTAATACAGGATGTTACACTAGGGCCCCACTCCTGCAACTTGTTATGCAAAGACAGACCACTGCACCAATATGGAGCCCCATTTTCACTTTGCAGGCACCCAGGGGACTACCCACATGGAATCATTTGCAAGATATCAGGGTCTAGATTTGGCCATCAATTATATTATTATTAAAAATGCAGCCTTTAGTCTATTTTGAGTGTATAAGACATCAATATTCTGTCTCTCAGTACAGTACAATTAGAAATAGGCCCAAACCAAAACACCATAACTGGATGCCCCCAAAGTGTTGAGGTGTTAAAGATCTGAACCCAGGTCTCCATCCAGGCTTTAAAAATGACTTCTCTGTAAATGGACTGAACATAAAGCTCAAATTGAAACATACCTGAATTATGAGGAGTTTGATATCCAGGTCATATTTTGCAGTGATATGGCACCTTCCATCTGAGAGTCTCTACAGTTTACAGATGTGTATTTAGCCTTACAATATCTCTTTGAGATAGGTAAATGCTATCTGTTGTTATTCCATTGTACAGCTGAGGAAATATAGACTCAGAACTAGCTCAAAATTATAGAAATGTGCTGGAGGGGACTTTTGGGAGCTCTTGGAAGCCCATTATTAAAGCAAAGGGGAGGATTGTGTTCAATGCAAGGTCAAACAGGATGTCTATGTTAGATCCAGGAATAGAAGCCCAGGGTCTGATTCTTTTCTAACTTATACTGATTTTTAGACCAGTGTGACCCGATTGGCTTCAGTACAGTTACTTGAGATGAATACTAGTGTAAATGATGGGACTTTGGGCCCCTGGTCTCCCATCTCCCAATCCTGTGCTCTGCTCATAGCTCCACATCTGAATTTTGCACCTTGAACCAGAGTGGATGGTAGGCTATGTAAGCAGTGAGGTTCCACAAGGCATTTTCTTAGCCATGGTTTCCATTGCATTCCATGTCCAAAGTGCTGGGACTTGGAGCAGAAACTATGTAGTATGATGACTCATGCCTTCTGCCTCCTGACGTGCCTGGACCCAACGGTGAGAAGCATCGCGCAGGAGGCCATACGAGGCGTGGTCGGGCTCCCTCCAAGCAGGACGTCGCCACTTACCTCAGCGGCTCCCTGGAGGCTGAGTTCGGGAGAGAGGGGGGAGACCTGTCCTTTCTCTGGTCCCGCACCCGCAACGCTTCGAGACACCTGGGTAAGAGGATCGGCTGCTGCTGGAAGTGGTGCGATGAGCACCGGGAGCTGGGAATACTGGTGCCACTCATAAAGATCCCGGACCACACCATCATCATCCCGACCGCCAGAGCTATGCTGGAAAGGTCCCCTGAAAGACGCCATCCGCTGCCATTATGCCGAGAACCTCAAGTGGAAGCCGGACCAGGGCAAGGTGTTCGAGGTTTCCAGCAAGTGGGACGCCAGTAACCACTTCCTCTCCGGGGGTAGCTTCACCAGGTTCGCCAACTGGCGGTTCGTCCACAGGGCCCGATTCAACTGCGTTCCTCTCAACGGAGCCATCCCCCATGGCAACTGGGACAAGCGCTGCAGGAAGTGCGGCTATGCAAACAAAACCTGCCGCACGTCCTGTGTAGATGCAAGCAGCACTCCGGAGCCTGGCGGCACCGCCACAATGCCATCCAGAACTGGCTGGTGAAAGCCATCCCGCCGTCCCTGGGGAAGATCATCCTCGACTCCGCCATCCCCGGGACAGACAGCCGACTGCGACCTGACATCGTCGTAACGGACGCAGAAAAGAAGAAGGTTCTCCTGGTAGACGTCACGGTGCCTTTTGAAAAGAGGTCACCGGCCTTCCACAAGGCCCGAGCACGGAAAGAGTCGAAGTACACCCCACTGGCCGAGACCCTGAGAGCCCAGGAATACGAGGTCCAGATACATGTCCTGATCGTGGGAGCCCTGGGCTCGTGGGATCCCCACAACGAGACAGTTCTGAGAGCGTGCGGAGTCGGTCGACGCTACGCCCGGCTCATGAGACAGCTCATGGTGTCCAACACCATCAGGTGGTACAGAGACATTTATACGGAACACATCACAGGACACCGCCAATACCACACTGAGTAACTGAGACTGCCAACCAGGGAAATAACCCACTTCCTTCCCTGACGGACCAAGTGACGCACCCCACCCATGTACTTATCCGCTACACCGATGCTGACTTGGACTCCTTATACATTCCATGGGTGGCGTACCCGAGCCCACTTATCCACTGACACTTGAAAAACTCTTGCACCCCAATCTGGGTCTATGCCAGTTATGTGATCTGTATGTATCTCTTCACTCTTGCAACCGATACCTGTAATCCCTCATAACCCAAGCCTGACCCAAGATGAACAGTACCTTCCCTTTTAACTTGTGTATATTTAATTTTAAACATTCACTTTAATAAAATTT
Source organism: Malaclemys terrapin pileata (assembly GCF_027887155.1). Taxonomy (NCBI): domain Eukaryota; kingdom Metazoa; phylum Chordata; order Testudines; family Emydidae; genus Malaclemys; species Malaclemys terrapin. The sequence goes on along the minus strand of NC_071515.1, from coordinate 29,083,987 downwards.
TTAAATCTTTTTCTTGTTTACATAGGAAGGTGGAAACAGCAACACTGTCAAGGGGACGGGTGTGTGTGTGCAGGGAAAGCCTTCTGTGAGGGCACAGTGACAGAAGAAGCTGGTCTTTGTGAGGTTGTTCTTACATTTTCTCAAAAAAATGTGTTATACCAACACTGGCGTCAGCCCATCTCTAAACACATGTCATTGTTCCAGTAGTCTTCCTCCAAAAACACTTTGCAGAGAGGAATGTCAGAGAGAAAACACCTTACAGAGCCAGGTCCACTGACTCCTACAAGCAGAAACAGGAAAAAATTCAATGGGGAGGATGGAGTTGTACAAGAAGAAATAAGTTGTACTGTAACCCTTTCACCTCTGAATTTATGGGCCAGGTGATCCTGTCAGTCGAGTGGAAGGGGTGTGGGAGAGTCTTAGCAACTGAGAAAAAGGACTGCTGAGGAGGAAGAATATCCCTAGTAGCCCAGTCAGGTATTTGAAGTGGGTGGATATTTGGTGAGGGGGAGAGCCATGGCAACCAGAAGGAAGGGCAAATTGTGTTTATCCCACTGAGATGAGGGTTCTGAGAGTCTGGTCAGGGTTCTCAAAGTTTGGGAGAAAATATAATGCAGTTGTGGGAGGACTCATGAGTTAATGTTTTTCTGCAGGGAAGAATACAGTTCTAGCAACTAAATGTAACTCCTGGGATTTAGCAGGAGGGCTCCAGCAGCAGCTGGATTCCTAGCCTGTCACCTATATACTAATGATTAATAACATACACCTGTATATCACCTATATATAACCTACACCTGTATATTACTAGCGGTGCTGACCGGAGCCACCAGGATCCCTTTACAACTGGGCATTCCTATCGAAAACAGGACACCTGGCAACCCTACTTGTTACCCTCGACAGAGAGGCCCAATTCTGCTCCACTGAAGTCAATGGCAAATCTCCCACTTAGCAGGTCCTAAGTGGACTGTGGAAACTGAACTACCATTACATTCCCTAAAAGTGCCCTCGCCAGGGAAGAGTTGAGAGACTAGTACAGTAGGGGGAATCCTTTGCCTATACTTTAGTAATCCTGTGGCCGGAGAACTGCAGTCTCCAGAGCTTTTAGTCTAACGCCTTTCACAAATGTTAAATTCACTTAAATTTTGAAGTCCTAGTTGCTTTATTCTGTTTTGGAGTCTGGCCTGCAGCAGTGAGGGAGCAGTGACTTCTGTCCCGCAGCAAGAATGTGTGAGAAAGAAGTAAGTGTGTTTCTCCAAATGTAATCTGCATCCTGTTAGCAGGGAAGGATGGAAGCAAAGGCATTATGAAACTGTTTTTAGTGAAGCTGTTTCCATTGTAGGGCCTCAAAGGAAGCATGGGGAAATGAGGGGGCGGCTGCACTCTGCAGCAGCTGCAGCTGCTATTATGATTCTGCTGGGATGGAGGCCCAGCAGCAAGGATCTCAGCCAGTAACATCCATCACTGCACATGCTCCTTCCCACCCCCCTGGTGTTACGGGCAGCAATACCCCCCATTGTACCAATCTCTCCATTATTCCCTGGGTTAGATGTCAACCTCATCAAACTTTCTCCACATCACCATAGGGGGTAGGGTAGTAGCATCTCCCTTATCACCTTCTCCACTATCTGTCTCTCCCCTATATATTAGGATAAGCAGTACCTTCCATAGCACATCTTCCTTCTCGAGCAGCAGGCAAATGACCTTTCTCAAGAGATCTAGCCAGAGGCTGGATCCTGCAAAGTGCTAAGCAGCTCCTGAAGTTGGTTTCAGTGGGAGTTGAATGTTCAGCACCATGAAGGTTCAGGCCCTAGGAGAACAGGTTGGGCAGATGTGTGTGCAGTCTATAGCAATAGCTTTGTGTGTATGAGTGCATGTATGTGTGAGATGGGCAGTTTTTGCCCTGATGTCTTCCCTTGCTAGGAGGATTCCACTCCCCTCGTCCCAGCCTCCCACTCAACTTTAGCAGTGAGAAATGCTACAACTGGCTGACTATCTAAACCACCCACTGGAGGAAGAGCACCAGTAGCAACACTTCTCACCTTCTCTGCTCTTTAACCACAGCAAGAAAGAGCTCAAGTGTGGGTGAAAATAGCTGCTTGAGGGGAATGAACTTTCTTAGTCACTAATGACGCTTATTTTTGGTATTCCTGAAGGGAACATCATGTTCTCTTGTTATTTTGTATGTCCTCAGGAAAGTGAGTAGCTCTATACGAATGACATGATTATATTGCTTTTCCCCGATAGCTCTAATGAGGGCACTTTGGCAGCCCAGCAGCTATCACTTAGGGCTTGTACACATGGCCACTTATGCTGGTATAACGTATGTCGTTCAGAAGTGTGAATAAGCCACTCCCCTGAGCAAGGACCTAACCGGTGTGGACAGGAGAGCTTCTCCCACTGACATAGCTACTGCTTCTCACGGAGGTGGTTTTATTATGCCGATGGGAGAGCGTAGAGCCTCTTCACCAGACGCGATACAGTGCCACAGCTCCGCCACTGTACCACTTCAATAGACTGTCCCATAGAGAAGCTTACCCTTAAAAGGGGCTTTCAGGAATCTAGATAGAAAAATACTGAGTTTATTTTGGAAATTCATGGTGAGACAAAATGTATCCCTTTATGTCATCTTACCTTGTGTTCTGCTGTCACTGTGGGAGATTCAGGGTGATCTCCATGTGTATTCTACGCATGGAAGGGGAGAAGGTTGCTTGTTTTTGATATATTGTGGATTATTTATATTACAAAATATCAGTCCTGAGATTCTCCTTCACTTATGCCCACTTTACACCTATGTAATTTCACTGGCTTCAGAAGAGTTACTCCTGATTTACACTGGCATACGAGAGGGGGAAATCCAGTTCGTCAGCTTTACATAGAATGTTGCCCAAGATTTTCTTGTTGTTGTTTTCCCTAGGATGGAAATGTTTATGCAGTATTGGTATGTGTAAGTAGAATCTGTAAAACTAACAACCAGATTCATACTGTGAAGTAATATCACAAGACCTTCACCACTTCACAGATAGCACTTCAAAGTCAAAGGAGAAATAGTTTGAGGTGCTCTGGATTAGACCTTTAAAATATCCCAGATGTTGGATTATATGTGAGCTCAGTTAGGGCCTGATCCAAAACCACTGACGTCAAAGAGAGTTGACTTTAATGAGTGTTGGATTAGGTCCTTTGCACCTTTTGGGTCCTCAAGACTTTATAAAGTATTAGAGTGTATAGAAAAGCATAAGTACAGTAAATAGTTAATCCTGCTAAATTCAGCAAATGTTTAGCTTAACATTGAGCAGTTAAATAGAAATAAATTTTTTAAATCTTAGATTAAAGTTTGTACAGAACTGTGAAAAATGTAAGGCACTATTTTACTCTGAAGAAATACCTTTAAAAGATTACATTATTTTTATCACTTAGTATAGTTTTTGTTCTTAAAAACGTGATACAAAAAAGAATGCTATCTAGAAACTGATATATAGTTAAAGCAGAACCCCTAGTGTGGACGTGATTATACTGGAATAAAGGTTAGTTTATTAGTATAGTTTATTTCTGCATATTTATAGAAATAAACTATACCGATAAGGAACTTTTACACGGCATAGCTGTATCCAGACTAAGGGGTTGTACTGCTTAAACTATATCGTTTTCTAAACCAATATAGTTAAATCCTCCTTCAAAACCCTCCTTAAAATTCTTATTTTCCATGATGCTGACAAATAACTTGACAATGGCTAGGCTGCTAGTGTCCCGAGACCATTGTCTGTCATGCTGACTAATACAGTCTCATTGTTTTTTAATACTTCCACATCAGTCTGTCTGAATCTATCTGTTGTCTCTTGTTTTAGTCTTGGATTGTAAACTCTTTGGGGCAGGGACTGTCTTTTGTTTATTGTTTGTAGAACAGTGGAGTCCTGGTCCATTACTAGAGCTCCCAAGCTCTACATTAATACAAATACTATATAATAATAAAATGACATGAAAGCTATGTAGACAAGTTTTTTTAGTCTCTTGGATTTTTTTGGCTTGGCCAGCAAAAAGGAAGACTGATGTTTGTGTCTCTGCCCATAGTAATGTGTAGTTGTAAGCTATTTATGTGTACTGTTTTCAGCATAATCTGAACACACTTGGCTCTTCGTTGTTAGTTTTAATAACCGCTACAGGTTTGGGTCAACTTGCTTGGACATTATTTAATTGAGACAAATTTATTTACTTATTGATTCATTCATTCATTGCTGAAAGTAAAATTGTTGCAAATATGTAGAGCCCAATTCTCCAATGTCTTAGTGCTGCTTGCTCAGCACAAAAATGCCTTAAAGCCAGTGTAGGCCGGTATTGGAAGATTCCTCAATGCTGGAGGAATATTTAGGTGGCACAAAGACGTTGTAATAGCTCCTGTGCCATCTCTTCTTGGCCAATGGTATAAGAAAGCATACAAAATCTAATGATTAAAAATCTTGTTAAGCTTTATTTTCTTTTGCCTTGTACTTTGTGTAGTAATATACAAAGGTGGAAAAATTAGTAGACAGTAGGTTTTAAATGCTATCAAATTGCAGTGATTTACACCCACAATAGTATTTTATATCAACTTTGCACAGGTCTTAAAGGCAGTGGAGAATCATATTCATTAATTTCAATAGGAGCACTATCTGACCCTATTTTACTACTGTTTGCCTATATTAACATGTATCATCTTAAAGGAGGAATGGGAAGATGGAGAGATTTGGAACAGAATCCTAATAATGCTTATCTGTGAATAATTCCTTCCACTGACTAGCCCAGAAACAAAGGAGATGATGTAGAAATCTAATTACCACGTTCGCATATAATGCGGCAGAAGGATCAATGGATGGGATTCCATTAGCAAAAGTTAAAGAAAGTAGAAACAAGCTGAAAAGAAACTAATTGCCTTTAGACTTTAAAAAAAATTTTTGAATGACTTTAGTGTTTATTATTTTAAATATATGCCTCTTATAACTATCCGTTGATTCACATGTAACTCATAATTATAATCTGCTGGAGTTACAGGCCCACACTGAGGAAAGAGAAATATTCCTAATGTTAAACACATGTAAGTTGACTGATTTCCTTTAGAATATTGCAAACATTTCCCTTGTCAGTTTTTTTTCTGCAGCATTAAAGATCTTACTTGTAATTCCATACCACATTTACCACTGGATTAATTAATTTTAAAGGTACTGTTCATGGCAATCTTCACATACAGAATTTTCAAGCTAAAATTAATCTTAAAATATAGCCTTCTCTTGCCAACTACTGTCATTCTGAACTTTTCTTCATATAAAATGAAGGATTGGATTGGCTCTGGGAATCAGGGCCAGCCCACAACATTTTGGCACCTGAGGCACCATGACAGGCCATAAACATTTTCAAATGGATCCTGAGCCCAGAAAGGTTGAGAACTGCTGGCTTAGACTATTCAGCATTGCTCTTATCTCCTGGACCTCCGTTCCATTGCAGTGACCATCAGGAGGATGAATGGAACTGGATGGTCTGGTAAACAGACAAAACCAGAAGAGAGAGGAAAAATGGAGGGAACACCCTCTCTGGGTACTGCTCTTAGATGTTGTATATCACCTACATCTTCTCTCTGAATAGTTGACAGGTATGTATGCTATCTGCCTGATTCAAATCCTATTGAAGTCAATGACAAGACTTCCATTGATTTCAGTGGACTCTGGATTTTAAACTGTTATCATTCCTAGGACAAGAGACTAATTCTCTGATATGACTAATCACCAGCCAAGTTTATGCTTTGTTGGCAAAGTCTGAAGAAGAAAGTTCTGTGGGAGGAAAAAAAGAGGTTACTTTGCTTCCTGAAACAGTTTGGTTCCATGGGACTATGTCTTGGGAGACCTGAGAAGCAAGTACAGTATAAGCCATGAATCTCTGAATTTCTGCAGAGTACAGTACTACATTATTAGTTTTGGACCTGATCTTCTATGGTTCTCTATGTTCTCAATTCCCACCGGCTTCAATGGACGTTGAGGACATTTAGCACTTTGCAAAATTGGGCCCTTCAAAGCTAAATTAAAATTTTGTTCAAAACTAAACATATGTTGTTTTTCTTCACACTCAATTTAGTTTCCAAGTTTGGAAAAAAACATTGCTGGGGAGGAATCCAATGAATTTACTAATGAGCTGGGTAAGTATGGGGTTATTATTATCTACTTCTTGTAACTTTATTCCTGTGTTATTTTGATCCTCATCTTGACACTCTGAAACAAACAGATGTTTTAAAGCTTTCCACTGTAAATACTACAATATGTTAAGTCCCATTTCAAATACCTTGTGAACATGGTATATTTTAGGAAACAGGAATGTCAGTGATAGAAAATTGCTTCAGAAATGCTGCACACATGAATAGTTGATCTTAGATTGTACCGATAGCTGAAAAGCAAATATCTCAGGTTTCTCATCTATTGTTAGTGAATTTAATTTCCAACTGAAAATGTGAGTAGAGACAAAAACAGTATGGTAAATGTATAGTATAGTATTTATGTCAATTATACATAGACGTTCACATTATCAACTCTTGTTATGACTGGCATACAATAGTCTATACCAGTGTATAGAAATCTTTAATGAGAATCATTAAAGATTAATGTTTCTATCCATCTTCAACGGTTTTGTAAGCATCGTAATCTGTCCATACATCTTTATCTGGGATGTTTCTTTAAAACTTGAAGAATAACATGGTGTATTAAGGCCTGATCCTATGCTGATTGAAGTTAATAGCAATGCTCCCATTGGCTATAATGGTGTAAGCTCAAGACAGTATTTCCTAATACAGAGGATGGGGTAAGTCTAGGCATGTTCTCATGAGAATGTGTTTCATCAATGCATCAATGACTTGCCTATTATTTTAATACCATGTGGATAACTAAAATGAAAACTGAATTCAACTACTAGCGTTGCCCAGATTCTAAAATATTAACACGCACAAAATATAGATTATGTTAAGGTTAAGATGCTCACTGCAAAATAAAAGCAAATAAACTCAGAGCTAACTGTTAAAGCACTGACTTACACTATCTGACTCACTTTTCTGTGTTGAGAAATTAGAGGGTCCTAACACCACTGCATGCTGCCATTTATAATGGGGCAAATTCAGCCCTGGCGTAAGGGGAGGCCATGGCCAAAAAATGAAAAATTGAAAAATTTGAGTGCCTATACGTAAGCACCTAAATCCATGTTTGGGCACTTAATTGGCCTGACTTTCAAAGGTGCTGAACACCTGAACCTCTGATTAAAGTCACAGAGTCCAGTGAATTCCTATGGAAATCACTGTAAAAAATGGCTGGGACCAAGATTTTCAAAAGTAGGAGTCTAAAGTTAAGCTCCAACCTCCATATTTAGGCATGTAAGCAATTAGTCTGACTTTCAAAAGTGCTGAGTTCTTAGAAGCACTGAATTACTTCAGGGAGAGCTACTTGAAAATCAAGCAACACTTTTAAGTATTTGGTGCCTAACTTTAGACTTTCCAATTTGCAAATATTGGTCATTATTTTTCTTTCACTTCAGTGTTGTCGAATTTCTTTTCAATATTGAATAAAACTGTATGTATTTATCCTATGACAACAGATGTTAAATTGTGTAAATATGTAATTGTGGACTAATGAAAAGTACTATCTTGTAAGAAATATGCACTTGCATGCACAGTAACCTATTGTTTAAACCAAATAACTCAATCTTTTATTTAATTTTTTTAAGTGATTTCAGTGGGCATTTTGCCTGAGTTAAGGATTCTAGGATTTAGACCACTTTCTTACTGAGCGTCTCCATGGTATGCATGTTAATCAGGGACATGATCTTCCATACCTTGCATATCCAACTGTCAGTGAAATTGGGTTTGTCAAGTGGACAGAGGAGGGAATTCTAATTAGTATTGAAAGTAAAGAAGCAGAAAGAAGAACCTAGCATTGTTAAAAAACGATTTCTGAGAAACTTGGGAGCCTTGTCTAACCTCCCTGTATTAATCACCACAAACATTATTTTATAAGTTTTCCTCTGGTGACAGAAATTCTGTAAACAGTCTCCTTTTATGGACATTGAATTTCTCTCCCCTTGTAAGTATTCTCACACTTGATATCAAATTGTCTGTACTGGGCTATCTTGATTATCACTTCAAAAGTTTTTTTAGCTTACATAATTGGCCTCTCAGAGTTGGTAAGACAACTCCCACCTGTTCATGCTCTCTGTATGTGTGTATATATATCTCCTCAATATATGTTCCATTCTATGCATCCGAAGAAGTGGGCTGTAGCCCGCGGAAGCTTATGCTCTAATAAATTTGTTAGTCTCTAAGGTGCCACAAGTACTCCTGTTCTTCTTTTTGCGGATGCAGACTAACACGGCTGCTACTCTGAATCCTTTTATGTTAGTGTTTTGAAGAAAAGATCAAAGTTACTATTTGCTCAACGAGATGAAACTGCATGTTTCTTAGTGAAGTTCTTGCTGGTAACATTTTGGCATCAAAATTACTAGCTGAAGTAGTTCATTAGGATGTTGCATTTACAGACCCACTGGATGCAGTAAAGGAGATAAACATTCCACAAGATATTCTGGGTATCTGGGTGGATAATATAGGTAGGATAACTGAGGAATTTATACCCTCGCTAGTATACTGTATCACCATGACCACAATCAACCTTTTCCTGTGGAAATAATTGGTATGCACTGGACACACCAGTCTTTTTCCTATTTAATTGATAGAAGGTTTTTATTACCCTTGAGCCCCTTTTGTTTCTACAGGTATAATTGAACCTATACTGTTGTGCCACTGGGACCCACTGTGCCTCAGGGGGAATTCACCCCCTGTGAGAGTAGGCAGTGGTGACACCACCACTCACCCAGGGGACTCAACCAGGGAAGGATAGCTTTAGTTTCTATCTGGGACTCCATAAAAGTTTTCAGCAGCAGAGGATTCCCCAAACAGCACATATCCTGGATACTCTAGCCCAGCATTTCTCAAATGTGGCCACCGTGGCCACATGCGGGCACCAGTGGATTTTCCTGCGGCCGCAACAGCCTCTTGTGTCTCCATGCCAACAGGGGCAAAGCAGTGGCCCCTCCCTGCAGCGCTCAGGGGCAGGCTTCAGCCTCCCCTGCCCAGTTCAGCCAGAGGCTCCAGCGACAGGCTATAGTTGCCCCTTACCCAGCTGCAGCCACAGGACTCTGGCAGCGGGCTTCAGCTGAGGGCCTCCTGAGGTGGGCTTCAGTCCCCTCCCCGCCAACTTCAGGGCTTTGGGTTTCAGCCCTCTGATAGTAGCAGGGCTCTGCCTGTGGGCTCGGGGCTTCAGCCCACCTCTGGCTCCAGCCATGGGACTCTGGCTCTGGGCTTCTGCAGGGCTGGCCTTACCGGGCGCTGTGGTCCAGAGGCAAGAAGTGGGATGAGCCTGAGGTCTGAGGCCTTGGAAGAGAACCTGAGACAATGGGGGAGAAGCAGTGGGGCCCGGGGAGGCAGCGGGGGCCAGGGGCACCAAAATATAAATGTACAGTATTTTTACTGTTGAGTTTTCCTAAAGTTAATTAAGTATTTTAGGGAAAAAATTGTCACTCTGAGGCTGCCAAAAAAATTGTTGTGAGAACCCCTGCTCTAGCCATGCCCCGTCATTGGCCAATGCCACTCCTTTTTGAGTATCCACTGGCTGTCTCCATGCCAACAGTGGGGCAGTGGTTGCAAGAGGCCACCTTGTGCCACTGCAGCATTCTTCCAGCTGGACTTTCCGTCCCTGGGGCCAGAAGTCAGTGTATTCACTGCTGACGCAGGCCCATTGTGTATATACTTAATCATGGTTCTAATTGTGTCTTTAATTGTTATAAAATTATTCCATTTTTAGATTCCACTTCCCAGTAAATAAAAGGTTCTGCAGATGTCCAGCCAAATCAAGGAGTTTTCCCATCTGGGCTTCCATGTGTAACTATTTTAAATGGAGCATATGACATACAAACTGGGATGCCTTTGATGTTAGTCATCAATCAACCATTTGCAGCACAAGATCCAAGGAGAGACAGGTAAAAAAGAGAAATATTTTGAGTTAGTTTTTATTCATCTTGCATTTACAGTTCATAACACACAAAATTCAGTCAAGTATAGCCTAAAACACAAAATACGCATTTATATTTATGAAGTAAACATGTTGTGCTCAATGCTTATTCAGTCCTCACACTAGCAAAAAATCCTATTGCAGTCAATAGGAAGTTAGTATGAGAAAATTGATGGTCTGATTCTGATCTTCCATCAATTTTACACTGGATTATTTCAGCTGAGTTATTCCTGCAGAAGAATAAGTGATACCAGAACCAGACACTGAGTGAATTCAGCAGGATTTGGCCCCATGTAAATTCCATAGAGGTTAATAATTTTGCTGCTCACTAGTGGCACTGTTTTCTTAAAGTCAAATGGAGCTTATTAAACAAAACATATACAAAGATAATACTTCTCTCTGTGTTGTTAGGATGGCAGTGGATGTCAAGGCCTTAGACCCATTAGCTTGGCAGTAATGCTGTGTATTGGAGCCTGGAGGCTTGGGTGTGAGAGTAACCTTGAATCTCTCTCTTCTTGGCTCAGGAGTACTTGGTACAATGTAGAAGAGATATACACAGGCTTCTGGGGCAGAGAGGTAAAATGATGCTTTTCCATATTCCATTGGTGCTTCCTATCACCCATTTTATAGAGCTGTACTAATGTGTGGCTCAAAAAGAACTGTTTGCCTAAATTCTTGAGGAAGAGACCCAAGATTGGTCCCATCACCATAGGGTGAAATGCTGGCCCCACTGAAGTCAACTGGCGTTTTCCCTGGGAAAAGGATTTCACCCATGGTCTCAACATGCAACTGGTTACAAAAGCCTTTGAGTTGTATAAGGTTTTGTTGATATTTATCTCATTTCAGAAGATTCCACGTTCAAGTGGAACTGCTATGCCCCGCATGCAGTGTTGAGATCCTTAGGAGGAGGGAATAGTAGACTTGAAAGAATGCTTAATGAGAAGACAAGAAATAATGCATGATGTGCCACATTTACTATATAATGTAAAAGTTTAAGGGGCCACTGAAATAGAAAAATGGGCCAGTAAAGGTGGGGTTGCAGCTTACAGATCTGAGAAACATTTGGGAAGCTTTAAGTCTTCTGATTTAAAAACCTCTGTTTGATCAATGTGTTACCATAAATGGTCAATCAACCTACTGTAAATGGTAGAGGACTTTTTCTTATTTCATTTGTTTTAAAGAATGAATTAAATTTAGTTTGATGAACAATTGCCTATATAGCTTCTAAGGCAAAACCAGATCTCTGTATGATACACAACTGTAGTGAAACTTGCCCCAAAACCAGTTGCTCAGTAGAGGTGGCCTACTAATAAAGGGAAAGCTGAAGAGCCCATAGTACACATAAGGATGCTTTGAGGCAACCTTTTAAGACCAGAGGTTGCCTAGCATGCGTGGTCTCATACAGATTTCACTGCATTCTAATCACATAGTTCTTGCTCTAAAGACCCGATTAATAAAACTTCCATTGATTTGTAGTGGAAGCAATATCAGATTCATTAGCTGTGACTCTTTCTCCTTGTCTGTTTAGCAGGGGGAAATGGAGGAGGAGTTGGTTCCAAAATAGCTTGGAATATCTACACACCACAAATCTTGCTTTACAAAACCAAGAGGTGCGGAGTGTCTCCTGCAAGGTGACTAGTTCCCTCACCAGCCCTTGAAGTTAATGGGAGTTGAAGGGGCCAAGGTTAATAACGTAGCTGAATTAGAAGTACCTTAGTCCGAACTTACCGCGGGTCCAGACGTGGCAGGGAGGCTCCCCCATCGATGCCGCGTACTCCTCTCGCCGAGCTGGAGTACTGGCGTCGACGGCGAGCACTTCTGGGATCGATCCCAGAACATCGATTGTCTGCCGCCGGACCCTCCGGTAAGTGTAGACGTCAGTCATGCACAACCCTCACACGCCAGTCTTGAGATATGAACAGCTATCAAACATATCCTGAATGGTACAGACAAAAACAAAAAATAATGTACTAAAGAGATGCGCCAAACAAATTTATTAAGCCAAGTTTAGACCTTTTGGAACTTACAAAGGCAGGGTCTTTCACACTCTGGAAATATAGATGGGGCTGTCATGCACTTGGAGTCTTCTAAAAACACTACAATCAAGTGCCCACTCTGGTCTTAAAGTACATTTCCCATTAACAAAAACACAAACAATAAAACAAATATTCAAACATCCAAATTCACCTCTAAATATGTTTTGCAATATAAAACCATTTAAACAAATACAATTATCTCAGCGTCTTCACATCTCTGTGCAGAGTAACTGATCTCCTATCTGAGTATATAAAATAGTAGGTTTATTATTGTTACTATTTTTAATAAACAATACCTATTGTCCAGTGTAAAACAAGGCAGATTCCACATGAAACCTACTGGTCAATGTGTGTTGCGTCTCCCTCTGTTTGCAATGGCCACAGGAAGTGAGTCTGTTACGGTCTTCAGCTGCGGAGCCTCACTTTTTAACTCAATCTGTAGAGACTCCTGCTTTTTGGCTCTGGAAGTCCCTGGTGTCAACAAAAATGGGGGAGGGACTATCACACATATGTATAGATACTGTTTCAATGTATAATTAAAACAGAATTTCTCAAAGGGTAACATTCCTCCCTGTGGAAAGAGCTAGCACAAAGTTTATGTATGATTTAAGTCCCAGTAATAGACCCAGTGCTACAGTGAATTTCACTCCTAAACCACAAATAATAGAAAATGTCATCTTAGACCCTTATCCTGCAATGAATTCTTTATGGGCAGAGCCTTGTACCCACATGGAGTCCCACTGAAGTCAGAGTCTGCCTTCATGAAGCTAGTTGCAGGTTCAGGGCCTTAATGCTTTTACAAATAAACAGTAGCTCCTGTCTTAGTGTTCACCCAGTGATATGTAAAAGTGCATATGTAAATATGAAAGGCATATATCCTTTGTAGTTAGTATTTGTTTTTACACATTGCTTTACTTTCCCTTTACCAAATGAATTTAATGCTTGTAAAAGTGCCAAATTAAAAGCCTGCTTCTCCACAGAATAGTCACATCCAGGGTAGTGGCATTTCAGGGTTATCTGATTGCCTTGTCTGTAGGGAATAATAATTTTCACACCCCTGAGCTGCATCTGACATTGCTTTTGATTCCTCTGTTATTCACCCATGAGGATGTAAACAGCAGAAACCTGCTTATTCATCATCTGACTGTTTTTCAGTTCTCTGCCAGGGTTTTTCTCTTATTGGCAGGGCCGACGAGGGAGGGGGAGGGAAAAGCCGGTACAAATTACCAGGGCCCGGCGGTCCAGAAGGGGGCCCAGGGCCTGGCTTTCCCCCCCTCTCGTCAACCCTGTTTAGCCGGTCTGCCCTTGCTGGGGGGCCCGAACAAAATTTTTCACCGGGGCCAAAACCCACTCTCGGCAGCCCTGCTTCTTGGTATCAATGTCTTTGTTTTGCTCTTGGAAACATAGTAAGTGCATTATGGACCACATTGTCAAATGATTAGAGGAGTATCTCCACATGCAAAATTTACATGCACAGTTACCTGATTTGTGTACATAAAGTAGGCATGCACTTTCATTTCTGACATGTTTGAAAATCTGGGCCTATGTTTATAGTACATTCTGCACATCTGTGTATTTATTATAGTCAAATACTTCCAATTTGTACAAAAGACATCTACAGTAAATTTGTAGCAGTATAGTAATATTTTCCTCAATAAAAATTACTTTCTCCCATCCAATGAGTTTATTTTTAAATGATTAATTCATTTTCATGCTAAGTATGTGATATACTCTTATTCTTATTTTTTAATACTTGTGTTACATTGTATTGGCCCCAAACAGGAATCAAGACCCTTTGTGGCTAACTACTGAATACACACATAACGGAAGAGCCCTGCCCTGAAGAGTACAATCAAAGTATACAGCAAAAGACAACAGTTGGATACAACAGATAGACAGGAAGCACAAGGAAACAGTGAGAGGACTATGATTTGTGTAATAAGCAGCAGCCCTTACACTCATATCCTTTGACTTCATACCCTTCTCCTCTTTACCTAATTAGGGTTTGCTTTTTTCATTTATGTTGCTATATTAATAAGAAACTCTCTTCCAGTTCCTGACAGCCATTTTTTCCTTATTTCTTTCAATGTCTTGAATGCCCTCCAGATTAACACTGGGAACTATGCAAGTTTTGTGTGCTGTGTAGAACACTCTTTGAACATGAGGTATGAGAGCGTACATCAAGGGATAAGCTATGTTTCATAGAATCATAGAAATGTAGGGCTGGAAGGAACCTCAGGAAGTCATCAAGCCCCCTTCGCTGAGGCAGGACCAAGTAAACCTAGACCAGTGCTTTTCAACCTTTTTTCATTTGCCGACCCCTAAAAATTTTTGAATGGAGGTGCAGACCCCTTTGGACATCTTAGACATAGTCTGTGGACCCTCAGGGGCCCATGGACCACAGGTTGAAAACCACTGACCTAGACTATCCCTGGCAGACATTTGTCCAACTTGTTCTTTAAACCTCCAGTGATGATGATTTTAGAAATTTTTTTCTAATATTTAACTTTAATCTTCTTTGCTGCAGATTAAGCCCATTACTTCTTGTCCTACCTCTAGTGGACATGGATAACAATTGTACACAGTCTTCTCTCTTTATAACAGCCCTTAACATATTTGAAAACTGTGTTAACGTGCCCCCCCCCAGTCTTTTCTCAAGACTAAACATGCTCAATTTTTAAAAATCTTTCTTCGTAAGTCAGGTTTTCTAAACCTTTTATCAATTTTGTTGCTCTCCTCTAGACTCTCTCCAATTTGTCCCAATCTTTCCTAAAGTCTGACACCCAGAACTGGACACAGTAGTCCAGCTGAAGTCTTTACCAGTGATGAGTAGACCAGGATAATTATCTCCCATATCTTACATACGATACTTCTGTGGATCCAAAATCATTCTGGGATGTGATTTTTCACAGCTGCATTACATTATTGACTCATATTTAATTTGTTATTCACTCTCACAGCCAAATCCTCTTCAGCAGTACTACTACCTAACCATTTCCCCCCAGTTTGTAGTTGTGCATTTGATTTTTCCTCCCTAAGTGAAGTACTTTGCACTTGTCTGTATTCAATTTCATCTTGTCAATTTCAGACCAATTTGTCAAGTTTCTTTTGAATTTAAAGCCTGTCCTCTAAAGTGCTTGCAATTCTTCCCATGTTGGTGTCATCTGCAAATTGTATAAGCATACTCTCCACTACAATATCCAAGTCATTAATAAAAATACTGAGCAGAACCGGACACAGGACTGACCCTGTGGAACCCCACTACATAAGTCCCCTTCAATTTAACAGTGAACCATTGACAACCACTCTTTGAAGTACAACTACGATCCTTCAACCAGTTGCGCCCACACTTCCTAGTCATTTCATCTAGACCACATTGCCCTGGTTTGTTTATAAGAATATCATGTGGGACAGTCAAAAGCCTTACTAAAATCAAAATATCACATCTGCTGCTCCCCCCTCCCCCCAACGTACTAGGCCAGTAACCCTGTCAAAGAAGAAAACTAGGTTGGTTGGCATGATTTATTCTGGATAAATCCATGCTGGCTATTTTTTAAAACCCTATTATCCTCTAGGTCCTTACAAATTGATAGTTTAATCATTTATTCCAGTATCTTTCAGGGTATCAAAATTAGGATGACTGGTCTATAATTCCCCAGGTTCTCTTTGTTCCCCTCTTTCAAATATAGGTACTATGTTTGCCCTTCTCTAGTCCTCTGGACCTCATCCATCCTCCATGAGTTCTCAAAGTTAATTGCCAACAGTTCCAAGATTCCTTCAGCTAGTTCCCTAAGTACCCTAGGATGAATTTCATTGGACCCTACTGATTTGAACACATCTAACTTATCTCAATATTCTTTAACCTGTTCTTTCCCTGTTTTGACTTGCTCTCCTTCCCCCTTGTTGTTAATATTGTGTTGAGGATCTGATCACCATTAAGTTTTTTAATGAAGACAAACACAATATACATTAAACTCCTCAGCCTTCTTGATATTGTCAGTTTGCTGAATCCCTTATGTATATAATCAGATCAAGTCCCATAGGAGTTACTCAAACTAGTGATATAGTTATCTAAGTTTTCTGTGGAACATACTCAGGGCCTGACTGAAATAGGAGTCTTTCCTTTAATGACAGTATTTTTTGGAGCAGGCCATAATGGCATAAATCTCTCCTTGAACCTTTCTTTCCTGTTTTACTGATGTAGTAAAGGCTTTGGTGACTCAGAGTATTGAAGCCACTATATGAAAATATAGACTATATTGTATCTATTGAGAATTTTTGCCTTCAAAGCACAATCTTACAATGTGGAAGCACTGTCAGATAAGGTGGATCCTGTAAGGGAAATTAAGCTGTTTAACTAAAAATCCTGTCCACTAGGTGTCTCTCAGCTCTCTTGAAAAATAAAAGGCAAAGTATAAAAAGGCAAAGGCAAAGTATAAAAAGTGCATATCGTGTATATAATGCCCAATATTTCTTTCCAGAGCAAGTGTTGTTCGGATTGCACTAAATGACTTATGGTTTATGTTCAAATTTTTCTCCAACTTCTATTCTAGCTAGATGAGGCAGCAGACACCACTGAGCCCTTTCCCAGCAGGAGCCACGTTTTTTAGCACAGTGGGGTGTTCTAGGCAGGCACATACTGCCAGAGCAATAATAGTTTTTTCAAACACCTATCACTATTTTAATATCTGTATTTCATTACAATGTATTGAGGATTTTTAAACAGTGAAGCATATGTAGCTATTTATAGGCTACTGGGTAATTTAAAGATGTTCAACACAGTTAATGTTCTTTCTACAAAATTTTACTTAGTGATATAGCTGGGAAAATAATAGGATAATTTAAATCTCTATAAGTTAAGATGGGCACATCTCCAGCAATCAACCAAAATGCAGTATTGCCCTTCCCTACAATTCTGATTAATAAGTCCACCATTAGTGAAGGCTAACACTACAATTATAATAATACGGCATTGTATTTCTCAGCAGGATGTCCAGCCCTTGATGTGCAGCAGGACTGAGAATATTCAGTTCCCAATTCATAGCAATGAAAATGTCTAGTGCTTAAAACAACTTTGACATTTTTATAAATAAAAATGGTTAATGTCACAATTTGTTCAAGCACTGCTAAAATTAATCGAACATTTATATATGTAAGAACTTTACAGCTACTTTGAAATGCGCTGATTTCCATTGGTTTTAAGTGGGAGCTTCTCAGTCTTACGCCGCATACTCATTGACAAAACGGGCTTCCTCTTGGGTTGTTGTTTTTTGTTTATTATATTTCAGATACTAAATTTTGTAGTGATTTAGGTCCTGACCCAAAGCCCATTGAAGTCAGTGTGCCACTGATTTCAATGTGCTTTGGATCAAACCCATACCCATTTCAGGAACAGTGCTGAGAATATCTTTTATATTATCTTAGAGTTTTCCTTAAAAATACTGCAAATGGAATAAATTGTAACCACATTCTCTCTTTTTAGAGCATTTCTTTGGCTATAAGTACATAGCTTTCCTGGCATTGCTAATCCTCAGTTCTATGTCTGAAAGAATGGAGGGATCTGTACTCTCAAGGAGGGTGAGGATTTTCAGACATGGGCCATGATCCAGATACTTGTTTGTAATGTTGCCGAATCCTGCTACCTTTCCTTATGTAAGTAGTCCTTACTGGCTTAAGTCAACAGGATGACTCCATCAGGGCTCAATCTAACTGTCATTGAAGTCAATGGAAATCTTTGCCAAATTCAGTCAATACTGACTATGGATGCTGTGTAGATTTACTAAGAAACATTCTTTTATATACAGGAAAATAAATCAATGTAAATTACTAACTACTGCTGAACATCAACACTCAATGTTCCTCAGCTATAATTCCACATTCCCATCACAGGTTATAGCAAACCTCTATATTCACTCTTGCTAACAGATGTTAGACGGTTATATAGTTTGCCCAAATTCCTCCATTCACAGAGTGGAGAATATATCCTTTAAGAAATATTCCAGGAATGTCAAAAGAAAGCCATAAAAGAGAGGGATGGTTAAGTCCATCTATTTAAAAACATAGCTCTGAGGAATGACATAGCTGGGTCTGCAAGACGAGGCAGCATAGTAGCATTCTATTTCCACCCCTCGGTGGGGCGTCCTGTGTTTGCAGTACTGAGCTAATTGAACTGCAGTGACAGCTTGGTCTGACAGCTTCAGCCAATGGAGTCTGACACTGCAAAGGTCAATTATTTCTTTGTGACCCATGACCACTGACTACAAATGTTTACTGGTCCTGAAAACATTTGTATAGTCTGACAAATGTATCCAACACTGGCAGAGCATTTTAAAATGTTTGGCGCTTCCATTATTAAAATAATTTTCAGTCTTTTTGTTGCTGTTGAATGTTGTCAGAGTTTATAATTGTTCTGTGACGCCTGTGAGGCTCCTGCTCTCATCTTATATAGTTCCTGTGTCCGTATCTGAGGAGTTGAAATGGACAGAGGAGGGAGATTTTGAAAGGCAAAATGAGAAGTGTCCAACTCCATCTGGACCTTTGAAAATATTCCCCATAGACCAGCGGTTCCATAGGCGCAGGAACTAGGGGGTTTCAGTTGCTGGCCCGGGGTCCCAGCTGCCGCCCCACACGCCCAGGCTCCCAACTTCAGCAGGGCGGCTTGGGGGGAGAGGGTGGACTAAGGGGGCTGGCTTTCAGCACCCCCACTATTAAAAATGTTCCGGCGCCACTGAGCAGTTCTCAACCTATTTACCATTATGGGCCACAGATGCAGCTCTCTGTGTGTTATGTGGGCCTCATCCACACACAATATATATACACACTACCTGTGTGGCCCTGAGGGTGTCACATGGGCTGCAGCTGTGTGTTGATTGGGTTGCGGGTTGAGAATCACTGCCATAGACAAATGTTAGGTGGGTCCTTCACTGTGTCAAGACATCTCCTTCCTGGAGTTCAGGTTTTGGCCCTTTGCCCTTTAGGGTATGTTTGCTCTTTAGGATGTTGCCCCTAAACTCCTCCTGTTCACACACAAAAACCTCTCACCTGAGTTTAGTGGTGCTTGCAACTCAGCCCAGGCTAGCCGGCCTAGCTGGGGTTTAGAGCCCAGGTTCTGCTTTCATTCAGGCTGGTAACCCACCCACTTTGCAGTCAGCACTTGGATTAAATCACTCAAGCTTTGATAGTTCTCCAGTGTGTTCCCCCAGTTCCCTCCTGTGCTCAGAAGGACAGAGGGGTTCTCCCACATTTCACTGGAAAAGAATCATAGAGTGGCTCAGCTTACTGCAGCACAAATATAAGTGGGGGAATGGTCCTGCTATTGTTGGGAATTTCCTGGCTTTTACACTACCCTGGTGGAATTGGCTGGTGTAAGGATCTGAGTCCTCGCTCCCACTCCCTTTACCCAGAGGCCTGCCTGACCTTGAGGACTCCCCTTCCACACTTCTATGCGGCAGAGTCCTCATAACCCCAAAAAAGGTGGGCCCAGGATTCCTGAGGGGCTTGATCCCCGATCTTGTCATGGTCTTTTATGACAGGGCTAGATTGTCCCCACTCTGGGGTTCTCGCTCCGCTCTGGAAGCATCCCTGACCCACTGATCATTGCATATAGTTCAAGCAAATACAATTTATTAAACAGCAATCAATTTTAAAAAATAAGGGGAAAATGGGAAAGATTAAAGGGAAACGTAACCCTGCTCTCTGGCATGGGGACATCACAAACAGCTGTCTCTGGAATGTAAGGGAAGTTCACAGCCTGTTCCTCACATGTGCCAGGTCAGGGATGCCGCAGGTCAGACACTTGTGTTATGCTATACAAAGCACACGGGATCTTTTATAGGAGAAGGCAAAAACATTGCATTTATTGAAAATACAACAGTTAGCATATGCTTTTTAGACTCTCTCTCTCTCTCTCTCTCTCTCTCTCCTGCCAGTTGATGTTTATAGTTACCAGTCTGTTGTAGCTCGAGTCAATGTAATGGCCAGTTAGATTGAGCACGAGTGAGGAGTTGGGCTCTTGTCGGTCACGATCTGATGCTCCGAGGCTTTGCAGGATTGAAGCCAGAGTTCCATGGCAAAACACCCCAGCTTTATACTTGTAAATTCCCATTTGAGTCGATGCATTTTGCAATGTCATCCTGTAATCATTAGTCCTTAAGTGGTGTTATCATTTGATGGTTATTGTCGGGCTTCCCATCGTTATCTCCTATTTGTTGTCTCGCCTTCGGGGGTGCCTGTCTCACCTCTGCGGTCGTCAATGCTGCTAACATGTTTAGCATCGGATACAATGGATGTTTTCTGATTGTCTCCTGGTCTTTCCAAGTCTCTCACTTTTTCTTGACCATCTGGACATTTGTGATGGCTTTCACACCTTATCTTTTCCTGATGCAGGCATTCCTCATTCACACAAACAATCTCTTACAGAAACCTTTAAAGGTATACAGACAGCATTTTATATTCAGCAGAATACATTGTAAATCAAGCCTTGCTAAATCTTATAACTAAAACAATTCACATTGGGGCTTCAGGCCTTCAACATTCCTCTAATCTCCTTAACATAGATACAATACAAGATCCTGTCTCTTACTTACTAAAACCTTAAAACAAAGAAATGTATATTTAACTAGAGTGCCTAATTTGTAATGCATATAGGAAACCATAGTAGATATTATAACTTATCCTAAAACAAAAGGGTGACCATAATCAGTCATAAGGATTGTTCTGGTCTGTCATTTCTTTCTGCTATTC
The DNA here is from genome assembly GCF_027887155.1 of Malaclemys terrapin pileata. Lineage (NCBI taxonomy): Eukaryota > Metazoa > Chordata > Testudines > Emydidae > Malaclemys > Malaclemys terrapin. The sequence continues at coordinate 29,063,148 of NC_071515.1, read as the reverse complement.
AAAAAGGGTGGCTGGCAAGATGAAATCAAATCCTACAGTAATTCTCATGGGACATTATAAAATCCTGCTCCTACACTTGCTCTGGTGGTGGCCATACACCTTCAGGCTCTAGGTGGCAGGACCCTTCTTCCCAGCATCGTCTCCCCCCATTACCCCCCGTCCCGTCAGGGTTATGAACCCCCTTCAAGTCTGGCCTGCAAGGCCTCTTGGCTGGGAGCATCTCCCTGCGCTGGGCCCACTGCCCAGGGTCCCCCTCACACTTCCCAGCTACTCACTGCATCTGGTTCCAGACAGCTCCAGCCCCAGTTCCACTCTGCCGCAGCTCTCCTGCTGCTGCTGCCCAGCCTCCAGTGCAGCTCCCGGGGCTGCTTCTCTGGTCCTGGTTGCTGCAGCTCTGCTCTCAGCACAGCTCTCTGGGCTGCTTCTCTGGTTTGCTCTGGCTCTGGCCAGCGCAGCCCTGCTCCCTGGTGCAGCTCAGGATCCTGCTCTCTCCTTAGCTCGGCCCTGCTCTGGTCAGGCAGCTCCAGCTCACATGCAGGACAGGACCCCTGGCTTCCTGACTCCCTCATTAGCCTGCCTGCCCTGTCAATCAGGCTGACCTGGAACGTTGGCTTCTCCCCATTGCCGCTGAAGACTGTCAGTCTCAGGGTCCTGGTTTCCCATTGACCCTTCCCCTTTCTTTGGAACTAGGAAATGGCCAACCAAACCCCCCCACTAAGTTTTAGTAAGGGACCAACAATCCCCTTACATTAAGAACCATTGGCTGTGCCCACAGAAGCCCTGTGGATGCAGCCAGTGAGTGCACCATAACTTGGGTAGGACTTTGCAGTGTGGTTGCTCACACCAGGCGAGGCTAACCCCAGGTGTCAATCATCTGGGCTAACTGCAGTAAAGACATACTTTTACTTCTCTCTCCAATTTATTATTTTTACCGATAACCCTAGTTATCTTTAAAGATAGGGTGACCATATTTCCCAAAGGCAGGGGCTGGCATCACTGCTTGCTCAAGCCCTGCCTGCCCCCCACCAGAGCCCTGCCCTCACCACCCCCCATGCAGAGCTAGCATCACTGTTGGTCCCCCTGCACAATCCTCTGCACCCCACTTTTTATCAAAATTGGGCATTTATCCTGTTTGCTCTTGCCAACTTGATCAGTTGGCAAGAGCAAATGGGACAAATGCCCAGTTTTGCCAAAAAAGTCAGGACGGCCGCGACAAGGCTTAAAAAAGGGACTGTTCTGGCCAAAATGGGACGTACGGTCACCCTGTTCCTTAAGCTAAATGTCTCAAAGATAGGAATGTTTTTCTTGGGAAAGCACAACTTCATGTCCTTTCTCCTTTCTTCCCTAACACCTCTCATTTGCCTGATCGCCTCCCATTTGTGTTTTTTGTCTGTAATCTTGTCATCATCCTTGACTTAGATGACTTTTCCCTCCTACATCTCCTTGCTTGGAAATCTGCATTTAACAAACCCCACAACATTATGCATGCCATTGACTGGCCTGCCTCTGATGAAATTCTCATCTATTCCTTCGCCTCCCTTTGCTTGCAGTATTGCCACTCCTTTTTCAGAAACCTCTCCAAGTTTCTAGCTGTCATGTGCATAGTAAAACCACACCAGCTCCATCCTTAGGCCTTGTCTACACTGGCAAGTTTCTGTGCAGTAAAGCAGCTTTTTGCACTCAAACTGCAGACATGTACACACTGCCTCGCCACTTTGTGCACAGAAACTCCTCAGTTGCAGCGCTCCAAAAAACCACCTAGATGAGATTTGTAAGGCTATGTGCGCAGAGGCTCCTTTATTGCCAGTGTAGACACTTGATTGCTCTCTGTATTGTAATTGGCCTCCAGAGCTGTCCCATAATGCCTCAAGTGACCACTCTCCTCATTGTTTTGAACTCAGCTGCCCTGGAGACATGCGCCCCTCCCCTTTCAAAGCACCGTTTCTGACAGACATTGTGTGCTGTGCTGATCTGCTCAAGGACACAAAGCAAATCATTAATGTGGAATGCTCATCAGGGTTACTATCCGTCCGTATTTCCCCGGACATGTCTGGCTTTTGCGTCTCTAAATAGCCGTCCGGGAGGAATTGGTAACGAGGTTAAAATTTCCGTTTTTTTTCTCCCTTGCCTCCCTCCCTCCCTTCCATGCAGAGTGCGGCTGCTGATTGGATGGCTGGGCCAATTGACCCGCTCCCATTGGCCTCCAGCAGCCAGAGCCGTCCCCTGCTCCCCCCTCCCTCTGTCTGCAGCCCTGTGTAACACACAAACCGACCCACTGAGCAGCGTGTTTTGCAAACACGTGGAGCCAGAATGGTAAGGGGAGTCGGGGGAGGGCAGTCAGGGAGCGGGGGAGTGTTGGATGGGTCCCCGGCCTCCACCTGCCATCCCCCCCTCCGCGCATCCCCCCCCCCGTGGGTCCCCCCTCTCCCTTGTCTGCTTGTACTGCCAGAGCCAGCAGCCCCAAACTCCCTCCCAAACCCCCTCCTCCCTTCCCACACACCCCCTCCTGCCCTCAAACTCCGTCCCAAAGCCTGCACTCCGTCCCTTTGCACCGCCTCCCACCCCCAAACTCCATCCCAGAGCCTGTACCCTTCACCCCCTCCTGCACACCCACCCCCTGCCCCAGCCCGGAGCCTGCACCCAGCACCCAAACTCTATCCCAGAACCTGCACCCGGCACCCTTCCTGCACCCTACTCCCCAGCCCAGGACCTGCACCCCAGACCTCCTTCCCCCACCCAACTCCCCTCCCAGGGCCTTAGGCAGGTGTGTCGGGGGGTGGGTTCTGGGCACCACCAAAATTTCTACAACCCTGCCACCCATGCGAGTGGATAAGGGTCGGGGCAGTCAGGGGACAGGTAGGGTCCTGGGGGGGCAGTTAGGGTGGGGGGTTCTCAGCAGGGGGCAGTCAGGGGACAAGAAGCAGGGGGAGTTGGGATTCTGAGGGGGGGCAGTCAGGGGGTGGAAGTGGGAGGGAGTGGATGGGGGCAGGGCTAGGGTGGGGCTTCCCCCCCCCCAGTGTCCTCTTTTTTGATTGTGGAAATATGGTAACCCTAATGCTCGTGCTGTTGAACACAGAGGCGGGGGGGGGGAGGTGTCCTCCCTCTGCCTCAGGACTGATTGCTTCCTGCTGCTGTTTGAACTTACAAGACAGCATGCTGACACACTCTCTGTCCCCCAAAACACACAGTCTCTCTCCTCCCCTCCATACACACACACTTCCTGTCACACACTCTCCTCCACCCACTTCAGTTGAAAAGCAGCTGGCAATGTAGTAGGATGCCCATGGAACAATGGGATTGGGAAACCTGCATCATGAGATGCTGTGCCTGCCCCATGAGACATTGCAAACCCTTCCCAAAGCACCCTGCGGCCAGTTGCACAGAGGGATAGCTAACTACAATGCACTGCTGTCTTTGCCATTGCAAGAGATGCTAATGTGGATGCACTCCAGCATCACAAAGAGCACAGTGTGGAGACACAACAGTGGTTTAATTTCAGTGTTTTAATAAAAGTGGTATAACTTGTGGCACAGAAACTTGCCAGTGTAGACATACCCTTAGTTTCACTAACTTCCTGTTCTATTCAGGATGTTCTCCCTCCGTGCCTACTACATGAAATCTTATCTTCTTCCTGATTGTTTCTTTCCTTTCATCTAGCACTGATCACCCTTCTAGCATTTCACACAGACTTGCCACTGTTGGAGCCAAGATCCTTCTCCTTTGTAGGTCTTGCCATCTGGAACAGGTTTCCTATATCTCTTTGCCGCATTGACTTTTGTATTATTTTCAGATCTCATCTAAAAAACTAGTGTTTCTTCCATTCCCATGTGTCTTAACTCTTTTGTCTCTGCTTTTATGTATGTCTGTAACAATACTACTTAAAGCAAAATTACACATTGTAGCATGTAGTTGATGTTACTTACTTCCAAACAGCAGGAAATGCTGTAAAAGTGAGAGAGGTCTGAGTGTCTTGGGCTTTCCAAAGCATTCCAAGAGCATTTCTTTAAACCTAAAAGGCTCAAAATGACAATCCTTGTGAAGGGAAATCTCCCATTGGCTTCAGTGGAATTTTTCTTGAAAATGGACTGCAAGATTGGGCTCCAAATTAACTTAACTCTGAATACTGCCATATTCCAGAAAACTATGCAATACACACACACACACACACACACACACTGCATTTCTTTTCCTGTCATTTCTGATTACTGTAAGTTTTGTGCATTGCCTTTTCTATTCAGCCATGCCACCCAATCTTGGTTGATTCATGCTATGATATAATCAATTGTTTGGGACAGCCCAAGTGCTACCATGGTGATGAACTGTGACATGCCAGAATAACTCAGGTAAAATCAGATTGAACTTTTGCCAAAAGCTCTTCCTCCTTTGACAGTTAAAGTGGTGCAGCAGCAATGCATATTGTTGCTCCTTAAAAAGTAGTGCCTTAATATTTCCTGGCTGCTCCCAGCACCTTTCTTAGAACTCCATAGCATTTTATTGTTTTCTTATTTGTACGCCTACTGGCAGAGAGCAGCAGCCTCTGGCCAGAGCTAATTATTTTATTAGGTCAGACCTGTAGCCAAGACTAGCTAGTACAGGTTGTGTATCCGGTACAGATAGAACCAAAATCCTGTAGGCAGAGTATCCAGAGACGCACATCATGGAGGTTGGAGAATCAGGATAACACTTGCAATCTAAAAGGTATGGCCAAGACTAGCAGATGCTTAATTTAAGCATAAATGATAGTGAGAGTAAACATTTGTTCTGAAGCTCTTATTTCCTTTACTGTCAAAAGCACAATACAGGTGCCAATTCTGGTCAATTTTTGCTGAACATGGCATACTGGCAGTCCTGAATGATTTGTGGTAGAAAATGTGTGTGTGCCAGAAATGGCTAATTAGTGGTGAAATCCTATCTGGATGTCATTACTGACTGATTTATGGAGGATATTATAGAGTTCCCAGTACTGATTTGTGGCAGATTTTGTACAGATGCTGTTACTCATTGATTAGTGGTTGGATATTACTAGGGCTGTCGATTAATCGCAGTTAACTCACGTGATTAACTCAAAAAAATTAATCATGATTAATCGCAGTTTTAAACATACTGTTAATCAATAGAATACCAATTGAAATTTATTAAATATTTTGGATGTTTTTCTACATTTTCATATATACTGTATTCTGTGTTGTAATTGAAATCAAAGTGTACATTATTTTTGATTACATGTATTTGTGCTGTAAAAATGATAAACAAAATAAATAGTATTTTTCAGTTCACCTCATACAAGTACTGTAGTTCAATCTCTTTGTCATGAAAGTGCAATTTACAAATGTAGATTTGTTTTGGTTACATAACTGCACTCAAAAACAAAACAATGTAAAACTTCAGAGCCTACCAGTCCACTCAGTTCTACGTCTTGTTCAGCCAATCGCTCAGACAAACAAGTTTGTTTACATTTACAGTAGATAATGCTGCCCTCTTCTTATTTAAAATGTCACCAGAAAGTGAGAACAGGCATTTCCATGGCACTTTTATAGCTGGCATTGCAAGGTATTTATGTGCCAGATATGCTAAACATTCATATGCTCCTTCATGCTTCGGCCACCATTCCAGAGGGAGTCGGTACCAGTGATGAGGGCGGATACCACGTGGGGTGTCGGTAGGGGGTGATGAGGGCGGATACCACAGGGGGTGTGGGTAGGGGGTGATGAGGGCGGATACCACAGGGGGTGTCGGTACCAGTGATGAGGGCGGATACCACATGGGGTGTCGATAGGGGGAGATGAGGGCGGATACCACAGGGGGTGTCGGTACGGGGTGATGAGGGCGGACACCACAGGGGGAGTCGGTACCAGTGATGAGAGCGGATACCACATGGGGTGTCGGTAGGGGGTGATGAGGGCGGATACCACAGGGGGTGTCGGTAGGGGGTGATGAGGGCGGATACCACAGGGGGTGTCGGTACTAGTGATGAGGGCGGACACCACAGAGGGTGTCGGTACGGGGTGATGAGGGCGGACACCACAGGGGGAGTCGGTACCAGTGATGAGAGCGGATACCACATGGGGTGTCGGTAGGGGGTGATGAGGGCGGATACCACAGGGGGTGTCGGTTGGGGGTGATGAGGGCGGATACCACAGGAGGTGTTGGTACCAGTGATGAGGGCGGATACCACAGGGGGTGTCGGTAGGGGGTGATGAGGGTGGATACCACAGGGGGTGTGGGTAGGGGGTGATGAGGGCGGATACCACAGGGGGTGTCGGTACCAGTGATGAGGGCGGATACCACCGGGGCTGTCGGTAGGGGGTAATGAGAGCGGATACACAGGGGGTGTCGATAGGGGATGGTGAGGGCGGATACCACAGGGGGTGTCGATAGGGGATGGTGAGGGCGGATACCGCCGGGGGTGTCGATAGGGGATGGTGAGGGCGGATACCACCGGGGGTGTTGGTAGGGGGTAATGAGAGCGGATACCACAGGGGGTGTCGGTAGGGATGGTGAGGGTGGATACCACCGGGGGTGTCGGTAGGGGTGATGAGGGCGGATACCACAGGGGGTGTCGATAGGGGATGGTGAGGGCGGATACCACAGGGGGTGTCGATAGGGGATGGTGAGGGCGGATACCACCGGGGGTGTTGGTAGGGGGTAATGAGGGCGGATACCACAGGGGGTGTCGATAGGGGATGGTGAGGGCGGATACCACCGGGGGTGTTGGTAGGGGGTAATGAGAGCGGATACCACAGGGGGTGTCGATAGGGGATGGTGAGGGCGGATACCACCGGGGGTGTCGGTAGGGGTGATGAGGGCGGATACCACAGGGGTGTCGATAGGGGATGGTGAGGGCGGATACCACCGGGGGTGTTGGTAGGGGGTAATGAGAGCGGATACCACAGGGGGTGTCGATAGGGGATGGTGAGGGCGGATACCACCGGGGGTGTCGGTAGGGGGTAATGAGGGCGGATACCACAGGGGTGTCGATAGGGGATGGTGAGGGCGGATACCACCGGGGGTGTCGATAGGGGATGGTGAGGGCGGATACCACAGGGGGTGTCGATAGGGGATGGTGAGGGCGGATACCACAGGGGGTGTCGATAGGGGATGGTGAGGGTGGATACCACAGGGGTGTCGGTAGGGATGGTGAGGGTGGATACCACCGGGGGTGTCGGTAGGGGGTAATGAGGGCGGATACCACAGGGGTGTCGATAGGGGATGGTGAGGGCGGATACCACAGGGGGTGTCGATAGGGGATGGTGAGGGCGGATACCACAGGGGGTGTCGATAGGGGATGGTGAGGGCGGATACCACCGGGGGTGTCAGTAGGGGTGATGAGGGCGGATACCACAGGGGTGTCGGTAGGGGGTGATGAAGGCTGAGATCCGGGGCTTTCACGGATACCCCTGCGCCTGGGCGGACTGGGGCAGGCAGGGTTAAGGGCCCGCCCCGGGACGCGCCCTGCAGGCTGTTAGCGGGGCTGATGTGCCCAGCTCGCTGCTCCTTGGCCCGGCGCACGCCGCGGGAGGGAGCTCCACGCTGTGCCGGGGCTGCCCCCTGGCGTACGGGGCGCGGAGCGCCGGGAGGGCGGAGCCCTGCCTGACTGGGTCGGGCCCTGCCCTCCGCGCTGTAGCTCCAGCCGGCCGGCACCTTGCAGCAGCCGCCGCTGGAGGTCGGGTCGGCAGCTGAGCCCCGCCGCGGTCGTGCGCAGAGGAGTTGGCAGCGGCGGCTGGGGATGGTGCGCGGCCCCCGCCCGCAGCACAGCAGCCGCGCTCCGGGAGCAGCCGCGAGAGGGAAGAGGCTGTGAGGGACCCCCCGCCACGAGGTGAGTCATTGCCCGTCGCCTCCACACGCACTCGGGGGAAAGCAGGGAAATCTGCCTGGCTTGCTGCCCCTCCCGCCTGCAGCTGGCTCAGCACTGGCGGCCCTGGGCAGGCTGGCGGGGTGGGTGGGATTCCCGGGGGGCTGGCAGTGACTTGTGTCTGGTGTGACTCCACTGGGTCCGAGACTCGTGCCGCAGCTGCTGTTGCTTTATTCCAGGGGGCGTTTTATTTACCTGGGTTTAACCCCAGTCCCCATCCCTTCCCCTCCCCGCCCCGCCCCGCCCCGGCTGAAGTGGACGGGGCTTTGCGTGCTGCCCGGCCTGGGGAAAGCATCGCCGGCTCCACCCTTGGTGTCACAGCTGCAGGGAGGTGAGACTGAGTAATCCGGTTCGTATTTGTTTTGTAATGTGGAAGCTGCTGCATCGCCCGGGCATGGACTTCCGCAAACGTAACTCCCCTTGCAAACAAAGGCGCTGCGGAGCCGGGTGCCTGGGGCTGCGTGCGGAGGACCCATCGCTCCCCCGACATGCACCTGTCCGTCGGCATGAAAACCCCCCTGCCCGGCCAGCCAGCTGTTGTCTTTTTACATCGACAGATGTCCTCTCTGCCCAGCTGGGTCCGTATGAATGAGTGATACCCCAAATTGAATGAATTACCTAGCAAAATGGAGTGAGATTTACATCTCTCTTTGGAGCATAGTGAAAAGCCTTTATCACAAGGAGGTGGCCTATAAAATAACCAGAAATGAGTGTGGCCCTTCAAGTGGGTAAAACTGGAAGAAGGGGAGGAGCAGGCATAATTGCTAGGACCAAATGTTTTTGTTAGCAGGCTTTTTCTGTGGTGCTGGGCCACTGTAGTATCTGAGTAGTACATCACAAACATTAATATATATATATATATCCTCTCAAAACCCTGTGAGGTAGGGAGGTAAGGCACTGAGAGAGAATAAGTGTCTTGCCCAAGGTCACTCAGGATGTCTGTGGCTGAGCTAGCAAGAACCAGTCCAGTGTCTTAAACTCCATTCCATTTCTCTTCTCTGAGGGCCGCAATGGTGGGATGAAAGATTTTTGACATCAGGAAGACGGGTCAGGGCTCTTGGATGGAAGGAACAGGGTTTGGAAATTAAGAGGAGTGATCGGGTATTTTCATATAGGGGTTGGGTGATTTGGGGGTTCAGCTGAAGTGTTTTTCAGCAGTGTGTGTGTTATGTGTGGGGATGAGATGGGGCACAATTCTTCTTAATTGTGCAGGAGGATTTAGCAGTTACGGGGATTGCCTTGAGGGTGTTTCTCACTGTAATAATGAGGACTTGCTTTGCTTCCTTTTTCTGACCACATACCAGTCTTCCAGCTTGCTCTTCCTGCATGTGGGGACCAGTCAGATTTTCTTTCTATATAAAGTATTAAGAGGCTGATAATAATCATACAGTGGTAGCCAAGCTTCTCTCCCAGCTAGTGCAGCCCTCTCTTCTCCCCTGCCCTGTAACTTTCAGTGCCTCCCGTCTACTTTGAAGACTATCTATATCCCCCACCCCCATTTCTCCAAGTATTTGCTCCCTTCCCTTACACTGTAGTTGGGAGATGTTTTGTATTTTCCTCAGGTTGAATCCTCTCTCATAGCACTTTCCTGGTATCTCTGAGATTTATTCTTCAAATACTTTTGATCTTTCTGATTGACAGACAGGTTTCTGTTTAACCAATTTCCCCAAGTCCGTTATAAGAACATGAATGTTTTGGGTGGATTGGCACACATGCTGCTTTTTGAGAAAACTGGTCACATCCAATCTTTCCTCTTAGTTCAGATCTTTGGCATCTGCAGTGGTTAGACTATAACCTCCATCGGACGCTAGCCTCATTCTTTAGGAATTGTAGCAACACAATATTCAGTGTTGTGGGTGAGGCCTAACCACAGTCTATGTAATTGAGTCATTCCATGCCAAATTAACCAGTGCTTCCCAGTTGAACGTCCAGGTTTTGATGGAATGTACTGCGCTAATAGTTCACATTTCACTGGAGGCGCTGACCAAATGCTAAGTTTCCTCTAAAACCTCTTCAGAAGCATTGTCACTCTTTATCTTGTGCTGGGGGTGTCTACATATGACACTCCCTCGGGCTGATATTCAATTTTTGTATATTTAAAAACAAATTAAGATCTTAGTGAACTAACCACGTTCTCAGTAGGAACTTTTTATTTACTGCTTTGTTCATACTCTTGCATGCTTCATTTATCAGCATAGCTATTGGCATATGTAGTATATGAGCTTACCTCACAAACCCAGCAGAAGTTTAATATTTATCTGTGAATATTGTTTGCTGCCATGTATAGAGTTTAAGATCTAGTTTTGTGTTAGCATCTCATAAGATGTAGCTACTGGTAGTTTTAAAATAAAAACTACATATTTTAAAAGCCATATGATTTTCACTATCAAATTAACCTATTAAAGATTGGTTCAATCTTGGATTTAAACTGGTTGGCAAAAACACTTCCATTCTCAGTTGGGCCAAAACAATACTCTTATGTGAGTGAGTGGAGAAAATTCTAGCAGTAAAACATCATATTATAACTGAATAAACTATAATGTTGTTTGGCAAATATTTTTCTGCAGTACTTTGAAATAAGGATAAATATTTCCTAATTAAGCAGATAGTGTAAATAAATTTGGTGTTCCAGAGGAGCTGATAAAGGCTGTGTCTGTTGGAAATACCAGCCTCTCCTGAACGGAGTTTACTCAGTACCGGGGGTTCTCAAACTTCATTGCACAGCAACCTCTTTCTGACAACAAAAATTACTACATGACCCCAGGAGTGGAGACTGAAGCCTGAGCCCACCCGAGCCCCACCGCCCCGGGGGTGTGTGTGGGGGGAGCTGAAGCACAAAGTCTTCATCCTCATGTGGGGGTGGGGCCTGTAACCTGAGCTCTACCACCCAGGGCTGAAGCCCTGGGCCCCAGTAAGTCTATCACCAGCTCTGGCGACCCCATTAAAATGGGATCATGACCCACAGTTTGAGAACCGCTAGTCTATACATATAATAAATGCAGGGTCTCGCTGCCCACTGTCTTGCATCTTGCGTTGTCGTTTACATGGGCAAAGTGAGTGTAAAATGTTACCAAACCAGAAGGGTAGCATTTACATCCACTTTGCTCAGGTGTAAATAAATACACAAAGTGCTGAGTAGTGGAGAATTTACTGTTATTCCTTTGTTGTATTGCCTTAATCCCCACAAAGGGATTAGAGGATTTGGACAAATAAATAACGCAGAGCCAGCCCCTGATCCAGAGGGCTAACAATCACATTCTCTAAATACTAAACAGGTGAATCAACAGAGAGATGGAGAAGAGGGAGGATGAGGCAAGAGCAGAGACCTGGGTATTTGCATAAGTAGGTAGTCATAGAGGTCTTGGAAGTTTCAGGTGGTCACCAGTGTAACCAATGGTAGTGATTTGTAGGCACCACACCAAAGGACCTTTTAAAAATGGATTTAAAGGAGGATAAAGTGGTGGCTCTAGAAATTCTGATAGTACAGTACTGAGAGTCTGTACTCTATAGCAGTGTTCTGGAATGCAAACTGATGCCCAGGCAATCAAGTTTTGATGGGTATACTCCTAAAAGGCTATATGAAAGGTCCTGTACATCTGTGTTTGTTTGTAATGTTAAAACAACAAAGCATAATACAGATATAGAGCACAATATTATGAAGACTTGCATATGTAATTTTGTTAAAGGGGGTAGTCCCATTGTAGTCAACATGGGACTACTTGTTTGTCATTGCAGATTCAGCCCTATTCTGCTGGCGTTTCAATGGCAAAATATCCAATGGCTTTAGTAGAAACACCATTTAGCCCATAATTCTGCATTTGCTAATATTCTTTCATTTACCCATTCTTTGAAACAGATTGTCTTGTCAAGATGTTTGTGGAGGAAAGTTAGCTCTGTTACTTCTACAGCTCAACACTAGAAACAGAAACACCACTTCCGATATCTTACATAGGCTTTATGTACTGTTTATTGGCTCTGATGGCTAACAACGAATATTAATAACTGTTAAGATAGAATTGCACAACTTGTAAGCATTGACACAGATGCATCTTCAACTGTACCACAGGGTTATTTCTAAATTAAACAGTGATTAGCAAAATATCAAGTAAATTTTATGAAGTATTATTTTAGAGGAATGAGTGACTGAAAACTTGAAAATCTGCTAATAGAAAGTTTCCTGTGAAATTTCTCTTGTTTATTGCAATCCTGTTCTACTTGCTAAGTTTAACGAAAATTTGAGATAATTAAATGGGAACTTGATGCCATATTGGTGAGTGTGACATGGAAGGCCTGACTGATAAATTCTCCTCTGATTTATCAACATCATGCAGACTGCAATCCAATCTGCTCTTTTTGCTATAGCTACATATGGGTTTGAAAGCTTTAGTTAATGCTTCCTGTTTTGGATGCTCTCAATGTATTAGTTTTCAGTGATATGTAAATATAATTTTGTGCACATATTGTTGAAGATACTTAACTCATCAAAGTCCTTCTGTAAGTGTCTACCCTGTGTGTATAACAAATTATGGCTTTTGCACTTAATATGCTTATTTTTTGAGGCTCTCTAATTTTATATTGCTTTTTGATTCTTAACTATACCCAATTTCTTGTTAAAATCAAATATTTATGCTATATATTTAAGTATTAGCAGTTCCCCATAAGGTATCAAACCTAATCGCCTGTTGGTTTCTAGGTGGAATTTAAGGTGCTGGTTTTGGCCTATAAAGCCCTATGTGTATGTCTACACTGCAATTAAACACCCGTGGCTGGCAAATAGTCCAGCTGACATGGGCTAGCCACAAGTATTTAATTGCAGTGTAGACATATCCCAAGTGGCCTGGGATCTGCCTCCCTGGGAGGTTGCTGCTGTGTCCCTGCTATATTGCTGCACTTGCTGCATGGAGGCACTTGAGTTGTGTACTCCTTGGTTTAAATGAGATGGGGCTAATGATAGGACACTTTCTACGAAGGGGGGCCCCTCAATTCTGGCATTAACTCCCCTATCCGATTTGTTGATTTCAGGGCACACTGCAAAGCACACATGTTTTCTCAAATTTTTGGCAAGGGTAAGTGCAGGAGGAGAATTGAACTTTGATATACTCGATCCTTTCCTTTGATTATAGAGATTGATTTGTAGTGCCAGGTTGAGCTGTCGGGAATAGATTGGCTCTTTGTATTTTCCAATTCCTTGTATGATTGCACCTTTTATGAAATTAAAAATAAATAGAAATAAGTGTTTTAATGAGATACTTTAATGTGAAGAGAAACTACTTTGCTTTGTGTGCAACCTTCTTTATATTACGTTGAGTTTAAAAGCCTGCTATTCTCTGCTTGGCCTCTCCAAAAGATTCTGCCTGTTACAGGCTTGTATATGTTGTATGTCACTATAAGACAGTGGGGTGCCTCAAAAAACACATATTTTCTATGATTTTTCTAGCTGCCTTAGGAACAGATCTGATTGTTTTTCTTTTAAAGATTTTTTTATAAATTTATCTTCATTTGATTATCTAAAACTCATTCTTTAATGTTAAGTATTAAAATAATCTACATAAGATGTCTGGTTAACATATAGTGGGAAATATTGTGATAGCTGGCTCCTGCCAGCCAATTGACTATAACAAGTCACTGGGGTTTTCTCTTGAGGGTAATATTGGATATTAAAGCTAGCACCAGACACCCACTTTATCTTATTCATTTCTCAGAGCAAAGGGTTGCCTCCCTTTTCTTCCTGCGTTTAACAGTTATTGTGGAAGGTCATTATTAAGGCTAGATGATCCTTTTGATAAAATCAGCCACAAAAGGAGTAAAATGGTTCTAGATTTGAATGTTTGAAATAAAACCTAAGTAAATACAGCAGAGGTGAAAGAATAGGAACACTGACTTATAACAGAAGGAATCATTTATTTTTCAAAGTTTTTCTTGCATATAACTGATTATTTATCCTTAACTTAAAAGAAACAATACACAGTCACAAAAGAGAGAGGAAGGATAGGCTTGTAGTTAAAGGAAGCCAGTGTACATTTACGTAAGTAGTCTCAGAGGAAGGGTGGTCTCATAGACTGAGTCTATGCATCTATTCCTGGAACAGCCACAGACTTCCTGTGTGATTTTCGGCAGGTGGCTTTCTCTCTGCATCTGTAATATGGGAAGAATAATACCTCATAACTGAGAGGGAGTGTTATGACCTTTATGTCAGGGAGGTGTTCAGATATTGGGGACCTACATACATAATTCTCTCTTATGTTTGTGTGAGTGATTTGGGCACTTTAACTTCTGGGAAGTTTGTTTATTTGCCCTGCATGTTGGGGGACAAGATCCCTCTTGGTGGTATCACACAGGCGGATTTGTGCAACATGCTACATCTCGCCTCTTTGCAAAAGGTTTATTAGGCTGTTCAAGATCTACCACAGGCAAGCCTTTAATCACGACAACTAAATTGGAGCATACATGATCTTTGCTAGCAGCTATTCTTCACTTTAACCTTGTCACTTGGGTAAATTGGTAAAAGGTGCCTTCAGAACTTATGTTCACGATTTCTATGATGAGGTCAGAAATCAGTGTTCAGTAGCCCAGGGCTAAAACTCCACACTCCATCACCATGTTCTTCTAAGGTCTTGTCTTAATTAGAGTTTTTTGGGCTCCAGTTAAATGCCAGTTAGCTCAAGATAGTTAATACATTTGTAAGGGATCTAGTCTGGACATTCTCAACATGTTTGTTCCTGCTACAAATGTTTGTAGTTTGCCCAAGCTGATCCTTAGAACTATAGTCCACACACTGCCTCTTAAGACTACAATCTTGTAGATATGGAAAATGTTTTTATAAAGCACTAACGTTCGTAAAATTTCAATAGTGATGATGTAATTAAACTAACCTTGGAATAGGGAAGGTATAGTCTATTCCTCTCACTTCAACTTGAGAAATGTTTTTGCTGCTGCTTAGTTTGATTTCACTGAAGAGGTGCCCAATGGCCAAGCTGTGTTGCTTTTTGTTATAAGTTGGAAAGCCATCGTTAGAACCATTGTAGGACATTCCAAGGAACCTGTTTGTTAGTTTGTTCATTTCCACTATCTTCCCTCCCCCCCTTTAATTAACACCACATCTTAAATTGACTCTGCTCAAAATCTGAAAAGTAATCCTGTGAAATTTCTGCTAATGCTGATTCTGTGTCCTATTACTGAACGGGTATATAGTGCATTACTAATGGAATTCAATGAAATATTTACTTTAAAATTTTTGTTTTATGAAATATTTTTCTATAACATTTCACAAAGTACAGTGAAAATACAGGTGTTTCTATCACATTACACATACATAACAAATTTAGAAGAAAATGGATGCAATAACAGATGTAAAAACATATGAGGAAAAGATCCAATAGCTTAATATTTTTAAACCCCAACAATAATAAGCAATTGTAATATATTAGTTATCCATAAACCTTATAAAATTAACATACTCCAGGAAACCTAAATCTGAAACCTATTGCAATTGGAAAGGAAACTGCAAATAAAAAGACAGATTAAGAATCATGTTTGTTGTGTTTAAAAATTCCTTGTACGTTGCCACCCATGTATTTTTGATGCTAAATCAGATAGTTTTGAATCCATATGCATAGGATTAGGAATACAATGTGTTTATTTTTGTTTTTAATCAAGATTATTCTGACTTCTCCACATCAGGGTGGCTTCTCTTGACCTAAGAAGAGCTGATGTCAAACTGCACAACATTTTTCCACTTGATCTTGCCATGTAAGAGAGAACTTGTCTATAACCGAGAGAAACCAAACTCTGACACAATAACTCTTAGCAGCTAGAATTAGATGAGCATGTAGATACTTGTATAGGTTCATAAGGTTAATCTCAGGGTAGAGAGTAAGGCCATGATCCTTCAATTGACTCCTATTAAAGTCAGCGGGGTTCCACACATGTGTAGGGGTCTGCCCACTCACAAGTTGCAGAACCAAGGCAGGCCTAAAAGAAAAAACTGAAGAACTCAATGGCAAATCTAACCTGGTAATCAGTAGAATTTGTTTTGTCTGTTTTTTAACCAAAAATGAGCAATAATAGAAAAAGTTCACTATAAATGTGCAAAAGAACTTGCCTCAATGATTCCAGCACTCTAATTAAATTGATTAGTAATAGTATTTAACGTACCAGGTCTAATGTATACTCCAAAAACTGGTTTTAAGAGTATCTTATGATATTAGTGAATAAGAGCAAGAAAAATTATTTTCAAATTTGACAACAATGTGCATCAGTTAATTAGAAATCAGTGTAAGCTTCTGCAGTTTGCCAACTCCAAACACTTAAAAATCAAGATTCAGGCCCCCAAAATTATGACATTGATTTAAAAATCATGTCTTTTTTTTTCTCTCTCTCTCTCTCTCTTTGTCTTCTGGTTTTAGAGCGTTTAGGGTTCAACCATGAGGGATAGAACCTTTTTTTTTTTTTTTTTTTTTTTTTTTTAAATGAAAGAAGAGATTGTCAGGTAATATTATTCATCAGCTGGGGTTGGTGAGAAAAACACCAGGTATTGCAACATTCATGGTAAAATCCTGGAATTGGCAACACTGAACTTGTTTTAAAAATGCCTGCAGATAAAATCAACCACAATGCTGGAGTCTAGAGAAAGGGAAGAGCTTTCCAGACTAAATTTTAGATTATATTACTGGGTCCACTGCAGTTTATTCCACAAATATAAGAATGGCAAACGGGGTCAAACCAATGCTTCATCTAGCCCAGTATCCTGTCTTCCAACAGCAGACAATGCCAGCTGCTTCAGAGGGAATGAACAGAGCAATTCTCAAGTGATCCATCCCCTGTTGTCCAGTCCCAGCATCTGCCAGTCAGATGCTTAGGGACACCCAGAGCATGGGATTTGCACTCCTGACCATCTTGGCTAATAGCTGTTGATGGCCCTGTCCTCCATGAACTTACCCAATTCTTTTTTGAACCCTGTTATACTGTTGGCGTTCACAACATCCCATGGCAATGAGTCCCACACGTTGAGTATACGTTGTGTGAAGAAGTACTTCCTTTTGTTTGTTTTAAACCTGCTGCCTGTTAATTTCAGTGGGTGACCCCTGGTTTTTGTGTTATGTGAAGAAGTAAATAACATTTCCTTATTCACTTTCTCCACACCTCTATCATATCCCTCCTTAGTCATCTCTTTTCCAAGCTGAAAAGTCCCAGTCGTCTTAATCTCTCTTTGTATGGAAGCTGTTCCATACCCTTAATCATTTTTGTTGCCCTTCTCTGTACCATTTCTATTTTTAATATACAAACTCAAGGTATGGGCATGCCATGGATTTAGATAGTGGTTTTATATTTACTGTCTTCTTATCTGTCCCTTTCCCAGTGGTTCATAACATTCTTTTAGCTTTTTTGACTGCTGCTGCACATTGATCAGATGTTTTCAGAGAACTATCCACAATGACTCAAAAGATTTCTCTCTTGAGTGATAGCAGCTAATTTAGACACGATCATTTTATATGTATAGTTGGGATTGTGTTTTCCAGTGTGTATTACTTTGCATTTATCAAAATTTACTTTGATCTGCCATTTTGTTGCCCACTCACCCAGTTTTGTGAGGTTCCCTTTGTGACTCTTCACAGTCTGTTTTGGACTTAACTATCTTGAGTAATTTTGTGGCATCTGCAAATTTTGCCACCTCACAGTTTACCCCTTTTTCCAGATTTATGGCTATGTTGGAAAAAACACTGGTCCCAATACAGACTCCTGGGGAACACCACGATTTACCTCTCACCATTCTGAAAACAGACCATTTATTCCTACCGTTTGTTTTCTATCTTTTAACCAGTTACTGATCCATGAGAGGACCTTCCCTCTTATCTATGACCGCTTACTTTGCTTAAGAGCTTTTGGTGAGGCACCTTGTCAAAGACTTACTGAAAATACAAGTACATTATATTTACTGAGTCACCCTTGTTCACATGTTTAATGACCCCCACAAAGAATTTTAATAGATTGGCATGATTTCCCTTTACAAAAGCCATGTTGACTCTTTCGTTCATGAACTAAATCGTGTTCATTTATGTGTCTGATAATTCTGTTCTTTACTATAGTTTCAACCAATTTGCCTAGTACTGAAGTTAGGCTTACCAGCCTGTAATTGCCAGGATCGCCTCTTGAGCCTTTTTAAAAAAATTGGTGGCATATTAGCTATCCTCTAGACACCTGGTACAGAGGCTGATTTAAATGATGGTTACATATCACATTTAGTAGTTCTGCTATTTCATATTTGAGTTTCTTCAGAACTCTTGAGTGAATACCATGTGATCCTGGTAACTTATTACTGTTTAATTTATCAACTTGTTCCAAAACCGCCTCTAATGACACTTAAATTTGGGACAGTTCCTCAGATTTGTCACCTAAAAAGAATGGCTTGGGCATGGGAATTTCCCTTACATCCTCTTTAATGAAGCCTGATGCAAAGAATTCATTTTGCTTCTCCATAATGGCCTTATCTTCCTTGAGTGCTCCTTTAGCACCTCGATCATTTGGTGGCCCCACTGATTAGTTTGGCAGGCTTCCTACTTCTGATGTACTTAATTAAAAAAACAACAACACCTAATGCACATTGGTTTAATATGGAACAGAACTTAATAAACATCACTGAACTAGAATAATACCTGTGAATACTATTAGGCCAGAAAGAAATCTTCTAAACTTACATCCCTTGTCAGTTATTGCCCTTAATGTTTGGGAGAAAATTCTGAACTATAATCAGTTATTTAAAGGGATAAACTCCGCTTATCTCAATCAACAATGAGTTCATAAGCAGGCAAAACTAAGCTTCCAATTTGATTCTAAAATATTAGAGATTGGAATCTTCTGAGGGCTTCTTAGCTTTTAGAGACTAGGAAGTTAAGTTCCTTACAGAATATTAAAGGAATCACTGGAGAAACCTGTTCTATATTTCACAATTTAAATATTATGACATTAATAAATTTCAGTGGAACAGTTTATCAGCAATCCAAAAGAGCTTGAAACCACTATAATTAAAACTTAGTCCTTAAAAAATTCTACTTTGGAATGTAAGTTGATCCAGAGTGAAAAACAAAAATATATTGCTTCAGGCAAGAGAGTATCTATTAAACATTTAAGTTAAATTGTTTTGTGGCATCTTTTGACTTATCCAGAAACATGCACTGAAATATTTATTTAGAATGAAACATATTTACATTATGTAGTTTGCTAATCTAATATTTTTTCCAGGTTATGCTCACAAATATTAATACTGCAAAATCTCAAATTAATGCAATATGTCTCCAATCTGATAGCTAAGAACTAACGGACTGCACTTCTGTGTGGGAGACCAATTTTTTGTTCCCAGTAAGGAAAGTTACTAATGGCTAACTCTACTATTATTAATAATTATTATTGAGTATGAAAGATGATCTTAAAACTGAAATCTAAATCCTGCTGGCTTTTAACATTGGTTTTTAAATGAATTATGATTTGTAAAAAGGTACAGGCCTGACCTTCCTGAAATCCACTGTTTCTCCTCAGAATAAGTATGGGGCCTGCAGTGGCATTATGATTTCTCCTCAGTCCCTCCTGTATTTCTGAACCTTGATTGGAAGGGAAAAAAGATCAGTTTAGTCCCATGTCTGTTCAATCCTTGCCCCCTGCTACTGAGGCTTCCAGCCTATTTGTGAGGATGATTTGTATGATGTAGGTACCTGCCCACTAGGAACTAGGGGGTCTTACTTTTCTTTTTCCCAGAGGTGCTGAGCAACCACAGTCCCACTGACTTCAACTGAAGTTGTAGATGCTCAGCGTTTCTGAAAATGGGACTCCAGGTGGAATGGATATGACTCATTACTTGTCCCCGGAGTCACCTCATTCCCTGTCCTACGGTTATTTAAGCAAAACGGTAAATACTGGAGTTAGATTCTTAGGAAAGCAGATGATTTGTAGGGGGAGATTTCAAAGGCACAAATTGCAGTTAGTTGTTTAGCTCCTATTTGTGCCTTTGAAAATCTCTCCTGTAATAAATGTATAGGATGGTTATTGCAAAGAGCTACAGAACTGCTACTGGAAGATAAGTTGCTATAGTAGTGGCAGTGTCAGTCACTAAATCCATTTTTTCATGATTGCCAATATTGTCTATCATTATCAAAGTGAATTAACAGTTGAATACAATGTTTTTCTTTCCTCAGCTCCTGAGGTATTTATGGGCAAGGCATGCAAGTAATAAAAAGCTCTCTTTCTTTTATTCCTTAGTGCCTGACCTTCCATGATTGCACCCTTCATTCTCTGTGTTGTGCTTTAACCATAGTCTATTTTATTTGCCCTACAGGATAGCTGCAGTCATTGTGGAGAGTGTGTTGAGTATTGGATGCTTGTGGTGAGCTATGGCGGCTGACGATAAAGTTGCCATTTTAACTGATGATGAAGAAGAGCAGAAGAGAAAGTATGTGCTTGCTGATCCTTTCAATGGAATTTCCAAAGAGCAAGATCTCCAGCCCCAAAATGAAACCCCTTCAACTGAGACCACCACTGTCCCAGACGAGGAGCTAGACTGGTTAGAAAGGCACTGTGTCAAAATAAACAATGATCTTCTGATCTCCAAGGTCTTTTATTTTTTCTTTTATTCTGCATATGGCTCCCTTTACCCATTGCTTCCTGTGTATTATAAGCAGCTGGGCATGTCGGCTAGTCAGAGTGGACTTCTGGTGGGCATTAGGTACTTTATTGAATTCTGCAGTGCTCCTTTCTGGGGAGTGGTGGCAGATCGCTTTAAAAAAGGGAAAGTTGTCCTTCTCTTTTCGCTTTTATGTTGGATTTTATTTAACCTGGGGATTGGATTTGTTAGACCAGCTACCTTAAGATGTGTACCAAAGGTCCCTCCACCACCACATCCTTCCAATGCCAGCCACCTTTTAACATCGCTGCCGCAAAATGCCACCATTTCTTCTTTACTAACTACAGCTAGTGCTACATTACAGAAGGGTCGTGGGAAGCGGGACCTGTTAACTAACAGTCCCCCAACTTTGGAATTGTTTCCATTTTCTGCTCAGACCAGAAATGTAGACCTTGCCTTGGATAACAACAATACAAATTTTATTTTAAAGAATACCACCACTAACCCAGGACTGCCAGGAAATATGACCCACCCTACACCACCACCTGTTGTCACCACAAAACCAGTATCTTCTGACCACGTCATGCTGGTTTATGATCATCAAGAAGTAGAAGCTATCTTTCTACTCATTCTCTTGGTTGTTATTATAGGAGAGTTTTTCAGTGCTTCATCTGTTACCATTGTGGACACCGTGACTCTCCAATACCTTGGCAAACACAGGGACCGCTATGGCTTGCAACGGATGTGGGGCTCTCTGGGCTGGGGACTGGCCATGCTATCGGTGGGAATTGGTATAGACTATACCCGTATAGAAGTGATCATCGAAGGTCTGGGGTGCAAAGCTCCTGAGTACAAGAACTACAGGATTGTTTTCATAGTCTTTGGTGTACTGATGTCAATGGCGCTTATTGTGGCCACCCAGTTCAGATTCCATTATAACCACTACAAAGAAGATGAAAACAAGAGGAAGGAAGTAGAGATCCCACAGGTGGATGGAAATGCCTCCACTGAATCCTCTGATGACACCCCCAGCAGCATAAGCCAGTCTCAGTCATTCAGTTTTTGGGACCTGATAAAGCTTCTTTGCAGTATACAGTATGGGTCTGTGCTGTTCGTGGCTTGGTTTATGGGGTTTGGGTATGGGTTTGTGTTCACCTTTCTCTACTGGCACTTGGAAGACCTAAATGGGACTACCACCCTCTTTGGAGTCTGTTCTGTCTTGAGCCACGTGTCTGAGCTGACTGCCTACTTCTTTAGCCACAAGTTGATTGAACTGATTGGTCACATCAGGTAAGCGAATGACAATAATCACTAAAGAACTGTGCACGTGTTAGTGGAGCTAAGTGTGTAGAGTATTAAATTGAGTTAGCTTCACGTTTCTCTATTTTAAAGAGTCTCCTCCTGTGAATCTGTTTTTTGACTATATTTGTGCTGCTTATAAATGAGACTTCTTTTAAATTGTGCTCTTCCTGGCTGAGCTGGACCAAGAATGGTTCTGCCTGGAGCTTATACCCTCCCCCAGTCCTGCAGATAAGTGGGATATTTAGGCCACCTCACCTATCTCTTAACTGTTGGAGAGCACCATCTGTGAAGATGTCAGTATTTGCCAGCGCCATCCTTAGAAGTATTTCAGGGAGTGATATTGTGTTGGTGCTAGAACACCGTACATCCAGAAATAGTGTAGTCTGTCTGATACATCAGGCAAGCTAGGAGTCCAGTGCAATAGAAACAGAAGAGATAATATAAAGATCCCTGTAGCATTTACCCAATATTTAAAAAAAAAAAAATGCTAGAAACTGGTGAAAGTTTACTATGAATTTTTTCTAGCAAGCCTTATTTTTAATGTGATCCTTTCCCCCCAATCTCTTTCAAATTCCTAATGTGACACAGTGAATCTGTAATATATTCCAGTGCTATAACTTTATATTACAAAAATGTATATAAATACTTTGAATATATTCTCTAGAGAATGGAACTAGGTTACAGTCTCTGAATTGCAGCACTCTGTTTTACTGTGGATTCAAACAGTGAGGCAACACTTCTCTAAAACCACTCTTGCCCCTTATTTTAAAGATCTCTGTCCTGACCTGCGTACACTCAGATACATGACTGCCTGATGATGAAGTAAATGTTCATTTTAAACATGTATATAATATAACTTATTCATAACACCCAAAATGTTTCCTCAGCACTTTAGTGATATTTGGCAGTTTAACTTTGAAAGGATTACTTTAAAGTGCATCCTCAATGATTTTGCTTCAAAACTCCATGATTTGTTTGAACAACCATCTATTCTGGGCTTTTTTATCTTAAAGTCTGTAATATTATAACATCTCACGGTGGTCCCCTAAACAGAGGCAAAGCATGTTTTCACAGAACTGTATATGTAGTCTTGTTCCCATATCCTCTCCCAATACACCTGAGGATCTGTTATCTAGATGTCAGTGCATTTTCAACCATATGGGTCATTCAGGTTTTTTTCTGCATCCTGTCCTGTTTGTTTTCGGTGAGTTGATCCCACTGTTGTTTCTTTTGACCTCAGTCAAAGGTATGTTTCAAGTGATCTCTCAAGTTACTGTGCCTGGCACATGGGATATCAAATTTTATACCAAGTAGTCTTTAGGCTTTTAATTAATCTAGATCCATTATTTTAAGCAAACAAATATACATTTTTCTGTGCTGATCACAAGATGTTCTCTCCCTTCCCGTCGCTTGTTTTTATTGGTGAAGCAGGAGTTGTCATATTTTCATATTTCTTCCATTTAAGCGGGTTGCATAATAAGGATAAATAGCTTTCATAACTTTAAATTTTAAACATAATTAGTTTGACAAAATTTACTGGCACTTTGCAGGCAAAGGAAAAAAGAAGAGTATAATTGAATAGCAAAAGATGCTTTTAATTTTCATAGACCATGCTGAAACCTTGAGACAGTCTCTACACCTGCAGCATGAAAATGTCTTGTTTGGCATACTAAATTTTGCTTTCCTCCTCTCATATGAAGTGTATTGAATATTAGCTTTATTATGTGACAGGCACTAGATGGATTGCAGTCTAAAAAGATATGTATTTCTCCTCTGACATTTAGTGTCTGTTGGAAAAAGAAACATAAATAATCTGGTGGAGTTATGAGGCACTATGTTTTGACAAGAGGTCTTGTGCCAGATGTGTGAATGTAGTATATTCATTACTGGATCTAGATGCATTTGGATGGAAAAGGGAAGTGGAAGGAGTGATCATGGAAGGGAAAGCTTTCTTTTTAAGTAAAAGATTAGATTCAAGAATTATTTATTTGATGGTCCATGGCTAAATTCTATATACTGGAGGTTTTGGTAATGACATGGCCTAGGTAAGAGATACATATGTAGCACCTGATGTCACCAGAAAGTACTCCTTGATGGAGCTGAAGCCCTGAAATTTACATGTGTATATTGACTATAAAGGTATATAAATGAACAAGAGATAATAATTAATCTTGTCTGTTTGTGTGTATGCAATGTAATTGTGGAGATAATCTGGACCTGGGACTTACTCATGTTAAATGCATAATTTTCTTTCAGGGTCACAGTGACATTGAGAAATGTATAATAATCATGGAAAGAACCGTCATTAGCAGACCATAGTCAAAATGGTTTTAAATCTGGGTATGATGCAATCGCTGAACAGGAGACTGCCAGTTTTGACTTATATCTCCTACATGCAAAATTCTTTGGAATCTACAATTCCATAGCTCCTGGCTGCCTAGAGTACCTTTAAACACTGCTTTTTTCATTAACCTTTGATGTTTATAATCATGATATCAATAGGAGTTAGTTTATACAACACTAATTATAAAGCTCTGTAGTATAATGCTCCCGTGCAACCTTGGGAGTTAAGATAAACTCTTAACATGAGATCTAATTCCCCCTCTTAATATTTTTCTTTATACTGCAGTAGAACCCACAATGTGCTATATATTGTACGCACATATATAGGAAGAAATTCCCTGTCTAAAGACCTTAAAGCCTCTAAAAACATGTATGGGGAGGAGGAGCTAAAATATACAAGCAAAGTGGTCAGCGCAGTCAGTCATAGGGCTACATCAAGTTACTTCCATTTTCTGGTGTTTTCAAAATGTGCTTGATTATAGTACAAAAACTTAGGTTTAGTTCTTTTTCTTTCATGTGTGGTTTAAGTAGGAAAGAGAAATGGCAGGATTGTGGAAGTAAGAGGGTAAAATGGACAAGAATGGAGGTGTAGACCTTGCTGCTTTTGCTCTACATTTCCCATATTAAGGATTTCTTTTTAAAAAGAAATTCCATCTCTTCTAAACTTAGATGGATATTGGGCAGAGTGTATTGCATCACTCGGCCTAAATTGCTTAGATACCAACAGTAGCTAAAAGAAGAACAGGAATACTTGTGGCACCTTAGAGACTAACAAATTTATTAGAGCATAAGCTTTCGTGGACTACAGCCCACTTCTTCGGATGCATATAGAATGGAACATATATTGAGGAGATATATATACACACATACAGAGAGCATAAACAGGTGGGAGTTGTCTTACCAACTCTGAGATGCCAATTAATTAAGAGAAAAAAAACTTTTGAAGTGATAATCAAGATAGCCCAGTACAGACAGTTTGATAAGAAGTGTGAGCATACTTACAAGGGGAGATAGAATCAATGTTTGTAATGGCTCAGCCATTCCCAGTCCCAGACTCTACGCAAAAGAATTAATGGACACAAATCTGACATCAGGAATCAAAATACTCAAAAACCAGTGGGAGAACACTTTAACCTGTCTGGTCATTCAGTGACAGACCTGCGGGTGGCTATATTACAACAGAAAAACTTCAAAAACAGACTCCAACGAGAGACTGCTGAGCTAGAATTGATATGCAAACTAGACACAATCAACTCCGGTTTGAATAAGGACTGGGAATGGCTGAGCCATTACAGACATTGATTCTATCTCCCCTTGTAAGTATGCTCACACTTCTTATCAAACTGTCTGTACTGGGTTATCTTGATTATCACTTCAAAAGTTTTTTTTCTCTTAATTAATTGGCCTCTCAGAGTTGGTAAGACAACTCCCACCTGTTTATGCTCTCTGTATGTGTGTATATATATATCTCCTCAATATATGTTCCATTCTATATGCATCCGAAGAAGTGGGCTGTAGTCCACGAAAGCTTATGCTCTAATAAATTTGTTAGTCTCTAAGGTGCCACAAGTACTCCTGTTCTTCTTTTTGCGGATGCAGACTAACACGGCTGCTACTCTGTAACAGTAGCTAGTGTCAATTTAACACACGTCCCTTTATAACCACAGCCAGAACAATGAATGTAAATTAATTGTTGGTCCTATTCTTTTCATATTTTAGTATTATCTAATACTTATTTATATTTTAGTCATAGCAACTTGCAAACTGTCCGCCCCAGATGCTATCTTTCTCCACTAGCTCTTTGAACTTTGCAAAATAATGTACACTCTTGGTCCACCGCATTAAAGCCTCTTCTCCCAAAAAGTGAAAACAAACTGGCAAAGGTGAGGAGTTAATGATCCCGTATGTGATCCCCTTTGCATTATACACATTGACTGGTATGACTGGTTTATTTTATTTTACTTTATTTTAAGGTTACTCCAACTATTAATAAAATGAGTAGCATTAGCTTTCAACTACACTAATGCATTAGGGATGTTTAATGTATCTTATGGAAAACAGGGATAACCAGACGAGACTAGGGCTGTATGTTGTACATCTGTATAATTTTTTAATGGCCCAAAACAGAATGTGAACAATTTTGGCATATACAGGGTTAAGTGTCTCGAGAAACTGTGCTGTAAGGTCTCATATAATAGTGGGTGGGGAAAGGTTCCTCCCACTCCACACCCAGCCCGAAGACTTCCTAGGTCTGTTGTGAAAGAAATGACTATGACTTTTCTGTTACGGTGTGGAAAGGTCACAGCAGAAGTTTTTATCTTCCTTTAACTCCTATTACTAGCAAAGTAGTACACTGATGTCTACGTATTCTTCCTCCCATTCTAAAGAATAGAAGTTCTTGCTGTAATTTTTCTGATAGCTTAGTACCAATACCTCCACTATCCCTTCTGCCTGAGTTTTTGGAGACAGGCACAGGCTTGATTCTTGTAATCACAAGCTCTGATACAGATAAATGGGGGGGAAATGTATTGGCACTTTTCACAGTAAGCTGTGCTTAGGTAGATCTGGGAGCTAGCTGAGCAAACACTTGTCTCCTCTCAGCTACTCACACAACTGTCATCCACCAGTATCCTGAAACTGCTGATTCCAGCATTCCAGTCTCAAACCCCTATGTGAGCTCTGAGTAGATCTGGGAGGGTAACTGATTTTTTGATTTGATGGAGGTTCTGAAAAATCAAAAATAATTGATTTGGGTTGAACTGAATCTTGAAAAAGTTCATTTTGGATTTGTTTCTGAGTTGGGATTCAAACCTGGGTTTCCCTCTATCACAGGTGAGTGTCCAAACCACTGGGTTAAAGACTACAAGAGGGGGGCAGTGGTGGCATCACCATCTCCATCTGCCTCCTCCTCTGTGACTGGCCGAAACTATTCATGACAAATTTGCATATAGTTTTAGGTCCACCAGAGCTGCGTTTTTCAGCAAATAAACTATTCATCTGAAAAATGTTGCCCAACTCTAGCTCTGAGACACACAGCAGGTTCACATATCACTGTACTATACTCCAATTATGTTGTAAACATTTTAGAGATTACCATAGCGCTTTGTGCACAATTCAATGCCAGCAAAGTAGTTATAAGGCTATCCATGCAACCAGAAAGTTGTTAAAACAGTGTTAATAGTATTTGTACTTCATATCTAGTGCCTTCCACTTGTGTCTCGGGGTATCTCAAAGCATTTTATAAAGGAGGGCAGTATTCAGATGGACAAAAGAGGTATTTGGAAGTTAAATAACTTGCCCAGTACAACAGAACAAATCCATGTCAGAGCTAGGCTTAGCACTCAGATGTCCTTATTCCAAGTCTCCTTCGTTAACCCTTATACCATGCTATTTGTCACTCTCCCCCTTTCTCTTCAGCAAATTGAGGTTTTATGACTTAATTGAGTGATTACTCAGGTTAAGAAGAAGCATATGAATGCATTTCCTTGGCATGTTCTCTGATGAAGAGGTATGTAGGTGGTGGTGGTGGGGTGGGTATTTTGCAGGATGTCTTGCTGAGAGTTCTGTGCTATGTTGCACTGAAATTCTGCTTCCTTTTTAAAAAGATTTTTTTTTTCATAACGAAGCAGACAATAGAAAGGTAAATGACTTACAGCTTTTATATGTTTCCAAATTTCACATGCTTCACAGGATCTCGAATGGAATTATGCAGTCTTACAATTTGACAAACCTGCAAGACAAGCCAATACAAAACCAGACAATAACACATAGACATAACATGTCAGGGGGGGGTTAACAGTAAAAAGCTAGGAGATGATCTACATGAATAGGGAGAGGAGGGGGTAGGGAAAAAGAGGTTAGGTGGAATGAAGGTCTGTCATTCTTTGAACCATCTCAATATTTTATGTCTAAATGTATCTAGAGAAGGGGTCCAAATTTCTTCAAATTGAGATAATTGCTCTCTCTGGCAATGAGCACTTCTTTCTTGGTTGCTAACTCAGACAGTTCTGAATACCACTGCTCTATTCTGGGCATAAGCCTACTCTTCCAGTTGCTTCCTAGTTTTTCTATGCTGGCACTTAGCTATTTTGTCTGCATGTCATATGGAGGGTAGGAAGTTTAAAGCATCAGGGCCAGATTTTCAAAATAGCTCTCATTTAGACACCTAAATTAAGTGGACAGATTTTCAAAATTGTTTAGCACCCATTGTTCTCCTGGGGAGCAGTTGGGTGATGACTAGAGTTGGGCAAAAAATTTCATGTGTACAGTTTATTCACTGAAAAATGCAATTTTAGTTGACCAGAAACTATTAGTAAATTTGACAGAAATTTGCCAAATAGTTTTGATCCCCATCTCTTCCCCTCCTCCCCTCACCCCCAGGCCTTAGATGCCATTCATAAAATGACAGGAGGAGGTGGTGGTGGTGTACTATAAATTGTCACTGTGAATGACAATGAATAGTCATTGGGCCAGGGAAAGAGCATGAGAATGACTCTATAGACTTGTGGTTAGGGTCCTCACCTAGGATGTGGGAGGTCTCAAGTCAAGTCCCTGCTCCACATCAGGCAGAGAGAGCAATTGAACGTGGGTCTCCCACATCCCAGTTGAGTGTCCTAACCACTGGACTAAAAGTTTTATAAGGAGGGCAGTGGCTCCTCCGTGTATTTTTGTAAATCTAGCCTTTTACTACTGCCCAAAATGGATTTTTTTCCAGTTTGAAATTTTTCAATTTTGGTTAATTTTTTCATAACTGTCAGTGAACAGAAAAATCAAATATTTGCCCAGCTCTGCTAAGGAGCTGTGTCCTAAGATATGAAAGATCATGGAAAGATGAGAAAAATCAAACAAGCAGTTGCTCAGAGGTTATGATGAGGGCTCCCTAAGTACTTACTAGCTCCTGAATTCAATGGCTCAGCCCTTCTAAAAATCAGGCCACTTTTAATTAAGTGCTTAAACTTTTGACACTCAAATGTGATCATTTTGGGTTCAATTTATAAATATCTAGCTGAACATTCTGAAAGACAAGTAAACAGGAGAACTCTGTCCGTATTCCTTACTTGATTTTTTGCTTCTGAGCTAATGGAGGCTGGCAGAAAGGAAGAGAAACTGGTGAGGAGGGAGGGATATGAAAAGTGTGCTTCCTGAATAGGGCCACTTTTCTCTTTGGGAGAAAGTTGGCAAGAAATTGTATGCACAAGAGTCAATCAGGGAAAAGAAGTGAAGTTGTTGAACAGAAAGATGGTAGAGATGAATGGATGAAAGGAACAAATATGTTATAGCTCTTGTTCACTACAGATTTAATCTCCCTACCCTCTTTGCCTGTTAATATCCGGCCTTGCCATTGCTCCCCGTTTTCTGCTCTAAGTGGTGATCCAGTGTCACTATCCTGGCAACACACATCGGCTTTGGACCCCCTCCAACCCCCTGCCACACCTGTGGAAGCAGAGAGTCTGGAGCCGGCCTGTTGGGGTTTCTGGTAAGACTTTCTGCAAAAATACATGAATTACTATAAGGTATAAAATATTATAAACTTTGCAAATCTGGGCATTATTGCAGAAAACACAGGCTTACCTGATCCCAGTAGGCTGGCTCCAGTGTAGTTATGTTTGGGTAGTGATATCAAGAGCATAGTACATGCTGTGGCATTTGTCTGAGTGGAAGCCAGAAAGACTGAACATCATGGGAGCATGGTAAATTGAATTAAATGACAATTAAATTACTTTGCTAAGAGTGCATGGTGAGTTAGAGGCTGTGGAAGAAATAAAGCCCTGATATTCAGAGACTCAGGCCTGTGCCTTAACCCCCAGGCCAGCCTTTCCTTTTGAATTTTCCTGTGGGTCAATCCTGAGTAGCCCTCGTACCCTGGTTATTTAAGAGGTGCAGTGCATCATTCGAAGATTAGGTTTTTTTTTTTTTTTTTTTTTTTTAACATCTGTGGGTCCACCTTGAATGTTCTGCAGTCGCTCCCACTTGGAACAGGTCTACTAGAAACCTGCAAGTTGAATAACAAGATATTTTACAAAACACCTGAGTGCAGATCAGAAAATACTGCAGTCTCATCTTTGCCCTGTAGGGAGATGTAATAAGCAGGGTGCTAAAAGAGTGGTTGAAATCAAGAGCCAAAAATAACCTATTTTTTTTTTTTTTTTAATCAGAAAAGGTTATTGTAAAGTTAGGTGAACCTTGTACCTGTCAAATTCAAACCAGGGAGGAAATTAATGTTACCCCTGTATGTATGGGTGAATGGTACGGCGGTTTAGTCATGCTCCTCTTCCTTTCTGATTTTAGAGATTGCATTTCCAGTCAGTGATAGACAACAAGGGAAAGTGACTTGTCACTAATTTAAACTAATTTAGTCTGTTATCCAAATCTACCTCTTTCCCTGGTCCTGGAAAAGAGATGATTTATCTCCGCCTACTAGAATATTTCCTTTTTAGAGCCACAGGAAAAATATAATGTACAACAAAGGTTGCTTCTAGTAATGACAGTTTAGCTTGGTGAGGAAGAAGCAATTGGGTTGAAGCCTGAAGTCAGGAAAGGAGAGAAAACGTTTGGTTAAAGAGTGTGATGAGAAAATCAACTGGGAAAACTAGGCTTGAGCTTTCTGGTCAACAGTTATTTTAAAACCTGACTCTTAACCTCTTGCTTCCAAACTGGATTGTCCTGTTGAAAACAAGACCGGTGACAACAGTAATGTTGTCACTACATGGAGTATTTATTGTTTTTTGTGGAAGAGTGCATATTTCAGAGAAGTAGTGAACTGGATGCAACTCGTGTAATGCTAACTTTACATCAGCATGGATGAAATAAATTCCTATAATAATATGGACCTATGCTCATCTTAAACTGTACGGCTCTGTTACTAATTACAGGACATCATGATGTCTGAATCATTGAGGCATTTAAAAAGGCTGGTGTCAGGTGTGATGGAAACCATATTCTCTCTAAAATATAATGCAATAGGACATTGCATAAAATTAAAATAGACACTACACCTCTACCTCGATATAATGCTACCCGATATAACACGAATTCGGCTATAACGGGGTAAAGCAGTGCTCCGTGGGGGGGGCGGGGCTGCGCACTCCGGTGGATCAAAGCAAGTTCAATATAACGCGGTTTCACCTATAATGCGGTAAGATTTTTTTGGCTCCCCGAGGACAGCGTTATATCGAGGTAGAGGTGTACCTAGTCAGAAGCTCAGAGGGTCTGTTAACCCTAGACAGAAACCTCCCTCTACTTAGGATTAATTTGTTTTCCATTAGTGGTTTGAAAAGAATTCTCCTGAGGTTTTGTTTAAATTTAATCAATCACATTTTTATTTTTAACTTGGAACAAGTTTAACTGCATGCCTGAAGAGCAGGAAGAGGTTGCGTTTGGGTGTGGGATCTTTGTAAAGAAAGATTTTTGAGTAAGAAATTGTTGTGTGAGCACACACTTCCTTGCGCTGCATTTCGCTTTCTTATTAGGATTTAGAAAGCAATCAGGTGTATTTATGGTACCATACAAGACATGGAAACTGCAAACCTCTATGACTGTTTTTTCCCCTTCCTCCTTTTAGAGTGCTCTATATTGGCCTTGCCTGTAATACAGCTCGCTACATTTATATCTCCTATTTGGAAAATGCCTGGACTGTTCTCCCTATGGAAGTACTTCAAGGTAAGATGATGCAGTTATGATCTTGTAGTTTAAAGCGAGCCATTTAATTATTCATGTTGCCATCTGAGCTGTGATTAAGAGAAAGTCCAGTAGCTCTTTGCTTCTGACTATAAATATCCCAAAAGACTTTATGGTCTCATAAATTTTTACAGTGGTTGTCATGGAGAAGGTTTGACGTCAGGAGGTTGGTTCTGCATTTGATCTGCGCACTGTTCTGTTTGTTGATCCAAACAGATCTGCTTGAGATCAACACACCCTATAACTAAACAAAGAGACAGAAGCATGGGTTGAATACACACCTGCGCATGCTGCTTGGTTGCTGGGGTTCTTAAGCTTCTTTATATCTATTAAATGCAAAAATCTACATGGTTGAAAGACAGCAGTTAAAAAGAATGGATTTATGCTTCTGCTAACTTTTTTTTTTTTAAATGCCCTAGCCGCCAAAGAAAATGTTCTGGAACGTCCTGTCTGTTAAAATTTTCTGCAATTGTTTTTCTGTGGCGTTCTGTGATTTATAGTTTAGGCTATTGTAACCTGACAGGAACTTAGGTTTCAACAAAGCCCTGTATGTGCTTTCAAGACAAGGCAAGCCTTTTAGTTTTACTTTTTATTCAAGTCAATTGCTTACAGGGCCGTTATTTTAAATTAGAGATATTAATGATGTGTGATCTGTGCAGAAGCATCATTTTGAGTCCTACTGTCAGATGAAAATTAATATTTTTTAAAAAAGACCTTAGCTGTGTTACTGAAAGCATACAGTATTAGATTACTATAATTCAGATTTACTTTCTACCATTTATACTCTTAATTTACTATAGCATGCAACACAGTTCACAGAAAGATTACCCCCCCACACCATATTACCATTTTTGAGGTGGTTCTAATCTGAGACCTAGATTACTTGACTCTCCCATTTAAAGTGAGCAACATCCGATGAGTCACTACAAGTTGTGGTGTTAATGAATCTTCTGTTTTGATCTAGTGCTTCTGGTTTCCAAATGTTTTTTTTTTAAATTATATACATCACATGAGCGCATTTTAATGTAATATTTCAAAATTGTTGATTTGATAAGTATCTTATCACTATATGCTCTAACAGTGTTTTCAATGCCTAATGACTTTTCTGTAGAATTATATACTTAGCAGAACTGATAGAGTAAAATATGGCAAACTTGTGCTGTTTATTATCTAGGGTGGGATTTGACATTTGTGATGCCTGACGTTCTCTATGTAAAACTGTTTCATTTATTGGTCTCTGATTGTCAAATCAAAGTAAATGAAATACTTGTATGTAATGGTGGATAAGTTAATTTTAAAGAAGATTAAATATTTAATTAACATAAAATTAGAAATTTCTATTGAATTTCTAGATAAGAATTCAAGACCACCGCATGGCGTGGAGAGATTTCTGTGCAAACTGCATCTATTGATTGTAATTTTAACCATGCTACAATTTCATTGCTATCAGTGTATATAAGTTGGTGAGAGCTGCTCCAAGCCCGGCATCTTCTTAAGCCAGAAAATGAGAGGAGTTTATTTTACACTTATTTCCTAATGAAAGAGTTTGGAAACTATAAGCCTTGTTTATTCACATATGCACGGTTATATGAAAATAAGGGGTTGGATTAACTCTTAAATTGCTAGAAGTGTCAACGCTGCCTGCCAAATGAGTGCCTATGAGGTGTAAATGCAATGCTGCATGTGTTAATTCTCCAAACATGCAAGGACACGAGTTAATGTAACCTGTCTTCAATTCTTGTCAGGTTACAGTAGAACATTCAGTAGCCTAAATTATAAGTTCAGAAAGCCATTGAAAACTTTAACAGAGACAGGATGTTCCAGAACATTTTTCCTTGGTAGCTAGAGATTTAAAAAAGTTAATACAAGCATAAATCCACCCTTCTTAACTGTTGTCTTTCAAACATGTTGACTTTTTGCATTTAATAGATATAAAGAAGCTTAAGAGCCTCATCAATCACTTTTCTGTCTCAATTCAGTGACTGTAGTTTTAACACTCAAATACTCAGGACATGTCTGTTTCAAAACGATGGGCTGAACTCTGCTCTGGCAAAGAATTTTTCCCAGTATAAAATTACCTCATCTGTCAAATAGCAGCCATTCTAAATTGGCCAGCTGGGTGATGAGACTAGTGACCTGAAAATATCAATTTTAAAGATATGGAGCTGTTACAAAGTGGCAACTGGCTAAAAAGCTCCAGAAATGAGTACCAGGACCAATCTTGCTTCCCTTTTGCACTTGAAGCTCCAGTTTAAGTTAGCAAAGATGGTTACTTTTGTGGAGTAAATCACTTCGGGGAGGGAGGGATGGTTTGTTCACCACAGTTTTATTAGACTCTGCCAGTTTTTTGGATAGGCTATGATACTAAAATCTTTTCCTTTTACACAATCCCAGTGCGTTTGAAAGCTCTTTATATAGGCGCTGACCATCTGGTTATATAAAGGTTATGATTTGATTGTGACTCTTCAAGGAGGAGCAATGCACAGTTGTTCTGATCTGAGAAACAATGCCAGATATGTTCCAATAGAATAGTTAACTGACACAAAATGGAACAGTCCTCACAAGACAAGACCAGCCAAGACAGAGCAGGTCTCTTCATGTGCCTTATGCAATAGAGCTTCCTTTGTACATCAGGATTGTGTAACAGTGGAATGGGGTCACAGAATCTATTTGTGGCTATTTTAAACAGCTAGATGGG
The DNA here is from genome assembly GCF_027887155.1 of Malaclemys terrapin pileata. Lineage (NCBI taxonomy): Eukaryota > Metazoa > Chordata > Testudines > Emydidae > Malaclemys > Malaclemys terrapin. The sequence continues at coordinate 29,028,666 of NC_071515.1, read as the reverse complement.
AGAGTCAGAGTATATGTATCTGACTCCCCAAAGGGGAGAGGGGGATGTGGGTAATGAATAAAATATCTTTCCTTTTTTTTTTTTTTTGGATGAATTACATCCCATAAAATATCCATGCTCTAAAGCTTAGTTTGCTAGAGGTGAGCATGAGTAGAAAACTTTGATGTAAATTGTTACTGTAGATCTTGTGTCCAGAGATGCCAGTGGCTAAAGCAAGATAATGTATTTGATTTTTGATTTATATTTCACATGGACAGTCTCTCTTGAAACACTTAACTAGTTCTAATCCAAACAGATTTCTTACTAGGGTTCGGTTTTAAAGTAGCTTGAAATTGCCAATGCTATATAGACGTCCATCGCAAAAACCAAATGATTTAGTAACACACAGAAAATAAAAAGCTAACTTCATCCTATTTGGCTCTAAAGGAGGGATTAGGTTCATTTTGAAGGGAGTTAAAAACACCAGGCATTTCTCTGGACCATATTGTTCTAGACTTGGGGTGTATGTGCCTTTTTAGTATTGTAACCTTTGTTTTCCTTACCAAATTAATTAGCATGGTACTCAAATTATTAAAAGTACACCAGAAATGTTTTGGATTTGCCAGGTTTTTAACTTGATGATTAATATTTTATTCATTTTTTTTTTTTTTTTTTTTTTTTTTTTTTTTTTTTTTGGAACTGACTGAATGCATTACATAAGCTTTTAAGTGATTTCCTTAATCAGCATGAGACATAGTTTTCTGAAAACTGAATCACCCTTGTTAGTTTATGCCTTTAAATTGGGGATCAAGAAGACAATAGTTACTTTCTACTTACAATGAAATCAATCCGGAATCTCATCATTATGTAACCAGTAGGTTTTTCAATATTAGTACTTTTTAAATTATACAGTACACATGGGTCCAAAATAAAGTAGTCTGAAAATCATTCAGCATGTCTAGCATAAGTTGTCTTTCAACAAGCTTGATGTGTTATAAGTAAGGACAGACTCACAATTCAAAAATTATTTCTAGATGTGTACTTAATCATGGTGTGTTCTATAATCTGCTGACTAACCCTCCATTACTAAGTTTCCTGAAGCTCCCAGATACTTTTGTTGTAAGGTATCTAAATCAGACTTTTTGTAGAGAGTTGAAAAATAAACATAGAACTTTTTAGCCATCAAATAGGCTCCTGACCAGAAGATCAATTCCAGTATATTGCCATTCATTAAACGAATACTGTGGAATTTCGTATGTTAGTATGCAACCTACAGGTCTGTTACTTTTATCTTATTTAATTTAGTTTATGTGGCTGTTCAGTCTACACTGATCAGCAATTGCAGAACTGAACTGTCTCTCCCTGATGTTGGTTAATAAATCAGGTACATGGGACTGATCCTTGTTAGTTAAATCATCCATTCTCCAAACCATTTTTCTAAACTGGCAATTGGACAAATGCTAGCAATGGCTAGTCGGGATGAGCTGTGACTATATTTAATTCCACCCAACCTCGAAAAAATATCACCACCCAATCCATGAGGGTTTTTTAAAGCAGAACCACAGTAAAATAGCTTCAGGTGTGTTCACCATGTAACTCTCTACAAAATTGCCGTTTTATTCTTGCCTCTTGCCCCAAAGTCAGGATTTCAAATTGAGGCTGCAGATAGCAACCTTCCCCTCTCCCTGCCAGCCGATGATTGTTTTTTTTTTATTTTTATTTTTTCTTGCTCCATGACATCTGACCACTATGTTCTGCCTTAGGCAAAATTGTCTCTGCATAGTCTGTTTTTCCATGGTAAGAAAAAAAATAAAGGCTCTCAAAATGTATTATAATTTGATTAGCCAAGAGTGCCTCAAATGAATATGCATTATTGATATCTGAAAGGACCTCTACCACTGTTAGCAATGGAAACTGGTGATGTCTGACAGTCGGTGAGCAAAACTGTTTTGTAATGGCATGCTTAGTCAAAGCAGACTTACAACAGTGGGAGAAATCCTGTTGCGTCTGACTCAAAACAGCATAAGCAAAGCTTACTGTATCTTGCCTAACTCTGAGGAACCTCTGTGGTCTGTCAGCCAAGATCTCCCAAAGCCAAGTGCAAATGCAAAGTGAGTAGTGCCAAGAGTTTGGAAAGAATTGATTTTGAGATGGTTCTTAGAACATGCTTTTATTTTTATTTTTTTAAACAGTTTGATTTCCATAGTGGTATGTCGGTGTACATATAAGGATTAGCCTTTGAACTCCTTCCAGTGTGGCAGTAATGTTAAGGCCTTTCTACATTTAAAACATATATCAGCATAACTGTGTCAGTCATGGGGTGTGAAAAAACCATACCCCCAACAGTAGAGCCAGACTGACAGCACCCCAGTGTAGATGCCGCTATGTCAACAGAAGAAGGCTTCTGTTCGCATCGCTAACGGTGTTTAGGGAGGTGGTGTTCCTACCCTCGCAGAACTCCTTGTACTGTAGGTGTTCGCTGCGTCTAAACTACAAGGCTGTGCTGGCAGCTATAGCTATCCCTGCGCAGGCTCAGTATTGCAAACGTAGCCTAAGAAACATTAGGGGAGGGATAGCTCAGTGGTTTGAGCATTGTGAGTTCAATCCTTCAGGGGGTCACTTGGTCCTGCTAGTGAAGGCAGGGGGCTGGACTTTGATGACCTTTCAAGGTCCCTTGCAGTTGTAGGAGATGGGATATCTCCATTAATTTATTTCATTTAACATTGGCTCATAGCTTATGGGCAATCACATTGTCAGTCTTAGGGTTTGTGAAGCCCCCAGCTACTTTCATGAGGAGGAGGAGCTATTGACAGAAAGATGGGTTGTTGCTAGGGCTGTCCAGTGATAAAAAAAAAAATTAGTCGTGATTAATTGCGCTGTTTAATAATAGAATACCATTTATTTAAATATTTTTGGATGTTTTCTACATTTTCAAATATATTGATTTCAATTACAACATGGAATACGAAGTGTACAGTGTTCACTTTATTTTTTATTTAAATGTTTGCACTGTAAAAAACAAAAGAAATATTATTTTTCAATTCAACTAATACAAGTACTGTAGTGCAATCTGTATCATGAAAGTTGAACTTACAAATGTGGAATTATGTACAAAAAATAACTGCATTCAAAAACAAAACAATGGAAAACTTTAGAGGCCACAAGTCCACTCGGTCCTACTTCTTGTTCAGCTAATTGCTCAGACAAACAAGTTGATTACAATTTGCAGGAGATAATGCTGCCCGGTTCTTGTTTACAATGTCACCTGAAAGTGAAAACAGGCGATCACATGGCACTGGTCTAGCCAGCGTCGCAAGCAGGGCCGTCCTTAGGATTTATGGGGCCCTACGCAGTATTATTAAACAGGTGCCACTATGCCGGACAGCAGCCTGGGCTCGCAGCCCAGAGGGGTAGGGGGGAGGGACGAGGCAGCAAAGATACTAGGCTCCCCAGCCCACCTCTTCTGCCTGTGGCCCCACCCATATTCCACTCCTGCTCTGCCCCAGGCCCCGCCCTCTCCCCACTGTCTCCCTCCTCTCTTGCCACCCCCTTCCAGCCAAATCCCTGAACCCAAAGAAATTGCAGAAGTGTTTTTTTTTTTTAAAGAAAATGGAGGATGTTTTCCACTGCATGCCAGATGGTGAAGACTGCATATGCAGAAGGTACCTAATTAAAAGCACTAAACTTGGGAATAAAAAATGTCAGTTGCAGGTATTTTGATATGCCCTGAAGTTTGTCAGAGATTTATTTGCAAAAACTTTGTAGTAAGGGCAAGTCAGCTGTCTTGCTGCATACAACATTAAATATTATGGAATACATGATGCAGCTCTTCTCTGATTTACATTTTCTTAATTAGTTTTTCTAAATTGATTTTATATTTTAAATGTACTTTTAAGCCTTCATAAAGTAATCATTCCAGATTAGTACATATTTGACTCACTGAAACAAAGACATTATTTTAAATTAATCAGTCACAGAGGTTTAGTGTGTTCAAAACAATATTCATTGCTTTTAGAAAAAGGGAACACTAATATACTTTGTGTGAACTCCGTAACAATAGACGTGTTTATGAAATTTCACCAACTTTAAAAAATATGTTTCCAAAGATTTTAGGCATAACAAAGGATTTTATATCTTACTAAGTACTGATTTTGCTAGAGGGTTCTCTTAAAACTAGTTCATCAAATAGTTAGCAGTAAAGAAAGGGAAACTCATTTGTCCAGCTATCTGGAAGGAAAGGGGTGTTGTCCCTTTAAGGGCTCTTCAACAGAGGGGTGAAGGGAGATAGGGATGGACAGAAAGGACAGAAGACTTTGGAAGCAAGTTTTGTGTACTATAGTAATTAAAATTAAATGTGTATTTTAGATAAGGATGGTCCTTTGAAGGATTTATTTCAAAAACTATGCCTGAAGATCCAAGCATTTAAGGCTAAAGATGAATACGGAGATTGTACATCTAATAATCTATGCAAGAATTTTTTTAGAGATGTGATTTTATAATCTTCAGTAATCTTTTAATGAAATATTTTTAAAGCAAATTTTAAACTAAGGTCCTGTAGACTAACATGTTCTGAGTAAATATTACAGTAATGCACAACTGTTTTTGTCAGTAAATTCAGAAACTGACAATATATACAGAAGCTCCCCAACTTAGGCAGTGGTCCATTCCAGATCGCATTGCATACGTTGAATTTTGCGTAAGTCAGGAACGTATCTTTGACTATTGTGCGCGCGCAAAAAAAAAAAAAAAAAGCTTACAGAACTTTTTTCGTAAGTCCGGATTTCCGTAAGTCAGGTTTGCATAACCCAGGGAGCGTCTGTACCTAGGGGTTGGCAAATGCCTGTTAAATGGCTTCATTACCCCTTGAATGGCTCTTTAACAGTTTCAGTGTTGTGCTAATAGGTCTGGAAGGCTTTTTCATTTTAAGTTACTAGATCCCCTAGGGAGGGAGACTCACCAGGCTAGCTGTGGGAGCCTGCAGGAAGGGTCAGAACAAGGATAGGAAGAGGTGGGAGGATGGACACTAAGACCCAGGGTGTCCCAAATTTTCGGGTGCCCTAGGCAGCCACATATGCCTAAGTACGGCCCTGGTTGCAAGATATTTACATGCAAGATATGCTAAAGATTCATATGTCCCTTCATCTTCAACCACCATTTCAGATGGATGCTGATAATGGATTCTGCTCGATAACAATCCAAAGCAGAGTGGACTGACGCATGTTCATTTCATCATCTGAGTCAGATGCCATCAACAGAAGGTTGATTTTCTTTTTTGGTGGTTCGAGTTCTGTAGTTTCCGAATCTGAGTGTTGCTCTTTTAAGACTTCTGAAAGCATGCTCCACACCTCATCCCTCTGAGATTTTGGATGGCACTTCAGATTCTTAAACCTTGGGTCGGGTGCTGTAGCTCTTTTTAGAAATCTCACATTGGTACTTTCTTTGCGTTTTGTCAAAGCTGCTGTGAAAGTACTCTTAAAACAAACGTGATGGATTATCATCTGGGACTGCTATAACATGAAATATATGGCAAAATGTGGGTAAAACAGAACAGGAGACATACAATTCTCCCCCAAGGAGTTCAGTCACAAATTTAATTAATGCATTATTTTTTTAACAAGTGTCTGCATGTCCTCTGGAATGGTGGCCGAAGCATGAAGGGACACATGAATGTTTAGCATATCTGGCATGTAAATACCTTGCAACGCCGACTACAAAAGTGCCATGCGAACGCCTGTTCTCACTTTCAGGTGATGTAAACAAGAAGTGGGCAGCATTATTTCCTGCAATTGTAACCAGATTTATTTGTCCGAGTGATTGGCTGAACAAGAAGTAGGACTGAACGGACTTGTAGGCTCTAAAGTTTTGCGTTGTTTTGTTTTTGAGAGCAGTTATGTAGCAAAAAAAAAATCTACATTTGTAAGTTACACTTTCACGATAGAGATTGCACTACAGTACTTGTATGAGGTAAATTGAAAAATACTATTTCTTATTTTTACAGTGCAAATATTTGTAATAAAAAATGAGCACTGTACACTTGTATTCTGTATTGTAATAGAAAGCAGTATATTTGAAAATGTAGAAAAACATCAAAGATATTTAATAAATTTCACTTAGTATTCTATTTTACGATTAATCCTGATTTTTAAAAAATGCAATTAATTTTTTGAGTTAATTGCGTGAGTTAACTGCGATTAATTGACAGCCCTAGTTATTGCATCTCTAGGCAGGTTGGGCATCACAGAAAAAATTGAAAGTTTTTTTTATTTCATGAAAGACTGAGGAATATGGCTGACTTTTTTGTACTTTATTATAAACACTTCCTTCCCAGGACATTTAACTGCTGCTGTCAACTAATAAATGAAAACAGATCATGACCGCATACTTAGTGCTTTCTAAAATGTTTCCTCTCCATAGGTGTAACCCATGCAGCCATATGGGCAGCTTGTATTTCGTATCTTAGTGCTGCAGTGCCTCCAGAATTAAGAACTTCAGCTCAGGGGATTCTACAAGGTCTCCACTTAGGTCTGGGCAGAGGATGTGGGGCTATGATCGGAGGGGTTTTGGTCAACTATCTTGGTAAGCAAACATTTTATTTAAGTGTGATTGCAGTTTCTTAGTAGTGCAGTAAAACTAGACTAAAAGCATATGTACACTTAATGTATTGCTAATGAAGCCATATTTGTTACACTCAATCACATAAAAAATCTATTTATACACATGTAGCTTTGTACATTGATAATTATATGTGTATGTGTTTGTAATATTATGCCTTGAATTTTTAGTATTATGTGAGCATATCCGCTCCTAAGCACTGCCCTGTCCTCAGCTAGGCAGCTGGATGAATCCTTCATGAGATGACCAATGGCTGTTCACTATTGTGTGGTTGTCATGCAACCTCTGCACACTCAATCGAGAAGTGAAAGCATAATTTGTTCAGAATCCATGTAAAATAACCTGCTGCTGAAAGTGCCAGGAGGGGGCGGGGGGTGGGAAATAACCTAATGAGTTTGATCTTGGATGGACTCTGATGTGGTATCCGGAGTAGATCAAAAGGACTGTTCATCCACACAGAGATTAGTAGACGATCATACAAAATGGGCTGCTATGGTTGCAAACCTCCAGCAATGGAGATGCCATATAAAAAGAAAGTTTAATGGGAATTTAAGCGCCGAATGAAGTCATCACAATATCTGTCTTTTCCTGTATTACCTAAACAAATGCTCTAAAAATAATTCTCATTACAGGGGCTGCTGCAACATTCAGGGGGATAGGAATGGCCTGTTTAGTAATCCTGCTACTCTTTGCATTAATCCAGTGGCTAGCTGTTCCTGATGAAAAAGAAGGTAAATACTCAGGTCAATGAGACCGAGACTGTTCCTGTGCTCTTAACTCGAGACACTGTGTGATATTTGAGATATTTGGTCATAATACAGGAAAACTAGCCCAGAATCATTCCACAGGAGCTGTGACATTATTTTTTTCATTAATCCTATATATTATTATTTTTACAGACAGAGAATAAAGCTGTTTCATAGAGATGAAAAATAATAAGCAAACATTTAGTGTCTTTTACCCAAATGTTATTTTTATTCCATACTAAAACCTAGGTAGATCTGAAGTTCATTTTTCTTTATCCTAAAAATACAAGGGTTGTCCTTCAATAGTTCTTGAGTTGCCTGGGTTTAAGAACGTTCAAATATTTGTTTTGCCTTAATTTTTTCCACCTGTGTTCAAGTGATAATGGCACAAAAGAGAAACTTGGACGGGATAATCGCTGTTTGTTGCATATGGAGTACATGTGTGAACCTCCCAAATGGATTCATATTTTTCTCTTGGGACATAGTTCTCTAGAATTTAATATTCCAATTATTCTTTTTCCTTCTGCATCTGTGTACTTGTTTGTAAATCTTAAACATAAATCTTGCATCCACTTAAATGTAAGTCTAACTTTAAGCATTGTAATAGTCTCATTGATTTAAATGGGATTACTCACATGAGTATAGCTAAGCATGTGATTAATTGTGTGCCATAGCAGTGCCTTAAGTGTTTTACTTGTCTGTATTTTATTTAAGCTTTCTTTTGAAAATGTCTGAGGAAAAATTAGTATATGTCATCTCTAGGCTGTTTTACATGACACAGAGCTATTGCTTTAAAAATCTAGCCTACTTATTTTATTATATATAAATATAAAATGTTCTGCAGCAATCCAGAATCTTTAGGGCACAGTTTGTTAGGCAATAAATCACTGCATTGATCAGATATTTCCAGGCAATTGTTAAAACCATCTTGGTCTGAAACAGCATCATGTCACCTATAAGAACTAAGGGGAAAGTGGATCATTTCTATCCTGTGTTAGAACTGGCTGCTTGTAGCCAAAACCACCATGACAGATGCTTGGGTTTCCTTTGTTGTCACCAACTCCCTAATTTCTCTGTAACTTCTTGGGGAAGGGGTTTCTCTGATCTGTCCATCAGAAGAACAGTAAATGCATAAATTTAAAGTCAGAAGACACTATCATGATCATCTAGTCTGATATCCTGTATAACACAGGCCACAGAATTTCACCACATGATGCCTGGTGGTTATAACTATGAATGGTCAGTCACAAGGAAAGAGTTAGGTGTAAAGAGTAAAGTTTACTATTTTGTTCAAAAGCCTTATTAAATTGCACTTAACATGGAAATACAAACATATACTGAAACAAAAACCGATTCCTGGAAACCTGCATGCCTTGGTGCAGCAGTGCTGCAGAGAGACGTGAATCCAGGTCAAGGCTGGAGTAGCTTTCCTGGGCAGCTCGTAGGTGATTGATGTGCTTGGTGGCCTCTCTGCTGTTATGTGTCTGACACTTGTCACTGAGGTTACAGGTGCAGCTCTTCTGTATGTATGATGCCCAGATTGAAAACAGTCCTTTTCAAATCAAAAGTAAAACTGTGATAGAGCCACATTCTTAACGGTGTATGTACAATAGAAGTGTGTGTTAGGGAGGGAACAGTGTAATTCTTACTGCCAGGGTGATGAGGTACCTCACCACCACCTGCCCTTAGGATGAGGGAGCTTTTTCTGTGCTGCCTGGGGCTCAGCTCTCTGAAGCCACCAGCCTCTGGCAACGCAAGCACTGGCTTCCAGGTTCCACAGGCCTCTCTGTCTCTGTACATGTTAGAGATAAGTGCCCACCAACCCACGAATCCTCCCTCTGGAGTGTGCAGCCTCTGGTCCACTGAACACTCCCTGGACTTGTGGATTACCTTTTGGTGGTCTGTCTGAACTTGCAGACCTAAAAGAACATAATTTTTAGTGTATATGCATAACTCTGCATATTTTCCAAACATACATCTCACAATGATTATTTGATGACCAGTGTGACACGGGCTTTCATTAGAGACCTTACATGACATTCTTTTGGTGAGCCCAGAGGAATCCCTGTACCCACTGCCAGTTGGTATCAAGAGGTCCTTGAATCACAGTTAGGGAACAGAGTAATTCTTAGTGTGTTGCAAAGCATGTTTGTGTATGTTCATGTTCAGTGCTTTGATTCTCAATTTCCTTGTAATGATCACTGACTTCATTGATGATTATGTTGCCCTATACTTCAGAGAAGACAATGCTGGCAGAAAGGATCCCAGTGCCTTCCAGCCCTGTTCCCATAGCAACCATCGACCTCATACATCAACAGTCAGAAGATATCATGCCTCGAACTGAGCCCAGACTTCCTCCCAAGAAAACGAAGCACCAAGAAGAACAGGAAGATGCGAACAAGCCTGCATGGGGGATCAGTTCTTCTCCCTGGGTTACTCTGGCTTACGCTGTCTATCAAATAAAGGAGATGGTACAGCTGTCTAAAAGCAATCTGATGCCTGAAAACCAGCCTTTGCAGGTAACCCGCTCTTAATACACAATGTTCATATCACCATTAATGTTAACCTAAAAATATCCTGCCGAAATATCCATAGCAGCACCATCACATTATTAATATCTGGCAAGCGTTCTCCATCAATATATCAGAAACTTGGAGTTGTGTAAAGCAATAGTTGAACAATAGTAACAAATACAGTTGCTGCATGTGTATGATACAGGGGGAGTGTGCAGTAATTCATTTGAGCAGATCTTTCTGCTACTTAGTCTAATTTCCACTTTCTCCTCTTACCCTTTGTCATGACAAGGTGGGATATACTGGGATTGACTCTTAAATTGACAGTGTTTTCATATTAGTTTGAACACATTTGTGTACTTGCAGAACTTTTGTGTCTTCAGGGTGAGCATTAACAAAGTTGCATAATTATTAAGGTGTAACATGCCTGTCTATCTTTTTTTTTTTTTTTTTTTTTTCGTTTTAATTAAATGTTTCCTTTTAGAGATTAGCCTGGAGGCATGGGGGGAGTGAGAATTGCCAAACATCCAAACTATGGTGGAAATGGGCACCCCAGCGAATTAATAATGGAATATGAAGCCCTTCACCCACTGGAGCTTGGCCTGGGCTTGTGGTGACTGAAAGTGACTACGACTTGAGAGCTGTTCTGTGGCCTGTGTGAAATGAGTTGTTGTTTTTCCAGTGTTCACATTACAGAATCCCCCAGCACCCTTATTAGGAATCTTGGCAGAGGGGCCAAGGATTGGACGGACTCAGAGACTGGACTATCATCCGATCTTTTGGGGTGCTCCCTCCAGAACGGAGTTGGAGCACAGTGGTTGTTGGTGAGGCAATGTAGGGAAACTTGTGCTGCTGCTGTCAATGCTGGTTTTTAAAACAGTGTGGGTAATAAACTTCCTGTCTGCCTGGGGAAGGAGTGGTGCAGTTTCCCCCTTGCATATTTGCCATCCTATATGCACCCAAATGTCATTTCCACCAGTCCTACCTTTGGAAGGTGATGATTTTGGACATGACTTTGCAGATGTGGCAAAGCAACATTTGAATAAATCCCAACTTCACCAGCTGTCTCCCTTCTCCCCCATTGGCCTACATTCTTGTAAACATCCCTACGCATATATTCCCTTCTCAGTATGCATGCTGAGCTTGCATTAGCTTTGATGAGACTAACTTGCATGCCTCAGGGAGAGTGAGCATCCATATTGAAATGACTCTAGAATGTCTGTTTATACAAGAAGAATTTCAGACACACACATCTTGGAAAAATCAAATGTCTCCTTTTGAATGACAATGAAATCCTCATTGACACAATGCTGTAGTGTTACTCTCTACACATGCCACTTGCCCAAGCAATTTTCCATCAGTCTTCTCTTAAGCAATTATTAATATAAGCCCAGCCCTGTTGGTGGCATCAATTGGAGAATGGCAGTCACACAGAATCTGCCATACTTCCCAGGGCAAGAAAACTGGTTTATTGTTTGTGGTAAGCTCTAGGAGAGAGAATCAACAAATGTTCATAATGTTGGAGATACTCTCAGTAAATGACTTGAGCAATTAGGAAGGACTCTCAAGTCTTTTATTGCCTCCTATAACTCTCTGCCATCTTCAGGAACATGGTCTCTTAATAACCTCTTTCCCCCTCTCATAACTTCATGCAGCTACTCATGGAGCCTTTTTATTAATGCTATTAAATGTTGGGCATCGCATTATCTACTCCACACGTGACTGATAGAACTGAGGACCATTCCTTAGATAGGATTGTTAGCATTTATGGGAACAACGAATCTTTGTTGGGAGAAAATTGTTTTATTAAGGCCCCAATCCTGCAGTTGGATCTGCACTGGTATATCTTTGCACCCATGCAATGCCCCACTGTCTCTCATTAAGGCCTGTGTTTTTAGGGTCAGACATCCAAAAACGTATTTCTTGCTCAACCAAATCCAAATTTTAAAATTAGGTTAAATATGACTCTTAATGTTTCCTCTCTCCCCTGGCTGGTTGCACTCGTATCAGGGCAGTCTGCTGTTCTGCAACTGGCCAGTTTCAATGATCTCGGTCTTCCGGAGTGTGAATAAAAGATGGCCAATGAGCATTCAACCCTATCACGACAAGAAGACACTTAAGCACCTGCAAAGCATAGCTTCTTTTCCCACTGTATTGTATGTAAAATTTTGGTATTTAAAAACTAGTGTAGACCCAGAATGAAGCAGTATTCCACACGCATGATGCATCTCAGCTCCATGAAGCTAAAGATATATTTAATCATTTCAGCTCCTTGGAGAAATTGCCTGCTTTCACAGAACACGCCCACATTTTAATTCTAAAAATTAAAAAACAAACTTCCTATGCATTGCTGTTGCTTTATTTCACCTTTTTCTTTTAGCCTGAATTTAACAAAACACTAAACCCAGAAAAGGCTGCCTAGCTATCTTGTTAAACATTTTAAATGGCATTCCTAAATGAATTCACATGAAAGTTGGTCATTTGAAGGAGAAACTTGAGCATAGAAAAGGGGATTAATGACAGAAAAACTTTGGTTCCTCCTCATTTCACATTACTGCTTGCTTGTAGTAATCCTTCAAGGAAAGAGCATGCTCACCACTCTAATTACTTGATACAAAACAAATCTTCCAAGATAAATCATGAGGTTAGAAGATGTTGTAGTACTAATATTGTACAAGACTTTTTTTTGTCTTTGGCCCTCAGGGAATGCAGCTAGCATTTGTCTTTAAAATAAGATCACATAATCTGGGAACGCTTTTAAAAATGTGCACTGAGCCTTTTAGAAAATTGTTCTCAACTATTTTCTTCTTGACTGAACCAGAGAATTGCCTGCTTGAATCACTGACCTAACCATTATTACTAAGAAAAGGCCTATTGCTAAGTAAATTGGATGAAATTTATGTGCTTTTACTGCAAAAGTGCTGTCACTCAGTGGCTCTGAGAAATACCTTACTTAGAAAAAATGATAAGGAAATATAGGTGGATTTGCAGACGGGAGCATGAAGTATGTTTTTAGCAAACAATGCACTCATAATGATTATTGTCTGTATACAGTAGAAGACTATTCATAGTTTTTGTCTTAAAACATAGCGAGTTTGTTTTTTGCATGCTTCTTGTGGAAGTGCAGTTAGGAAAAAAAATGGAAGGTAAGTTTTCTGCTTGTTGTTACATTCATATGTAGATAACATTACTATCTTATTGCTTTTCTGCTTTATGTTCACTTACTGTGTTGCATGCATTCAGTGTAAGAACAGTTTCCGAATGTGTCTGAATGCATTTTCCCATAGGGTAGTGTAATGAGAGTATGCACTTACATTTGCATGTGTTCTCTCTCTTTAGAAAGCCAGTGAGAATCAGAGTGCTCCAGCAGCCAGTCCAACAGAACAGCCCCCAAATCTGAGAGAAAATGATGAATCCAGAGATTGTTCAATACCTGCAGCGACACTGAACTCCCAAACTGACCCAGAGCCCCCTAGTGTTGGATCAGCTTCCCTCTGTCAGTAATGCTCCATCTGCTGCTGCAGGGCACTAAGATGACTTCGTCTTATCAAATCCACTGCATGAAAGCGTGCTGCTCTGCTGGGAAATGGTGGAACAAGAGCTCAAAAGAGCCCTTCACCTTATGTGACTAGGAACTACAGGCGCTCAGCACGTCTTGAAATCAGACACATCACATGATGCAGCACAAACTTTTAAATATTTAAGACCATTTATATGACAATATACAATAGCAACATTGCAGGGGAAGCTAAAGGTCTGGAAGGCTTGGTAGAGGAAATGGGACTGAATCTCACTGCCTTAGAAATTCTCAGTTGCTTTGCTAAAGTTTGGTCAAATGTTATGAGATTCTTTGCAATCTGTAGAGAAAGGGGAGCTTATACTGACAGTTGTGTAATGTGGAAAAAAAAAAAAACACTAAGTCACTTGATATAATTTCCCCTATTTGATCAATTAGTTTAAATTTAATTTTTCCCCACAGAGAAACTAAACTGGAGAAGAAAACACTATGGTCTTTCTTTTTAGGAGAAAAATTGCATTTCCCTGGAAAAGTTAAATAAACTAAGAGACACTAGACAAAGTAAATAAATAAATAAAGGTGCAGCCTAGTCTTTTGCAAAGACTTCTCAAAAACCTTGAATAGCTTCAGCAAGAATGTTTATATAATGTGGTGATGGATAAAGTGACACCAAGTGGAATCTCTGAATAGTAAAGCTGCCATTAACGCTCTTCCGAGAGGTAGGTTTACTTTGTCAAGGCATAAACTTTTGAAAAGGGCATTTTAGAAAAAAACAAATGGAGGTGAGGTTAAATCAACTCAGTATGCTTACAGCCCTTCACTAAACGGGTGTTTGCTAAATGTATGTGTGTATAATTTTAGGTTTGATGATATGCCCAAGACCACAGACCTTGGTCAAGATTGGGCAGTTTGAGATTGATTGAGAGTGTCCACTGGAAATATCTTTTTATTTTATTTTTTATTTCATCATATTAAATATTGTTGAACTAAGTGTTCCTACTGTGGTTATGTATAGAAGATGATAAGAGCTTCAAGTGCCTGGGGAGGGAATTGCCTGTAAATCATAATGATTGGGGGTAGGGAGGGGGAGATGCTGTTAACAGGAGTTTCAATGAGCAAAACCCTCCGAAATAAAGAAACATGATTAAATTGACCGTATGTTTAGAGATTTGTTTTACACAGTGTCAGACACTGGAAGATTTTGAGTTATGTCTAGTCATGCTTTTCAATGTTAACTGTAGCCAGCCCACTGGCTGGTTCATAACACAGATTGCTGCTGAGAGGAGAACTTGGGTTCAAGGTTGAAATCAATGGGCTGGCATGGGGTGTAAGTCAGGACAGTGTTTGTCCCAGTGTCTCACATCCGTGAACTGATCCTGAGGGGCTGAGCCCATGTAGCTTCCATTGAAGTGACTAGGAACTGCAGGTACTCAGCTTGTCTTGGAATCAGACACGTGCTCAGCAGGCCTCCTTGCAGAAGGTGCATGCTGCCTCACTTGACTTCAGTGCACAGCCTGTGGCATGATACAGCTGGGTGTGAGGGAGGAAGAGAAGAATGATGGTTTAGAATGAAGCGGTGAGTGGAAATTCCAGACCCTTTGATCCCCAGTTGGATGAACTAAGGCCTCCCCTGCTATCCTCGCACATGCCTTAGCAAGGCCTATGGGGCTGAGGTCAAGCGCACACATTGGTGCCTGGGACCAGCACCACAAAGAGAGTACAATTAAATGTTAATAACTAGCCACTAGTTATGTTTTGCACTTGAACTTAAATGTACTGTACTGTAAATTCTCATGACTCGTTGAAGTGTCCTTTAAAATCAGAAATGTATTTATTGTATGTTTGTATAACATTTTGGGAATGGAGAACTGAATGGGTGACAGGCTAAAGGTGTTAAATCTTCTCAGCTAAGCGAAAACATTTATACAGAGTTAATGCAATATGGTGTTACCTCAACTTCTACTGAACAGCACCTACATTGTGAGGTGGATATCTTACATATTGTGTTTACACTTCCAAATTGTTTTTTTGAAATGCCTGCTCTTTTGGAACTGTACATTCATTCCCTGTTGCAAAGTGAACATGTACACATGGGTTTTGATATTTGTGAAAATTGTAAAAGTGCAGTAAGAAAAATATAAAATATCTATAATGTATTTAAAAGAACCTGTCTGAATATTTTTATTAAATTTCCCATTTTGCGTATTCACATATTGGCCACATACCTGGTGATAATCTGAGTTTAAAAAAAATCAATCCTAAACAGCTTTGGCAAGGTTCTCCTATGAAAGATTTTGCGTTGCCTTAATGTATATGAGGTGAAAGGCAAATCAGTATCTCAAATCAAAATCTGTTTGTGGGGGGGAGCAGAATGTAGGAGCAAATCACCCAAGTCTCATGGTAATGGAAAGCTAGTAGTGGGATGATCTATAAGGGGTCAGTGCATCCCAAACAGCCCGGCATAGATGGATGAGTGTGGGTTGAGTTATGCAAGTTCTTCTTATTGCAGGCCAAGAGATAAAGTAGAAAGTGGTCTCAGCTGCCACTTGTAACCACATTTTCATAACTTTCTGAATATTTGTATCTTAGCCCCAATAAACCCATTTAAGCAGCCATCTTCAACGTCTGATTCTAGTCCTCTTAGCTGCGAATTCCTAACTAAATGAATATATTTGCACCAGTGTGTCCAGTAGCAGTGTTTGTTGGCACAGTGAAGTTTATCTTGACAGAACAAATTTAATTTGCGTTTTTCTTCTGACTGCTTAATTTGTGGGGCATGTGGGAGCAGCAGAAGGGGGAGACCTTGGGAATCTATAGATCTTCCATACTCATTAAGGGGAAATCTACAAACCCCAACCAGAAGCTGGGAGTGGATGACGGGATGGATCACTTGATGATTGCCTGTTCTGTATATTCCCTCTGAAGCACATGGCATTGGCTGCTGTCAGAAGTCAGGATACTGGGCTAGATGGACCATTGGTCTGACCCAGTAAGGCCATTCTTATGTTCCTCCTCTTCAACCGTACCTATCTTACCATCACCACACTGTGGTTCTGCTGAGGTTTGGCTCTTCTGTGGGCATGGAGAAGACTGGGAAGATTTCACACTATGCAAACACTTCTCTGGGGTTTGGGGGGAAATAGAGAAACACCTCTTTGAAGCAGCAGGGGAACTGCACCCTTTAGATGTGTTGTGAGGTACAAGACCAAAGGACCTCAACCTCCCCCCAAAAGACAGGTGCACCCCCCTGTCTGACTGCTCTTTGTGACGTGTACTGTTTTCATAAAGTGGTTAAAATGAACCAAGCAAACGTTGCTAGCTGAAAAATATTTTTATTTAAAAGCTTGACACAGCATAGTATGTCGAGTGCACTGTACATGAAATTGATATATTTCCAAAACCTGAAATTGTTGAAAAAAATAAATGAAGCAGAGGATAAAATAGTATACAAGCCTTCGTTAAGGGAGGAAGGATGCTCTAATGGTAAAGACACAGGCCTGGGGCTTAGGAGATCTGGGTTCTGCTCTCACAAAGACTTAGTGTGTGACCTTGGGATGTCACTTTCAACTCTCACAGTGCTCCTCTAAAATGGGGATAGTACCAACCTATCTCACTGGCACTCCTGTGAGATAGGAGTGCCAGAGGATAAATTCCAGTGTTTTGTAAAGTGCTCAGAAACCAAGTGGGAGATTGGGGGGGGGTTGTTTATAAGTACATAGATAAACATTCATAAATCCTCAAAGTTCATGATCGTAGCGATATTTGGAGGCTTTAAAGGTTTGTTTTAATGTTCTTTGTGAGCTAGTCATTAAAACATTTGTGTGTATCTCAGGCTGCTGTTGCTCTTCTCCCCTGGGAGTGCGGGGCAAGGTGTTTGAAGCAGCCACCCTCCTTGATCATCTACTGAAAAATATTGAGAAAACAGGTAAAGTGCAGGAAAAATTCAACTGTATTGTATTGTTTTTTTTTCCCTGCAGTGAACATATTAATGTTAATAGTGAGCTATGTGAGTATATGCTTATGGAGGTGCAGGCAGTCCCTGTACATCACCTTGTGGCTCAGTTTGGTACTGCAGCAGTGCCCCCTCCTTCATTTCCCCTGATTGGGGGGGCCATAGGTTTGCTTTAACACCCGGAGGGGAGCTAACACACACTAACAACATAAAGTTCTCTTTTATCAAGGCTTCAGGACAGGAGTAATTCAATTAAAACCCGCCCATAAGGTCCTCACCTCAGAACCTGTTTCAACTTCAAAATTTAAATCCATAAACAAAGCCTCTAGTTAAGCTCCAGGACACCGACTAGCCTGAGAGAAAACAACCAACGCCTGCTATCACATGCACAGTTTCTACTTCCCTCTCTCTTGCTCAGTTTCTTTTCTGTTTATCTAGCCCAGCCCTAGGGTGGAGCAGGGTCTCCTTGATTACACCCCAGGCGGTCCTAGCTGTAGGTTCCAGCCTGTCCCTTAAAGGGGTAGTACATTTCTTCACAAGGATAATATATTCATGTGTGGGGGCATCACCACCAATCTATTAGCTGCTTTGTTTCATAAAGCTCAAGGGGGTTGCCTGGATTTAAACTGGGACAAGATATGTCGCTTAAAAAAAAAAAAAAAATCATGATTGTGAACCTTCAGCTACCTGAGCACTGTGGCTGAAAATCCTTTACTTGCTTCAGTATGGTGCAGAGAGCCTGAAATGTGTCATACTATGTTGCCTTTCCTTGACGAGCCAGATATTTATAACAATACATTTCAAGTACTTAGCTTCAACTATGCAAGTGTAACATAAACCTCCTCCAGCCATTGTGCTCGAGGAGAGATCCACCCCTCTGCAACGCAGCCAAAGAATTTGGACTTTATCCACCTCTCCTGTGGTTCTGACCACTGTTTGGTGAATGTATCTACTACTGTGATGGGTTTATCTTGCTAGTAGTAGAAAGCACCAAAGCAAGCCCAATATGATGCCGTGACTGGGATGGAGAGATGTGGCCGTGAATCTAGCAGAGTCCTCCCCCAGTATTTTATTGGTGACAATTACAGACTTGTTCGATAGAGCCCTCTTGCTGCTAACATAATCATGGTCCCAGTTTGGTTTATAAATTTTAATAAGTAGGGCTTATCTTCTCTCACACACCCGCTGTATGGCTATAGAATGAGCTTGGCTTCCTGAATGAGTGAGATGGTCTAATGGTGTTTAATTAGGTGTTAGGCTTCTCTTTACTGAAAAACAGAAAAATTCTCATTTTAAAATTTTAATTTAAACTCTAGAGCCTCCTGGAGTCTCCCTATAATTCTCTCTGGGAAGTGCTAATATAAAGGCAAGCTCTGATGACTTTTCAGTGTAAGGAGGCACCCATGTATATGGTAAGCTGTTTCTTTTTAGCACTGTTTTATGCTATTTGGGTCCCATCTCGTGTCTCCCACTGAGACATCTCCAAGCATGTTCACCAGCAAAGGGAAACTTTCCTTTTGAGTGTGCCCACAGAGTCAGCCTGGCTTCAAACCCAGCGCAGCCTGTTCTGCGGAGCGACACCTTTTAGAAAGAGGTGAATGTTGGAATGGGACAGTTCCTGGAGGGTTTGGAGTGGCAGTTGGGGGGAGAAATGATGGCCCCCGTTCTCCTACAAAGAGATACTTAGTGGGATTAATGGGAAGCAGTGTGTATATGAAAAGTGAGGGGTAAGGGTCACAGTCTGAAGGACAACAGAGAGGGAGATCCCATTTGTACAAGGGTAAGGAGAGGATAGACACCCACAGAAGGAATCTATTCTCATATGGATGTTGGCAGTTGACTGTAATTATTTTCTTGCCAGGGTAAGATCCTCACCTCCTGAGGTAAACCCTGGAGAAGGCCACGCAGTCAGGAGATCTCCAGTAGGATCTATCCAGTACTTCCTCCCTGCTTGTGGTCCTGGGGGCAAGGTTTCTTCCCAATCATGAAATGAGCTGCAGGACCCACTGCCAAAGCTGGTGGATTCCCAGGACACCAGGGCCACTTATGGGTGCTCTGTACCGCATAGCTTCAGCTTCTCCCTGGCCATCCTTACCCCAGGTACCTGCACCGACGGAGACTCCTTGGAGCAGCTAATACAGTCCCAGGCTACATGGCCTTTACTGAGCACACTTGTGGGGCTGGAATGGTGGGGTTTTGGTTTGGGGTTTTGTTAGTTGTGGGGGAAGATTGAGGCTGAAAGGAAGAATAAGAATACACTGGGGAAAACACATTTCCCTCTGCAGTTCCCAGAGGAGGAGATGGAGAACTGGATCAGGTGGAGGGCCTTTGGCACAGGGGGCCACAATGAAGAGGGCAGAGATGGGTGGGAGAGGAAACAAAGATGGTGGGGGCTAGGTGTGTGGCTTGGCTAGCGTAGAAAGGCCAAGGGAAGAGCAATGAAACAGAGGAGCACAGTTGTGCAGGGCTCTCAAGGAGAGGGTGAGGAACTTAAAACTCATGGAAGGTGAGATGGAGGGATCAGGGCAGTAAGCAAGACACTTTAGGAAAGGAGATCAAAGGAATTTATTAGCAGATAGAGCACTTAGTAAAAGTGCATCATAAATGACTTCCTCTTCATCTGACACTCCCAGCACTGAGGGCATGGAGAGAGAACAGACCTCTATAGAGGCAGTCTCTTCAAGGGAGTTGAGGTACAGTAGTGGGACAAGTTTGCACTGCTGCTGCCTGGTACCTGCCCTGTAAATAAACAGGTGAGGTAACAAAATACCAACTACATGAACGTAACATTCACTTAAGAAACCAAGCAACTTACTACTGTTTTGAACAGTGAAGCCGGAATAAATCCTTCAAAGAATCTTGGTTGCCCTCTACAGCCAAGTCAGAAGTAGGGTTCTCTGAAACAGCATGCATTTAGCCTAGGTAGCCTTCCTTTCCAACTTGATTTCATTTTCTTTCCTTCCAGGGGATTTTCCAAATGGTTCAGAATAATCCAATACTGTTGGAGTATGAAACATTTTCACTTTCGTTTTGTTCCTGCATTTCATCATCATCTTCATAATCATCCTCCTGAATGGAATTAGCTAGTCGGTTCTGCTCTGGCTCTGGCTCTATGCTAAAGAGCTGCTGTTCCAAGAAGGAGCCTCCAATGCCATATAGCTCATCATATGCGTTCACTTCTGCAGGTGACACGTGGGGAGATCCCAAAATAAAGTTTGCAAATCTGCCAGATTTAAAAAGGGGAAAGGATCAGGCAGGAAGAAAACCAAATACACAGAATGCTGCCAATTAAAGCTGACTTGGAGCAGAGACCTGCATGTTTTGGGTATGTGTATAGACAGCATTCAAAGCAGGAATCATGCCCCCATGGCATGCTGGAGTTTAAGCCTGAGCTAAGGATTCACACACACGAGAGGGTAAATTGTAAAGGGCAGCATCCAGTACTGAACTCTGTCACCTCAGTTAGCTGTTTTCCTTCGTCAACCTCCTTTCAAATGTTTTCAGTTTTTGCTTCATGCTTTAATTAAGTAATTTTGGTTCCTTAGAGAGCGAGTAGGGCATAATGACTGAGCCAGGCACATCTGACCTGTGTTTCCAGCTCTTACTGCTCATGGTGTAGACCTATGTAGGTCACTTGCCTTCTCTCAGTTTCAGTTTCTCAATTAGCAAAGTGAGGCTAATAATACTTTTTTCCCAAGAATGTTATGAGGATTCATTAATGTCTGTGCAGAACTTGAGAGAGAACCCCTGTAACTTACATAGCCCTTTATTTGAATTCAAGAAGTGCTGATACTCTATTCCTGACAGAAACAAGTGCAAGAGCTCAACATCCAGGAATTCCTGCACAACAGCCTCGCATACAGCCAGGCCCTGTAGACTCTGCAGCAACTGGGCCTAAACCCTGCAGCAGGATCCCTGCTCTCTATGGTGCTCTGCTGTGACAGGCTGGAATTTCTGCAGCAGCTCCAGGTAAACTCCAAAATGGAGGATTCACTGAATAAAACAGGAAAACAAATAGTACAGTAATATTCTGTGTACTACTTGAGAGCTTATATTCCATTTATTTGACACTGGCCCATGCATTTTGACATGCTGCCAATATTACTTTGATAAAAGACAGCTGCACTGCAGAAGTCAGAGGGGATGCTGGAGTTTTTTGGAAAGTGGGGGACTTTTGGTGAGGGGTTGTAAGAAAAGCACATTAGCGAAACAGCTCTGTTACAGTGATGACAAGTTAAATAGTTAATGTTAATATTCATATCATTGTCATTATATTTCTGAGCTAAAACTTCAATGAGTTGAAGAGGGCTGTTCACTCTTCTTACAAATGTACTTCAGACTCAGGCAGACATCATTGCTTTGGTTTCATTTGTAGGTTTTCTTTGTTACCACAAGAGGAAGAAATATAATTATTCTTTAATGAAAGCTTAGCGACACAGTCAACTTACGAATCAGACTTCTGCCAGACTTTTTTTTACATACTATTGTTACAAATAATTCCTGAGAATAACTAAAAGTGACTGGAGAAAAATATCTCCTTGCTTTGTTTACTTTGTGCATTTGGCGGCATGTTGCACATAACCAGTTAGTTTCCCCTCTGCTTGGTATGGGTTTTTCCATGGTAATAAGCGAGACAGACATTTTTGAAAACTACAAAAACCTGACTACAGAAAGTGTCATGGGAAGCCAAGTGCAGGTGCAGTTCCCATTCCCGAAACTCCTTTGAACTCAGTTTTGATAACACATTAAATTCCAAGCTGATGGTGCTTTAAATTCTGAAGCACAATTCAGGGGCACGGGTGAGTTCTGTGGCTGCATAATACCTAGAGCCCTGCTGCTAATATTTTACAGTTCTAATTTTGGTTTTCGGATAAGCATGTTGGAATTCTGGGTCTTATGTCCCTAACTCCTCTGGCTGCCAGTCCCCATTTTATATGGCCTCTCCTTTATAGCCCACCATCTAGGGTGACCAGACAGCAAATGTGAAAAATCGGGACAGGGTGTGGGGGGTAATAGGAGCCTATATAAGAAAAAGACCCAAAAATCGGGACTGTCCCTATAAAATCGGGACATCTGGTCACCCTACCACCATCATTCTTCTAATTTGCTAGCGGTGTCTCTGTTGAACTTCCAGACACAGTCTCTCCATCCACTCAGATTCCCAGGGGCAGAGCATGCTATTTCCACAGCACTCCTAGTCCTATTTCAGGGCATGTCTACAATAAAAACTATATTAGATCCTCACTCCCACTCTGCCCCCTTTATAGCCACTGCAGTAATTACTGTGGTGGTTCATGTCCACACAACCCTCCTTCAGTTCGTGGAGTGCTTCCACTGACCTAAGAGGGGCGGTGTGGGGAGCTGAGAGCCTGGTCTCTCAGCTCCACTTGCTGCTCCCCTCCAGGAGCCCAGCTGCCCCACAGGCTCCTGGCTCCCTGCCAGCTCTCTTCTCCCCTCCCCGCTCTCTGTTCCCTGCTCACTGCCCCCCAGCTCCCGCCTCCAAGCTGGCAGCCTCATGGGCTTCCAGCACGGAGGTGGAAGCCTCAGATCAGCCAGGCTCCCAGCCAGGAGCCCGGGGGCAGCTCAGCTCCAAGCAGAGAGCCTGGAGAATGACTGCCAACAGCCAATGCAAGTAACACAGTGTCTACATGGACACTGCGTCGTCCTAACTACACTGACATAAGCTCTCCTATGCCTCTCATGGAGGTGGAGTTGTTATGTTGGTGTAGTAGGGCACTTACATCGGTGGGCGCAAGGCTATAAGGTGGATAGAAAGCTGGCTAGATCATCAGGCTCAACGGATAGTGATCAATGGCTCCATGTTTAGTTGGCAGCCGGTATCAAGTGGAGTGCCCTAATGGTTGTTGGTCTTGGGGCCGGTTTTGTTCAATATCTTAATGATCTGAAGGATGGCGTGAATTGCACCCTCAGCAAGTTTGCAGATGACACTAAACTGGGAGGAGTGGTAGATACGCTGCAGGGTGGGGATAGGATACAGAGGGATCTAGACAAATGAGAGGATTGGGCCAAAAGAAATCTGATGAGGTTCAACAAGGACAAGTGCAGAGTCCTGCACTTAGGACGGAAGAATCCCATGCACTGTTACAGACTAGGGACTGAATGGCTAGGAAGCAGTTCTGCAGAAAAGGACCTAGTGGTTACAGTGGACGAGAAGCTGGATATGAGTCAGTAGTGTGCCTTTGTTGCCAAGAAGACTAACGGCATTTTGGGCTGTATAAGTAGGAGCATTGCCAGCAGATCGAGGGACATGATCATTCCCCTCTATTTGGCATTGGTGAGGCCTCATCTGGAGTACTGTGTCCAGTTTTGGGCTCCACACTACAAGGATATGGAAAAAATGGAAAGAGTCCAGCAGAGGGCAACAAAAATGATTAGGGGGCTGGAGCACATGATTTATGAGGAGCGGCTGAGGGAACTGGGATTATTTAGTCTGCAGAAGAGAAGAATGAGGGGGGATTTGACAGCTGCTTTCAACTACCTGAAAGGGGGCTCCGAAGGGGATGGATCTAGACTGTTCTCAGTGGTACCAGATGACAGAACAAGGAGTAATGGTCTCAAGTTTCAGTGGGGGAGGTTTAGGTTGGATATTAGGAAAGAACTTTTTCACTAGGAGGGTGGTGAAGCACTGGAATGGGTTACCTAGGGAGGTGGTGGAATCTCCTTCCTTAGAGGTTTTTAAGGTCAGGCTTGACAAAGCCCTGACTGGGATGATTTAGTTGGGGATTAGGTCCTGCTTTGAGCAGGGGATTGGACTAGATGACCTCCTGAGGTCCCTGATATTCTATGATTCTATGTAGTGTGTACACTGACATAGTTAGGTCAACATAAGCTGCCTTATGTCGACCTGTGTCATGTAGACCAGTGCTCAGCCTATGGAAAAAGATACATTGGCTGTCACTCCAACTGGTTTATGTTTGGTAATGCAGAAACTTATGATTATAAGGCCAGATCCTGCCAGCATTTGGGGTGAGATCCTCACTCCCACCCTGCCCCCTTTACACCATGTACAAGACTGGGAAGCAGTGTAGAAGGATCCTAAGAGCTCCATACCCAGCCAGGGGATGATTCCCACCAAAGCAGGCACTGTGGGGACAGCCATCCAGCTGCTTTCTGAGGACCCCTTTGCAAGCCCCAATGTAGGAGGCATACCAGGAGCAGGAATGGGAGGATTCTATCAGGGACAGGGCTACAGGCATCACTGCAGAGATTCTAGGCTGCCATAACTTAGAGAGGCTCCCAGGTCTGTCTAAATTAGCTGAGAGGACCCAGCAGCCCAGAACCAGAAGGGCACAGAGGTCCCTTCAAGCCACCTTAGCCCTTTAAGCTGCAAGATCTGTGCCCTGGGACACCAACAGGACTATTCACGTGAACAAAGTTACATGTTTGATTGAGTGTTGGCAGGATCAGGCCTATAAATTATGCAGCTTTAAGGAGTATTTGGCTCTTCTGTGTAACAGTGCCTATAAAATACATTCAGTTTTAAGAGATGAGTCTTTCTTACTTTTTAGGGGACTGGAGTTTGGACACGGCTAACCAGGATGAGAAATCTGGACTCCTGCAGAATGAGCGTAGCTCATCTAAGGCTTTCACAGTCTCTGTTTCCCCCTGCTCCCTGTATTCTTCTTCAGTAAGAAGCCGAAACACTAGTTTTTTTGATTTAAAAAAATTCTTGATTTTTCTAAAACAAAATGAAACACAATTCATATTTCCAAATCTATCGCACATGTTACAAATACATTGCTCCCCACATCACTATGACCTTTTCTTTCTTTCTGGCATATACTATTAAGGGAACAGCATAACATCATCTTGCCTTTCCATGAGGGAGAGACAAATAGCTACTTTAAAAGTCCAACATAATGAGCCTGATTTTCATTCCCAAGGTCCATGTATATTTGCCTGCCTCGTTTGAGTCAGATCCAAAGTCACTGAAGTCAATGCAAAGTCCCACTGACTTTCAAAAGGTCCTTTATATACACCGAGAACCCTGATGGAAACTAATAAATGGATGCTTATCTAGCCATTTGCAGGTGCAACAGGGATTTGCACATGCAAAACAGGCACACAGGGACGATGGGGCTGAAAATCAGGCCCAGTGTGCGCTTGGAACTTTGCAGATGAACAGTGCTCTTAAAATCTTTTGCAAATTGTTCATATTGTTTACTTGCGCCTTAAAATTACACAGCTGAGTAGTTTGGGACAAAAATATTTATAATCTGATGTAGCTGTTATGATGCTGCATAGTAATTTATAATGTATTTAGATATCACTTAGACAGTCTGCTGTGTTCTGTTCCCTTCTATTGACTGCTTTCCATTTTTGTTGTTGTGGTAACTTTGGAGTTAAGCCGAGCAAGGGCTGGATGCCCATAAACAGAGTTTAAGCTCTATATGAATGTACCTGCGCTAGCCAGCTGTGTTTGACTTACTCCCTCGAGACAATGGGAAATGGATTAAGGCTCTTGTTTGTCATTGTTCGTGTGGTAAGGGTCAAATCCTGATGCCACTGAAGTCAGTGACAAAGCTCCCAGTGGGCTCAATGGGACCAGGTTCTAGAGCTTACTAGGAGAGCAGATTATCAGCAGTATGTGCAGATGGCTACTAAACTGAATTATGCAGCTTGCTTCCTCTGTGAACATTTTTATCAAACCGTCAAGGTTTGGGTTTGTTCTGTAGAATTAAGTAACAAACAAATAACTTTAAAATATACTGTTTGTAAAACTCATCAAAAACTTCCTTTCTGAAAGAGATTTTTCGTATTATATTGTATGTGCTACCCCTCTCTTGGCTCTGCAGGAGCAGTCAAAACAAAAACTGAAATCATGCCAGGGGTCAGCACAGAAACAAAGACACTTTGACATGTCGGAGTATATACTGACGGTAAGGTATATTCTGGCTACATTCAGCACTGGTTTAAACTGGTACTTCTCCCATTGACTTCAGAGGGAGCTGAGCACCACTTACAGCAGATAAATGTTCTTACAGGATGCTGTTTAAAGCAGGTTGTTCTTTTCAGCTGGGGTGGAAAAATCTGTGTTTGTCAAATGACAAGTTGTGCTAAAAAACCCCAAACCCACCACTTATCCAAGCTTCTAGGGGAAGGCAAAGAAATATTAAAATGGTTTTTAAAAACCAAGCGGTGGTAAAGCATAGAAAATATAAGTAATAATTAAGTTGCTGTGGTTTGTTGTAAAGCCAGCTTCAGTCTTTGACTTCCCATAGGCTCCTTAGTTCAGTGTAACAGGTGGGACTGCCTTTAGAATCATCATTTGTGTGTTACTGTTGACATGATAAAATATATTTTAAATTCACAGGACAATAGCAAACAGAAGCTTGTTCCCATGTGGCTACACTGCATATACAGGAAAGCCAAAAACAGGATTGAAAAGTGTTCCAAACTACGGTCTCCATCCTGGAAGCAGCTCCAGATGGGTGGACCCCAGCTCCAGCACACAGCCCCACTTCTATAGAGTGGGCTCCATGCAGGTCCAGGTTTCTGCCCCTATTGAGCTCAGTATAGTGTTGGGGCCTGGTAAGAGTAAATAAGGACGTCTGGGGTGAAAACCTGGGTCTATTGAAGTCACTAGCAAACTCCCATTGACTTCAATAGGGGTAGGAGTTCACCCCTGAACTCTACCCTTGACAGTGATGACCAATTAACCTACAGTTTTATCAGAGTATCCTAATGTCAATATCTCATGGCATCTTGTGGTAAGTGTTTTGGCCCATAGGAATCTGCAGGTAACTCTTGTTAAAAATCAAAGTCCTGTCAGACCTATTAAACCATGATGTTGTCACTGCAGTCTAGCCAATCAATCAAATGAAAAGCCATCAGTTACCAGATGCTGCAGAAAAGCTGTTCAATTTGTATTTATGAAGGTTATAGTCACAGTTCTCTATACAGCAAGATCCATGCTTAAAACTCCTGCATTGAGAATTATTAAATTCTTATGCATTGGGGTTTCGAGCCTTGTCTCTAATGTAAGTATTCATTAGATAAGAATATGTACTAGGATTAGTAACTGACAGATAATTGTCATTTTATGTGGGTTTTATTATTAACCTTTTAATATTACCTTATAATACAGTGACTTATACGTTCAGAAAATGGATACCAACCTGCCCACAAAGCAGACCATGCCAAGGGGATAGCACAGGACTTTTGAACAGAGGATGATAGCTATTACTGCATATGCAACCTGTGGGATGGTGACACCAAAATAAATCAAGACAAAGGCTATTAATTGTAATGTCCATGTCAAGAGGGTTATGCTTCGCTCATTGGTAAGTGGTCCATGCTTGTAACAAACCACAAAGCTGATAAATCCAACAGTCAGAAAATACCCTGTGAAAGCAGAAAAAAATGCCATATATAGAATGACACAAAGGATTAACTTTAATAATAGACTGACAGCTTACAACTGCCACACAGCAAATCTCACTGTTACTCCTCATGCTGTCTACTATGTACTTTGGGAACATGAGGGGCCTGATATTTAAAATACATATGCAAAAAAATGCATACAGTGGCACACTGGACTTGAGTATGTAATTATGATGACTGCATATGCAAACTGTGTATCTGCATGTGCAGATGGCAAGTTAAAGGCATAACTGGCTATCTATGTGCCGAAATATCCTATATGTTTGTTTGTTCAGATTTAAATCGTAACTTACAATGCTTATCCAAGGCGGTAGGCATTCTAAAACACCATTAGCAATACAATTACATGTCAGAATTTAATGGTTATTAAAATGATCAGTTTAATTCACCTGTATGTGCAATTGCAGGAATGGTGTGCAATTGCATTGTTGAAAGGTCCTAATTATACCTCAATACTTGTGTAAACATATGCATGGATTAGGCTCCATACTAACAATAAGTCAGTATTTATTTTCAAATAAAATGTTGGAAATGAAGCTGATAGGCTTGCAAATACAGTATGTGTATCAAATTAATCTCACTCATGCTAAAAGCATGTGGGCAAGCCATGGTTCCCCTCCTAACTGGTGAAGAGTGAATGCTGAAAGGTCTGGAGCTTCAGTTTGGATAAGCATCCAAAGAAGTCCATTCTTATTCAACACTGTACTTTTTGGTTTCAGCCATGCTGGCAATTCTGCAAGAACAATTTTTCTCACTGTACTTTTCCCTGTGTGCTTCGGGGGTGCCACCAAAGCAAAGGTGAGTGAACATAAAAAAAAATTGAAAAACGATATCGTATTCAACTGAGTCAAAAGCAGTTCGTGAATATTAACAGGCACAGAGCATAAGGGGCTGGCATAGTGGCCTAAGAGCAGTGCTCTGTACTGCGAGAGCAAAGGGGGAGAACCAAGTTACGAGCTTGTATCCCAATCTCTCTCCCCCTAGGCCAGCAGGGGGCATGAGAATTCCTTATTCCTATATTAGTAAATGCTTTAAGAATAAGTGCACCCTAGCTGCACCTCCAGGTGCCAGAGATGCTTGCTGTGCTCAGGGAAGATAGCACTGTTTCTACCATTACCACTGTCTGATGGGGCTAACTCCAGGGAGGATGGCTTTAGCTGATAATAGAGGCTGCACAGTTGTATTGACCAAGGAAGATGCTGAGGAAATGTGCTGAAGCAATAGGTTCCCCAGCCCCCTTGGCAACTCCCCCTTTCCAGGCAGCACAACCCCCACTCCAAGCTCCAGACAAGAGAGGAGATGGTAGCGGTCTTCTCCCACAACCACCTCCCTCTTTGCTTCCATGGTGGGTGTGAAATGGAAATGACTGGAAACATAAGATGGGCAAAACGTTCCCTCTTCTTCATGCCTCTACAAACCAACATCAAACTCCCTATTTAAGGATCTAATGAGAATAAATGCTCATTTGAATGGATTAGGAGCATTCAGAATCCTCCCACACCTCACATTCATGAGAGAAAAATATTAATCAGATGCAATTCTTACAAACTGTTTGTTCTGACCTCTTAACAAAAACCTGTCCGCTGTACATTTCTGCTCATTCTCTTACCCAGTAAGTAGTTTCTATATTCAGACCACAGCCACTTCATTTCCCCTTTCAAACAGTAAATAAAGTAGAGAGAGGACATCCAGAAGCCACTCATTAAAATCCCAAAGGTGCTGTGCTGGGAGTAAAAGAAAATAGTTAGTAAACCAGCTAGCTTGTGGTTTATTATTTATATGATGGTAGCATCCAGAGGTCCCAATCAGGATTGGGCCACAGTGGGCTAGGGATTTCACAAACATACAGGTAAACGCACTATCTGTACTGTAGAGCTTATGAGCTGATTCGCTTGTTAACCCTGCTATATCCTGCTCTGAAGTCTCAAGATAAGTGAGGTGAAGAGGAGCCACTGCATGGGATTTTTGTCCAAACTTCTTGAAGCTGTATATTACAATAATAATAATTAATACTTAACTCTGACATGTTTTATAGAGACCAAGGCATTGGGGGAGTGGGGGGAAGGGTGGCATAAGATTCAGCCCTGCCTTTGTGAGACAATTTTGCTACTGGATATGAAAAATAAAGTCAAAGTTACAACTGCCACAAAAATTATGGTTTCATTTTGACTGATTTGTTGACTTACGACATAAGCAAACTGACCTCAAAGACTAAAATCACACCCCTGTAATTATGGTTTCAGAATAAATGCTCGTCATTGTACATCAGCAAATGTAACTGTTTATTTCAGACTTTGGAGGGCAGTCTATCTAGGGCCTAATTCTGATCTTAGGTACACTGGTTTTACACTGAAGTAAACCCCCATTAAAGTCAATGGAGTTATTCTGTCATAAAACCAATGAGAGATCAGAATCTGGCTCTAGACTTGCTATTTGCTATTTTGTTTTCATGGTACACCTACCTTTGGAATAAATCTTTTAAGTGTCAACAGGATAAAGACTAGCGTAGCAAGAACACCCAATGCCACTCCAGCACAGTAATAGAACATAGCACTCCTGTTAGGGAACAGCAAGGTGGGGAACACTGTAAAAATCTTTTATTGAGTTGCAACTGGTTTGGAAGTAGAAAGTGTAATGCTGTACTTAATCACAGAGATTTTCAGCTCTGGCTTCATCTGCTTTGCACTGCGGAGGCAGAACGAGGCAACCAGAAAACTCCCATAAAGAGGCAGCTGAGAATTCCCTGACAGAGAGGAATCTTTGGGTGTCACAGATGGCTGTAGGTTGCCTGCTCGTCCCAAACCCCTGTGTTAGGGTGGCAAGAGGTTTGTGGGAGGGTGGGGGGGCAGTGCATGGCATTCCAGCTGGTCCCTGAATGGTGCCCAAATGACCTTGTGGGATGGGGGCAGCTGGCAAAACTTAGAGCTGCTCTTAAGTTACACAAGGGTCACATTAGGTCCCAGCCAGCTCCTCTGCTGCACTGAGTGTGAACTCAAGGGAGCTGAGGATCTAGTACTCTTTAAAAAACAAACAGCATTAGATTACTAGAGTTGTGAGAATTAAAAATAATCTCATTGCCTTTTCCCTATTTCAGCTTTTATTTACTTTTCCATATCGCAAAATCTCAACAGTGAAAACATCTCCTCAGTTCCACTTTTGTTTATCATGTTTCTAGTCAATTTCATTTTCTTGTCCACAATGCTGTAATTTTTGGATTGCATGAATATTTTTATTTTACTTTTTAAAAAACGTTTTGATGGAAATAAAAAGAAAATGTAGAAACTCTCTTGGTTTTGTAAACTTATTTTTACAAAATCCAAAGGTTTGATAAAATTTGACCTAATCTGTTTAAAATTTGGTGATTCGCAAATTTTAGAAGTGGAACAGAACTTTTGAGATGAGTCACAAATGAACTGACTGTACGATGCCAAACTCCACATGAAACAAAATGACTGCAAATATCTTCCTTGCTACACTACACAAAATATGAGGGCTAGTTTGTGCTCTTTAATGTGCAGCCATGAGTACAGGGTGAGGTGGAGGCGGGGAGCAGTAGAGACTGTGAGGCCCAGATGACCTCATTGGACACACAGTTCCTCCCTAAGATTCCCACATTCTGGGGATGGGAAATTTGCAACCTCCCTTTATGCGGCATCCCCCAGGCTTCATTGGTTCATTGGGAGGGAGGTGATGGCTCTACTTACTCTTTGCTCACTTGCTCATAGGGAGAATCCCAGGTGCAGTCCTTGTACACCCACAAGTGCTAGGAGCCATGATCTGGGAAGCCCTAACACAGCCATGCAAGTGAAAAATCTTTACATTACATCTCTCCTCTTCATGGCTACGTTATTATGATAGTTTACATACATTTTTCTTATTTCATTTTTTAAAAAA
The DNA here is from genome assembly GCF_027887155.1 of Malaclemys terrapin pileata. NCBI lineage: Eukaryota > Metazoa > Chordata > Testudines > Emydidae > Malaclemys > Malaclemys terrapin. Next base: position 28,997,049 of record NC_071515.1, on the reverse strand, counting down.
CAAACAGTTGCTTGGGATCATTGAGCTATACAAATAAATAGAGAAGACAATGCATGAATAGGAACACACCAAGAATGCAATGACTCTGGAAAGAATACCAAGATAAAGGGGCTAATACTTACCTACTCAAGGCGTTTGCAAAATGGAACAGAAAAACACCAGCTACGAACAAAAGGATGAGTTTCCTATCCACCACTGAAAATCCAAAAAACAGCATTTTAGGCTAATACATCTGGGTGATTTTAATTGTACAAACATTATCAGACCAGTCTCAGCTGTTCCATTACAGTAACTTACAACTCAGAATGCACTATTCAAGCAATAATGTTGGCAATATTATCCAGCCCATTCATTGGATGAATGGAAAGCCTCACTCTACTTACTGTTCCGTTGTACACTCACGGTGTAGGGTACTTTCTTGTAGGGTTGGACTGTGAAACACACATTCTCTCCATATTGGTTTATGTTTATGACAGTTTCTTTAGATGCCTCTGATTGCCAAATGATTTGAACAATACACTTGAAAAATGCAAAAATAGTTTCTGAATTATGACAATTGCTTTCAGCTGTGATAGGCACAAACTTGAACATTTCTGTGCTGTTAATTTTCACCTGTAAACAGAGCAAAACAAAACATACATAGTAGGAACTCTGATCGATAGGTATCTTTCAAAAACACTCCCAGTATTTGAACATAACATAGGGAGAAATAACAGAGCAGAAGCCTAGGGAATAATAATCCCACTGCAGTCTCTTAAATCAGATACCTAGTCCTACTGTACTTAATGATTCATATACAGCCTCACTGGAGTCAGTGGGCCCCCAGGTGGGTGCATGGTTCCATTTGACGAACCAGATCCTAAGGTTACAATTCCATCATGGGCACTGTGATGCTACAGATGTTTGACACACTACTAACATTGACTGCCCACATTTTCTCTGGCAGATGCCCAGGCTCACTTTTCTCATAGGCTATGAACCCACTGTTCCTGAATCTTCTTGTGGATAAGGATGCTAACTGCACATTAGATGTTAAGGGAGAACAAAAATGGAAATTGTCAGAAAGCAAAAGAGAGTGCGACAAAAACTGAATAAAAAATCCAGCCCTCTTCTCTTCAAGAAGGACTGAGCTGTAACACTGATCTTCTCTACCTTCTGAACAGGAAAAGTCCTCCTGATGCTTAAATTGTGAACTAATGAGCTCGGGCATCTGAAATAATGGATGCCCAACGACAAGGAGAAGCATTATCTCATCTAATAAGACAGGCTTCTTTATTGAAATGCAAAGAGTGATCTGCTGGGGAAAATCTTAGCTGCCCACTTTTAAGCATTTACATCAAGAAACTGTCCCAGTTCCTGGATGTGATCACTGCCTAAAGTCTGCCACCGCTCATCAAAATGACCATACACATTGTATCTGCCTGGAGAAAAACGTTCTGGGCAGGGATGAAGAGGAATCTCCAGTTCCTTACACCTGGAGGTGAAGTGAAACTGTTTCTTTCCCCACCTGGGGAGTCAACTACTCAGAAGAGCCAAGGAGAAGATCCTGAATTTGCTCCTTTGCACAGGGGTTAAAGAGGTGTTCTAAGCTTCTAAGTAGTTGAGACTTAGTACTTTGCAGCCCAAGGTGAATATCTTACAAGGTGCACCCTTGCCACTTCTGTCAGTATTGGAAATATGCATCTGATATTATGTAGCCTTGTTCTTATTTTGCTGTCAAAAAGTCATCATATAACATCCAATACACAAACACAGTTGTGTTGACAATTCTCTGCCTCTCAGCAAAGAAATAAAGCCCCCCATCTGTGCAACAAATAAGAGACATCAAACTGCCAAGACATCAAACTGCAACCCTCGGACTGATTTCATACTGCGATGCACCTGATATCTTATATCTTGATCAGATTGGTTGCTGGGAAAACATGTAACATATTAAAAATCTGAAGCAAGCTCCAAACACAGAATCTTACCTGAAGAGCTGACCAAATATATTTTAAGTGCATTGTTCCATTTTGCATATAACAGTAACAATCTGCATCTGCTTTTTGGATGACGTCCATTTCCTTCAAATGGCTACAGTTTTTATCTAACGAAAGAAAAACACTAAATGAAGTGCATTTCAAAGTGTGGGCATATGTTCACTTCCTCCATTCATGCTTTTGTTGTATTGTAGTTTGATATTCCAGCAGCCATAAGCAATTTGCAAAAAGTCTGACACAAAAAACCTGCTATAGGATAATATTTTCAGAAGCTCTGAAATGACTTAGTAGCCCAATCTGAAAATTCAAACCTGGCCTAGGCACTTAGAAGCTTAAGTCCCAATGATTTTCAATGGGATTTAGGTGCCTACATCACTTTGGAACATTCTGTCTCTAGCCTGTTTTGGCTTTTTACTACATTTAGAAAAAAATGGTTTTTGTGCTAGTATTTTGATAGCATTGGGATAAAGTCCATGAGCCAAATTCACTATTGGTATAAGTGGGTGTAACTCCAGTGCTTAAACCAATGGTGAATTTGACTGTCGAAGTCTAATGAGGAAAACAGGCTTTCAATGTTAAAATAGTCATTTACCACATGATATTGCTGCTGATTTGAAGAAGTTTTAACATCATAACCTATTTGAAGTGGAGAAATGGTGTAATTTTGTTATTTTTAAGTAGTATATTAAAATATGTAATCAAATTATTTCTCCTACATGTTCTGAACGTTAACATAATTTTCAGTGATAACACCTTGTGGTGAGGGTAATTAGCTGTCTCTAGCAGTCCTAATGGCATTGGCAACTTGTCTAATCAATCATTTCCATTGTCTTGCTTCATGGAAATTTTAGAGACTCCCTACTGCTTTCAAGATTAGATACATACCTCACAGTATAAATATCCCTAACTGATTTGTGGGGCGAATTTTCAAGAGCGTACATGCAAACCTGCACACACACACACACACACACACAAACTGCCCTACAGTGTATCACCTCAAGATTCCAGGAACATAATTAAAGAGCAGAATAAAGAAACATAATACAGCTGTTAACTCAGAGAAGAAGTTGGTCCACTGAAGAGAAAACTAGGTATGAATGTAACAACTATCTGAATAATCCAGGACAGAATGTTGTCAAACACTGAGGATAGCAAAGGGAGTTCCTGTGCAGACTAGGGGCTAGTCTACACTTGCAAAGCTAAAGCGGCAGCGCTTTAACATGGTTTGTGTGCTCACAGTGCAGCACTGGGAGAGAGCTCTCCAAGAGCTCTAAAAAACCACCTCAAGGAGAGGCACAGCTCCCAGCGCTGGTGCACTGTTTACACTGGTGCTTTACAGCGCTGAAACTAGCTGTGCTCAGGGGGGTGTTTTTTCACAACCCTGAGCGAGAAAGTTGCAGTGCTGTAAATTGCCAGTGTAGACAAGCCCTTAATTTAGTCAACTCAAAGAAATGCTGTTTGTAGGTAAAATCGATCTTTCTAGATGAGAAAGTTGCACCAGTTTAATTTAAATTGTGCTTTAAACTGATTTAGTTAAACCGATGCAAATTCCTGTCTGGACACACTTATCTGAGTTTAATAAGCCACTCTGAAACTTAACTAAGGCTACGTCTTCGCTACGGGGGTGGGGGAGTTGATTTAAGATACGCAAATTCAGCTACGCGAATAGCATAGCTGAATTCGACGTATCCGAGCCGACTTACCCCGCTGTGAGGACGGCGGCAAATCGACCTCCGCGGCTCCCCCGTCGACGGCGCTTACACCTACCTGCGCTGGTGGAGTACAAGCGTCGATTCGGGGATCAATTGTCGCGTCCCGACAAGACGCGATAATTCGATCCCCAAGAGATCGATTTCTACCCGCCGATTCAGGCGGGTAGTGAAGACGTAGCCTAAGACTTGTCCACCCAAGGGTTTGCACTGGTTTAACTAAATCGGTTTAAATCCACACTTTAGATTAAACTGGTGAAACTTTCTTCTGCAGCCAAGCCCTTTGACTAGTTAACTCTCACCCACATTGAAGCCAACAGAAGCTGGAAACTCTCAGGCCAGGACTGAATATGGTCCATGGATTGACTGGCAATCCCAATCCTTGAGTACAGCAGTTTAGCGCCTCACTCATCAAGATATCAGCATCAACAGCTTGAGATGGAGATGAAGGACTACTCCTTCAGAACATAAGAATGGCCATACTGGGTCAGACCAAAGTTTCATCTAGCCCAGTATCCTGTCTTCCGACAGTGGCTAATGCCAAGTGCCCCAGAGGGAATGAACAGAACAGGTAATCATCAAGTGATCCAACAGAGACTAGGAACTCCGTCCCTGCCCATCCTGGCTAATAGCCATTGATGGACCTATCCTCCATGAACTTATCTAATTCCTTTTTTGAACCATGTTATAGTCTTGGCCTGCACAACATCCTCTGGCAAGGAGTTCCACAGATTGTGCGTTGTGTGAAAAAATACTTCCTTTTGTATGTTTTAAACCTATTTATTTCATTTGGTGACCCCTAGTTCTTGTGTTATGAGGAGTGAATAACATTTCCTTCTTTACTTTCTCCACATCAGTCATGATTTTATAGACCTGTATCATATACACCCTTGGTTGTCTCTTTTCCAAGCTGAAAAGTCCCAGTCTTATTAATCTCTTCTCATATGGAAGCTGTTCCATACCCCTAATCATTTTTGTTGCCCTTTTCTGAACCTTTTCTAATTCCAATATATCTTTTTTGAGATGGGGCGACCACATCTGCACACAGTATTCAAGATGTGGGCGTACCATGGATTTACATAGAGGCAATATGATATTTTCTGTCTTATTATCTATCCCTGTCTTAATTATTCCCAACATTCTGTCCTTCTAATGAATTGCTTCTTAACTGCAACAGATTAGCATCTGAAGTTGCAATGGACAAAAGATTTGGGAGCCCATGGAGGGGTAAAGTTAGGTACCCTTCACCTGGAGCCCTATGAACAGGGAGAAGGTGTTTGCTCTGAGTCCACAGGGAAAGGATGTTTGCCTGGAGCCTGCGGAGGAGTAGATCCCAGAGCCCATGGAGTAGTAAAGTTAGGTGCCTTTCGCCTGGAGCCCTACGAACTGGGTAAAGGTGGGTGCCCCTAGAGTGTGTAAGTAACAAAGAATTTTGTGCGGGTAGCAATTAGGCCAACCAGTAATGTACAGCAAAGGAGCACTCTTTGACACTCACCTGGCATAGCCCCTGCTTAATTGTGAATCGGGCCAGCCCCAGTGTTTATCAGGTAGAAATCCTAAATGGAAAAAATGGGAAACCCTGGCAGAAATGGTTTCATTCCTCACAGCTCAAAGAATAGAAGAGTAAACCACCTGACCCACAAGGAATAGTATAACTGTCTTCTCCATCCTGCCAGCCACCCTTCTTGGCTAGCAAGAAGGAACGGGTTGGGGCCGTTGGAAAATATGTATCGGGTGGGCTTGGCAGTGCCTACTGCAATGTTGAGACAGGAAAAGGCCAGAGAAATCCTCGACTTATTATGGCCACCCTCACGTAAGTCACTGCTTTATGTTCACACTGCAATATTGGTCCCAGACTCTCCCACTATATATGGGGGGAGTGTGGGAGTTTGTTCTCTCTTCTCTGCCCCCTCACAGGTCCTGAACACGAGCCATGACATCCCACTGTTGCACCAGCACTCTGCTGTTCATAAGTGTCTGGAGTCTGATGCTGTCCAGGCTCTATGCTGAACCTGTGATCCCTCTGAGCCTCTGGAGGTGCTTGCCAGCTGGAGCCCAGGAAGTAAAATTGCCGTACCACATGCATGGATTCTATGGGAATGGAAGCAACCCCCTGGCCCTGCAGCGTTTCTACCAGTTCTACGCTGTTGGCAACTCCTCCGGTTGCCCCTGGGAAAACATTGCCAATTGCACACAGAGTGCCCCGGGGAGTCACTCAAGTTTTGTTATGAAGCTAAGACCACCCCAGACTCCATCCCATTCTTCTGTAAGCCACTGTGGTCTCGAAAGAGACGTACACTATCAAATGCAACCAGTAACCGCCTCCCAGGTGGCGAAAGGTGCAGGATAGTCATGGTTTCCTCCGCAATTTGGGGAGCAACCATGCCCCTACGTGTCATCATTGTCGTCAGAATCCAGACCTGACTTGATTCAACAAGGTCCCCCAGACTGGGTAGTTCCATTAAAGGGCACACATTGTGACAAGCTCATGCCAACAATTTGGGCACGTTGCCATTTCGGAGGGATTCCATGAGCCCAGATTGTACAGAATGGAATTGGGCCAACAACAAAAAAAAGTTTTAAATTTTGACCCTCTGATCACAAACCTCACTCCCCTCTGACATTTAAGAGCCCCAATTTCAGGACCCCATGTGTTAAAATTGGATCAAGAACATTTGGTTCCTAAACTTCAGACTTCTCTGAAGGAGGTTCAAATCCACTTAAAAGGCATGAATATCTCTCACATAGCACCTGTATGCGCTCCCTTGATTGGAAACAGCCATAAGGGCTGGGATGAATGTGGCAAGGGGCTGACCATGTAAATAGAGTAAAAAGGGAATTAAGTGATTGGATTGCACCTGTAGGAACAGGAATCTCTTTAGTTGATGCCGCAAATATAAAAGTTCTGACTAATAAACTATCATATGCCACCGAAAATATAGAAAAGATGGGAACCCCATTAACAGCATCTTTGAAACAGTTAAGTGAGGAACAGCAGTTAATAAGTAAAGTATTTCCTGGGTGGAAAAGACTCATGAAAAAAATGAAGAGTTAATGTCTGGTGTACAGTCCCTCCAGAATAATGTCTCATTGACCTCAGCGTGTGAGCAAACTCAGGCTCTCACCCAGAACATAATCATGGGAATGATTCGGCAAGCCATAGCAGGACAAATTCCCATGGAGGCAATCAACTTGATTCAGCCCCATGTAACGGAGGAAGAATTAATCCTTCGGCCCTGGTGGAGACTATTAATGCTTTGTACAATCACCACCAGCAAAGCTTGCAGTTATTCTGAGGAGTAATCCACCCAGTAGTAGTAGTCCCACTGGGATTACAGATTATTGATAACTCACTAATGTACTCCAGAGATCCTAACAATTGGGCCTAGCAGCAAGATAATGTCTGGAACACAGTAAATGTAAAGGGGTGTAGGAGAAAAGAAGGTTTGGGCGATATCTGTGAAGACCAAACACTGGAGGAACATGATGAAGGCTTCTTCCCACAACCTGGGAATAGGTCTCACTTTTCCTTCGATGTTATCCAGGAAGAGGGGTCTGTTATTATGTGTTGATAAAGCATGTGTGTGTGTAAGAACGAAATGTAATATTGTATTGCTTAATGGACATTGGATTCAACCCATGGTGCCTTACATTAATCGCTCTTTCTGTGATGTAACCACTATTGTTAGTTGTGATATTAAGCCTATCCTGAGCTTTACAAGGAGGTTTCCCCCATTTCACTGGGAATGGGTCTCACTGCCATTAAGGGACTATTAACTCATCCCTCCTTACAAATTGAGCTGCAGAAGCTCCGAACTTTGGGGGAGAATGGCAAACTCGAGATTCAGTACTACAACCAGGAGATCTGTAGGCTAGCAGCTACAGTTAAAAACACAGGCCATCACTTCTGGTGGGACACTTTGCTTGGGTGGAGCCCCAGTGCAACAGGTCTTTTAAATATCATGCTTCACCCTATTGTGGTGATAGTCAGTTTCCAAATTATACTAGCAATTGATCTAGTTCTACTCATTTGCTGGATCCAGTGACTGATGCAGCGGCTGCAATGGATTGAAGATCAGATCACAGAGAAAGGATGTGATGGGGATACTCGCTTGTCGCAAGCACCCCATCAACCGGGGGACTTCATCTTCTCCTGACGGATCGTGCTGGGGGCTCTGCCTGTCTCCAGTACTCTGGACCCTCAGCTACCCCCACCACCTGGGACCCTGATTGATTCAAACTTCATGGAATGGTGAGAACCCAGCTCTCTCTCTCTCTGTATAGCCTTCTGACCCTGACTTGTGTGATCAGTTATAGTTTTCTAAACCTGACTTTTATAATCAAGATTGTTAGATTTAATATTATAACCGTTTTGCTTGTTTGGCTCCCCTATGGTTATTCATGATTAAGCTGGTTGCTTCTCTCTCTCCCCCCACTCCCTTGGGTGTGTTTTGGTTTCCTCATTTGCTCTGCAGCAATGCTCCTCGTACCTAAGCTAAAAGATCCCTGCAGCACCCAAAAATACTGTGGGGTTTGCTCATCAAGTAGATTACTACCAGAACAACTGTAATGTGAAAGTGGGGATAAGGACGTGCTGAACCTGGAACATATAAGGGTGGCAGCTTGCTCGATCCAGTCTGCTGAATCCAGGGGCATATGAGGGGGACAGATTGAAAGTGCTGCTCGACCCAGCCTGCTCAGGTGTGCTCTATTCCGGTGCGGTGCCCAAGGCATATGAGGGTGACAGCTTGGAGGTGCTGCTCGACCCAGTTACTGAGTCCAGGGACATATAAGGGGTCAGCTTGGGAGTGCTGATTAACCTGGTCCTCTCAGACACGCTCTGTTAATGTGTGTGTGTATATTTATCTCATTCTGGGGCTGGAAGAACCCAGCCCTGGGGAACCGAGGTCCTGCAGAATAGCTCCATTGGGAGGGAACTTGCAGCAGGGAGAAGTAGAGCTCCGTATGAGAACACCAGTGACACAAGCAGTACCTTGATAGAAGTACAGAACCCTCCCCCAATCCCAGAAGAGTATCCCTAATAAATGAGCATTCCCCAAAGTAATGGACAAAGCTGGTAACAGATTTGGGGGCTGGAGAGAATGGTCACTACCTGTCCATATACAAACCTATAAACCAAACCCTTCTGGGTCATGAAAGAGTGAATATGGCTCTTTAGTCTGGCCAGAACATTTGAACTATTTAATGAAGAACTAGGGGGGATGGACGAATAAAGGATGACATTGGAAAAGGGAATCACAAAGGCATCCATCTGGCTCGATAGAGGATCCTAGTACTTGCTACATTATCTGGGGAATTTGTTACTTGCTGGTGTCAAAAACAGGTTCATGGATGGGCACCATCACTGGCTAAAAGTTAGGTGAACCTAGTAGTAAGGGAACTCCATTCTCTTAGTGGGACTTCACCTCAGCTTAGACTGTCTGCAGGTAATTTATCTTCCCTGCTAGGTAACAGGTTCTTAGGGCAGGGAGATTTCTGCCTGCCCAGGCAAAAGTAATTTGGATTCCTTCCAGAAGCAAGAGCTGAGGGTGCTGCCCTATTTGTAAAGTGATTACAATAAACTGTCTATTCAGATTAGAACTGGTTTCCCTGCTAGTTATTCCCAGAGAGCTAGTAGATGTTTTCTTATCAGTACCACCCTAAGCATTAACATATCAATATGCATGTTCTCTCTGAAGAAAACCACCCGACCCAAGCCATCCTCCACTTCAAGGATGCCCTCAACTCCATGTGAGTGACATCTGGGGTAACTATAAACCAACTGAGTTCCAAGAGGAAGATCCCTTTGAACAAGTGACTTCACTATCAGGAGAAACAAGACTTAACCTGAGGTAAGGAAGGGAAGGCAACTGTCTAAATGTGAGAGATTACGAGCTATGGAGAGAATCAGGATCAACTATAGAATCCTAAAACAAAACCAAGGGCAGAGACCTTCAGTGCAAGAAATAAGGAAACAAGCAGGTAAAATGCCTCTTGAACTATGCATCAGTGCTGCAACTGGAATCTCAATAGTCCCTCTGACTTTCATTGTCCTCTCTGATGAAAGCTACCCTCTGCCTCAGCTATCATGAACCAGACTACAGGGAGAACGGAAGGGACACCATCACCTTAAAAATCACACTTCTGTGTGAACTGGTTTTATCTACTATTACAAGAAAGACCTTGGTTTATTGCAACTGAAACAGATGAGGGGGCAAGTATTTTTCTTTATTTTTTCCAGGGTGTTTACTTTGTGCATTTGACAGCATTTTATTTATAGGAATTTTCATGGTTTTCCCTGTTCAATCAGTTAATAGTCAGCTGCCCCTTTGTGTTTAAGTGGGCTTCTTACACAGCAACAAGGGAGAGAAAATATTGTTAAATATAGGAAAGTGTGATTGTAAAATCACAAAAATAGACATGGAATTCTGGGACAAGTGTGGTATCTGCAACTGTTTTAACTCTTTTTATTTAATTGGCTAGATTTCAGTAGACAGTTTCCCTTGAAATCCTGTCTCAGGAACAGTAGGCTCTTTGATTCATTCATTACAGGTTCCAAAAAGTTCCAGTGTCTTGCGTATAGCAAATTGAGTGTTCAGAAAGGAGGAGCTAGCAATGAGTCAAGTAAGGAAGTACTGCATTTTCCTGATTCTTTAAATGCTGCCACTATCAGCACCCATTTTATGGGAGCTGTTGTATGAACAGTGGCAGTCTACCATGCAGCTCACCTAGGCAGAATCAAATAGATTCATAGATTCCGAGGCCAGAAGGCACCACTGTGATCATCTAATCTGACCTCCTGTACAACACAAGCCAGAGAACTTCCCCAAAATAATTCCTAGAGCGGATCTTATGGTAAAACACCCAATCTTGATTTAAAAATTGTCAGTGAGGGAGAATCCACCACAACCCTTGGGAAATTGTTCCAATGGTTAAGTACTTTCATTGTCAAAAATGTACGCCTTATTTTCCATTTGAATTTTTCTAACTTCACCTACCAGTCATTGGCTTGTTTTATACCTTTCTCTGCTAGACTGAAGAGCCCATTCTTAAATATTTTCCCCACATGTAGCTTATACCACACTACTATTATCTCTTGAAGTTCTGTGAGACTAGGAATTCCTCAAAAGTCACAGCAAAGATGGTTGAGTAGGTAGGCTGTATATTGAACTTCTTGGCTGGGGCTGGGGGGTTAAGACAAATAGATGTAACCATTTCAGGCTGGGAATGGGATATCTATTGTTCTAATTCAGAAATATAATAGAAAAATATTGATTCTAAGAGATTTGTAGGCTTCAGGCCTCTGGATCTTTCTACAGGGCAATGCTATTTTAGGTAGAAGTGGAAATTTAACTCTAGGATATTCCTCTCGGCCAATACTGACTGGAGGCAATCTGCTTCCACTACCTTTGAAACTCTAGAAGGGGTAGCATTGTTAGTCTGGATCTGTAAAAAGCAACAGAGAGTCTTGTGGCACCTTAAAGACTAACAGATGTATTGGAGCATCTGTTAGTCTTTAAGGTGCCACAGGACTCTTTGTTGCTTTTTACAGTTGCACTGGTTTGGTCAAAACTGTGTAATTGGTTCAATGGTGAAAATGGAAATAAGTTGGCTAGGGTGCATCTAAGGGCAGATAAAAAGTATGATGCTCAGAGAGCTAAGAGTGGAGAGGAGACTCCATTATTACATTTTACTTACAGAACTGCCCATCTTTCCTTTTCGACAATGTGTGTCTTTACTTTTGAAGAATGACTATACTGACGAAGTGAAACACCGAGCGCGTGTTGTGTTTCGTTTCATAAAACCTTTGTGGATTGGGGGAGGGGTGTCACCAAAATCCTGCTTCACGTGGATTTTTATACAGAAACTAAGTTTCTCTCGCAGCTTTTGTCCTGGGTACGTCCCAGCCACCTTTGCGGAACCTCAGAGCTCAAACCCCGCGTACGCCCGGGACCCCCGCTTCCTGATCAGGCAATAACATGAAGCGGCCAAACGGCCAGCTCCGCGGGGCTTGCGGGTTCGCGCTCCCGGGAGAGGCGAGAGACCAGAGCCTGGGGCTTTGCAGAACCCCCGTCGGCCCGGCGGCGGCTCCGCCAAGCGCCGAGCCCCGCTGGGATGTCTGAAACCCCCGCCCCAGGCGTTACCTGCTCCCGCCGCCGCCCCGCTCGCCCTGGCCAGCGAGAGGAGGAAGAGGAGCCGCAGCGGGGAGCCCGCGGGCTGCATTGGCCCCGCAGCCGTTTGAAGCGGCGCGTCGGAAGGTGGAGCCGGCAGCCGAGACGCCACGAGCCCGGGCCGATGGATGGGCCGGCGCCGCGGGGGCCGACGCTCCGTCTGGCTGCGGAGAATGGCGGCCGCGGGAGGCCGGGCCGAGGCGATCGGCTGGCTGGGTCTGGAAGGGGCGGCCCCGCCTCTGGGGCGGGCAGGGAGCTGGGGAGGCCCTGGCGGGGCCCCCGGCCGCGGGAGCTGGGCGGCTGCTTGGGCGCCCCGTCCCCTGGAAGCTGCCTCAGCGGCAGATCGCGCTCCCGCTGTTCCGCGGCGGGGACCCAGTGTCCCCGGGGAGCCTCTGAGCGGGGCGGTCTCTGCAGCTGCTGTGGATGGGAAACGTTTAAACCTTTGCGCCGCCCATTAGTGGCCCAGACGGTGCTTGGGGTCCCTCCAGAGCCGGCTCAGGCTGGGCTGGGGTGTGAGTGGTCGCGCTGGATTCTCCCCCGCTGTTCACCTGAGGTTTTGGTCACACCCAAACCAGAAGATAGGGCGCTGATGGCCTTGGATCTGGCTGGGGTTGGCATTTTTGGTTGTATTCCTGGAGGTTTCATTACATGACAGTCTTTAATTAAAAATGAATCTTTAATTCTTGGAGACTCCAGGACAATTCTGAAGGGTTGACAACCCTAGATCAGCCCTGGAAACACATCCCAATATCCAGGGCTGGCTCCAGCTTTTTTGCTGCCCCAAGCGGCGAAGAGAGAGAGAGAGAGAAAGAAAAAAAAAGCTGCGATCGGCGGCACTTCGGCGGCTGCTCTACAGCACCACTTCATTCTTCTCTCCGAGAGGGACTGAGGGACCCGCCGCCGAATTGCCACCAAAGACCCGGACGTGCCGCCCCCTTCCAAGGGCTGCCCCAAGCATCAGCTTGCTGCGCTGGTGCCTGGAGCCGGCCCTGCCAATACCCTGGAGTTGGAAGGGTTTGAATTTGATGTTCTGGGTTTGATCCATCTCTGCTTTGTTCAACAGAACATCTATATGTGTCTGCTGAACTCCAGTCCACAGCTTCCTTTTTATTTCAGGATCTAGTTCAAAAATTCCTTCCTTATGCTTAAAATCATCTAACAAGTTGCTCCTGCCTTTCTCAAACCTGGCTACGCTCAAAAATTAGATGGACCTAGTTACATTGCTCAGGCTGTAAAAGATCTTGTGCCCTGTGTGCCATCAGGGCCATCCCTAGAGATTGTGGTGCCCTATACAGCCCCCTGCAGGGGGGCTGGCCCGGAGTCTCCAAAGGGAGGGGGTGTTCCAGGCCTCTGCAGGGGGTGGGGGGCATCCCAGGCCTCCGTGGCGGGGGGGCTGCGCCCAAGGGCTTTGGGAGGCAGGACAGCCAGTGCAGGAAGGCAGCAGGGGTTGGGCCCACCCCCACACTAACGGGGCAGCGGGAAGTGGAGCGACCCAGCCCTAGCCTGCTCCGCTCTGCTCCCCCGGCTTCCAGGCTTGGGGGAAGGGGGGGAACGGCCCCCCAGCACTCATCAGCAGTGTGGCTGGGGCTGGTCGCTCCACTTCCCATCACCCGGTGAGTGTAGGGCGGGCCCGACCCTGACCCTGCTGCAGTCCCCTGGGGTTTTTGGTGGGGGAAGGGGCAGGGCTGGGGCGGAGACAACTTTCATGGACCCTGCTGTGCCCAGCTCGCGAGGGGCCGGTTCAGCTGTCCGGGGGATTGGGCTGGCCACTGGAGCTGGATGCAGCACGCAGCTGCGTAGGGTGCCCCAAATTTCCTGGTACCCTATGCAGCTGCATAGTTTGCGTATGGGTAGGGACGGCCCTGTGTGCCATAGTTAGGTTGACCTAATTCCTGGTGTAGACCAGGCTAGGTCAGTGGGAGAATTCTTGGCTCAACCTAGTTACCACCTCATGGAGGGGTGGGTCAACTACATCAATGGACAAACCCCTTCCATCGATGTAGGAAGTGTCTATGCTATGGTGCTATAGCGGCACATGGACCTTGTCTATCTTCTTCCCTATTTCCACAGTTTTAGCACTGACTTCCTCTCTGTCTTTTTTGAAAGAATCTCATCACTGTTGACATGAGACCCACTTTCTTTGCAGCTGTTATCATCTGGAACAGGCTTTGTCTCATCAACTGTCCATTTTACTTTACTCTCACCCAATTATGTATCTTTTCTTGTCTTAATCTTTTAATATTTCTGTCCCACTGTTTGTTATTTAACTCTAGTTTTGTTACTTAACTTTGTTTTGACACGTTGGGAAACAGTTGGATTTGAATTGGAATAATCTGCAAGAAGTCTCTGAGCTACATGTATTCTGAACTTTAGACAATGTAGTAATAAGGAGATTAAAGAGCAGATGATACCTTAGGGAAAACTTTGAAAAACATTCTGTTTAGGAGCCATTCTGTTTTATATGTCATTTTGAATATCTTCCTCATTTTTTCCCCCAATGGTAGGGACACTTGCATGAAAACAGAATTGTTATTTCTCAGGAGTCTTCTTAGGTAGGGCCTGATGCTGCTCCCAGTGAAACCAGTGGCAAAACTCTTACTGACTTTAGTGTAGGGTTGCCAATTTCTAATCACACAAAACCAAACACCCTAGCCCTGCCCCTTTCCTGAGACCCTGCCCCACCCCTTCCCTGAGGCTCTGCTCCCCCCTCACTACATTCCCCCTCCCTCGGTGACTCGCTCTTCCTGACCTTCACTGGGCTGGGGCAGGGGGTGTGGTGTGGGAGGGGATAAGGGCTCTAACTGTGGGTGTGGGATCCGGGCTGGTGCCAGAAATGAGGGGTCAGGGTGTGGGAGGGGGCTCTGGGCTGGGGCAGGGAGTTGGGCTGTGGGAGGGGGTGAGGGCTCCTGCTGTGGGTGCGGGCTCTGGGCTGGGGCTGGGGGTGAGGGGTTTGGAGTGCAGGAGGGGGCTCCAGGCTGGGGGGTGGGGCCGAGGGATTCGGAGTGTGGGATGGGGCTGCAGGTTGAGGCAGGGGGTTGGGGTGCAGGAGGGGGTATGGGCTCTGGGCTGGGACTGGAGATGAGGGGTTTGGAGTGGAGGAGGGGGCTTTGGGTCGGGGGGGACTCGGGCAGCATGTGGAGCCCCATGTGCCCTCCCCCACCCCCACCCCCAGGAACCAGACCTGCTAGTTGCTTCTGGGGCACAGCGTGGTGCCAGGACAGGTAGGGACTAGCCTGCCTTAGCCCTGCAGCACCACTGACCAGACTTTTAACAGCCTGGTCGGCGGTGCTGGCTGGAGCCACCAGGGTCCCTTTTCGACCGGGCGTTCCAGTCAAAAACCAGACACGTGGCAACCCTACTTTAGTGGAGCAGAATCAGGTGCATACATGATCCTGTAGTTAAAGCACAGGACAGGGCATCAACAGGTTTTGGTTCTATCTCTGTATCTCAGTTTCCCTATGTGTTAAATACATGTATAAAAAAGAAATATGGGGTATTAATTATTTATCATTGATAATGTATTAGTACCAAAAAGCCCTATTCAGGTACCTGTTTCATTAGGTGCTTTTAAAACATACATGAAAAAATCAAAGAATTTACAGTGTAAGGCCCTGCACACATGCTTAACTTTACTCTCATGAGTAGTCCCATTGAAGTTGTGAAAAGTTCACGTTAGCTCCCATTAAAGTGTGTAAGTGTTAACAGGATTGGGTCATTTGCTTGTATGTTACGTTCCATTTCCCTCCCCTCATCTGTTTTTGGTCTTTTTAGAGCCTGATTCTGCAAATGCTTAACATTATGCATGTTAAAAACAGATCACATGTTGGGTAATAATGGACCACATGGCCCATGTCAAATACAAAAGCTTCTTGGAGGGACATCACCACCATTCTGTCCTCCCCAAAAGAAATGTTGACAATCTTCACCAACAATGGACTCAGTTCTTCTCAATTGGTCTTCAAGAGCCAAGATAGGATTGGGCTATGTCCAAAGCACAGGAACTGGCATGAGGTGCTTCCACCACTTTAGCACCTCAGATTGAGAAACCAGCCAAAACTCAGGCATAGAGGATTTAGTATTTGTCCTCTCAATCTGTTACTCTGCACACTCTCCCCTTTCCTCTCCAGACACATAAAGTTTGGTCTGGATCCACACAATTCTATTTGGAAAGAAACAAGATTTCCTCATTAAAGGGGATGCTTGTGTCAGCCACCAAGCGGAGACAACACAGATTAACCAGGCCCTCTGCCCCCGCAGAAGCAATCTCCTGAGTGAGGTTTTGCAGATGCTATGGTGTAGACAAAGAAACTTTTCTTTGCCTCCTTCATAGCCACAGCAGAAGACTTCTAAAAAACCTTTAGTCAGACCTATCAAAACCTTTGCTGCGTCAGATGCAGTCTGAGTTCGTCACAAGTGCGCTACTCTTCTCTCTTGCTTCACAGGTCAGCCGCAAATCAGGGCAAGATGTGAGGATGTGGCTGGAGAACAAGAAGGATGTTTAAGCATTTGTTTATGTGTCTGTAAAATGTTTTCTTTTATCGTATACTGTGAAAATCAATAAGCACGAATATGTCAAGACTTTTTGGCATTACTAATGTTTAATTTTATAGCCGATCCTTTATTTGCCCTTTACATTCTGCTTTGTCAGACTTCATACTTCTTTTTGTCACTGCACAATTAATATGTGCCAAATGGTCATTGTCTTTTTTTTTAATCTGGATTATTTAGCACCTGATTCAATTCCCAGCGGAGTCACTGGGGGAAGTCCATTGCATTCAATGAGAATTGGATCAGACCCTTGAATAGCTAACCCTTTTCCTTCATGGCCAATCTTGTTTTTCATCTTGGCTTTTTTTAACATGTACAAGGCCTGCCCACTGCCTTGCACCTTGTCTAGTCATTTACACCTGTGCCAAGTGGGTGGTTAGGCACTGTCATTCTGATTTGGTAGCCTTTTACACCCACTCTGCACTCACTCAGCACAGATATAAATGTGGATTCTACCTTGCAAGCTGCAAGGCAGTGGTGAATATGGCCCAAAATAGTTTACATTAGATACAATGTGCAATATCTTTGATTTACTAAGCATGAACTTCAGACTCTAAAGAAAGGAGCCACCAACAGTTTTGTTTCTTCAACAGTCTTTATCCAATTTGGATATTTGTAAGATTGCCTTTACCAGCCTCTCTGTCACAACCGAAGTCATGGCTGAAATGTTGGACATATTAGTTATGTTTATTCATGTAATGAATCAATTCCTATAAAAATGTCACCTCTCAGTTATATTTATTAACAGAACTGGTTTGTTAATAGCAACATTTATTAAAGAAATCACTCTCAGATTTTTGGTTTGAGATATTCTATGTTAACCTATTTGACTTGTTTGTTTGTTTTGTTTTGTTTTCCGAGAGAGCAGATCTGTGTTCAATTTTCTGCCTTTGCATTTTAATTCCTAGAATTCTTTGCACTTCACGGCTAGGTAACTTTCAATAACTGTATTAGGATTACAGTCAGTCAGTGTGAATCAGAAATAAAATGTAGCTTTAGGGGACCACACTCTGTCAAAAACTATTAGAAACCTTTCCAAGGAGAACATATTTAATCAAGCAAGGTACAATATCTATTAGACAGTGTTCTACCACACTAAGTATTCCTTGATAAAAGAGGCTATAATTCTGTTATGGTGGTGTCTGCTAGTATTGTTACAGTTAAGGATGTAATCATTTCCTATTTGCAACTCTTATTTTCAGAGTGTTTGACCTCAGTTGTAATGTTGCCCTAGCTCAGGGGAGGGCAAACTATGGCCTATGGGCCAGATCTGGCCCATCAGGGCTTTCAATCTGGCCTGCGGGATTACCAGCCCCATGGCGCAGCGGGGCTAAGGCAGGCTCCTTGCCTGCCGTGGCTCCACGCCACTCCTGGAAGCAGCCGGCACCTCATCCTTGCGGCCCCTGGGGATGGGGCAGAAGGCTCCGTGCGCTGCCCTCGCCTGCAGACACTATGCACTGCAGCTCCCATTGGCCAGGAACGGGGAACGGTGGCCAATTGGAGCTTTGGGGGTGGTCCCTACAGGCGAGGGCAGTGCGCGGCAGAGTCAACTGCCCCACCCCATCCCCACGAGCCACTGCCGGACATGCTTGCCGCTTCCGGGAGCAGCACAGGCCCAAGGCAGGCAGGGAGCCTGCCTTAGCCCCGCTCCGCACCACTGCCACCCCAGAACTGCTCGAGGTAAGTGGCGCCAGGCCAGAGCCCCTGCCCTGAGCCCCCTAACTCCCTGCCTTTAGCTCCCTGCTGTACCCATCCTGCACCCTAACCCCCTGCCCTGAGCCCCCTCCTGCACCCCAACTCCTTGCCCCTTCCTGCACACCACAGCCCCTTCCACACCCCAAATCTAGCCCTACATTCATGGCCCTGCATACAATTTCCCCACCCAGATGTGGTCCTTGGGCCAAAAAGTTTGCCCACCCCTATCCTAGCTAAAGCATGGTGTTCAAGCTTAAAGGCAAATGATTTTTTTAAAATACATTTATTTACAAATATGATATGAAAGAATGGGGGAAGTTATTTATTGGTTTCAGACATACTAGCTGAAGATGTTCCTTCCCCATATCTCATAAGGTAAGTAGGACTGAGCAGGATTAGAGTATTTGGTTGGGAGACAGCTAGAGAAAATGTAAGTGTTGCAGGCAATGATGTTGATGATTTGGTAGACTCTCAGCCAGTACTGAGCCAAACACTACATCAGTGTAGAAGACTTTGTGCTCTCTTTTTGATGAGATATAAAATCAAGGTCCAGGCTGTGGCATCAGGAGCTCAGATACCACAATGATAGTCTAACTTTCAAGTTTCTTTTACCATGCCTATCTGTGGTGACTAAAATTTCTGTGGTACATTTTGCAGTATTGTTAATGCGAGTGTCTTGGACACATTCCAATTTGGACCATTCTATTCTGATTCAATACACTCCCTGTACAATTCCAGTTAGATACACTTCCAGTCCTTAACTGTGTGCAGTGTGCTGTTAAATAGTAACCTTTAGTGGTGGGTAGAGAGGATCCTAAGGTGTGGCATAAAACACCAAAGAGACCATGGTGAGTTGGAAGATTTCCCAGATGAGAGCCATCAACTTCTTCAGCATCTAAGCTTTTATTATGAAAAAAATGAGTGTTATCTCTTATGGTTGACAAAGAGAACCTTTCAAATGGGAACCAAGTATAAGCCAATGCAGTGCTGTCCCATGATGTCTCCTGAGCCTTGGTTGCTTCTCATGGCTTTCCCAAGCTGCAGCAGGATGAAAACTCCCCAGAGTCATTTTAGTTTTCACTGCTGCTTTTCAGAATCCTCTGGACCAGATGAAGATAAGATTAAGTTACCCTGGACACACTGCTGTTATATGATCCTCTGAAGCAACTGGGGACCCCACAATAATACCTGATGGGAAACTCAAGTAACAAACAGCAGGCACACATTCAATCAAGTGTAGCATCAATTTTAGTATCTGGTTCATTCTCTATCAGGGACCTGCCGCAGTTGGACACAATGAGTTTTTTTTCCCATCTGAAACTTCCATAAGGCTATGTTACATCATCCAATATTTGAGACCCCCTAGCATAAGATCAAATCATCTGCAATGATTGCATGCAACTGTTTGAAAAGTTAATACAATTTTTGGTATAACACTGAATCCCCTTTCAACTCTCCCTCTCCCAGCCATTCTGCCAGTGTCTCTTCTTTTTGACCTTTCGGTTAAGATCCTTAATTTGGGATATTGCACATTATGAACTATATGCCTTTTTTATGACTTTTTAAACCAAAGTTGCTACTTTTGGATAATTTAAGCATTATACGCAGATGAATAGAAACGTTTTCATTAATCCGTGTTTTAGATAATTTTAATATAAACTTTAATAAAATTTTAAAATCTGAAACATTCTCTGTTGTGGGGCTGGTGAAGAGTATAAACTGCCTTTGCAGGAGGATTCGATAAGGTTGCCCATTCCAAACTACTGTAATGCAATGATTTGTTAAAATATATTTTACAGCCTATTGCATAGCTCTTAAAAGCTAGTAGAGGATTCTAATCTCAACACTCAGTTGAAATCGCTACACCAAGTCAAGATGACTAAGGGCTCTTTCTCTGGTCATTTCCTTTTTTTTCCCCTCCCTCCTCCACCTTTTCTCTTTTGACATCAGCAAATGGTATGGTTTGTTTGCATTTATAGAATGTTTTATCTTTTTGGCCGGAACCAGTGGTGCAGGTTTGTTAGATCTACAGCTATTCTCTTTTTCTCAGGGCTGGCAGGTGGGTGTTGGATTGTGTGTCATTCGTAGGAGGTGAACGTCAAAGGAAGTGGGATTGACTGTGAAAGGAGATTTGTAACCCAAGTACTTAATATTTGGCTTTGTAGAAAAGCAAGAGAAATGGCAAAACAGACAGCCTTTCTGCTTTTAGCTTGCCCCATGTAATCAAAATAGCACAGTATCTGTATGTGCTTAAGCACACTTCTGTCTTTGCCTTCGTTTATTTGGAATTGAGAGCTACTTTATTTCCCTTTAAACAACATCACATGCTTTGGTGTATTCTGTTGAATGTTTATTCTGACAATACAAATCATTCATGCTCCGTGAGTTCCCTTGCAAATAATACAGTTTATAACCAAGTACTTTATGGTGTCTTTTTATATTTGATTTAAATGAGCTCTCATAGTTAAAAATAGTCAGAAGAGCCATTTCACACTATTTTGTTAATCTCTAACTGTCTTTTCAGAAGTGCATTAGTTTGAAATATTTTTCAGCCAAAATATGGTGGTGTTTTTTTGTGGGAGAAAAAAATGATCAACAAGAAAATAGGTAGAGCTACTTGTTGTTACAGTAGTTTTATGCTAATTTCTATGCTTGACATTTATAGATTGTGGGCCAGATTCTGCATTGTTAGGAATATTTACTACTTCTAAAATGTAAGTACTCTAGATATCTTTCATAATGCATGTTGAGGTTCAGATTGGAACTGAACAATAGAAATTATTTTTGAAAGGTTAGTAAAGTGTCGCTTTTTACTGATTAGGCAAATGGATCGTGTTCTTTGCACTCTCTTACACCCTGTGTTTTTCTCTTAACTCTTTGCATATTTAACCTGAGTGCCAAATACTTATGTTCAGGCTAACTGCACATTTGAAAAACAATATGTAAGAATGTCTGGTTTCCAATTATACCATAGGTATGAGGTGGGCAGTGTTTGGTTGTCATCTCATAGCATGTATCCAAGTGAAAGAGGGAAGCAATCTGAAGTTTCTTTAAGTAGGCTGGTGTGGATAATATGGCTCCTTTTCTTTTTGCTTGGCTTCTGGTTTTTGTAGATCCCTGGGACCTGATCCCACATTCATAGGACACCCACATTTTTTATTGACCTCAGTGGAAGTTTGGGTCGTAAGGAATGCAGGATCAGACCTATGGTATAAAAATGTTTTGCAGGTGGATATGCCCATGCTAATGCTGGGAACATGTTGAGTCTATTCTGATCTTATTATATATCCTCATGTAACTTCACTGGAATTATTCCTGATTTAAACAGGAATGAGTAAGGGCAGATTTAGGCCAATGTTCTCTAAAGCATCTTATTAGTAGTGGGCCATTAAAATATATCTAGTTTATTCTTGGTATGTCAAATTTAGCTTTTTCTGTGACATGCAAGCAGTATTCTAAATCTTACTGGATTTCTTCTCTGCTTCAGATGTAGAACCGAGGCAGAATGTTTTGACCCAGAACGCTACTATTTACCATGTGCATCTTTCACTGATGAAAATATCAGAGTCTTCATTCTGTCAAAATCATTATAGGGAAGGCCTAATGGGACCCAGGTGAGTTTCTTGAGGTCCCCATCTAAAGGTAAGAGAGCCTGTTTCTCCTTCAAAGAATGATACCACCTAAGGAGACAAGACAGCCATGACAGTCCATCAGCCACTTTCATGAGAACCCTCAGGGTAGTTCCAGATCATTCAGACACAATACCCTGGAAAGTCGTTGATTGCCTCTCGAAAAAATATCTTTCACAGTTTGGTATCCACTTCCAATATGTGCCCACACAAGACGAAGTGGTGGAAGTGCACTGACCTGTTGATTAATAGGTCAGCTCTATTAATACAGGTCATTTTAAACTGTAAACAAACACTTGGAAAAAATGTCTGAAAGTCCTTAAAAGTCTCTTTAAACAAGAGTGCACATAAGATAACTAATTTCTCTGCACTTTGAATGGATTGATTTATGAAGTGCCCAACCCATCCACTTTTATCTGAGGCACTGTGCAACCTCTACACAGGGTTAAACAAGAACTTGGCTCAGTACCTAGAAAAAAAATCATTCCCTCCCATAAAACAAGGGAAAAGAAACAGTGCAAAAAGGAAAAGCTGCTAAATACAAGGAGATCAGCATGGTCAGAAGAATCTATCTGAATAGAAAGGTTTTGCACTGGGCCCTGAAAACAACTAGGACTCCAGGGAATTTCCTCCAGAGACAGGGTTCCTGAACCCTCAAGCTGGGGGGCAAGGACAACTTGGAAACGTCAGTTACTTTGGATAGACATTGTGAGAGATGTGGTCCCTCAAGCATCCAGGGCTGCATATTTTTTTCAGGAACAGTGACAGCAGAGATGTTAAGACTGCAATGCTTTCTTTGTGTTTCAAATATTTTGCCATTTTTTAATATAATTTCATAAGTTAAATTAGGAGCTGGGTGTAAGTGAGAGTGGTATTGGTCAGAAAGTGGATTGGATCTCAACAGAAGCTATGATCCTTCAGAGAGCTAATGAAGCAGTCCTCACATTGATATCCTCCTTCCTTAATGTCACATACTGCAACCGCCAGAATGAACCTCTGGGATATTTCCTGGAAAGTGATCCATTTGATCCTGAAGCTATAGTCCGATTGTATTGCACTAGTGTGCTGGATACATACACCTTGCATGGATCCATTCCACGTAGGTTCTTCTCAAATATAGCGTATGTTGTGTTATCTTTTCTCTTTAAGCTTGGGGTGCACATTGTCCCAGGGAGAGGCTTCCGCAGGCTATAGGAGAAGAAGATTGTATCATGGTTGTGAATGAGCCCCCTTACATGCAGGAGTATAATGGAGAGGGGAGATTCGTATATGGAGTGACCCTCAACCTCATGGGAGACAATCTGGGTTAATGCACGGGGATGCTATAAATTGACACAAGATGATACAAGATAACTCAGAGAATTATCAGTGTGGTATTATATAGCCTTTCACCCCAAGCCTAATAGTTTCAATCCAGGCCAAACCAGTAGTTACTAAAATCTGTTACTACCTGATGGTTTTTGATGGTCTGTTTGAATTGAATTGCTGCTTTAGCTGATAAGTAACCACATCACACTCCACCACTCTGGTTGGCACCCTTGTTGGCAGTCTCAGAAGAGTGGCCAAAGCTTGAGTAGGCATGGGAATTGAACAGCCTTCACGCTTAAAGGTGTTCCCTCTAGTTTATGATTGAGGCAGAAAGGCTAGGCAGTGGCTTTCAGGGCCACTGATCATGCTGTGTCTGTTCTGGGACTAAACAGAGGATTTCACCTCCAGACCAGTCAATCAAACAGCTTTCGGGAACACTACATTCATAAGATGTTTATTTTTAAATATTGTCTAAAACAAGAACAAAGACCTAACAGAAAAGCTAAACCCACCCTGGCTTCCATTAGAATTCACATCACACATAGTCTGGCTTTGTTAAGAGACTATAGGAACAATGTTTGTTTTGTTTATGGACGTATATGTATGATTCTCTACCTTGCATTTGCATTTGCATTCATATAAACAGATTTCCTTATTATTATATCAACAGGGCCAGCTCTAGGATTTTTGCTGCCCCAAGCAAAAACAATTTTGGCCGCCCCCCCCGCCCCATTTTTTTCTTACCCCACCCCCAGCCCCTTCCCCAAGTCCCCAGCCCTGCCTCCTCCCCCAAGGCTCTCAAGCCTAGGAGGGAGGGAGGGAGAGGAAGAAGCAGCGCGTACGCCGCAGCCACTCGGGGTCTCCCCCTCCCTCCCAGGCTCTCAAACCTGGGAGGGAGGGGGAGATCCCGAGCAGCAGCGGCGCGCGAATCAGCTGGTTCGCGCACCGCTGCTCACCCAGGTTTAAGAGCCTGGGAGGGAGGGCGAGCAGCGGCGCGCGAGCGGCAGCAGCGGAGGTGAATTAGGGCGACCGGGGCACATTTTTAGGGGCGGCATGGCATGCGCCAGAATGCCGCCCCTAAAAATGTGCCGCCCCAAGCACCAGCTTGTTTTGCTGGTGCCTAGAGCCGGCCTTGTATATCAATATACAGTAGAACCGCAGAGTTCCAAACACTTCGGGAATGGAGGTTATTCGTAACTGTGAACAAAATGTTAGGGTTGTTCTTTCAAAAGTTTACAACTGAACATTGACTTAATATAGCTTTGAAACTTTACTATGCAGAAGAAAAAAATGCTGCTTTCCCTTTATTTTTTTAGTAGTTTACGTTTAACCCAGAACTGTACTGTATTTGCTTTTATTTTGTTTTTGTCTTGTCTCTGCTACTGCCTGAGTGTGTATTTCCAGTTCCAAATGAGGTGTGTGGTTGACCAGTCAGTTCATAACTCTGGTGTTCGTAACTCTGCGATTCTACTGTAGTAGCTTTTATTAAGTATTCTGGAGCCTGACATTACATGCTTGGAAAAATGATTTGCTAACAACATTTAAAAATGTGAAAAGAATGAGTGTCTTTCCAAATTTCCTTTATTTCCTGGGATTATATTTTAAATCCAGTGTGCTAGACTACATTAATGATTAATCTTTGCATTATCAAAGGAGGTTGTCATGTATTTTTAGATCAAAGAAGGTTGTTTTGTAGTAAAGAGGTTCTTGAAAAGTGTCTCTTATTTTGAAAGAATACATTATAATTATAATTGGGGTTGTGTTGGTTGATTATTAAGATACATTTTTGGAAAAGTCATGAAGGAGTAATGGTAACCATGTCATAAATCATGGAAATTACAGCAAAAGTTCTGAAAACCCATGAATGTGTTTGGCAGACACTAAAGCACTTTTTATCCAACCAAGACTCTGTGAACCCTCCTCCTGTCCCCGAGGACTACAACGATTTCTACCAGCTGAAGATCTGGCCTGTATGTTAAAGGCTATAGGGACATCTTATTCTCTCCTGGGTACTTAATTACTGATCTTTCCTATTTTATGCAGTCCTGCTTGAGGGTCTAAGGTTTTTTAAAATATTCTGATAGAAATCTTAGATCTGGATTGTACCCTGTCCTTGCACAGATGTTCAGGAGGAGAAGAGAGACAAGATGCTATCGTGCACCCCCAGCACATCCTGGTCAAGCATTAGGTATAATCACAGGCCCTGCACTCAAGGAAGTGCTGGTAGGGATTTCATGGACACGAACACTCCTTGAGGTGGTAGTCCATGGCCTCTGCCCAAGAGAGCAGCCATTGGATTTAGCCAAACAGATGGTGGGAGAGATGCAGGGGGAGAAAATTATACCATTGTAAGGGATGGTTCTTGCACTGAGGAGATCTAGTAGGAGTTGTACATCCTACAACAACTCCTGGAGCAGTACAGCTCTGCCTCAACCCACAGGAGACCTGTGACTTTCTGCTACATTCTGGCCCTTAAAGTTTGTGGGGGCTTTTCTGAAACTTTTTTTTTTTTTAAACCTGCATGTGCTTGTGACTTCACGTTACTAATCCACCAATATCTATCCACAGTCTGTTTAGTGTTGCTGCCTATTCCTTGCCCTTGGCTGTTCTCTTAAGACTTCTAATAAAGTTTGTACCGATCTTCACTCACTCCTTTCCCATTCATACTAGGGCAGTATGTCAGTGTGGCACTCAAAAGTCATGGATGTTTTGAGATGATAGAATTTTTGCCTTTCTTGTTGTGACAGACCCTCATGCTTAATTAGCAAGTTTATAGCCATCTATATCCCTTAACAATTAGTGCATAAGTATCTGTGAAAGGTACTGTTTGTTTTCTTCAAGTGCTTTAAACTAATGGGCTTATCATCTTGCATGCTATCAAGCAGATTATTTCTAAAGGTTGTAGCTATATTCAAATATTTCTTTCCTAGCCTATTATGAATGTTTTCACTGATGCATTTTTCTGTAACTAAATGTACACGTGGGTGAGACTCTGAGAAATTAATACTATGAATGACTTGTAGTGGTGGTATAGATGTGTGAATGGCTGTTGGAACCTATAAAGTAATTGATGGGTTCAATCAGCCACACATTATATTGGAACCTTTCCAGTGCCTGTCTCTGAAATTAGGTAATTTGCTTAAAGGGACCACCCTGTAAAACACAGATAAATAAAATATGAATATTTGTACATGCATAAAGTATAGAGTTACGGAGAGCCAGGATGTACAGTCATTTAGTCCATGCTGATCATTGCAGTTCTTGCAGTTGCTTGGGGTACGCAGGTCATGCCTCACATAGGCTTTTACAACCGTTTGCAATTATTCAAGCTTTTTATATTATCAACATTAGCTTTAATTGGCTTAATAAGATTGTCATAACTATAAAGGGAAGGGTAACAGCCCTCCTGTGTACAATACTATAAAATCCCTCCTGGCCAGAGATTCCAAAATCCTTTTACCTGTAAAGGGTTAAGAAGCTCAGGTAACCTGGCTGACACCTGACCCAAAGGACCAATAAGGGGACAAGATACTTTCAAATCTTGGTGAGGGGGGGAAGGCTTTTGTTTGTGCTCTTTGTTTTGGTGGTTGTTCGCTCTTGGGACTGAGAGGGACCAGACATCAATCCAGGCTCTCCAAGTCTTTCTGAACAAGTCTCTCATATTTCAAACTTGTAAGTAAACAGCCAGGCAAGGCGTGTTAGTTTTATCTTTGTTTTCTCACCTTGTAAATGTACCTTTTACTAGGCTGTTTACCTCTGTTTGCTATAACTTTGAACCTAAGGCTAGATGGGGGTCCTCTGGGCTCTTTAAGTTTGATTACCCTGTAAAGTTATTTTCCATCCTGATTTTACAGAGATGATTTTTACCTTTTTCTTTAATTAAAAGCCTTCTTTTTAAGAACCTGATTGATTTTCCCTGTTTTTTAGATCCAAGGGGGGTGGATCTTGATCCACCAGGAGTTGGTGGGAGAAAGGAGGGGGGATGGTTAATTTCTCCTTGTTTTAAGATCCAGGGGGTTTGGATCTGTATTCACCAGGGAATTGGTGAAGAGTCTCTCAAGGCTACCCAGGGAAGGGAATTAGCACATTGGGAGTGGTGGCAGCGGACCAGAGCTAAGCTGGTAGTTAAGTTTAGAAGTTTTCATGCAGGCCCCCACATCTATACCCTAAAGTTCAGAGTGGGGAAGGAGCCTTGACATGATGGCAGAGTGGTGGGATTATTTTAAACCAAAAGCCAGTAAGATTTTTTTTTCTCCTTTCTAGCTGCTTGGAAAGCAGAGCTGAAGTTAGATGCATATCTTATCTCTCCTTGCCTGAATGCAGAGGTGTTACGTTTTTTTTAACAAGGGTCTTTGTTAAGAGAAGGGTTCAAGCAGTGAGCAAACAGCTGGCAAAAGGAATTTACAAGCTGAATTTTTTTTTTCTTTCTACCTCTTGGGGATAGCTAGTTAGAAAGTCTCTATTACCTAGCAGCCCTGAGCTGAGTGCATCCCAGTTTCAGTGAACTGCAGAGGGGGTGTGACCCAGCCCAACAAAGCAGGAAAATGAGAACCAGTGACACCGCTACTAAACTAGAGCTGGCCAGACTGGCAGCAGAAGAAAGTGAAAAAAATCATAAAAGACTGCTCGAAATAAAAGAACTCGAGAAAGCAGCTACTGAAAGAGAAGAGAAAGCCAAAGAGGAGGCCCACAAAAGAGCTATGGAGAAAAAACAAAAAGAGATGGAGCAGAAAGAAAAAGAGATGGAAGAGAGAGAAAAAGAGAGGAAGCATGAATTGGAATTGGTAAGGGCTAGGCAGGATATACCAGCTAACCCTAACAACCCCTCTCTAGGTACCACTTCCCATCGCAGAAAATTCCCCACCTATAAGGGGATGATACTGAGCCCTTCTTAGAAAATTTTGAAAGGGCCTGCCTTGGGTACAGCATCACTCCAGACCAGTACATGGTAGAGCTGAGGTCGCAGCTCAGTGGACCCTTAGCAGAGGTGGTGGCTGAAATGCCTAAGGAACACATGAACAGTTATGAACTTTTTAAAAACAAGGCCAGAATCAGAATGGGGCTAACACCCGAGCATGGCCATCAGTGGTTCAGAGCCCTAAGGTGGAAACCAGACGTGTCATTTACCCGACATGCCTACCACATTGGGAAAAATTGGGAGGCCTGGATATCAGGAGCAAATGTTAAATCTACAGAAGAGTTACCCTTCCTAATGCAAATGGAGCAGTTTTTAGATGGTGTTCCTGAGGAAATAGAACTGTACATCCTAGATGGGAAGCCCAAAATTGTAACCGAGGCGGGGGAGATTGGAGCCAAATGGGTGGAGGTGGCAGAAAAGAAAAAAACTAGTAGCAGTTGGAGCGAATATCAGAAGGGGCAATCCGAAACAAAACCCTACCACCGGGGACAACCCAAGGCCTCACCTACATCCCAAGGGAAACCCCAGACGCCTTCTCACCCCACCACACCAGTCTCCACCAACCAACATCGCCCCGGTGATACCTTAGCAGGACGATGTTTTAAATGTAATGAACTGGGACATATAAAGGCCCACTGCCCAAGAACCCAACCGATTACAGTTCATTACACCACAATCACACCAAAGATCCCCAGGCCCAGATGCCTCTCTCAGACCCTCAGAGCGAAGGGAAACCTTGAGAGTGGGCGGAAAGAAGGTTATCGCGTGGAGGGACACTGGGGCACAAATATTGACTATCCACCAATCCCTAGTGGACCCCAAACTCATCAAACCAGAGGCTCCAGTGACAATTCAACCCTTCGTGTCACACTCTGTAACCTTGCCTACAGCCAAGTTACATGTCCAGTACAAGGGCTGGTCAGGAATGTGGACTTTTGCAGTCTATGACGATTATCCCATCCCCATGCTGCTGGGGGAAGACTTGGCCAACTATATGAAGCTAGCCAAGAGGGTGGGAATGGTCTCCCGCAGCCAGGCTAAGCAAGCTTTCACACCCATCCCTGTTCCTGAGCTGTCCACCAGAGCCCCGTCTGTGTTACCGGAGACCCAAACAAAGGTGGCGGAACCGGATCCCATGCCAACGACTGCAACAGCTGTAGTGGATCCAATTCCAGAGACCCAGCCAAAGCCAGTCCCAGAACCGGAACTGGCAATGCAACCAGCACCAGAACCATTGCCAGCACTGAGTCCAGCGCTTGCAAACCCATCTACGACTCCAACGCCAGAGGGCACCAGCGAGCCTGAACTGCCCGAAGCAGCAGATAACACTACCCAAGAGGCTCAGCCAGAGCCTGAAATACTACGTAGTGCACCAGTGGACAGCAGTTCACAGTCAACAGAAACAACCCCAGCACCTGCATCACTTCCAGAGGGACCAAGCCCAAGTCCACAGTCCAAGGAGGAACTGGTGTCTCCAGCATCAAGGGAACAGTTCCGGCCGAGCAGGAGGCAGATGACAGCCTTCAGAAAGCTTGGGTGGCGGCACGGAGCACCCCACCGCCTCTCAGCTCTTCTAACCGATCCCGATTTGTTGTAGAACAAGGACTTTTATACAAGGAGACTTTTTCTGGTGGGCACCAGGAAGACTGGCATCCTCAAAGATAGTTGGTAGTTCCCACTAAGTATCAGGTAAAGCTCTTGAGCTTAGCCCATGATCATCCCAGTGGCCATTCTGGGGTGAACAGAACCAAAGACTGGTTGGGGAAGTCCTTCCACTGGGAGGGAATGGGCAAGGACGTTGCTAATTATGTCCGGTCTTGTGAGGTGTGCCAAAGAGTGGGAAAGCCCCAAGACCAGGTCAAAGCCCCTCTCCAGCCACTACCTATAATTGAGGTCCCATTTCAGCAAGTAGCTGTGGATATTCTGGGTCCTTTCCCAAAGAAGACACCCAGACGAAAGCAGTACATACTGACTTTCATGGATTTTGCTACCCAATGGCCGGAAGCAGTAGCTCTAAGCAACACCAGGCGAAAAGTGTGTGCCAGGCATTAGCAGACATTTTTGCCAGGGTAGGTTGGCCCGCCAACATCCTTACAGATTCGGGAACTAATTTCCTGGCAGGGACCATGAAACACCTGTGGGAAGCTCATGGGGTGAATCACTTGGTTGCCACCCCTTACCACCATCAAACCAATGGCCTGGTGGAGAGGTTTAATGGAACTTTTGGGGGCCATGATACGTAAATTCATAAATGAACACTCCAATGATTGGGACCTAGTGTTGCAGCAGTTGCTTTTTGCCTACAGGGCTGTACCACATCCCAGTTTAGGGTTTTCACCATTTGAACTTGTGTATGGCCGAGAGGTTAAGGGGCCATTACAGTTGGTGAAGCAGCAATGGGAGGAGTTTATGCCTTCTCCAGGAACTAACATTCTAGACTTTGTAAGCAACCTACAAAGCACCCTCCGACATTCTTTAGCCCTTGTTAAAGAAAACCTAAAGGATGCTCAGGAAGAGCAAAAGGCCTGGTATGATAAACATTCCAGAGAACGGTCCTTCAAAGTAGGAGACCAAGTCATGGTCTTAAAGGCGCTCCAGGCCCATAAAATGGAAGCGTCATGGGAAGGACCATTCACGGTCCAGGAGCGCCTAGGAGCTGTTAACTATCTCATAGCCTCCCCCACCTCCAACATAAAGCCTAAAATATACCATGTTAATTCTCTTAAGCCCTTTTATTCCAGAGAATTAAAGGTTTTCCAGTTTACAGCCCAGGAAACAGATGACGCGGAGTGGCCTGAAGGTGTCTACTACGAAGGAAAAAGTGACGGTGGCGTGGAAGAGGTGAACCTCTCCTTGGACGTCTGCAGCGGCAGCAGATCAAGGAGCTGTGCACTAGCTTTGCGCCAATGTTCTCAGACACCCCAGGACGGACCGAACTGGCATACCACTCCATTGACACAGGTAATGCTCACCCAATTAGAACCCCACCTTACCGGGAGTCACCTCATGCCCAAACTGCTATAAAAAGGGAGATCCAGGACATGCTACAGATGGGTATAATCTGCCCCTCAAGTGTGCATGGGAATCTCCAATGGTTCTAGTTCCCAAACCAGATGGGGAAATACGCTTTTGCGTGGACTACTGTAAGCTAAATGCTGTAACTCATCCTGACAACTATCCAGTGCCACGCACAGATGAGCTATTGGAGAAATTGGGACATGCCCAATTCATCTCTACCTTAGACTTAACCAAGGGGTACTGGCAAGTACCACTAGATGAACCCGCCAAGGAAAGGTCAGCCTTCGTCACCCAGGCAGGGGTGTATGAATTTAATGTGCTCCCTTTTGGGCTGCGAAATGCACCCACCACCTTCCAAAGACTTGTAGATGGTCTCCTAGTGGGATTGGGAGAATCTGCAGTTGCCTATCTCGATGATGTGGCCATTTTTTCTTATTCATGGGCAGAACACCTGGAGCACCTGGAAAAAGTCTTCGAGCGCATCAGGCAGGCAGGGCTGTTAAGGCTAAAAAGTGTCAAATAGGCCAAAACAGAGTGACTTACCTGGGGCACCAGGTGGGTCAAGGAACTATAAATCCCCTACAGGCCAAAGTGGATGCTATCCAAAAGTGGCCGGTTCCAAAGTCAAAGAAACAGGTCCAATCCTTCTTAGGCTTGGCCGGATATTATAGGCAATTTGTACCACACTACAGCCAAATCGCCGCCCCACTGACAGACCTAACCAGAAAGAAACAGCCAAATGCAGTTCAGTGGACTGATGAGTGTCAAAAGGCCTTTAACCAGCTTAAGGCGACACTCATGTCTGACCCTGTGCTAGGGGCCCCAGACTTTGACAAACCATTCCTAGTAACCACAGATGCGTCCGAGCAGGGTGTGGGAGCAGTTTTAATGCAGGAAGGACCGGATCAAGAATTCCATCCTGTCATGTTTCTCAGCAAGAAACTGTCTGAGAGGGAAAGCCACTGGTCAATCAGCGAAAAGGAATGCTACGCCATTGTGTACGCACTGGAAAAGCTACGCCATACGTTTGGGGACGGCGTTTCCAACTACAAACCGACTATGCTGTGCTAACGTGGCTTCATACCGCCAAGGGGAATAACAAAAAGCTTCTTCGGTGGAGTTTAGCTCTCCAAGATTTTGATTTTGAAATACAACACCTTTCAGGAGCTTCTAACAAAGTGGCTGATGCACTCTCCCGGGAAAGTTTCCCAGAATCAACTGGTTAAAATTTGTTCTTGGAATGTGGGACATATTGTTAGGTTTTATATAATCAGTAGTATGTCTAAAGGTGCATGTGTCTTATTAACTCTGTTTTCTCCTGGAGCTCCAGGAAGAAATCACAGCCAATGTGGAACCAGCTGTCCAACACTATTTGTGATTTGGGGGGCATGTCATAACTATAAAGGGAAGGGTAACAGCCCTCCTGTGTACAATACTATAAAATCCCTCCTGGCCAGAGACTCCAAAATCCTTTTACCTGTAAAGGGTTAAGAAGCTCAGGTAACCTGGCTGACACCTGACCCAAAGGACCAATAAGGGGACAAGATACTTTCAAATCTTGGTGATGGGGGGGAAGGCTTTTGTTTGTGCTCTTTGTTTTGGTGGTTGTTCGCTCTTGGGACTGAGAGGGACCAGACGTCAATCCTTGCTCTCCAAGTCTTTCTGAACAAGTCTCTCATATTTCAAACTTGTAAGTAAACAGCCAGGCAAGGTGTTATGCTCATACAAGGCACACGGGATCTTTATAGAGGAAGGTAAATACACAGCATTTATTGAGAATACCAGTTAGCATATGCTTTTTAGACACACACACACACACACAAACACACACACACACACACACACTCCTGCAGTTATGTTTATAGTTACCAGTCCAGAGTCTGGATCAATCTAGTGGCCAGCCAGATTGGTCGCAGAGGGGAGTGGGGCTCCATCGGTCGTGATCCGATGCTCCTGGAGTCTGACAAGACAAACCCAAAGTCCTATGGCAAAGCACCCGGTTCTTATAGGTTTTCTTCTTTGTTGAAGCCTATGGATTCTGCTGTGTCACTTTGTGACTGGTTACTTCTTAATTGGTGTAAACATTTCAATACACCTATGAGAGGGTCATCCTGTCCTTTGTTCCGATTTAATCAATTGTCTTTAGGGGTGCCAGCCCTTACCTCAGGGTCGTCAATCTGCCCTTCGTTATGGATGCGTGTTGATGATTCTTTGCTGTCCTTTAAGTTTCTTCACTCCTTCTTCTTTGACTCTGGCTATAACAATGGCCTTCACACCTTATCTTTTTCTAATGCATACATTCCTCATTCACACAAACAGATTGAGAATACAAACAGTAGTATTTTATATTGAGCAACAGGGCATTGCAAATTAAACCTTGCTAAGTTTTACAATCAATAACCAAGACAGTTTACATTGAGACGCAGGCCTTCAATGTTCCTCTAATCTACTTAACATAGACACAATAGAGAATCCTGTCTCTTACTTCCTAATTTGTAATACATATAGGAAACTATAGTAGCTTTATAACTTATTCTAAAACAAAAGGATGACCATAATTAGTCATAAGGATTGTTCTGGTCTGTCATTCCTTTCTGCTATTCAGAAAGGGTGGCTGACAAGATGAAATCAAATCATACATTAATTCTCATAGTACATTATAAAATCCAGCTCCTACAAAGGCGTGTTAGTTTTATCTTTGTTTTCTCATCTTGTAAATGTATCTTTTACTAGGCTGTTTACCTCTGTTTGCTGTAACTTTGAACCTAAGTCTAGAGGGGGGTTCTCTAGGCTCTTTAAGTTTGATTACCCTGTAAAGTTATTTTCCATCCTGATTTTACAGAGATGATTTTTACCTTTTTCTTTAATTAAAAGCCTTCTTTTTAATAACCTGATTGATTTTCCCTGTTTTTTAGATCCAAAGGGGTTGGATCTTGATCCACCAGGAGTTGGTGGGAGAAAGGAGGGGGATGGTTAATTTCTCCTTGTTTTAAGATCCAAGGGGTTTGGATCTGTATTCACCAGGGAATTGGTGAAGAGTCTCTCAAGGCTACCCAAGGAAGGGAATTAGCACATTGGGAGTGGTGGCAGCGGACCAGAGCTAAGCTGGTAGTTAAGTTTAGAAGTTTTCATGCAGGCCCCCAAATCTATACCCTAAAGTTCAGAGTGGGGAAGGATAATGTAATTACAACTGAGGATTTTCAGGAACCTGAGTGTAGCAGTGCACAATTGCTGTTGGCCCTGCATTTCTGTCATACCAGGCAAAAGAGGGTCTTTTCAATTCTGGCATGTATCCCATGGTAACGAAAGAATAATGTAAAAGCACAGTGTTTAGGGGTGGCGTATTTTCTATAAACAAAATTTTCTAAAACTTTCAGTTTTTAGAGACGTCCCCTTGTGCAACAAACAAAGAGTGGGCAGCCACATCCCCAACCTTTGTCTTGAGCATATTACACAGATATGGGGTGGGATTTTCAGAAGTGCTCAGCACCTACCTAACTCTGCTTCTGTTGATGTCAGTGTTTTTACTATTGCTGAAATGAAAGCAGAGTTAGGCCAATGCTAAGCACTGTTGAAAATCTCACCCTTACTGACTATGGGCTAAATCTCTGATGGGCAACCTACTGAAGTCAGCATCACAAGCAACTAGGCTCCACAGTTCTTTAAAGGCACAATTATTGGACATTTTGGCCTTAGGGGTCTGGCTTGCCAGATCATGTATACACTTATTGCATACAAAATGCATAAGGTATAGTTAGATGGTGGAAAACAGTAATGACTCCACAATTAAGGCCATACCTCCCTTTGCATTATAAGCCTGATTTTTAAACTCCATCTAAATTTTCTACTCAACTCCTCTCTTTATGTATTTTGGCTTGTGTTGATCTTAGTACTAAGGCAGATTTTATCTGTGTATGTATTGTTTTTTGTTGTTGTTGTCAAAAGTTTCATGTTAACCAGATGATGAGTTTCTGACATATGGGACTTTGAACATGATGTCTTTTCACTTTTGGAAGAGTTTCTTAGTGTTTGTTAAGTGAAATCTTAAAAGTGACATGGCGTAGAAATTTCACATTTTAATTACGGTATTTTATTATGCCTCAATTTCTAGTGCATAGGACGATTTTTCCAAAAGTAGGGTACCAAATTCAGGAGTAATTAGCCAAGTGATCTGCACTTTCCATAGTTCATGATTCCTCTGAGGGAGCTTACAAACTGTGCAGACACCCTACAGAGCTTTTACGCTACCAAAGGAAATTCTCTGCTTCAGAGATCTTACAAGTGGAGGATCTTGACAGCTCCATAAGCCAAACAGCTCCATACATACAATATACATATACCAGGAAACTATGACCCTAATAGTTGTTGCTCCAAGTGTTCAGAAGCTCTGCAAACGCTCTAGCAGTGTTTGTAAAATGTTTAAGCCAGACAGATGTGGCTCAGGCAGCTTAGCTGCTGAAAGAAATTCAGTAATCTTCTAAGTTCCTTGGTGGAATAGCTGCTTATTCTGTGAAGATGTAGAATTTAAATTTCTATGTTTTCTCCTACATGTGTCTTTGTGCCCCCGGTGTGAAGAGAACCAAACAGGAGTGCCAATCTTCTGACTGTAGAAAGAACAGGAAGAAGAACATCTCGTGGCCATGCTGGATGGCGAAGGAGATGACTTCCGGCATCAGGCCAGGATCTGCTCAGGAGCAGGTACTTTTCTCGCTGACCAGTGCAGCTCTTCTAAACAGGTGCCCAAGTCTCTGTAGCACTGATCTCTGCTTCTACTTTCCCACCCACCTTACTCTCCAGTCAGTGATAACTTCTCAATGGCCTACATTTTCCAAAAGAATTAGTGATTCTGGATGTCCATTGTGAGATATCTTAAAGGAACCTGAGCTTCAGAGGGTGGGTTCTAGGCTCTCTCTGAAAATCAGGCACTTTTAAAGTGTCACATTTAAACCCAAACTAGAGGTACTCAGGATTACTAGTTACTCTCATAGAGATAGGGTGACCAGATGTCCCGATTTTATAGGGACAGTCCTGATTTTTGGGTCTTTTTCTTATATAGGCTCCTATTACCCCCACACCCCCGTCCCGATTTTTCACATTTGCTGTCTGGTCACCCTACATAGAGGCATACATTTTCCTTTATTCTTCTGCCATTCTGTGTTAGTGTTATTTTGGCTACCAAATTACTATTTGGCTTCAACTTGGAGTTACATTAGTTCCTTCCACCATGAGTCACAGAACCACAACCCTAAGAGGGACCATTGTCAGGTCTACAGAAAATGGAGGATAGAAGCATCTGAAAGGAAATAAGAGTAGCATGAGGGATTTCAGTCATATGCATGGAGAAAAGCTATAAAGGGATAAACAAACCTTTCAACTTACAGAATTATTTGGTTTTTACAACTGCAGACAGAACACAGTCCAGAGAACCTGGGAGGGACAATCTTTGAGAATCTGCATGCCTCTGGTTCTTCAGTTAGGCAGACAAGGAAGAGGCAGAATTGGATTAGGAAGGAGGGATGCGTTTGAAATCTGAAACTCATATCCAGTGAGATAGAAAGTGCTGAGCTTCCCCTTGCTGTGGGAAAGTAGGATGAGGGGTGCCAGCACTATGGTGTTCATAGCTTTCCAACGTCTTCCTTACTGTCACCCTGATACGCACTCTCTTTGGGCAAACGAAGCCGACTGTTATGCCTGTTTAAGATAAGATGCACGAATCCACAAAAAGCAGTATGAACTTCTGAGGAGAAGAGTAGCCAGGGGATTGAAATGGGGTTGTTGTGGAGGTTGCTCCTGTACCTGCCTCAGCAGAATCACAGATCAGACCCACAGACTGGATCTGTCAAAAACAATTAGAATAGCCTGGAGATGAGTTGCATATCATGAGTATTTATGAGGCAACAAAGCTTTCACACCCTCAGTTTCCTGGGCAAATGGCCAACTTGCAACGAAAATGCTCAGAAAAGGAATATGAACAGATAAAGTGACAAGTGTTTGCACTCTGACACCAACTACCTTTTAGGGTGCCCACCACTGCCCCTTTGATTACTACCTAACCCAAGATGGGTTGGAACATGCTCCCAATGGGAATCCACCCAGACATCACTCCTCTCTGAGTGTATATTGAGTGTTGTAAGTATTCTAAATAGAATCTTCTATCTCTTATGTGAAATATTTGACTGGTTTTGCAATGCTTCAATTTTATTTACTTACTTATTGTGATTTTATTTTAATTGTTCGTGCAGAGGCTTGTCAAGAAGCAGAGTGGTGGCATTATGAAGAACAGGCTTTTGTTGTTCATAGTAGTAGTGTTCATTTTCAGGATCACCTACAGCTAAGTGGGTGCAAGCCTTGCAATGCAATGTTTAATGGTGCATATGAGGTGTGTTCGTGCAGGGAGCATCATGCTCCCCTCTCTTGTTCCAACACATTGTGTTCTCTTCGGTGCAAACACAGCATGAGCCTCGTTACCTGTTTGTTTTATAACAGTCTTTCACAGAGTTGACGTGTATATTTTCAGCTCTAAACTGAATAAATTACATTAGGATCTTTGTGTTTTCAACTGTGCCCCAGAGAATCCTAGTGGACTTACTCCTGATGCGCATCAGTGTACAGTCAGATCAGAATCAGGCCCTCTGTTCATATTGGCTTCACTTATGTATGTGAAAAGACCATGTGTCGTCATTAATACTAATCACAAGTTTCTAACACCTCCTTGTGAATTGTAGGGAAGCTAAATACACTGTGAATGAGTTTGAATTGATGCAGTACCCCGTCATTTCATATTTAAGAATTATTCAGTTGCAACCTTTTGCTCTGCGGTAGTCATACTCTGAACATGAACCTCTTGGTATTGCAACAGTTATCATGTACACCCCCACAGGAATGATGTTGTTTGATCTTTGCTGTTGCTTGGTTCTGTCCGTAATTATAGGAGCATCAGCTTTCATAAACTGAATAAGATGATGCTTATAACAAAGAAAAGCAAGCCTGGATTTGGATTTCTTTGTACAAGTAGGAGTAGTGCTGGCATCAATAAGCATTCTGGCATAGTTTATTCTGCTATCTTCTAGTCCAAAGTGGGGGAAACATTGAATTTCATTTTCTGCTGCTGCCATACTCTGAGTGTCCAGAGGATGATTGTTTATAGCAAGTGTACCCCTTCATGATCTCTGCCTTAATGCTGATACAATTCATGCAATAGAGACACTAACAACTACGGTAGTTTCAGTTTGTAACTCAAATCCTGGCTGTTAATTGGATTTGTGTTGAGCACATGAATGTTTTTACAGTTTTGTAGTGAAAGATTATTTTTGTGTGTGTTTGCTATTGTAAGACAGCTTCCATGAGGGGTGATTGTGTTCAACAAATTCCCAGTGCCACTGGGATAATGTCAGACTATACTGTATGTGCACATTGCTTTTCAAAGACATTTTATTCAATCCATGGTCCTCAGTGTTTGAAGGAAGAGGAGATCTTGTTTTTTTACTGAGGAAAGCTTTTCTGCTTAATATAACAGAAATTCTCTCAAAAGCCGGTCATATTACTATGAAGAGATAATCGCCTTTCTTTAAAGAAATGTGGAGCTATTTTTCCATTATAAATCCAATTTTGACCCCTATCTACCATATCTTACTTTGCCAAAAGTAAATCAGTCCATCTACAGTTTTCTAGATTTGATTTGAAGCCAGAGATCAGTTTTTTGGTTGCTGAAAGTTTGAGGCAAACGGGAGGAGGCATTTCATAGATAAGTGAGTTTTAAAAATGAGGTGATTTTCTTTTTGAAAGTTTCTTAGTTTTTATTTGGTTTGTTTCTCACATAATTTGGGCTATAATTAGAATTGGGCTCACTGGTTTTGGTTTTTGTTTTTTTTCCCCTGCTGTTTTTGATGAGGACATGTTTGGTTAAGAGAGTCTTGTAGGTTAATAATGTTATGCTTGGGATTGGTGAATCCTCATTGAAGCTGGTGGGTGTAACAGCCTTCCTTCAGAATATACGTAAAATAAAACAATCAAGCTGAAACAATAGGAGCTACTACCCAATATACAAGTCACATACAAGGCTGTAGTAGGATTGCAGGTGTGTGTGTGTGTGTGTGAGAACTTGCAGTTTGACCCTGAAAAAAAGCTGCTTTTGGGTAAAGTGCTGGCTAAAAAGAGGATTGGAACTGTAAGCAAAGAAATTGTCTCCTGCTGGTTAGTTCTTAGTGTGTTGAGGGATACCAGATTTTGTACATTCTTTGTAAATAAATAGGATTGCATCAAAGAAATACGTGACTTCAATATCATTTTTTTCATTGTAACTGAAACAATTCAGAAGAACACAAATTTTGGCTCACCATTGGGTCAATAATTTACAGCTCCAACACTCCTCTTCCCCTCCCCCGCCTCCTGCCAGTGCCACCCAGTAGCAGAACATTGCCCCTCCCCCCCAGGTCTATTCCTCCTTAGGGGGAAGGCAGGGAAGATGGGGACCCCCAATTGCCATAGTGCACAGAGCCTCAAAATTGTTTAATCTGGCACTAGTTCTGTCCCTGCCTGCAGGCAAGTGGAGCTAGCTAGAGGCAAAGCAAGGAGTATGCTACATTGTGTAATGATTGTTGGAGTATATTCCACAAACACACACCAGGACTGTGAAGGAACAGAAACTGAGGCATAGTTTCTTCCCGGTGCTTCCCCTGCAGCTGTGTGCAAACTTGGAACCCAGGACTGAGCCTAAATGTTGCCTTTAGTTATTACATGGAGTTTTCCTTAACATACTTAGCCCCGCATAACCTAGTGCAGGCCTTATTAACCCTTTATGGAGTCCTGCCACAGAGCAATTATTTAAAAAAAATATGTACAAATGCTGAATTAAATTCCAAAGCAAAAAACCTCATCATGCTAGACTTATAGTTAATGATATGTATCAGTAACTTCAGGAAAAAAACGGGGGGGAGGGTTCCATGTTTATTGTTTCTCAACGATTTCAGGTCAACTCTGTTCCATTTACACATTAAATGATTGTTATTCTATCTGCCAGCCCTGCAAACTCAATCTACGCTCCAATAGCCAAGCTGAGTTCTTTCTGACTGACACATCCCCATCAATAAAGTTTCCACAATCAAACTTAATTAACAACCCTCTTGATGATACATGAACCAGAACTGAATCCTACTTATTTTCCCGGAGCTGTATGGGGCCTGCACTGCTGACAGGAGTAAATATATTAAAAAGTTGCGTTAGCTATGGAAGCAGTTATGTCACTGAATACACACAAGGAACTGTTCAAGTTGAGTCTGAAGTGCCATTTTTACAGGCTTTTTTCAGAGGAGAACCACACTTTAATATCAGAGGAATATAGGGGCAGATTCATCCATTGTATCACTGGATTGCACTGGAAATGAATTTGGCCCATAATATAAATTATCCCATTGGGTTTTTTAAAGTGACAGTGCAGTTTTCTGTTTTATGGGAGTTCAGATATTAAATGCCATGTCAGCCTAATTCTTTCATTCTTAACTGTGACAAGCTTTCCCAGCCCTTCTCAAACAAAACTGAGTCATGATATTCTATCCGGTTGAACAAGATTCAGAAACAAAAAGTGTTCTGAAACCCTTTATATTTTTGTTCTGAGTAATAGCTATCTATTTATACATCTATTCCCAAATGGATTTTTGGATATCCCAAACTGTCGAATATAATGTCGAATATAATGCATTAGTTTGAGTTTCACTAGCAGTTTTTTTTCTATTATGCTCTGTCACCTTCAGTACAGTAACTCCTCACTTAATGTTGTAGTTATGTTCCTGAAAAATGCGACTTTAAGTGAAACGATGTTAAGCGAATCCAATTTCCCCATAAGAATTAATGTAAATGGGGGGGGGTTAGGTTCCAGGGCAGCTTCCCCTACTCTGCAAGCACCAGGGGCTGGGGGCTCAACCCTCAACCTGCCCACTTCATCCCCTCCCCCAAGCCTCCACCCTTAACCCGCCTCTTCGCCTCCCCCCACCATCTCCCCCTTTACTTCGCATGCTGCATCCTGGCTCCTCCCTCCCCACCCCTCCATTCTAAACGCCGCAAGCCAGCTGATTGCCGCTTTCAAGAGGCAGGGGAGGGAGGGAGGAGGCGCACCGAGTCCTCGCTCCTCCCCCCTCCCTCCTGGCTGGGGCAATCAGCTGGCTTGCCGCATTCAGGAGGGAGGGGGAGCCTGCGCAAAGCAAAACAATTAATCAAAAAGCAAAAGTCACCTGATTACGGTTTGAGAGAGCGCTGAAGTAGTCTTAGCTTTTTGGATATACACTGGAGCTCAGTGCTGACTTTCAGCAGAAATAGAAATGAATGAAATATTAGATGAAGAATTTACAGTCAGATGCTATGAAACATTAGAAAAGCCAGAGGAAATGATTGTCTATCATTGTACAATCAGACGCTATGAAATATTAGAAAAGCCAGAGGAAATGATTGTCTATCATTGCCCAAATGCTCCAGACCTACATATCTATGTAACCCCTGCTTACCAGAGATTTGCTAGCTATAAGAAAGCAGTGGGGACTATGAATTTCTCTTGCTGCATAGAGAGGGATATTTATGTTTCTCTGAGACAATTTTAAACTGTTAAATGCAGTTTTTAATTATTCATCGACACTTTTTTCTGTATTTCCAATTTTACACATTTTTCTATCTTCCCTATAATTCCCCTCCTTCTCCCAGAAAACTGGAAATCATTCAGTTAAAATCTTGGTAATAATTGCATAGTAGCACACAGCATTATCTATTTTATTAGATTGTGACATTTTGCCACAGGCCTGGGCTGGGGCAGTGTGGAGCCAGGAGCTATCCTGTCTCAGAGGAACACTAGAAAGCATTCTGCTGCCTGGTCACAGGGAGGAGAGAAAGTATTATGTGATGCCACTTTAAGTGATACAGCATACTCATGCAGCACATGGTGGCTAGGTCCACTGCTTGGTGAGCAGTGGGGGTGGAGCCAGAGCTCTGCCTACTCCTTGTCCTATTTCCATGTGGGGGAGCAACTTGGTAGGTATTCTTATGGGACCTTAGGCTTCTTCCTTGCTTCTCCACCAGGATGTGGACATATGAGGGGGTCTGCAATCTGGCCATCATTGATTAGTACATTTGAAAGGTGTACAACACCCCCTCAAACGTAAAATTAAATACATTCCACTCTAGGATAGTTGCACAGTTTCATAGACTGGATATCCATTATAATGAACCAGGATATTAGTGAATCTAAAAATATCACTCACATCTGACCAACTTAATGAGCTGGGTCTTCCAATGCCAAACATAACTGTGTATTTAAGATTTAAATAAGAATGTATTTAGGATTTAAAGGCAGATGGGGCAAAAAAATGTATAGATGCCCCCAAAGAGTTTTCATTTATAGACAGAGACGAGAACTGATCAGTCTTCTGCATCACATTTTACAGCTTCTGCTTTCTTGTAGGAAAACCAATCCTCCTTACTCAGCTCAAGAGTGCAGGGGATGCAAGGAAGGGTTGCAGATTGCAATATCTCATCTGGTAAGCGCACCCATTTTGAGACTTGTGCAAATGGGTACTGACAAATATTGAAAAGTTCACAGGGAAGTTTCTGAAATTAGAAAGGTTTTCCACTTAGGGTAGAGCAGTGTTTCCCAAACTTGGGATGCCGCTTGTGTTGGTGAAGCTGGCCCCATCTCCCTTACAGGGGCCTCTCATCCTAAAACAGTAACATAGAAGGTGAATCATTTGGGCTTTCTGATCCTCTACGCCAGTGTTTCTCAAACTTTGGATGCCGCTTGTGTAGGGAAAGCCCCTGGCGGGCCAGGCCAGTTTGTTTACCTGCCACGCAGGGCCGGTGCAAGGATGTATTGTGCCCTAGGCGAAACTTCCACCTTGCGCCCTCCCCGAGCCCTGTGGCAGCTTCCCACCCCACCCCACCCCGCCCTGAGGCACCCCTCTTGTGGCAGCTCCCCACCCCACCCTGGCCCAGGGAGCTGCTGCACAGCTCCCCACCCCAGCTTACCTCTGCTCCGCCCCCTCCCTGAGCACACCGTCGCTGCTCCACTTCTCCCGCCTCCCAGGCTTGCGGCGCCAATCAGCTGTTTGGCGCCACAAGCCTGGGAGGGAGAGAAGCAGAGCGGGGCAGCGTGCTCAGGGGAGGAGGCGGAGCAGAGGTGAGCTGGGGCAGGGAGTTCCCCTGCATGCCGCCCCCTACCCCCTTACTTGCTGCAGGCGGCCCTCTCCGCGCCCACCTGCCCCAGCTCCCTCCGCCTAAATGCCAGCAGCGACCGGGGCAGCCGAAGATCCAGCCGCCACGGTTGCCGCCGAAGGAAGTGCTGCCCCCCAAATCCTAGTGCCCTAGGCGACCGCCTAGGTCACCTAATAGGTTGCACCGGCCCTGCTGCCACGTCCGCAGGTCCGGCTGATCACGGCTCCCACTGGCCGCAGTTCGCTGCTCCAGGCCAATGGGAGCTGCTGGAAGCGGCGGCCAGTACGTCCCTCAGCCCACGCCGCTTCCAGCAGCTCCCATTGGCCTGGAGCAGCGAACCGCGGCCAGTGGGAGCCGCGATCAGCCAGACCTGCGGACGCGGCAGGTAAACAAATCGGCCCGGCCCGCCAGGGGCTTTCCCTACACAAGCGGTGTCCCAAGTTTGGGAAACACTGGGGTAGAGGATCAGAAAGCCCAAATGATTCACCTTCTATGTTACTGTATCAGGATGACAGGCCCCTGTAGGGGAGATGGGGCCAGCTTCATCAACATTAATTAATTAGCTGCTTCCCAGCCTGAGGGGGTGGGACTCGGGGGGTCTTAATGGACACCTGAGCCTCATTAAAGGAATAAGAAAGATCATTCTGGGGTATGAAATGTTTGACTAGGCTAGTTCATGCTTGATTCTAGAACAGAGGAAAGGCTCAAAGTTAGCCCAGAAAGGGGGTGAGAATAGGATCCAGAGGGTAGGCTGAAGAGAAGCCCATGAAGAGTGGAAGGGCCTTTGTGTTTGTTAGGACTTGGCAGGAAGGCCAAGCCACATTTCCAGAACTGATCTGTGTGTGCAAAGCTGAGGAGTCCCATCTTGGAGAAGGAAACTGAGGCAGGGGTGCTGACAGTACCATGCTTGAGCAGAAGAGGGTGCTATGGGATGGCCATGCCTACAGCAGTCATATTATATACAAAAATGCTACATTAAGAGAACATTAAGGTTGCAAAGTCAAGAACTCGAAAGCTAGGAAATGCCTGATTTAAGGTTGTCCATCCATCCTTAATTTGTCCCTTTGTGTGTATGCATTATGATTCAGTCTTT
This sequence comes from Malaclemys terrapin pileata, assembly GCF_027887155.1. NCBI lineage: Eukaryota > Metazoa > Chordata > Testudines > Emydidae > Malaclemys > Malaclemys terrapin. The sequence continues at coordinate 28,952,792 of NC_071515.1, read as the reverse complement.
AATTACATGATCCCATACTCTTTTTTCCATGGGTCCTTGCCTCATTTAGTATACAGGATGGACGGTGCTCAATTTGAGCATCTATTCTATATTTTGTTCTTTCCTTGCTGTTCAGTGGGTCACCCCACACCCTATGTACTGCACACTATTCAATCCTGCTCTGAACACACATTATTAATTTCTTTATGGGCTTTTCTGTGGCAGTCATCACTATAGCATGAGTGCTTCACAAACATGAATTAATTTATTTTCACAGCAACCATGGGAGGTGAGGCAGGTTTCCCTTTTTCCCCCTGCCAGGTTCCTCATTCCAATCTGTCCCCCCACATCTCCTAGGTTCTTGTCCCTTCTGCATTCAGATCAGGCAGTTTCCTCCTCCACTCTACCTGCACCCAGCAGGGGGGCATTGGGAGCACAGGAAACAGGCTACCTGCACCCAGACCAAGACCAGGACTCGGTCCCAGCCTGCAGCAGCCATGACTCCAATTGCATGGAAAGCTGGAGCATGCTCAGTGCAGATGGAATCTCTGGGGAATTAAACTGCAAAGCTTTAATAAGTCTCCACAGAGCATGTGTGACTTGTGATTTTTCAAAGTCTTGTAACTTGGCCAAATGTGGGTGGATTGTCACAGGGCTAGCAAAAGGAACATCCCTGACACAAAGGCCACTTTCTGGCCAAATCACAAGTACCTGCTCCAAAGCCTGGAATACTAACGTTTCTCTAAGAAGAAATAGCCAGAATTTTTTAATTTAGGCAACACAACATATTTTCCCTAGTCTTGTTCTTGGAAATGGCTGACCCATTTTAGCTGGAATTTTTCATAAATATTCAGCTTGAGGCAAATCTCCCCCATGTAAAATTTCAGCCCAAATAAAATTTCAGCCCTGTCTAGGGTTGTCACCTATCCAGATTTTCCCAGGATCATCCATCTTTTGTGGGAGCTTTCCAGGGAAATCTGTAAGGGTGCTCAGGACACACTTCCAGCTGTCCAGTTTTCTGGACTCAGGATCATCCTCAATGTCCTGGACTCTTGTACCTCAGAGGTAGCAACTTTACCCTGTCTACAGTAATCACCTGTGATATGGTATAAATCCTGCACCAGGCAGGAAGGTGTTAAGGAATTGCTCTGGGGTGGAGTGGCTCCATACTACTGCACTTGCAAGTCATGTCAAGAAAGGAGAAGGAGGTCAAGGGCTGGGGGGAAAGCTCAGCTCAATAGTGGGCAGCCCTGGGAGGGGAACTTCCCAGCTCCCTAAAAGAAGATCCAAGCTCCCTGTGGTGAAGAGGGCAGTAATGGAATGCTAAACTGTATTATACTATTCAGCCATTAGTGGCACTGTGTGTAAAATACTTTATATAAATAAACCTCACCAATACGTGACAGTGCATTAAAGGATCTTATACTGAACACATCTGGTGTGTATAAGCAAGCTCTGTGACCAGCTCATATATGGTACATAGTGTCAGGAGTAAACTAAAAACAGAAACTGAAAGAAAACAGCAACAAAAATTGCAAGATCTCATCCACGTGCCACTTTTCAATGCCCCAGAGAACATAAACTTTGGCAAATCTTCACAATGGACAGACTAGAAGCAGTATTTTGTAAGATTTTGAACTGCAAACAAACTCCACAAAGAAACTGGAGATATACAGGTATCTTCTTTAGTTTATGCTATGGGGAAGCAAGCGGATCATATATTTAAATCTGTTGACTTTACTGGTAATAGTCACAAAGATGACTATGAAAGGGTTCTAGCTATGTTTGATGCATACTTCACACCTCAGAGAAATGTGGTTTATGAAAGAACATGTTTTCATCAGAGAATACAAGAACCAGGGGAGAATGTTGAATGTTTTATAAGAGCTCTGCATACATTGGCTGAAAACTGCAATGTTGGGAATGTAAAACATGAAGATATCAGAGACAGGCTGGCTGTTGGGTGACTAGATAACAGCCTTTCACAGCATCTACAACTGAAGAGAGATTTAACCCTAGCCACAGCTACACAGAAAGCAAAGCAGTCTGAGCTAGTGAAACAGCAAAATCTAGAGCAATTTGACAAACTTGAAAACCCTGAAACAAGCTTAGAAACTGTAAACAGACATAAAACCCCTGAGGCAAGGTGAAAGAACTTCCAGGCTAAGAGGGACAAATTCCAGCTTATGTGCACAAGGTGTGGATAAAGTCCTATTCCAAGAGCTGATGCATGTCCAGAGGCACGCTGGATAATAAATGCAAGAAATATGGACATTTTGCAGCTGTTTGTGACACCAAAGCACTCAGGAAATTGACTCATATTACAGACAATCAAGAGCCATTGAGATGCCAGTGTCTGTTGCTAAAGTTAATGCAATTTAAACGCATTGCTAGATATGTTCCTGGGAAAAATCTGGTAGTAGTAGACCCAGTGTCATGGAGTCCAGCATCACACTCAACTACTTGTGAGCTCGAAGATGACATAAAGGCGTATGTGGATGCTGTGAACACACAACCAGTGTCAGAAAAGAGACTATTCCAGCTACAAAAAGCAACCTTGACAGACATGCAACTTCAGGAAGCTCTAAGTTGCATTAAGGGATGCTGGCCCCAGTATCTAAAGGACACTAAGGAAGTGACAAGATACTACTTTGCAGTGCGTGGACAATTAAGTGAGTCAAATGGACTTATGATGAAAGCCAATTGCATCATAATTCCAAACGAAATGAGAGGAGAAAACCTAACCCTCATCCATGAAGGACATCAAGGATGAACTAAATGTTGTGAATGGACCAACCGGTCAGTGTGGTGGCTGTGCAGCAGCAAGGGCATAAAGAATCAAGTCTCTGCATGTGAACACTGCAGAACTAACAGACCAAGACAACACAAAGAACTTTTAATAACAACACCTCTACCAGACAGACCTTGGAAGAGCCTAGCTGCAGATTTATGTGAATTCAGAAGACATCATTATGTGGTTGTTGTGGACTATTTTTCCAGGTATGTAGAAATAATGTACTTGAAAGACATAACATTTGCAGTGTTATCGAGAAACTGAAGTGCACTTTTGCTCACTTTAGTATTCCAGAACAACTAGTGATAGACAACAGACCACAAGTCACTGCAGCAGAATTTAAGTAATTTCAAATGAAATATATTTTTGATCATATTATTAGTAGCCCACATTACCCACAAGAGAATAGAGAGGCTGAGAGCTGTAAGACAGCCAAGACTATCCTACAGCAGGAAGATCCATTCCTTGCTCTATTGAGATACAGATAAACACCAATACCAGCTACTGGATATAGTCTAGCACAACTCCTGATGGGAAGACAACTCAGAACTACTGTTCCAGCTTTGGAAAAGAACCTGTCTCCAGAGTAGCCAAACATGAAGGGAGTAGCCAAATCAGGTAAAAAGACTAAAAGAGCTCATGAATATTTTTAAAACAGACATCACTCAGAGAACTGCCGGTTCTAGAACCTGGTGACAGTGTTTATGTCAAATTGGATGGAGAAAAAGGATAGACAACTCCAGCTGTCATAAAGAAAAAGAATTCAACCCCCAGATTGTATATGATTAAGACCAACAGTGGACAGTTCAACAGAAACTGTCTACGTCTACTATGTGTTCCTCAGAAAGAACAATCAACAAAGCAAACTCTACAGATGGCCAGTGCAGAACACAAAGAAGACTCAAAGATTCCAAACCACAGCCAGTTGTTGAAACTAATGGACAGCCAGATGACCAAGTTGTTACGTGTTCAGGTCATGTAATTTGAAAACCAGTACGATTTTACAGACACTTAACAGACTGATCTGTACTGAACTGCGAAGACAGCATGATAGTGTAAATATGGTAAATGGTAGGAAAGTAGAACTTAAAAAGGGAGATGTAATGGAATGCAAAACTGTATGATACTATTCAGGTGTAAAATATCTTATTTAAATGTATCTCAGCCATACCTGGCAGTGCATTAAAGGATTTTGTACTGAACGCATCTGATATGCATAAGCAAGCTCTGTAGCCACTCCTTATCTGGTACAGAGGAGCAGGACTGTACCATATTGCTCTGCAGGAAAAGCACCAGACTTGGAGCTGGACTGCGGCCTGTCCAGGGCCCTTCAGAAAGAAGAGGTGCCAGCAGCCGGACTGACTGTATATTTCCTTTTTCTTCGTTTATTTTCTTGCTCCTAAGTTGTCTGCCCCTGGGATCCTGGAAGGGGTGAGCATCCAGAGGGACTTGACTGGAGGGCTGAGATCAGAGACTCTGGCCCCTTCAGAGTGCTATGGAGTGCCCTCACTTGAGCGACCTGACCCGGAGTGAGTATGCAACCCCAACAACACCCGCAGGGAGTGCTGGTGCAAGACTAGAACCCTGACCTCACTGTGTGCTGGAAATCCAAGCATTAAGAAGTTCAAATATTTTGTGGCCTTTAGAAAGCTGGCTACTAATTTCCAGAACAAAAGGACATTGTGTAATGAGCAATGGAATAATACTTGAGACTACCTGAAGAGGCATGAAGGGGATCATGGTGCAGTTGTGATTATGTACCGATTTCTCTGTTCTTTGAAGAAGCCCTTTGAGTAGGTTTTAGTGTATTTTATTTATGGCTATGGACCTGCTTGTGAACTTTCACTCTGATAAAAAAAAAAATCACATGTAGGGAAGTGGTCAGCTGAGACTTTTGCTTTTTTTTGCTAATTTCTGTTTGTTTTATTGTAACCTCATCCCCCTTTCCCTCAACCCACCCCCAGCCTCACTTGTCTGTATTGTCCACCTGCTGCCTTTTGTCTGGAATGTTGGTTGTGAGCTATCTGGGGCAGGGACTGTCTTCTTTGTTATTTGTCTGTTCAGCACGTTGCACAATGGGTCCCACATCCTTGATGGGGGTTCTGAGGCTCTACTATAATAATAATAATAATAATGTACTGTACCATAAACTTGCATGGTGCTTTACAAACATAGGCCAAAACATATTCCTTGCCTGAAAGCGCTTACAGGGTAAGGTCCTGATTCACTAAGGTACTTACGCATGTGAGCGGCACCACTGAAGTCAGTAGGAATACTCACATAAATTACACCAATGCTTAATTATTTTGCTGAATTGGGGTCTGTGACCCAGATCTTCAAAGGGATTTAGGCACCTAAATCAATGGGAGTTAGATGCATAAATATCTTTGAAAATCTGGGTCGAAGTAACTGTTCTGCTGCAGTGCTGAGTCGTGGGAGCTCTATGCTTGCAGAATCAGGCCTGTAGTCAGACAAGTCAAACACTGTTATGTGATAGCTGTCAGCTCTAGAAACTGTTTACATTCTGTATGTTCCAGTCTGCACACTGAGTAAAAGTTAAAAAGGGAAGGGGGGACAGTGGAGGGGCTGGTGGAAGTTTGCATGCAATAGGAACTCAGATGAAGTATACCTCTAAATCTGTATCAAGTTAAAATATTGCTGAGACATGATTCAGATCTCTCTTTTCCTTCTATTCCAGTGTCACTCAGCCCCTCTGCCTAGCTTGCCCCCTTCTAAGAAAGTGTATTACAGTAGTGTCATTGCACAACAACAATTGGTTGCAATCTCAAGGTGAGTTAGCAGCCGGATGTTTTTATGGGATCACAAGGGTACTGCCTATTTCAGCCTCATTCATTCCGTCTGAGGTCCCAACAAAAGGGGATGACAAGACAGGACAACAAATTGACCCTGCTCCAAGAAGCTAGATAGGGTGGAGAGAAAGTGGAGGCCTCTATTCTAAATCCATGAGAGGAGAAGACAAGATAGTGGGTAGAATTGCCAGGAGTCCTTTGAGTTGCTGATGGAACTGGTGACTCATTTCAGATGCCTCAGGAGCAGGCATTATGACACTAGGATATGGAGTCACAGGAGAAAGAGTGGCTGATTTTTGGAGATGCAGCCAGAAAAGTGTTGTTGTTATTAATGGATAGTATTACTGTAGTACCTAGGAACCCCTATCAAGGACAGGACCCCATTGTCCTAGCTGCTTGTACAGTTAAGTAACAAAGCCCCTGCCCCATGTAACTTAGAATCTGTTTGGTCAGACAGGACACTGTAAGTGGATTTAACAGACAAATTGGGTGGAAATAGGTTGGAAGGATGAGATAGCAATAAAACAAACAGAGTTTAACAGAAAAGCAGAGTCACAACTTGTCACTTGCCTAACCAATGCCAGATGGGAATGATTTGCAGGCATCGTGGCAGAGGTAGGTTTTACAGAAGGATTTGAAAGAAGAGAGGGTGGCAACTTTAAAAATTTTGACAGAGAGATTTTCCCATGTGAGGTGGGAAAAAAATGTTGACTGTCTCTTTGGAATTTTAGATATGCGTGTTTGTCAGTCTTTGTATGCTGGCTTGTCAGTTACTCATATGCTTGTTTGTCACTACTGTATTCAACTGAAAAAAAACCCCAAACACTAAAGATCAAAAAGTTTATAGATTCGTGAGGCTGAACAGTTTCTTCTTGTCTTTGTCTATTTAAAAAAAAAATCTGAATTGGAAGATGAGAACCTGCCCACTACAAACTCATACCCAGATAATTATAGGATCAGACAACAGGAATGTACTTTTTCAAACAGAGACTAGTAAATGCTTGCTGTAGCCAAATGGGCCTATTCAGCAAAATCCATGGCGAAAAGTATAAAGGTTATCCAAGAAACAGCTTTGAGGTTATACTGGGTGTGGGAAATGAAATAGACAGGCATTAAAAAGGGGGAAACATTGATGAAGCAGATTGCTTTATCCAATGTCAGAAAGTGTTTTTGTTTTTTATTCTAATCCTTTTGTCCTCTCCCCATGTATGTTTTTTAGAATTAAAATAACTAGTTAAAATACTTTCAAGTGGGACATAATTTTAATTACAAGATTCTAGCTGCATATCAATTGTTACAGTAAGTATTGCCCTTCTCATGGTACTAGGAGAGGCTGAAATTGTATTTGTAACAAGAGTGTGGGTATCTTTTGAGGTTTGGGTTGATCTGAATTTGAATTCTGATAGGATTGAAAATTTTGGTTCATAACAACTGTCAGACTTGTTCAGTGATGAATTTGATATCTGTCCCGAGACAGTCAGGCAGGTGGGGATTTAAAGATAAAGGTCCAGTTAGCAAATGAACTGGAGGGGAAGGGGTCACTCGTGGAACCTGTTGCTGGCCTCTTGGAATTGCATGGAATGCAAAACACAGATCAGCCTATGGTAAGGACCTCTGGCTGACCAGGCTTCTAACTCTTCTGAGGTCTGACAGTTTTCTAGCCTCTCTGGACCCTTTTTTTGCCAACAAACTTTCAGTCCAGATTCAAGAGCTGATGCATGAACTTTTGACTTTAGCTAACTTTCTATGCGATATCTTATCAAAAGCCTCACTGAACTCACACTAGATAAATTACAGCCACAGCCCTCTCTTTCCTTTCTTTTTCTGATTCACTTCCTCCCAGAATTCTCTGGCAAAGCAGTCACTTGACCCAATCTGTTATTGGTGAACCACTTGGTCATTTTCCAACCTATCTCTAAATTCTGGACCATTTCCCCGCGAATAAACAAGATTCTAAATGCATCAGTCAGATTCCTGGCCACAACTAAATTGTCTGGTCATGTGGCTCCTGAGCTATGGCCTTACACTGTCTCCCAGTCTGTAAGTGCAGAATAATTTTTTATCCTTATTCACAATCAGTAATTCAAGGTCTTGCACCACCCGATTTATCATATTTCCTTATAACTCAGTTTCTGAAGGTGTCTCAGATCCTACAGCTCTAGATTGATGTCTGCTCCCCAAGTGCCACCTTTGCATAGCTGATACAAGTGAGCACATTATGGCTAAATTATGCACATTATAAATATTATGATTCTAAATTACCTGTATCTCCTCCACAAAGGGAGCTAGGCATCACTGTAGAAAGCTCAGTGAAAATCTCTGCTCGGTTTGCAGCTGCGGTCAACAAAGCTAACAAATTGTTAGGATGCATAAAGAATGTTATAATGCCTTTATATAAATCATTGGGGCTGTCTCATCTGGAATACCACGGGCAGTACTGGTCATCCCCTCTCAAAAAAGATATTGCAGAACTAGAGGAGGTTTAGAGAAGGGTGATGAGACTGATCAAGGGCCTGAAACAACTCTGCTGTGAAGAGAGATTGAAAAGATTGGGATTGTTTACCTTAAAAAGACAAAAAGGAACATGATAAAATAATGAATGATTTAGAGCTTCTGTTCCCGCATCTCATAGCACATTCAAAGAAATAAAAAGTGGGAAATCCAAAAGTGATAAAAGGAAATACTTTTCCACACAACATATAATTAGACTGTAGAACTCACTGCCACCGGATGGCACTGAGGCAAGAATTTAGCAAGATTCAAAATGTGATTGGACATTTATCAAGAATATCCAGAGTTTTAATTAATGATAACAATATTCTGGAAGGGCCATTAAAACTCATGCTTTGGGGTTTAAACCAATATCTAACTATTAGAGACCAAGATGGAGGGGAAAGGGAGATTTACTCTCCATCTGCCTATGGTGAGGTTTTTACATCTTCCTCTGACACATTTGGTAGTGGCCATTGGCAGAAACAGGATACTGGGCTAGATGGACTTCAGCTCTTCTCCAGTCTGGCAATTCCTATGCTCTTATGGCCAAAATTATAGAAAGAATACACTATTTTTTTGGGTGTCCAGCCTACACATCTGAAGTCTGATCATTCAGAGGAGCTGAGTACCCACAACTCCTGACGAAGTCAATAGGAGGTGCAGGTGCTCAGTAAATCTGAAAATCAGGGCTTAAACACCAGATCCAGCACCACTGAAATCAATGGGATTTTTATCATTGATGTCACTTGGAGCAGAATTTGGACCCTAATGTATGCATCTCAGCTTGAATACCTGGAACACTAAGTCAGAATTAATTAGCACTTTTTAAAATGATCGTCTCTGTTCATTTTGTCTGGACTATCTCACTTTGGAATTCTAGGAAGATCCCTTGCTAAATACATAACTGTCAGGAGCTAGACTTTCCTTGCTAATATTGGTTTCCCCAGCAGAATTCATGTATGATCCTTTCTAAAGAATACATTACCTTGAGTTTCTGGTTCCCCAAGTGAGACTAGGTTATAGTACCCCATACAGAGACAGGAGATATATTAAAATAATAAATAAATGGTCATCCTAGAAGTTCCAGGAATCACTTCAACTAGCACTGAAGTGCAGGTCTAGAGTGGACTGCGGTAGCTGTTTAACAGTGCACAGCAATACTGCACATTAGGAAGCAGTCAATAAGATTGCCATATCCAATTAAAACTGTAGAGGATTTAGGTAGGCAGAATGCAGTTACCTCAAATTGCAATGTCTAGGACATGGGGTCCAACACTCCTAGTCTTGTGAAAAGTGCCACAAGCTATTTAATTATGATGAGTAATCAAGCCTAGACCGGGTTGAATACATTATTTTTTCAATTTGCTGGCAAGTATTGAATAATCAAAAACAAAAAGTCATTTTGGAGTTACTCAAAAGTGAAATTTTTTAAATTCTTCGGTGACTCAAAAAGTTTTAAAAAATAAATTTTGGGTCAATCTAACACTAAATGTTTTGTTTCGATTTTGAGGGGGTTATTTCCCCTATAAAATGGAAGGAATTTTCAAAAGGAAAAGGCATTTTGAATTGAAAAATCAAAACATTTCATTTAAAAAATGTCAAACTGAAACACTTTGACTTTTTCTGAATCCCCCTCCACCCCACAAAGAACAATTCAGCAAAAACATCACGAATTAATGAATCATTTTGGTGTCACTGAACCTGCATTTTTTTGCTGAAAAAAAGTTTCAGCAAAAAAATTTCGCCCAGTTCTAGTCAAGACTTCTATTGTTATAATTTATTGGTATTACAGTAGCACCCACAATGTGCTAGGCACTGTCAAAGCAACTAATAAGACACAATCTCTGCCCCAAAGAGCTCATACTCCGAGAAGATGAGCAACAAACTAAAGGTAAGAGAGAGAGATAAAATATACAACCAATTTATAAACACACACATGTACATACTATCCCAATCTAACTTTCTGCATTAATATTACTACATTATTAATTGGCTAATTTATTGTAGGCCTTGTGGCAAACTCTCCCGTCTTGAGGGAACTGAAGGAAAGAGTAGTGACATCACAAACTAGTATACCCACCACTGTGGTCTCCCTAGTGTTCAGTACCTTTAAATTCAATCCTGGTTGATAAAGCCCTTTATAATAATCGACTGTCCAACCAGGTCATATCCCCACCCCTTAGGCAATAACTAAGGGCAGGTCTATTCTTACAACACTGCAGCTACACCACTGTAGCACTTCCAGTGAAGATGCTACTACGCTGATGGGAGAGCTTTTCCTATTGGCATAGTTAATCCACCTCCACAAGAGAACATAACACAAGAACGGCCCTACTGGGTCAGACCAAAGGTCCATTTAGCCCAGTATCCTGTCTTCCGACAGTGGCCAGTGCTAGGTGCCCCAGAGGGAATGAACAGAACAGGTAATCATCAAGAGGTGGTAGCTATGGCAATGGGAGAAGCCCTCCCATTAACATACTGCTGTCTACACTGGGGGTTAGGTCGGTGTGACTATGGATTTTTCACATCCCTGAGCGATGTAGTTATGCCGATGTAAATTTATAGTGTAGACCTGGTCTAAGATGCTGCCCTTGCTGCTAAGTGCACCCGTCAGTCAATGTACTACAGAGTCTATTTCTCTCACTGGGCAGTGCTGTTGTATTTACAAAGAAAGAGAAAATATTCCACTGGTAAAAAAGCAACAAACCTCCAGAAAAGAGTCAGTGCTTAAACCAGAACCACTACTTTCACTATTCCATTTGACTCTGAATTGTCGTTGTTGGATCCTCTGCCCTTCCTTGCAAGTGGGCATGAGGAGGTTTGTTTTGGCTGGAATTAGACAGGCACAGGTGGTATCACCAGCTGTAAATTGGAGGAGGCACTTCCTGATTATGACCACTGCCTACACTTAAATCATTGCCAAGGGGGAAGATGCTGGAGAGTGTAGAAGCCTTCTCTTACTCCAAGAAAGGACCTGGAATGTGTTCATAATTATACTTTGCAAGTCTATAACGCCTTTCACCTGAAGATTCAAGATTCCTTACAAACATTTGATTTTGCAAAACCCCTGTGAAGTAGATATGTATTATCCACATTTGACAGATGGGTAAACTGAAGTACAAGTTTCAGAGTAACAGCCGTGTTAGTCTGTATCCGCAAAAAGAAGAACAGGAGTACTTGTGGCACCTTAGAGACTAACAAATAGCTATATGCATCCGAAGAAGTGGGCTGTAGTCCACGAAAGCTTATGCTCTAATAAATTTGTTAGTCTCTAAGGTGCCACAAGTACTCCTGTTCTTCTTTTTGAAGTACAAGGTAGCTCGAACCAAAATACTCACATGTATGTGCCTAAAGTTAGGTGCCTAAATCCATATAAAAGTCAGTGGGGGAATGGGAGCTGAGAGTATTCAGCACAACTGAAAACCAGACCATTTTTTAAAGTGCCTAAATATGGATTTAGATAGCTTCCTACCTTGGGTAAGATCCTGGTCCCACTGAAGTCAATAGGAGTTTTGCCACTCCCTTCAAAGGAGACAGGATTTCACCCCCGTTTTTAGGCATCCAAGTTTGGTCTGAGTGACTTGTCTAAGATCACACAGCAAGCCAATCATCTTGGTTTAGTAGCCAGGAATCCTGACTTCTCACTCTTTGCTCTAATTTTTAGATGACACTGTCAAAGACACTGCATAGACGCTGCATTTGCAGCAGCTCTATTATTCTCAAATACAAGTATACAAAATTGTGTGTAGTTAAGTTTTTTATTACGAGGTTAGAGTTTTTATTAGTTGTTGCTCATTTCCCTGGGCAATCACCTTCCAACAAAGAAGGCCTGTGCTGCTGGCCCTGACATGCCTTGTTTTTAAGGAACTTTAGGTATTTTGTCTCCATACCTATCCATATGCAAGCTCTTGCACTGGGAATGATCACTGTTTGCTTGTGGTCTCAGTTTTTATTCATGGTGTCGAAATTAGGTAAGTCATACAGAACACACAATACATACATGCACGAAGCAAAGAGAGAGAGAAAGGCTATAGAATTTACCCACCAAAGAGCTGCTCTCCCACACACAGGGAGAGAGAAAGATTAAAGTTACAAACTAAAAACTACCTCAGGGTACTGATGAGATCTAAGTGACTGGATGCTAAGCCAAACACCCACTCCTGGGGTGCAAAGCCACACTTGCTGTCACTCAAACCAGGTTTTCTTTCCCCCCACCACCACCTCCACTATTTTTACAGACCAAAGAATTAAATAAAAATATTCTTTACACTGAAAAAAGGTGTGGAGCAACATGCGTGGGGTTTTAGTTGGTGTTGTTAGTGCAATGCACTTGCCTTGCACCTCTGGAAATAGGAGTTCCCATATTGGCTTTGTTTAAGGAGTGAATTTTTTGGTGGTCCCATTCTGATCTTCATTTGTCAGTATCCTAAACCCATTGAACTACCATCTATTTCTGGTTTTTACTCACGAAAGCTTATGCCCAAATAAATCTGTTAGCCTTTAAGGTGCCACCAGACTTCTTGTTGTTTTTGTAGAAACAGACTAACACGGCTACCCCCTGATACTTATTGCAAGGTTGTTGTAATTCCAGATTGATCCGAATTGGCAGAGTTGCATGGGGGAAGTTTTCAGAGTCCTCTCCTGCATTTTGTGTAGTTCTAACTAATCCTATTTGTCCCTCAGTCCATGCATATTAAACTCACTCACCTTTTTGTAATTGATTAAGGTATATTTTACCTAGCAGATGTGAAAATTCTTTTCTCTCAGTGAGACTGCATTAAATTACCCAGCTCAGGAGAACACACCTGGAGTACTTCCTGAGTGACAGCTGGGAGATCAGCACTGGTGCATCCTCCTGTTGCTATGATGTGGCAGGCAGGGGTGTGGACTGGGCAGGAATTCTGGCCAAGCATTCACATTTATGTCTGTGATTCACAGCTGATGGCAGTGGAAACCTTATGGATGTAGGCCTGTTCATATGAGTCCTTCCTACCTCCATATACCTCCCATACTCTCAGCGGTGAAAACACCGCTGGCCCCTGTGCAGTGTTACTGTTAATCTCTCAGTGGTGGAGGAGGTCATGTGACTGTGGCCACTGGAGGTCACAGAACATGTGGAAGTTGCTCATAGCGCCACTGACATTTGGGTTCTATTTCTAGAGCCTATGCAGTTTAAGGAAGGGAACCTGTCATAGAGAGCCGCTATTCCTTACTCCTTCCTACTTCTGCTACGCCCTTTCTGCACAATTCAGAATGACTCTGATGCTTAACTTGCACAAAGCAGATCAGCATCAGCAATATGGTGTTAGCTGCCTTTAGGGTGACCAGATGTCCTGATTTTATAGGGACAGTCTCAATTTTTGGGTCTTTTTCTTATATAGGCTCCTATTACCCTCCACCCCCGTCCCGATTTTTTGCACTTGCTGTCTGGTCACCCTAGCTGCCTTTCCTCTTCATGAATTGCCTTCTGAACCCATTAGTACAAACTGCTTTGACTTCCTGCCATGCCCCATGGGAGAAGACCATAAAGACCTCCATTTCCAAAGTGATATGTAAAGTTTTTGCTGAACAGTTTCTATTGACTTAAATAGGTATTGCTAAATAACACACATGCAAAGCTTTGCAAATGGAATGGTGTTGAAGATCATTACATAACTAATGTTAGTGAAGTCCTGTCAGATCCTCAGGTGAACAATGCCATACAAGGGAAAAGTATTTTTTTTTTTATTATTAATCGTGTGCTTGCAGAATTCTCTGTTTGTTTCCCTAAAAGGACTGAAATGACTCAAATGTCTAAAGTCTGACAAAGATTGAGAATTTCTTTAAGGGATTAATCCAAACTTTGGAGTAATGATAATAATAGTTATTATTATTTATTATTTTATTATGCCATTTCATTGACAAGGGCCTAAGTAACTAGATTATTGGGTGAAATTCTTTGGCCTGTATTTATACAAGAGGTCACATTCGATGATTGTAACCGTCTCTTCTGGCCTTATACTCTATCAGTCTATATCTTGAGAATCAGTAGGAAGCTTCACACTACACTGCTACTGAAACTGCTTCCTCTCCTGCCATTCTGACCATATCTCCCTGGCTTCCACCCTCCCATCAGGTTAAAACTTCTCTTCATTTTAACTTTCTGCACAGCTCTGCCCTGCCTACATCTCTGCCCTCATCAACTCCTACACACCACTCCATTCCCTAGTCTCCACCCAAGCTTCTCTCATGATTGCTCCTTTTGTCTACTTCACCCACTCCTTATACTTTGCACTTTCATCTTGCCCCTTCTGATTGGAACTGCTTGTTGCTTAATATTCATTATGCACCCTCCTTCATAAACTTTTTTGTTACTCCCCTGTATAGGGAGGAGTTCCAGCTATCAAAACTACACCCTGTTCTGTGTTTGTGTTTGCTCTGCAGTATGTTACACTAGCTTATACCTATGTGTGCCTTTAGACGTAAAATCTCTGGGGCATTGACTTTCAACAGGCACTGTCATCTGTTCGGCACATCCCACTCATTGCACAATGTTATGGACACTTGGCGCTATTTAAATGATAGATAATAAAAACATAAATGCATATGCAATTAATTTTCGGTCTTCATAATTAAAAGCAAACAGTTTGAGTGTTTTCTTCACACACATTAATAGCCTCCCCAAGAAATATGTTTAAAACATACATTTGAAATAATAATTGTGTTATGACCACTAGTAGTTGTGACCTAGCAGAATTAAACAGACTGTAATGAGGAGGTGAAGTGCCACATACGCCCTCACACTGTGTTCTTCCTCCTCCTCCCCACTTCATCTCTTCTGGTGGCAGTCAGGGAAGCTGGGAACCAAACCGTGGGAGACATTCTGCTTGAAGCTCTTAAGGGAGCTATACCAGCTGCTGTGTTGGCAGCCTTGCAGTTTTGCTGTCTTGTCTTCCTGAATATAATTGCTTGCTGTTGATTTTTCTTCGATTCTATGGAATGTATATGGTTATCAATCTGAGACTCAGATCTTATACAGACCCATGATAAACTCTAAGATTTGGGAGGGGAGGGGTTAGAATAAAAGGCATCAATCCCATACATATTCTTGTGTATATTATATGCTACCTCCATACCCTGTGTGTATTTAATCTGTTTTAAGAAATCGGAAATAAAATGAAAAACACAGATTATGCTCTCTAGATCTGTGCAGTAAATTGGGAAGGAAAGGGCAGCCGCCTCTGCAGAAATATTACCTGTTATCTTCTTAGGTGTCCCAAGAGAGCACTCAGTAGGGTTGGGATCCATGCAAGGGGAAGAGGGAGGAACTGAGCTGGCTGGGCAGATAGGAGGGTCTGTGTAGGTTGGGGATATAATTAGGGGGGCACAGATCTCTCATTCCACACACCCACATATGCACCCTGCAGCCATGCAGAGCTCACATTTGGGTTATATTCCCTTTCCTGGCCCCTTCATGGCTGGGATCCCTGGACCAACTATGGCTGGGGATTGAGGGCTCTTGGTTGCAGAGTGTCACTAAACCTTTGCAACAATCCAAGGGTTTCTGTGGGTTTTGGAAGTGAATCTATGTTTCAGTCTTTGAGGGATGCGAGGAACCCAGCTACCTAATGGAATAACTTACACCTTCTTCCAGCTCTTCAGCATGTAAATTACACCCACTCAGACACCCTTATGCATCAGTAGAACAGGTGTAAGTAGGTTCAAGTAGGTCTTTTGCATATAAGTGACTCTAACTTACACACTTTTATGCATCGTTTCTGAATTTCAACCACAAACTGTTGGGCTGAATGCATGAATTACTGGGTAAAATTCTATGGTCTGGGTTACACAGGAGGGCAGACTAGTTCAGGGGTAGGCAAACTTTTTGTCCCGAGGGCCACATCTGGGTATGGAACTTGCATGGTGGTCTATGAATGCTCATGAAAATGGGGGTTGGGGTGCGGGAGGGGGTGAGGGTTCTGGCTGGGGGTATAGGCTCTGGGGTGAGGCTCGGGATGAGGGGTTGGGGGTGTAGGAGGGTGCTCTGGGCTTGGACCAAGGGATTTGGAGGACGAGAGGGGGATCAGAGCTGGGGGAGGGGGTCAGGGGTGCAGGCTCTGGGCGGTGCTTACCTCAAGCAGCTCCCAGAAGCAGCGGCATCTTCCCCCTCCGGCTCCTACACGGAGACGTGGCCAGGCAGCTCTGCACACTGCCCTGTCCACAGGCACTGCCCTTGCAGCTCCCATTGGCTCTGGTTCCTGGCCAATGGAAGTTGCGGGGGCCGCACTTGGGGCAGGGGCAGCATGCAGAGCCCCCTGGCTGCCCCTACGCATTGGAGCCAGAGGGGGGACCTGCTGCTGCTTCCAGGAGCCACGTGGAGTGGGGCAAGCCCCCGACCCTGCTCCCCGGCAGGAGCTCAAGGGCCGGATGCGGCCCTCAGGCCATAGTTTGCCCACCGCTGGACTAGATGATCATAATGGTCCCTTCTGGCCTTAAAATCTATGAAAATTAGCCCACAGCTTGTAAACACTTCAGGAAGGAAGGTCTGAAATAGATGTGAGGTGCTCTTATGAAGGTGTGGTATTCTTTGTGCTGAGCTTGTAGTATACAGGTCACTGGATCCCACTGATTTTGTTTCTTTCTTTTGCCATTTTCCCTATTGCACCTATCCAATGCCTTAGGCATATTACAACCAGTTAAAATACAAAATGTAAAACATAATCAACCAAAAAAGAACAGATCTCCTGATAAAGAGTCCCAAAATCCCAGCCACAGTCTCCTAAGGAAGAGTCCCAAAATCCCAATCCCAAATCAGATTCCTTCCATTATTCCTCAACCCCTGCCAGCCAATCCCACCACCCTACCTTGGCCCCATAAAAAGTCTTGGAGAACAGGTTTCCAAAGGTCAGGGGGGCTGTAAACAGATCCACGGCACTTAAGCCCCCGAGATCAGAAAATCCTTTGGTAGGGCCAGGTTTTGCACCAGCTTCCATGCTGTGTCATTGCATGAGATATGACCAGGGCACAATACGAGCTTCTCCTTTAAAGCATTGCAAAAGGCACTTCTACCCTGCTTTCTCTTGGGGAGTGCTATGGCTGTCACATCACTTGCTCCAGGCTTTCTCCCTTCCAGTTCCACCCCACAATCTAATCATGTTGGAAGGCATGTAAGACAAGTGTACCTCACCCTTACCTCCCAAACTAGTTATCTAGGGCAACCTAGGAGAAGGCTGTGATTTTACCCCGGCTTCAGTGGCACACATCAGAAGCTGGAGGTGAGGCTAAGTGTTCTAAGCACCAGACTGAAAAAATAAAACATTGTGATCCCTGGGTTCAAGTGCTCTAGAGGAATTAACTTAGCCCTTCTTCCTTACAGATTAGATAAATTGAGTTCCATACAATTTGATGTGTGGACAATGTTTTGCATGAATCCCTTGTATGTCTGCACCATAAAGAGCTTTTGGAACTCTTTGTAAGAGTAAAGGTTTATTGCAATGTCTTTGATCAAAATTTCACTCCCCACACTGTTGTGCAATGTCGCTGCCCCTTGCTCCCAGAGGTGGCTGCATTTCTGTTGTGCTGTATGTACAGTATTTAAAGCATTTGGCATGAAAGGGCTACCAAAGTGTGATGATAATATTTTACAACCCTAATTAACATTATTGTAGTGCCTAAGGGCGTATGCAAAACCATTTTGAGTGGGAGGAGAGAAGTAGCACTGTGAACATTTTTGTGGTTTTGCAGGGCAATGCACAATCGCGTTTTCTCATGGGAACCATGCAGTATGCCAGAGAGAAAAGCTGCATGCACCTCTGTGTCTAGTCCATTGGTAGACTCATGGCCCAGACCCAAAGGTAAAGGATATTACAACAGCCATCTCTGTGTTAAGTAAGAGTTCGTCTATCTCTACTTCCATCCCCTGCAGCGGTCCTAAATACAGTGACTATTCCATTTCTGTACATGCACCTAGAGCCTAAGCTTGATGTTCTTCCTCAGGCAAAACTGCCTTTGAAGTCAGTAGCAGTTTTGCCTGAGGAATGAGTTCAGGATTGAACAACTGCTGATTTGTGGCACCAGTTTGTTAGACTGAAAACAGCAACCTCTACAGTAACCTGCCTATTTCTTGATCTCAGGACACAAAGCAAGTGGAGCATGCACGCCTTCTAAACTCCTACCCATCCATATTATGTGTGTGTGGGTGGAGGGACAGACAATGAGAAAAACAGAGGGGCCTTGTGTAGCATTTCTGGCACTCAAAGGATCTGGATCATAAACATTCAGACAGAATTTGCCATAGAAACCTTTATAGCAAAGTAAACAGGTTTTACACAAGCCAACATATATATATGGTTAACACAATTATTTCCAAAGAGTTATAATGAAAAAAGACAGACAAACACAGGGCTTTGTGACTGTATCACAAAATAAAAATGAGGCAGTTAATTAGTCTTGCTTTTTCTGAAAATTATTTAGGAGGCTTAGGATACTTAAATCTCCAATCCAGTTGAAGAGGGAAAAGTTACCTTCAGAAAAAAGGGATGGAAACACTTTTAGAGCAGCCTTTGAGTGAGGAAGCACTACCACTTAGATACAAGGAGGCTCACTATGAAAACCACCTTTTCAACCTTTGTCAGGGCAATGGTTATTGTTACCCCTTTTGACCTGGATGGATAGCCAACATTCGGAGGTTGTGGGTTGTTTCTGTTAAGAGGGGAAATTGATGACAGATTTAGGTATTTTTGATGCAATCCTGTTTATTTACAAAAAATTATAAAAAGAAAGAAGTACACAAAGTTCTGTTTTCCTGAACACAGTAGGAATGAAACAGGAGGCAGTTTCTTTGCTCACAGTTCCAAATCTGTTTCCAGCCAGCACTCTGCCCAAAAAGCTCTCTAGTGTTTTTTTCCCTCAGAATCATGCTACAAGTGCCTATTTTGCTGTTTGCTGGCTTTCTACTTCTCTTTGCCTCTTTCTCTAGTTGCTTCTGGGTGCTTTGACTTAACCAAACAACCTCTTCCCAGCTCCCTATTTGCATTCAGTCCACAGCAAAACTCCTCTACCCATGTAGCTCAGCTTCTGACTAACATTGCATATGGCCTTCCATTTTGATCAGTGGCTTATAATGTTTCAGCTACCGTACTCCAAAAAGGAGCCTAACTGCTTTATCCTGTATGAAGGGTGTTTTGTTCACCAGCTTTAACAAGGTTTCACCCAACTCCATTATGACAGTATTTGTTATTTTGCTAAGATTTCTGAAATGGGCAACTAGCATGGACAAAAAGCAGGTTTCCTGTAAGAAAACATAAAAAAGGCAGCAGGCCAACTTCTGCCTTGTTATATCAGTCCAAATTCACTGTGACTTCACAGAGGCTGCGTGAGTGTCACTGAGGGCAGAATTCAGCCCTATATCCATTTAAAATGTATGTTTTATTTTCTACAAACTTGTTTAGATCACATTTTGGTTTTCAGATGCTGTTAAGTATGTAGTTGATATGGTGGATGATCTACCATAGAGTTCCTGAATAAATCCTTTTAAAAGCTGTCTGACATGATAGTTAAAAAATTGAAAAACAAACTCAGTTTTGTTTGAATGTGGTTATCAAAGAGTTAGCACATGACTCAGTCTCCTAGCAGGCAAGTACATATGCAAACGAACAAGTATGAATTTTAGTAGCATACTGATAACCAATGTAGTAATTTTAAGGCAATGGAAAAATGTTCTCTAAAAAGAAAAGAGCTAAGTTTCTCCTATTTAAAAAAATCACATGTAGTCTAAAATTTGCAAGAAAGGAATCTGTATTTGAGGTGAGCACCTAACATTAATTAAACCTGTTTTATTACATTTCTAGATTTCCCCTGTTTTGAGTTCTCATTCTTTACACTTTGTCCTTTTTCCCCTCTTACACACTAAGCAGGATTTAAATTGTTTCACATTCTCAAATTATCCTTTAATCAATTGCTTGGCCTTGCTTTTTGAATATTGGCTAAATATTGTATACTATATAGCTTTCCCTCAGTTTACTTGGTCTGAGGATACTTTGTATGTTTTAAAAATCCATAAAATTAAAATGAACTTCTAATACAGCAATAATGGAGGAGAACTAGATTAAAATTGTAATTCAGTTCAGCCTAGAATCACATAATTGGTGAGCCAGGACACAATGCCTCATCTTGATACTGAACAAAAATAAATCCTTTCTTTTTGTTTTGGGTTTTTTTGTCAAGTTTTCACAGAAAAGAAAAATCTACAAAAAAGGGAATCAATTCACCATATTCTAATCAAACTGGTACACAAAGAGACTAGAAACTATTCCCTGAAATAGCATTGCAGCTGTCATCATTAGATGGCATTATTAAAATCAAGGAGACAGTAAAAAATAGCCTTGCTGGAAGATTTCGGTACAGAGTTTGTTTTATTCTGTATACACCTCACTATTTTTTGCTGGTTCCATTGGGAATAGTATTTTGATTCATTGCATAGTTAATACCGGCAACAAATTAACAGTCTATATTAATTCATGGTTTGTGTCATTACTACATTTATCAGTACTTCCAGGAAACTTTACCTAAATTACCAGTTTGATTCTTGATCCTAACCAGTAAAAGTCTCTGTAAATAACAGACTGCATTCCCATTAAAGAGCTGTCTAATAACAAATGGAAAGAACAATTTCATATAAAGCATAATTTCACTATTATCAGGACAATAATTTTAAGATTATTAACATTATTGAATTACATCTACAAATACTTCCTTTACTTTTATAAAAGTTTCACTTTTTATTACTGGTTTGACTGATTACTAGTTTAGAATAAATGTTTGTATATTTATAGTCATTGACATGGGAGAGGAGAAAGAGGACACAGTCATTTACTTGCTTTCAGATCTAGACAAAGGAATAATGGCTAAATCTGAAAATATACTGGGTGTCAGTTGGCTCAAAAGGCAGAGTTTTTCCCTTCTAGGTCCCCAGTTTGAATGCAGCTCATGTTGGTAAGTCACTGGAAGTTGTTCGCATTTGAAGGCCTATGTATAAATGGTCTGGTTCTTAGTAAGCCACCATCACATCTGTCAATCATCAATGATAATAGAATTATAATAATCTGCATCTTTGTTGGCAGTCTCAGATAAGAGGGCAGGAACTGGATGGCCAAGTCAAATTAATTGCTTTTTCATCCCTAGATGTGGTTCTCCTGGGTCAGTGTTGAGGATTGATGTAGGAAAGCCTTTAACTATGCTTTGGATACAGAATTTCATTCCCAAAGACTATCACATTGGCACGTGTCATCAGCACTATTTTCACTTAGAAGAGCAGCATTTGCACTTCACTTCTGATTTTCAATCATGCATCTGTATAGACTGTTTTTCAACTGGGGTATTATCAGTTCCACCCCTGCATCTTCCATCTCTGCCACTTTCACACTGGCTAAATTTACAACAGCCCCGTTCAGAGGCACCAGTGGCAGAACCCTTCCACCTTCCCCTGTTAACTTGGACGAGGAAGATCTATCATGGATACCCAACCTGCCTCAGAGGGAATTTTAAGAAGCGCCCAGAATAACGTCTGTTTTCAGCTGCCTGCCTTGTCCTTTGGTTAGAAGAATTCACCAAGAAAACAAATGTGAAAGAGGCAGAAGCATCTGACGCGAACCATCTGCTGTCTCTAGGACAGACCCCCTGGATTGTTAGCTCCTGCAGCAGCTCTTGGGGATGTGAAAGTTTCTGGCTCAGCTAAAGGAGAAAACTGTGGCCGCTAAGAGGAGGGCAGGGACTAAAGACGATTCTTCACAAGCCGGTGGGTGAGCAGGGGCGGGTTTGAAGAGGCGCCCAGCAAACCTCCCGGGAAAAGCCGGTTACCTCCCTCAACGGCCCCAGGCCGGACCGAGGGAAACGAGAGCTTGGCGGACGGGACCGTCAGCGCCCGGAGCCGGCTCAGCCAGGCTCTCCCCGGCAACCCCGGCGGGGGTCGGGGCAGCAGCGGAGGACGGAACTCCCCGCCTAAAGCAGCTCCGCTTCCCCCCCCCCCGGGCCGGGCCCGCCGCGCCGCGCCCCGCTGCTCCCTCCCAGGCCGCGCCAGCCGGGCCCGCAGCCTCCCCCACCCCTCCGCGGCCCACGCCAGGATCTGCGTCACGCGGCCGCGCGTGGGAGGGCGCCGGAGCGCGGCGCATGGAGCAAGAGCGGAATCTCCCCATGTGACCGCGCGGGAGGGGGAGGGGGCGGCGGGGGCGGGAGGCGGCTCCCTCCGACCCGCCCTCCTTGCGTGCGCGCCCGGCGAGCCCCGGCCAGGGAAGAGGTGGAGGGGCCCGGCTCGCCCACCCGCCCCGTCCATGGGAGAGGAGGAGTCTGGGCTGGCAGCGCGCAGGCAGGGGGGGTCCTTGGCAGTAACTTCGGGGCTGAGTCTGCAGCGGCGGGGCAGGACGGAGGAAACCCCCGGGCGGCCGGCGGCGGCGGCGGCAGCAGCGGCGGCACCATCCTCCTGCGAAGTATGTATGTCCCCCCTGCGCGGCGAGGGTGCATGGAGACGGCTAGTGCCCCGCGAGCGTGTGCGCTGCCTGCTGCAAAACTTGGGATCCGCTGCAAAGTCTGGCCGGGGGTGCGCGTGCAGACAGCCTGTTGCAGAGTGTGTGTTAAGCCACGGCATTACCCTGTTGCAGATCATGTGTCGTCTAGATACGTACCTGTATTTTTGTGAAGTGGATGTAGTGCGCAGCGCAGGAGTGTGGCTCCTCTTGCAAAGTGTGCTTTATCTTTTGGAAAGTGTGTGAATATATATATGTTTGCGTGTAGGTGTTTATATATCTTACAACAAAGGGTCTGTGAAAGCTACTGCAAGGGAAGTGAAAAGTTATTGTTCAGCCTTGCTTAGGTGCTCGGATGCCATGATGATGAGGGGCTGTGTACTATAGTTGTAGAAACATTAAGGACGAGAAGGATGGGCGTGGGAAGGGAGAGAGAAGGATAAAATGGACTGTAAAAAGAAAAAAAATGCTGCTTCTCTGCCCTGTGGGGTGTTTTCGTTGCTGCTGCTGCTGAGGAGTTTATTCCTGCTGCTGCTGCTGCAGATTGCCGGAAGGAGAGGGCGGATTCATGTGTGTGTGTGTGGGTGATTCCCAGAGAAATCCAGTGCAAAAGGGATGAGGGAGTAGGCGGAAAGTACAGAAACATCCTTGCATTGTCTCTTCCTTCAGAGTTGGGGGAGGGGGTGCAATCCCAACTGTACCAGTTAGGGCATTGGGTGTGAGGCTGTGGGCTCTGTGTCCCAGAGCTCTGGGTAATAGAAGGATTTTGCAATTGCACAAAATGTTAATGATTTTACTTCATAAAAAGTATTGTAAAGGTTAATTTACTGCTTCATTAGTTGTTGTCTCGATTGGGTTTGTTGTATCTCATTGCTAAAAGAAACACTAAAAATCTCTCTTGGCATTGTGTCTTCAAAAATAACTTCATCTGATCTGTAGAAACACAGATTAGGTAAAAATAAGTGCAATTCTTTTGTGCTTGGGTGTCTGTTTTACTTCATATCCAGTACATACACCCACATGTGCAGTAATATGCTGTTCATGCTTGTGTACGCACATCATTAATAGAAAATCAAAACCACCTTAATAAACGGACCTACAAAGGTCATGTGTCTTTATAGGGATCTCCAAAACCTAGGTGAAAGTGTTGGGTTACTGATTCTAGGTGTCTTGTTTCTCCCAAATTCAGGGATTGTGAAGAGATTTTTACATACAAATTTAAATATAAAATTGAAAAATATTTTTCTGGTATCTGGTTTGTTTGTTTTTCCTTTCAGGCCAATTCTGTTATGATCCAAGTTGCACCTTAGTTGTGTGAAAGACGGGACATCTGATCTATGAATTTGGTTGTAACTAATATGTTTGCAGCCATAAACAAAACTTGATGGATTACCTTGGCATAGCAAGGTTAACTAAAAATGGAGCGTCTGTAGTGAATATTTCGTAGTTGGTAAATAAATGTTTAGGTTCAGTGGTGTAATTTTTTCCAGTACCTGGTTGTCTTACAGTTTCAAAATATTTATCATGTAGATACACATCTTGCTGTATTTGACTATGAAATTTATATTTAATAGACTAGAGAATCACCTTAGATTTTTTTTTTTTATTTTGGTACAATAATCTTGTCTACCTCTTATCACTTTTTAGGTCTGGCTACTGCAACTTGTTTCCATAGTTAAGTCTTTTAGAAAGACTTGCTACAAAAATATAACGAATATGCATAGCAGCTAACTCTCAAATCTGAATGTAGTTTGTCTTTGGAGACTTTTCAAAACACCAAGAGTGATCAGAATATATTATGGAATAATCACCTTTTTTATATGCAGGATTTACTTATGGGTACTGTTGTAATAACCCAAGCCTGGAGGCAAAGCTACAACAGTAAGGATGGTGATGTAGGACCCTGACTAGAATAGATCCTTAACATGCTCTGCACAGCAGACCCCTATGCCCGCGTGAAGCTCTATTGATGTCAGTGGAGCTCCATGTAGGATCAGGTGTCCACCTGTGCAGAGCAGCTTGCAGGATCAGAGCACTGGTACCCTATTTTTGTCTCCCTTTAGAGAGACTAAAGCAGTTTAGATTATATTTGAAATCTAAAAGATGCAGTGAAGATTCATTAACTCTTATTGAACTTCCCAACATGTGCACACACTTGTTCACTGAAGATGGCACTGACATCCAACTCGTAGCACCTAATTTTCAATGCGAATCTGGCCGGGGAACAGGTGAATGTGGCATAGCCATAGTGGGGAAATCAGTAAATTAGCACAGTCTGCTCAAACACTTGAAAAGATTTTCCAAATTTGGACCCGCTAACCTCACCAGTTTCCTTCTAAACACAATCTTAGGTTTAGGCCTTTTGTTCCATTTCAGGGCAGAACGAACTTGATGTCACAGTTCAAAATTCTTCAAAAATACAAGCTGGTAACAAAAACAAAACTTCTTGCCTCAGGTTGTAATGATGCAGAAGTACTGTAGTACCAACATGCTTTGGCTGTAATAAATTTAACCTTACAGGTTAAGAAAAAGCAAGAATTTCATTTTTTTTTTCTTATGCCAACTCCTATTTAAATTAGTGATGGCTTAATTATAATACTATCCCTCCTAAACAAAAACTTCTACTAAAAACACTGTTAAAATTGCTCAACTGCAAAAACACAACCATAAAAAAGCTGGGAAATCACTTGAAGCCCACAACCCTGAGTTCTACTCTGCATTACCTCCCCACATCCACCGTGTACAGCTAGTATGCCTCCTCCCTCTATCTCCACGCAAAATGTGCATCCTCTGCTCCTACCAGCTGGAATGGCTAGAAATGGTTGCTTTCTGATTGTTCAGGATGTTGATGTGGCGTTGAAGTAAATGATTATGTGTGGTGTAGACTTCTGATTGTTTATGTTTGTGTGTTAATGGAGGGAATTGCTTGTAATAAAGCTTTAGCATTCTGGGAAGTTATTGTTGAAAGTCTGTAATAACGCTGTATTTTGTTTTTTTAGTATTTAATATTTGTGGTCAGAGTTCAGATGACGTGGTGTTCAGAGGGAGAACACACACGGTGGGTGGGGAATGAGAGTGAGGAGATGTCAGAAGAAGAATGCATGGCTGTGGGTTGCAAAGGATGGGTAACGATTTAACTAGTGGCTGTATTGTTGGTGTATGTAACCTTAAATGTATTTTAAAGTGTTCTTGTTTAGGGGAATTCCCTAGATTGGGTGTTTTGTATGTTTAAAAAAATCTGCATTAGTGTTATTTGTACATATTCACATGAATGTTAATCTGGATTCTCCTCATTGTGTCCCAACCCTGTTCTCTGTTCTGGCTTTCTACACGTTTCTTTCCCATATCCCCTCTGTAGAGTCCCATGGTCCTCCATGCCCAGTCTGGATTGCTCTTTAATTATACACACACACCTGCTCCCCTTATGCTCTTCCCTGCCTCTTCCCCCACAGTGAGTTGACAGGAAGAATGAGGCTTGAAGCTGTCATGAAAAGGTTAGCAGGGATAGAGGATGGGAGGCGGAGGAAACCATGCTCCCCACAGACTCTGTGGAGAGGTTTTCACGTCCCCCAGCTGTAATGCCAGTGTGCTGGTAGTTCAAGTCTCCTTCTCACATCACAACAGAGGGCAGAGACTTGCAGTTGGAAGTGTCTGACAGACGGAGCTATTGGCTGCCTCCTGCAGTGTCAGCTTTTTCTGGGCACGTTCCTGTGTGTTGCCAGAGGAGAGTATGAATCTACCGGACCCAAGCCGGTCATAGCACTGGGACTAGAGATTGGGAGGCTGAGATCTCCCAAGAAGGGTGTGAAGGAAGGCACATATATGGCCCCCATGCCTCCTTTGGTAAAATCGCCAACTCTTTCCCTTTGGTGGGGGATATAAACGAGGGTCTTGGATGGGTGTGCATAGAGGTCTCACTGTTGCCTTTTTTTATATAGTTGCTTCTCATGGTCTCCTCAGCACTGCTGCTTACCATATTAGGAAGCTATGGCAGCAACGCTGAAGTACTGATGATGCATGTCTTGTCTTGACATGCTGCCTCAAGTTCCCTGGCATGGCAAGCAACAATGCCATGAGGACCTGGATGGATGCGCTGACACCTTGGCAGTGATGCCTGACTCCCTCAGCAGTCCAGGCAACAATGCATCTGAGAGTCCAGTCTGTGAGCTTAGATCTAATATGGGCTCCCACAGAGACTCCAGTTCCCTGCACAGCATTCCTCACAGTCCTCCTTCCTGTAGCCTTCCTTCCTGCTCAAGCACCATCTCTTTCCCCCATGCTCCTGACCATCCTGCCTACCCCCTGGCTTTAGGGTCTGTGGGCTGAATGGAGGTAGTGAGTCAGGGAGGCAGGCTGGCAGCATCAGAAAACGGCAGTATCTGACCGTGTAAGGTTATACTTCAGCAGGGGGAATGACAGTTTCTGTTTAATTTTAAAAATCCAGAGGTGGCCCGTATCTGAGATGTTATTAGTATGTGTGAAATTGAGCTCGAAGAACCCAGATAAATGTGACCGGGGGGGGGGGGGGGGGGAGAGGGCAATATCTCAAAAAGGACCATTTGTAAATGTCTCCTCTGCAAACATTAGTAATTATCTTATTAAAAAAATTATGTCGAAAATTTACTCATCCTCTGAAGAGTTGTAGTGCTAAATTTGAAGACTAAATTCAGTTTCTAAAGTGCAAGACGGGGATTTTACTCTTGCTCTAAATGTGAATCCAGCACAGCCAGTACTGTGGACTCATTACCGATTTCTCCATAGTATATATGAATCCAGTTTTATCTGTCATGAGCAGATTTGTTGGTTAGAACCTCTGGGTAAGGGCTGCTGGGCTGTAGACCGGAAAGGCAGCTCCATGCCTTGCCTAGGGCTTATGGGCTGGATGTAATTCCACTGCTGCTTTTTCCCAAAATTTGAACAAAGTCCATTTAGTATATTGGCATTCTGTTAATGAAAGTTCATAAATTGTTGAGTTATGTAACTTTTAATGAAATCTGTCAAATGCATAACTTCACGTGAGGATGATGACGATCTGTATTGGTATCTGCAGTAAGTTAAACTATTTTGCAGCAATATTTAATGTTTATAAATCTATACAATTTCATATTACCTTTTCATAGGTTATAACTCGTTAGGTTCTGGTCTAACCAGTTGTGACACTTAAGGTGGCTGCTCAAAACAGTTAATGCTATCAATTGTGATTCAGACACCCCAGTGGAGAAAATTTAATAAAACTTGTGCAAGTCCTTTTCTTACCTGAATGTTCACACACGTCCTGTCACTGCCATATCTGGCTTGAGAAGTTGACATAGTTCTCTTAATTTTCAGTTTCATTGGTAGTATTAAATCAAAGCTTTTTTTAATAGGCATCTAAAAACTAAATCTTTGTTACCAAAGTTCAGCTCTAACGTTATTGGTTCCTGCAATTTTCTTGGGATGCTTAAGGGCTGTTGTTGATAGCAAAAGGTCATAAAAATGTAAAAATAATTTCTTCTTAATTTTTTCTTAGCAACGTCCCTGCACACACACAGTTATTCATTCTGGTATTTAAGTGTTTTTGAAAGCTATTGCACTGACCAGTAATTTGTAGAATTCATCACATTTTGTAAAATTTTCCCTGTAGGCTTCTAATCTGTCCATTTTAAAGTGCTGTGTGAGAGGAGATCAGGAAGAATATTAGCTGTCCTGTTTTACATTGTAGTCCCAGTACTTCCATAGCAGACTATAAATTATGCAATCCAGCCTTTCATGACCAATGATTTAGCTTAAAACAATAATACTGGAAACTACCCCATTGAATCTGTAAAACTAACCTTTGATTTGATATTTATAATTTTAAAAAAATTGAAATTCCCCAGGGCTTTGCTGGTTATCAGCAGTAACATTCACAGGATTTATGGGTAACAAGGGACTTTGATGCCCCTTTCCCTATAGTGAAACAAATACAAATACTCTGTCTGCAAATATGAAAGTAGATCACTTCTTCCATGGAGCGTGGAGGTGGGGCTGCATGTTGGGACTATTCAGAATGCAACAGCCCTTTTACTGAATGGGGCTTCATGTCAAGGGCATGAACATCAGTATAATATGTATGGGCTGCCTATTAGTTACCAGGCAGAGTTCAAGATGTGGATTTAAGCTGTAACAGCCTGAATTCTTCAGTACTTCACTAACCGAGAGAGAGTATTAGTCAGTCCCTCTCTCTGCCCCTTTGGGTGATATTGCCAAAATTGAAATGAGCAGAGGCAGGCACTAGGTCCCCCTCTGTTTTGAAAATGGGAAGTCTTCACAAGATGTCTGAGGAATTCTTGATACTTCAGCACCTTCCCATCACAGTCCACCAGAGCACAAATTTGATAGGTGTTACAGCATGCCTGAAAGGTTATTTTCCCAGCCCTAATCCAGGCATTTGGGGACAGCGTGAGTCCAGGGGTAAGAGAAGTCAGAGTTGGGGGGGTCTGTTTCCTTTATTGTGTAGGCAAATACTATGTTACCATTGAGGTAGTCTGTTATGTTTTGACTTGAAATAGTCACAAAGAGCTCCACTAAGCAGCAGCAAAAGAAATATAGTGTGGTGGTCTTAGGAACAAATCTGAAGGGGGAAACTGAAAATAAGCTAAGTCCATCCTTGAATTACTTTTTTTCTTTCACGGTTTCATTGAAATTTCAGCCTGGGGTCCGTTGAGCTTTATTCAGAAATGTTTCAGCCATGGATTTTCATCCCTAAAAATGAAAGCACCTTATCCAATAGCATGCCTATTGGTCAAAGGGCAAAATGCAACACCTTTCTTTGTAGCTGTTAAAGATCTTAAAATGAGAGAGAATATCCTCCCCTCTGAGTTAATAACCTGAAGTCTGTGCAGTGTTGTAGCCATGGGTGAGATGATATCTTATTGGACCAACTTCTGTTGGTGAGAGAGGCAAGCTTTCGAGCTTACACAGAGCTCTTCTTTGCCCAGACCAGGAGAAGAGCTCTGTGTAAGCTTGAAAGCTTCTCACCAACAGAAGTTGGTCCAATAAAAGATATTACCTCACCTATCTGGTCTCTCTAACATCCTTAGGTTTAGGAATATGAGTAAGATTTTGTAGTGTAAAGACTATTCTGTAATTAACGTTCTTACTCTTTGCAGGTTCTATCATCTGTGATGGCGTCAGCTTTACCCAGAACCCTTGGGGAGTTGCAACTCTATCGAATATTACAAAAAGCAAATCTCTTATTCTACTTTGATGCCTTCATTCAGCAGGGAGGTGATGATGTGCAACAGCTATGTGAAGCAGGCGAAGAGGAGTTCTTGGAGATAATGGCTCTCGTAGGCATGGCTAGCAAGCCTCTTCATGTCCGAAGACTGCAAAAGGCTTTGAGGGACTGGGTCACAAACCCTGGTCTTTTTAATCAGCCTCTCACTTCTTTACCAGTCAGTAGCATTCCAATCTATAAATTACCAGAAGGGTCCCCTGCTTGGCTGGGAATATCCTGCCCTAGTTACGAAAGGAATAGTAATACCAGGGAGCCTCACTTGAAGATTCCAAAATGTGTTGCCACCACATGCGTGCAAAGTGTGGGTGCGGGCAAATCTGATGTGGTAGGAAACTTAGCGCTGCAGAGTGGCAATGAACCAAGACTCTGGCAAGGTCACCACACTACAGAGAGCGAACACAGCCTTTCCCCTGCTGACCTTGGCTCTCCAGCTTCACCAAAGGAAAACACTGAGACTCTAGATGCTGCGGCTGCTCTGTCAGTTGCCGAATGCGTGGAACGTATGGTTCCCTCCCTGCCCAAAAGTGACTTGAATGAGGTAAAGGAGTTACTGAAAACGAACAAGAAGCTGGCAAAGATGATTGGTCACATTTTTGAGATGAATGACGAGGACCCTCGCAAAGAGGAGGAGATTAGGAAATACAGTGCAATATATGGCAGATTTGACTCGAAAAGAAAGGATGGCAAACATCTCACCCTTCATGAGGTAAAAATAACTGAGTCTGGAATGAGCTTTCCCCGTTACCATCCCCCTTTTTAGATGGTAGGATGCTGTTTTCCTATGGACACTTGTTTCACTTCCTATTATATAATGAGAAGAGTGTGTGTGTGTCTGTGCAAGTCAGCACTGCCACTGAGTTATGGGATGAAATAGGAAACCTTTCCTGTGTTTCAGAGTAGCAGTCGTGTTAGTCTGTATCCGCAAAAAGAAAAGGAGTACTTGTGGCACCTTAGAGACTAATAAATTTGTTAGTCTCTAAAGTGCCACAAGTACTCCTGTTCTTTTTCCTGTGTTTGTATGTGTTTGCATTAGTGATTTAAAATGCACATCTTCCGAGATCTATTTCAGAGAGACTTAGAAGACATGAACAAATAGAAATGAACAGATCAACCCTTTAAACAGCAAATCGTTGTTATACAAAGGCTTCTAAAGGCTGGGCCTCTCTCCAGACCAGTCTTGCCTTTCTGTACCTCTTTCCACTTTTAGAGAGCAAACAAGTCTCCTCTGTATATATTTGAAACTGCTTGTTTCAGGTGACCTTGTTACCTGGTTTGATTAATACAGCTCCACTGCCTTCCCTCTGCTCTAGGCCTCACTGTGTAGCTGGTGTGAGGCAGAGGGAATTCTGCAGACAAGAGCCCACAAGACCTAGTTATTCTCTGGATTGGGTTCGAGATTAGTTGTAAAACCTTTGCATTTCCTTGGGCCCAGTACAGGTAATCTGGGGTGATTGCCTAGGCTGTAAAAAGTATGTGCTGTTGTCATCTGCAGGGGTGGAGGATAGCCCCAGTGAAGAGTAGGCTCTGACCTGAGGGCTTGTCCTTGGATGCCTGAAGAATAGCAGAGTTGCTTACATACCTTGCTTTAAACATACACACGCATGTACTCCTTTTTCATTCTAGCCTTCTTTCTGGAAGCTAATAACTGTATATGTTGTAATGCAATAGGGTTGTCTCTATTGGGAATTGGTGTTTTAGTGCTCAAGTAGGGTACTACAGAAGAATAAACATAAACTAAAGCAGTGCCAGATAAGTGTTGATATAATGAATGCTGCATCACCACTTGACAGTTAAGTGATTGCAACATTTCAGTCTGATTTGAGATTTGTCATGAGGTGTACTTCCCAAAAGGAAGGGCTATGTTCACATTATAGGCGTGTCAAAGAAGCTTACTGGTTTTACACTTGTTTTCATTTCTGTAACTTAAAATGACAATTTAAAAAGAAGTTTTTGTAGGTGTGTCATCCATAATGTAAACTAGACCCTCTTGGTGTTTTGGAAAAAAACACCAAGCTCAGTTAAAATTAATATTTACTTTTAAGAAGCAATTGCACATACCCAGTTGTGATGGGTTGGAATACAGAACCCCCCTTGGGAGCTGCCACCTAATGTGCCAAGACTACTTCTACCCCTCCCTTCCCTGCCAGCTCGGAACCCCAGCACCCTGTTTTGCTGAGCCAGACACTCCCATCTGCTCCAACACAGACCCAGGGTCTGAATTACTTGCCCCAAAGCTGCAGGTTTACCTGAAAGCAGCTAACAGAAGTGTTCCTGTCTTTAACACTCAGATGCCCAACTCCCAATGGGGTCTAAACCCAAATAAATCCGTTTTACCCTGTATAAACCTTATGCAGGGAAAACTCATAAATTGTTCGCCCTCTATAACACTGACAGAGAGATGCACAGTTGTTTGCTCCCCCAGGTATTAATACATACTCTGAGTTAATTAATAAGTAAAAGGTGATTTTATTAAATACAGAAAGTAGGATTTAAGTGGTTCCAAGTAGTAACAGACAGAATAAAGTAAGTCACCAAGCAAAATAAAATAAAATGCGCAAATCTATGTCTAATCAAACTGAATACAGATAATCTCACCCTCAGAGATGCTTCAGTAAATTTTTTCCTCTGACTGGATACCTTCCAGGCCTGGGCACAATTCTTTCCCCTGATACAGCTCTTGTTCCAACTCAGGTGGTAGCTAGGGGATTCTTCATGATGGCTCCTCTTCCCCCTTTATTCTGTTCTGCCCCTTTATATATCTTTTGCATAAGGCGGGAATCCTTTGTCCCTCTCTGGGTTCCCATCCCCAATTTTTCTCAATGGACAGACACCAGGTTAAAAATGGATTCCAGTTCAGGTGACATGATCACATGTCACTGCAAAACTTCATTGCCCACTTGCCAGCACACACGTATACAGGAAGACTTATAGGTAAAACACACCCATCTGCAGACAATTGTCCTGGTTAATTGGAGTCCTCAAGATTCCACACCCCCATTAATGGCCCACACTTTGCATAATTACAATAGGCCCTCAGAGTTGTATTTCATATTTCTAGTTTCAGATACAAGAGTGGTACATTTATACAAATAGGATGATTACACTCAGTAGATTATAAGCTTTGTAATGATACCTTACAAAAGACCTTTTGCATGAAGCGTATTCCGGTTACATTATATTAACTCATTAACATATTTTTATAAAACCATATAGACTGCAACGTCACACCAGTAATAACTTCTCATAGGGATTTTTACTACATATTGGTGATACATTTTGATGAAACTTGTGGCGATTTGGCCACGTGTCTAACATGCCCATTTAGCAGTGCAATTCCTACTTGTGCACTACATTGAAAATGCATAGCTCAGTGTTATGAGGTCATCCAACATACAGATGCAAATCCTGTCCTGTTACTTTATGACTGCAGGCCAAGTGCAGTCTCAGTGCACCGGTGTTGGAGACAGAATTTGAAGAGTCCCTGCCAGGCATGTGCAATCCCTGCAGGTTCTGGGAGATCTGTGTACATTGCTGCACAGTCAGGATTTGGGGCCGGGTGGATCCTCAGTGACCCTTCATTCTCTTCCCTCTCATAGAATAGAGGCACACAAGGCTTGCAGACTCTACTCTAGCCTTCTGTCTGGAGTAGCAGCTGCAGAGAGGCGTTGAAGCCTGGGAAGGGGATTCTTCCTGTGGAGAATTCCCCATCATCCAGCTGAGTTTCTTGGGTTGAATATTGAGGAGAGGATTTGTCCCATACTGAACATTAAGTTGTCTTGTGAGTGCATGGCTCTGAAGGAGCTGCTACAACAAATGATGTGGTTGCATGTTGACACTACAAGCTAAACAGAATGCTGAAGAATTGCAGAGAGGCAGGATTCACTCCTTTCTGTTAATATATAATAATAGGGAGACCAGGTGGGTGAGGTGATATCTTTTATTGGACTAACGTCTGTTGGTTAGAGAGAGAAGCTTTCAAGCTTACACAGAGCTCCTCTTCAGACCTCTCATTCTTTACCATGTCAGGTGCACTTTCAAAAGTGCTGTGCAGTCAGTAGAAGCCAGAGAGAGGTGTGGACTTATTGGGGTTTTTTTAATCATGACTATCTACAAAGGAAAAAAGAAAAAAACTAAAACCAACATTGACTTAATGTTAAGGTCTGACATAAAACCCTCAGAACAAGGAAGTTCTGAGTTAATATATTAAAACACTGTCTTTAACCTATCCCATTGTCTCAGTATTGCACAGGTTTCCAAATATGGGGCTACGAGACTGAGGCACAATGGATTGGATTAAAGGAAGCTTGTTTTGGCCATACCCTGGAATTTGGTGGCTCTTAGGTGTTTGATTCAGCTCCGTTTTACAAATGTAACTTTGTGTATTTAATATTTTGGTGTTTGTATGACTACGTGTAAAACACAAGAAAATTATGGGGTGAAGAAAACACGGGAATAGCAAAAATGAGTAGTATATGTTGTCTGACTTCACTTAAATTATTTACTTTTTTTGACTTATAGGAGCTGGGGGAGAGACTTTATATTTAATTTTCTCTGTCTGTGTGGCAGGGGAATCTTCTAACTCTGTTGATGGAAATGTATACTTAATTGGAATGGTTGCTAGAAATCCCTGCTTTTTACAATTAGAATTCCCAGGAAGGGATTCTCATTTTGTGGCACACAGCACTGAATTTTTCTACCTGCTAGCTGCAGTCTGCTGCCTATTGAAAAGGGAGGAAGCCATGACCTGTACTTCTGGCTCAATAAGGCTGGGTTTGCAGTGATCATGGAGAAACTGACTAAGAGAAGAAAGAAAAACAAACCTCCCCCCCCCCCCCCCAAAAAAAACAAACAAACCACCAAATAGTTGGCTATCCTTCAGTATTATGATAAAGCACTTGCCAGGAGTAAACAAAAGTGTTCGTTATCTTTTTTTATTATTGCAACCTTCTAAGACTATATCCAGTTATGAAGTAATGTGAATTGTTATGCAAGTGTACAGTATGAATAACATACTGATGCTGAAGTAGTAAGCATTGTGTGTGAAGAATGATCCTCAAAGGATATCTAAAACATAGTAAATGAAAAGCAATATACAGAGATTAACACTTGAATATCAGTTTTTATATGAGTGTTGTATTCATAAATCTCTTGCCTTTCCATTTATTTGTTTTGCAGTAATCTTTCTGTAAAAGAATATATAGGATGGGTTTCTTTTTTATTTCTTTTTTTTTTAAATCACCCCTTGAGTTTTCTGGTCTGCTAGGCAACTGTCTTATTCATGATTTTAATACAGTCTGCTGTGTTGACAATATATAGTAACTGCAGGATAAAATGGGTCTGATCCTGTCACTCTAGTGCATCTGACTTCAGTAAGCGGTTTGGTCTTTCAGTGACTGTAGGATCAAACAATAGATGTAGTTTATCTATTAAGTATATGTAGTGCAGTAACTACTAGGCCAGAATGCCTCTCCTGGGTCTTCAAGTCTATATTTTAAATAGTGTAGTTTAGTGTAAATTCACACCGAGTACATGAAATATGCTTAAGAAATATAATTATGAACAGTAGTTACTTCTGAGGTCATATAATCATAGAATATCAGGGTTGGAAGGGACCTCAGGAGGTCATTTAGTCCAACCCCCTGCTCAAAGCAAGACCAATCCCCAGACAGATTTTTGCCCCAGATCCCTAAATGGCCCCCTCAAGGATTGAACTCACAACCCTGGGTTTAGCAGGCCAATGGGTTACCTAGGGAGGTGGTGGAATCTCCTTCCTTAGAGGTTTTTAAGGTCAGGCTTGACAAAGCCCTGGCTGGAATGATTTAGTTGAGGACTGGTCCACTTCTTAATATTCTTTAAATCCACAAAACAGGCCACGTCACAAACTCTAATTGAATTGAAGATAATTTTTAAGGTATATTTCCAAAGAACTTCCAACTGAAGCCAATAAACTTGTCTGATAAATAAAAAGTTTGTGACCAGTTTCATCCTTTAAGGCAATTTTTTTTTTAAAAAAAGTCTGCTTACGAAGGGGTCTTCATGAGAGATGTGGGGATGGCTTCCTAGATACCAAGGTATAAAGCACGGGAGGGGAGGAGCGGGTGACAAGTTGTTCATAGTTTTTGCCAATGCTTCAGTGTAATTGCAAGCCTACTGTCCTGCTCCCAGGGTCATACAGATAATATTGGATGCAGCCCACATAACACATTGTGGGCCTCATATGTGGCCCAAAATGGTAAATAGGTTGAGAACCACTGCCCTACATGATTTCATAGCAGTAGTGAAACTGACTTGAGCCTTGTTAATTTCGTTTTGCTGCTTTGTAAAGCTATGGGCAGCCTCAGACACACTAGGATGGTGTCCCAGCAGGCTCAGGAAGACATCACTGCATTGGTTTAGATTTGATTTGCATTCAGATATAATTTTCACAAGTATAAGGGTGAGAAACATACTTTTTTATAAGACCGTTTACATTCTGCAGAAACTGATGGCTTACACGTCATTCATCAGGGAAATCTTCCTACGCACCACTGTCAAGTGGATTTTTCAAGCCTTGTGCATGTTCTTCTGCACTGGCATTTATAAAAAATAATCTTTGGGAGCCAAATCTTTGAACATTAGGAGGTGCTGTTTCATACTGGGGTTTAGTTAACATTGGGGTGAGGAAAAGGTAGCTTACATCAGAGAGAGTTATAATAAACACTTTAAAGAACACTAAATGTATCTACCATATTTATGTATCTTTATAACTGAGGCAAGTATCTGGGAAAGGATGAGTATTCACAATTTGAGGAAATCCTCCAGATTCATTATAAAATTATAAGTAATGTGACTCAGTGTTGAAATCTGTCATCATGTCACACAATTGGATACTTTTACAAGGGTCAATAGGTGATGTTTTGAGGAAGTCAAGAATATTTTTGTGTGTTTAACTTCCAGCTAACAGTTAATGAAGCAGCCGCTCAGCTGTGTGTTAAAGATAATGCATTGTTAACCAGGAGAGATGAACTCTTTGCGCTGGCTCGGCAGATCTCTCGAGAAGTTACATACAAGTACACTTACAGGACCACCAAGTAAGCTTTAATAAACTCAGGGGAACTTTATTTTCTATGAAGTAATCCGTTTAATAGAATTTTTTGTGAAGCATTAGAAATCTCTTTTCATTCTTCCTCCTCTGCAGCTAGCAAAATGTTTACATTAGGCGGGAGGGAGCACATACATATGGAAAATAGAAATCATCATTAATACCGTGTAAACCATGGAACCTTTCATATTGTTACAATCACTTTTATTGGCATGGAGCTATTTTAATCCTTTCACCAGCCTTTTGGTTCTCCAGATTCAATAACTGTGTATACAATACCCTTCAATATACCATCTCTAAGAAGCAAGCATTTTAAATTTTGAGTCATTTGTTATTTCAAGGTTAATATAAATCGTCAGGGCTTAAACAGCCTACCTAGAGCATGTATGAAAGACAAAGGTAGTCAAGGGTAGTTTATAAACACTTGTTTTAAAAATTAATAATTTGGGACCAAATTTAAATGGACAATGTCCCTTTTTAAAATAGTTATCAAATCAAGCAGCGGAAAACAGGATACGTGTTTATATCAGGTTATTGTCTGTGTATTACAGAATAAATGCATTTTACAAAACATGTCCATAGATATGACTAATATTTTTCAGTATGTTCTATATATTACTATCAAAAGTTGATATCTCTTGGATATTACACACAGTGTTGAAAATATATTTTTCATATGTTTTCAGGAATTTTTTAAGAATATTGTTTAATATGCATGCCCGACTGTGCTAGCGTCTTCTCCCATCTTGGGTAACAGACGCCAAAGGGCATTTTGTCTTAAAGATCATGCTGGAACTTTCTGCTTTAAGGTGAAATTCATCTCTGTTCAAAACACCAGCACATAGGCCTACGTACTGCTTTATTGAGGACTTAAGTGATGCATGCACCTTCTGCTACTCCTCTGCACAGGGCTGAGTTTCTACCTAATTTGGGTTAATTTATTGGGGGGGGCTTTTTTTTGTCCCACTGCATGATCTTTTCTGTTTTTGCCCCAATTCCATTCCCCTTGTTTTCCTCCAATAATGCCCTTTCTACCTAACAGCTGATCAGCACAAACAGTAGGCCTTTCAGCTCTGTCACCTCATCGTGTTGACCAGGCTTTCTTGCCCTTAGTTGAGTTTCAACTGCTTTCCTGTCTAAGTGCCCAATCCTGCAAATCCTTGCTTGCCGAGTACTCCAAATGACTTCCACTGTATCAGTTGGGTGGTTAAGAGTTGCAGGATGGGGCCCTAAATTAATGTTTTCCCCCACTCATTGGGTCATATTCACCCTTGATTTTAATGGTGTTGAATCTAGTGGGTTATAGCAGAGATAAATTTGTCTCTCTTTTTATATGTAAAGACAGGATATTTATATTGTTTATCAATATTGTGTGTTTTTTTTTCCTTCTAGATCTAAATGTGGAGATAGAGATGAACTGTCACCAAAGAGAATTAAGCTAGAGGTATGATATTGTGACTCCTACATGCCAAGTTTTACATTAAAAAAATTGATTTGCCCCGAAGTTAGAGAACCTGTTAAAAGAAATAGTTTAGAGAGCACTTGATATGCTGATGGCTTACGATTTGTTGATGGCTTACAATTTTGTATAGCAGTATCCATTTTGTTTGTGATAACGTTCTTCCTTTTTGGACCAGGGATCTGTGTGTGGAGAGGGGGAAAATACTAGGTGGAGTAGGGGAAGAGGGACTGGAGAATAGCACTGTTGGGGCAGAGCTGACATAGATGTATGGCCACCGCTGTGCAGAGGGCTTGCTTCAGATCCCAAGGGATATTCAGGCTTTTTCTGCAGTCTCTGTGATTTGGGCCATGAGATTGGGAGACAAATCCTGCCCACCCCTGAGAGACCAATGTGGGGGAAGCTATCAGAGGTTCCTCATGGAGATTTCCTTCCATTGAACTCAATTGTCTTGTGTGTTTTTTATGTTGTTTTTCTGTGG
Organism: Malaclemys terrapin pileata; assembly: GCF_027887155.1. Classification (NCBI taxonomy): domain Eukaryota; kingdom Metazoa; phylum Chordata; order Testudines; family Emydidae; genus Malaclemys; species Malaclemys terrapin. Next base: position 28,913,939 of record NC_071515.1, on the reverse strand, counting down.
CTCAGGGAAATTCTTATAAGGCTCTGACATAGTTCTGTAAACTTAGAAAATAATTTTTACTTTTAATTAGGCACCTCTGTCATAGTATTAATATTAATTTAGGAAAAATAAATACCAAATAGATTACTCAGATACTTGTTGTTTGTATCCTATTTTTTAATTTTTAAAAAAGTTAAATATATAGAAAGTGTATTGGACTGGTTTTCTTTAGATTATAAAAACATAGGCCAGAATTCTGCCCTGTGATCCCCATGGAACATCTAGTCCAAGTATTCTGCTTTCCATGTGTGAGTGGGACTCTTCCCATTGGAAAATGTACTGCAAGCTCTAGGCAATATCCTCCCATCCGTTTTTTTTCTTGTAGGGCCCAATTGCACTGAAGTCAGTGGGAGTCTTTCCATTGACTTCAATGGGCTTTGGATCAAATCCAAAATGCAGAACTCTCTGTTGATTTCATTGAGAGTTTTGCATAGGAATTGATGGCAGGATATGGGTCATATGTGCCTATAACTAAATCACCAAAACTGTCAATAAGTGAGAAATCAATTGCAAATGAAAATGTATCTATCAGCGCGCGCGCACACACACACACACACACACAAATTCACATCTACACACAACTTTCATTAAACATAAGTTCTATTGGAAATTCTTTGTTAAGAGGAAATATTCTCAAGGTCAGACTGACAGCATATGCAGTACCTTAAGGATTACTTAAAGTCTTAAGTATCTTAAGTTTCTGTGCTGGAAAGTAAATTAAGTCCATTTTAAATAGCTCATTACATAGATATGGATAAGTATCCAATATGATTGGCTCATCTTCTTTTATGATATTTTTTTTTAACTGATTAGCCTTTTCACTGCTGCTTGGGTATCATCTGATGCAGCTACAATTCTCCTTATATCATCTACTAAAATAAATGGTATAGTACGTTACGATGTGCTAAGTATGGGTCTGCATTATAATAGCATGTAACATGGAGGTATGTGGTATGTTCTTCATCATGTAATTGTAATGTAAGGGTTTGCAATACACTGAAATAGCACTTTTTTCATATTTAATTCCTTCATTGAGGAATGATATGTCATTTGTAAAATCTACTATTTCAAAGTAGTGCAAGGATTTACATTTGTTATCTAAGCAACGGCCAGTCTCATGTGGCAAATACTCAAACAAGTGCATTTTTTCTCCTTGAAAATGAGAAGTTAGTTTGAAAGCCAGATATAAATAAAAGCATTTTTAAAATTTAGTCATATTGCAGCCTGGTCATTTTGTTGTGCAACACATGGATTACAGCCCTGGACAGCATTTAAAATATATACAGTAATTTGAATTATGTAAATGTGTGCTCTGAAGGTTTACTCACAGCTCCCATGCCAGTAATTCTGTGTTTGTGTTGGGATTCACTTTGACCTGTCTTGGCTTTTTAGTATTATAAACCCAGAATTTAGAGCTAGGAAAAGCCCTATTGAGTCATCTACACCATCACTATCCATGGCCAATATACAATACTGTGGTTCCCTATAGTATATTCTCCAATGTCTTTTGCCCAATCTAGTTTTAAATTACTCAAGCAGTGGTGCTTCCACTGCTTCTCTTGCTAGATTATTCCACAGTCTGAGATCTCACCATTAGGAATTTTTTTCCTTTGCTCAGTAGCAGTTAACAATGGTTAAGCAACTGAAATGATAAGCCATGAGAGAGTGATTTTTTGGGGGGGAATGAGGGGGAGGATTTTTTTTTTATGGGGGAAAAAAGGAAACATGGAAAAACAGTAGATTTAAGCTGAAACTTTAGGCTGTTCTTTGGAAGGCTGTTGTTTGGGAGAGGAGACTTAAATACCACTAGGAGAAAGTATTCTCGTATTTACAGAGTAGTGAACCTTCAGGCTTTTTGTTCACTGTTTCATTGCAATAGTTCAGAAGAAATATGTTCACTCTTTTTCTACTTATTTTAAAAGGCTAGTAGTTCAATCATGTGATTTCCCCCCCCCCCCTTGAAGAACTGAATGTCCTCAGTCTACAAAATGATATTTTTCTGAATTTTCCTGTTACTGCTGTGCGCTGCAAAACATTGTTTCATTAAAGAGGACATAGTCCCGACTAATACAGAATGACTGACGAAGTGGTGAGGCCCAATTTTACCACCACGTTTTTCTGTATGTTTGGGAGTTCTGTATTATTGTAGATAGCATTTATGTGGCAGGACAGTTATTTCACTTGTGTTAATGAGTTGTGGCTCTAATTTACATTCCAGGTTATATTAATTTTTCAAAAATATATAGTTAGATTGTTTCACTACACATTTCCTTTGCAGGGTTATTTTATTGGGAAAACATCTCTCTCTATTGACCTTTTATTTTTTGTTAGCAGTATTTTTCTAACAAAAGGTAGAAGTATGACAAAACATGGTAGCAAATGTTGTAGAATTCTCTCTCCATACTGGATAGAAATAGTGTCCATCCGTGCTTTTGAAAGTTGTACTGCTGCATCTTCTATCTCTGAATACAGAGAGTGAGGAAGTATGGTGGGTTAGTATTCTGGCTTTTCACTTGTGGAGACATCAGGCCTGATCTTGGCTTTTCTTTTTAAAAGGTAATTTCACTTCTTGCGTGAGGCAGGATTGGAACATTGGAGCGTGATTTGCCATTGCCTTGCCAATTAGGTAGTTGTACCTCTGCAAAGTGCAGTGTGAAAGGCCAATATGCTGACTTAGAAGTGTGTCATACCTCACGTTGCATGGGTGTAAATGACTGCTTTCGGAAACAGGCAAAGTGACCTTTTTAAAAAAGAAAAAAAAAAAAAAAATCTGGGATTTTGCAGGTTAGGCTTGATGTAGGTGTACCAGCAGGGCTGTGTGGGCAAAGTTACACATTGCCTGCCTCCAGCCACTCTTGCAAATCCTTCCTCTTCATAAACACTAAATTCACACAAGCATTACAAAGAAACAAAATACCACGAATTACATCAGATTACCTGTAAAAGCCTTTCTCTTCCCCCGTGTGCCCTTCCCTTTTTGTTGGTAGAGTGGGCAGCGAGGCTGTGGGAGTTGAGTGTAGAGAAGAGAGAGATTCTAGGAAAACAGGCTAAAGGAATAGAGGGAGTGAGAGAAGGAATGCAGTTACTTGGATGGGAGTTGAGCGTGAATAAAAAGAAAGTGCTGTGGCTCTTAAATTTCTTCTGGAAAAAGAGCAGTAGGGAAGAGTAAAGATGCAAACAGCATTCTCTTCTCCCACTAAGCAGCCATCTCATTCTGTGAAGGCTATGGCGGAGGGGGGACACCACTTATTTTGTCATCTCTGATGAGTCACTGGTAATGCTGCGCAAAGCAATGAGCTGCTGTGGCAGCAACTCAGAAAACAAAACAGGTCACAGGTATATCGCGCAAATGGCCTAGAGAGAGTGGCTACTCGTTCTCATTTCTGCCTTTTTAAATTGTGTGAGAAGAGGTTCGCTTTCCACATATAGTATTGACAGCCAGGAGGGGAAAGAAGAGGAGAATTATAAAGTTATTGCTCTTCCATGTGCTGGTAATAACAAAGGAATCTTCAAGTGAGTGGCAATGTTAAAACAGAGGTGGGGGAGTGGGAGAGCCTGAGACAGCCAAGTTCAAAAAGCTCAGTGGGAGTAGGAGACCCAGAGGGGAATGCGAGACTAAAGAGGAGGCTCAGAGGAAACATCTGCAGTCAGTGCTGGCTCTGGAGAGAGAAGAGGGAAGACAGATGCCCACCTACACCATTGCCAGGCAGGTTGAAAAGAGAACCAAGATCAGAGGTGTGGGGTTTCTCTTTCTCGCCCAATCAAAAGAACAGAAGCACTAAAATCTGCTGTTCATGTAAGAAAAGTGTCATTGGCGGGAAAGAAAGTACACATGTGAGACTGAGAACATCTGCTATAAGAAACCACTTTAAAAACAACCGAGCAGCATGGAAGAAACACATGCGCTGTGTGGAGCAGACCCCTAGTACACAGTAGGGAGGAGGAATGGGGAGAGGCATGCTTAGCTAGGAGTAGGCCATGGACGGATGTCGTACTGAATTGTCTAACCTGCTACCTCTTTCTTAATCATCCATTCCTATATCATAAGTCTTTGTGAACAAAAGAACAGTGTGGTAGGGGCACATCTCAGGAAAGGTGATCCAGAATCCAATTGCCTATTGAAGAAATGTATGTGAGGATAACACAAAGCAGCAGAAACCATATATATTCAGTGGGCCTGCTTTCGAAAAACAGACTTCAATTTTACACTGGCGTACAATTGCTGGTGTAAATTTATGCATGCACGTTTTATACCACTAAATTACATCATTGGTGCTGTTGTACGTCCACATTCAAAATTTCAGCTACATGTACATATGGATGGAAGGCATGCAAAGGCAGAGTGGAGGCCTCTTCTTAAAAATAAAACAAAACTCCCACTCCACAATAAACTAAGGTCTAAGTGTAGAAGTAGCTAGTGTTTTGTAGTGCACTTCCAGCATCTTTCTGTTTCCAGGTGAGGTTTTATGGATAATTTACACTGTTCTAAAGTGGTAAATACTCACTGGATTGTATTTTTCCGTTGGGGAAATTGGGGTGGGGTGTGGTGGGCTAGAGCTGCGTAAAACACTCTGGGCCTGATTCTCCTCTCAAAGAGCGAGAGTAACCTCATTGAAGTGAGTGGAGTTGCACTGTGAGGGGGAAGCAGACCTCCTGACAGCATTCACAGTGACACAGATGTGTCTGGTCACTGTTGCGTAGGCCACTGACTGCACAGGCCTCCCTGTTCACTAGGTATTTCTGTCTTTTTTTTCCCCTTTCCTTTGTTAGTCAGAGGAGGTGTATCATTCTACAGTTTTTTTTCTTCTTCTGGGGATGCTACCTTTCCCTTTCTTAGATTATAAACTCTTTGGGCAGGCACTGTTTTCCTGTGTGTGAGTACCTAGCATGCTATAGGTACTGCCTGTAATCCTCCTAAAAATGTTACTTTGGCACAAGGGGCCTATGATCTTAGTTATGAATTTCATTGTTTTTAGAACCTACTTCTTTCTCCAGCCTGCTCCCTTGATTTAGCTCTCTTCCCTGCTGCATTTTCTTGTGAATAATGATGCATCGCCATTGCTTTACATGAGTTTTGTTTGTACAGCACTAACCTGCATGAATATTTAATCTTGAATCTTGCTACATACAGAAAATGACTGTAATGGAACTTGCAATTTTCCCATGCACAAGAGACGAAGGAGATTTGCAAGTCATAAAAGTTAGAGATGGATAAATAATTTTGGGGGCTTCGCATCCAGGCACCTGGCAGAGCAGAACTGTTCCTTGCAGCATACAAAGTCCATGCTACTTCACTTTTCAGTGGGCAGCTTGTTATGCAGAGAATTTATAAAGATAAGCCACTACCATTTTACAGGGAGACCAGTATAGTTTGTATGTGTCTTTGCAGCATATTGAATTTTGTGGTGGTTTGCCCAATTTTCTAAGCTACTAAATTCTGCTACTGTGTTTTCTGTAAGATAGGCAAGTACATGCATGGCTGTGTATCTAAGATCAGTCTCAAGGTCTTACTCTGCATGTACAGCAAGCCTCATGGATGTTACAGATGCAAATAGTCAAAGTTAGAGCAATAGTCTGCATTTATAACATTGATTTCTTTAAAAAAATCCAAAAAAACCCAAGCTGCTAAATCCAAAAGAAAACCACAAAATACTGGGCCTAATTCTGCTCTGTTACATTGGCTTAGCTCCAGAGTAACTCCATTGAAGTCAGTGGCGTTACTCTGGATTTATACTTGGATGTGTTAGGCGTGGCACAAGCCTCAGAGTCTTAAATCCCAGTTCAAGTTTTTCACCAGAGTTAAAGAATATTCTCTTATAACTCTTATGATACATTGCTTTTTCTTTAAAAGCAAAACAAAATCATATGCCCTGTTTGTTTTTGCTCAACAGGATGGTTTTCCTGATTTCCAGGACACAGTCCAGACACTTTATCAACAAGAGAAAGTGCCACTTGCCTTGGCCAAAGGCAAAAGTGAAGATTTGGCAGCTCTTAATTCCCAGGTAGACAAACCACATGAAACTATCAGCTTTCTACTGAGATGCTGTCTAGAATAATAACAGTTGCTTTCTAGGTTGATTTTGTATAATATTTTGATGACTAAAATCATTACCTCCAGTTTTCAAAGATCACCTGGGCTAGCTGAGATATTATCACTGCTAATATGGGTTTAACTCTTGGAGCTGTTATGACACTCTATAGTTTTATCTTCATTCATTGCAAGGAAGTAAGGATCTCACCTTCTAGGCTTGAGACAAGAGAAGGAATGCACCATCTACTGTTGGGAACAAATGCGATAGTACAGTACATGCCGCACAGAAGTGAAACCCTTTTAAAAATAAAAGTAATATTTCAGTTTGTAAAATATTAACAGAATCCTCAGGTAGACCGTCGATTAAAATACACTTGAAAGCAAACTGTTAGGTAAAGGGAGAAACAATTTTCTATCTGCCAAGACCTAAGGTCAGGGTTCTGTGTTTCTCCTCTAGAACATGATGATATCTAAAGTGGTGTGAGTAAATATAGAACAGGTTCCTTCCCTGCTCTAAATGTCATCAGTTTACTGGAGAACCTAGGATGTGGTCTTCTCCTTTACATTGTCAGCTAATTTGTAGTGTTATCTTTTGAGCACACAGATGTCAGTGGGAGTTGAGGTCGCTTCACATCTCCCAAGAGAGGCTCAGCTCCTTGCAAGAATCCGCTTTCTTTTTTAATAGAGACAATTTGTAATGGAGACACTTATAAAATATCTACAAAGAGAAATCAATGAACTTTACAGTTTGCTAGCATCTGTGGATGCTAATTCTGCATATTTTTGCTTCCCTTTCTATTTGTATGCTTCTGTGTGGCTCTTTGAAACAGACATTTTTTTAACTGGTGATTTTTTTATTTTATTTTATTTTATTTTATTTTTATTTTTTTATTTCCATAAGATATTTAGTCACAGTCTTGAGAACATGATCATATTGAAAGTTAAAATTTTCTTGGCACTAAAGTTGATGACAAACATTTATACACCATTCCCTCCCACATTGCTCTACATTGTTTAATTTCACTCTCTAGAGGTGTATAGGTCTTCTTCATCTTCTAGACAGACATTTCACACCTTTATCCCCCACAAACATACTGTCATCCTACACTTTCACAATGGCAGATTTTTAAACTTGTGTACTGCAATTTCCTAAAATAAAGACTCCAAGATGTCTGGTAAAATCTTGGCATAAGTTTTTAGCAGATGTTGCCATTGCTGTTGGAATATTTTGTAGAGCCATTTATTCCAATAGGGCTAAATTTGATAATTAAGAGACAGATCTTGCATTTGGGAATTTCTCTAAGTGTAGACTGCAGTCCTAGAGTGCAGAAAGTTTGTTCTCCTCAGGTAAGAACTAAGAAATATCATGTAGACCGGCTAAAAGAGAACACATGTTTTTATGCACTTTGAATGACACTGTGTTCCATTGCTTTAGTGGGTGCAAAAATATTTTGTTTGCTTGATAGTTTTGAGGTAGCTGTAAAGCACACATGTACATATGAGCCAACAAAGAACTATATCTAGACTGCTTGCTTTATTACCGGCTGGTATTATTTTTTTCCTGTACAACAACATCCATATATATATATTCTTGCTTTATTTGCAGTCTGAAAAGGTGATGGCAAAACAGATGGAGTTTCTTTGTAACCAAGCAGGGTTAGAGAGACTACAACACTCAGAGAGACGCCTTTCCACAGGGTACTACAGACAAAGCTCAGAAGAGCACAGCCCCAATGGCATGACGTTAGATAATGCGGATGGACAAGGTATAGTAGCTTCCAGGCATGATATTGCTGCCACCCAATTTGTCTGGTGTTATGCAATCATTATTAGTACTGATGTTATTCATATAGCATCAGCAGTGTGGAGGAAGCTAAGCAGACAAGTAAAGACAAGATCCCTGCCTGGAAGAGCTTACAGTCAAAATCAGTGTTTCTCAACTACGGGTACACGTACCCCTGTGGGTACACAGAGGACTTGGAGGGGGTAGTCAACTCATCTAGATCAGTGTTTCTCAACCTGGGGGTTGTGACTCCCTGGAAGGTCATGGGATGGGTTTAGAGGGATCACAAGTGCAGGGCTGGTCGTAGGGGGTGGCAAGCAGGGCAGTTGCCTGAGGCCCCATGCTACAGGGGGCCCTGCAAAGCTAAGTTACATGCTTGGGCTTGGGCTTGAGCCCTGCCACCCGGGACTCTGGCTTCAGACAAGGCTCACAAGTGAAAAACAGGCTCAAGTATCACACAAAAATGTAGGTACAATATTTATATTGCAATCAGTTTATTTTATAATTATATGGTAAAAATGAGAGAGTAAGCAGTTTTTCAGTAATAGTGTGCTGCAACACTTTGTATTTTTGTCTCATTTTGTAAGCAAATAGTTTTTAAGTGAAGCAAAACTTGGGGGTACACAAGACCGATCAGACTCCTGAAAGGGGTACAGTAGTCTGGAAAGTTTGAAAACCACTGGTCTAAATGATACAACCAGATATAGAGCCAGATTCTGCTCATAACTCTAGGGAAACCCCATTGACTTCAGTGGAGATGTTCTATATGTAGACTTTTGTAACTGGGACCTCTGCAGCACGTGGGTGAGGGTCACTCACTATCTGGGTATGTCTCAATTGTTTCCCTGCCACTACAGGAGCCTTGGGCATCGGGGCACTTTGGTCTCTTCTATTCTCTGCTGTGGCACATGATAGTCTAGTCACTTGTGGGCTGTGATACTTTGGTCTAACTTTGATTGTTAGCTTTAATATGTTGGTGGCCTGTAGTATGCAGGAGGTCAGATTAGATGACTTGATGGTACCTTCTGGCCTTAAATTCTATGACTGACGCAGCGCAACGTGGAAGGGAAAGTTGGATCTTGAAGTGTTTTTGAGCAAAATGAGGGATTGATGCTCAGCCATACCAAATCTGTAGCAGCACTAGCAGCCTGGAGAGGAAGAGAGGTCATCTGCAAATCAGCATTTTACGTACTAGAAATCTCTCCTGAATGGTTGAAATCTAGAATGTTTTTTCACTGATCAAATGGTGGTGTCTTTTTTTTTTTTTTTTTAGCCTTAATTTTGATTTCTAGCATTGCTTTGATTCATACTTAATATTGAATATTTCAGTATTGACCTCTTTCAGGTGAGAGGCCCCTGAATCTCCGAATGTCAAATCTGCAAAATAGACAGTTGCAACACATTTCGCTAGATGGAGAGCAGCACGTAGGAAAACCTCTGTGCAGTGACCTGATCCGACTTTACTCCAGTGGTGAGGCAAAGTCTCAGCCCTCAGGTAAGAGTTATCCATTGCAAAGCACCACAAATTGCCCCGTAACATCCATTCACAGGTGGCTTTCAGAAAGTTTGTGGGGAGCCACACACCTACTTATCCCTTTCAAAGAAGAATTTAGTTCCTAAACACCATCTGCAGATTGATACCTTGAAACCAAGCTGCAACTGAAACCTCTGAATGACTTGTTAATCTAGAAACATACCGAACATTTGATGAGAGATTTAAGTATTGCCATGTTTTCAGTTATGCTTTGGGCAGTAGATGCAATAACTAGTCACACATAAGACAGGAGTCTTGGGACCCATCTACACAGACAAAACAGCCAAGCAGAACAACTGCTGTTAAACTCTCTTGTGGCGGAACATGGTTGTAACATGATCTGGCTCAGTCTGTGTGAGTGGGACCAAATGATATTCCAAACAGACTTTCTGAGGCCGTGGCTACACTTGCAAGTTACAGCGCTGTAAAGCCTCCCCCAGTGCTGTAACTCACTCCCCGTCCACACTGGCGGGGCACTTGCAGCGCTATATCTCCCTGGGTACACCGCTGCAGGTACTCCACATCTCCGAGAGGAATAAGAGCTGCAGTGGAGTGGCTACGACTCACAGGTGTGAGTGTAAACGCTTGCAGCGCTGTACTAATCACCTTGTCAAGTGGCCAATCCTCTCCATTGTTGTGACCGGCTGCAGGAATGCGGAAGTGCCGGTTTCAAAGCTCGTACCACAGAGAAAAGCAAACAATTTGCAGCTTGCTTTGAGTGAGTAAATGAATCAGCAGGGGGCCAGGAGTTCGGAACTTGCAAAATAGCTGACATGCTCCAAAAAGCACTCTCTCCCCCCACACTCCCTGTCACAATCCACCTCACGCCCTCGTTTTGAAAAGCACGTTGCAACCACATGAATGCTGGGATAGCTGCCCATAATGCACCGCTCCCAACACAGCTGCAAATGTTACAAGTGTGGCCACACTACTGCGCTGGCAGCTGTCAGTGTGGACAGACTACAGTGCTTTTCCCTACACAGCTGTACGAAGACAGGTTTACCTCACAGCGCTGTACAGCTGCAAGTGTAACCAAGGCCTGAAAAGGTGCCTTCAACTCTTTTTTATAAAGATTTAGCCCCATCTCTCTGGGTTGGACCAAACCATTTTAGAACCTGGTTCAGCCACAGCAGAGTTTCTGTTGTTTTGACTCTGTAGACTGGGCTTTTAAGTGTTTCTGCTAGCCTTTCTATGCAGTGACTTGTGGTCACTGTTTCCCCCTGTTTAACACAGGCACACAGGAAAAATCTCGAATGCTGTTAAGAATATTTATTTCTACTTCCACTATGAAGTCTGAATTGGATGTGCTTTGGCAAAGTATTTTACATATAAAATTGGTGCATTGGCATAATATCAAGAGCAGTCTTGAGACTCTTCTCCCTCAAGGTTTAGGAATAATATTGAGATGTTTCAAGGTGTATGGTAGCGGTTCCTCTTAAGACTGTTGTGCTGTTTGAGCACTTGGCAGAATGCTGTGTCTATCCTATCCTAACCTGGGCCCAAGCCCTCCCTATTGCAACCTGCTGCCTGTAACAAGGGTCTGTGTGGCTGGAGGACCTTCTAGTCCATGGTCTTCCCACACCCAGGAATGTTCCACATGCTCATGCAGAGAGCAATACTGCTGAGCTCTGCTTCCTGGTGAATGGGGGGTTATAGAGAAGTATCTCCGTGGCTTCTTCCATATTTTGATAGTGGAACTGTGGTGGTTCTGATATAGTTCAGGGCAGATATGCCTTAGGAGGAGGGTGGGGCAGAATCTTGTCTTCTGTGAATGTTGATATGTCATCAGCATCTATGTCAGGGGTAGGCAATCTTTCAGAAGTGGTGTGCCGAGTCTTCATTTATTCACTTTAATTTAAGGTTTCGCATGCCGGTAATACATGTTAACGTTCTTTAGACGGTCTCTCTCTATAAGTCTATATTATATAACTAAATTATTGTTGTATATAAAGTAAACAAGGTTTTCAAAATGTTTAAGAAGCTTCCTTTAAAATTAAATTAAAATGCTGATCTTACGCCGCCAGCCTGCTCAGCCCGCTTCCAGCCTGGGGTTCTGTTCACCTAGGCCTGCAGTGGGCTGTAAGGGGCGAGTTGAGGTCAGGGCAGAGGGCTGGGGGGTGTGGGGGTGCAGGGCAGAAGGCTGGGTGTTGAGGGAAGTCAGGGCAGAGGGCTGGGGGGGGTGCAGGGCAGAGGGCTGGGTGTTGGGGGGGTGCAGGGCAGAGGGCTGGGGGTGTGTGGGGAGGTCAGGGAAGAGGGCTGGAGGGTGTGTGGGGGTGCAGGGCAGAAGCCTGGGTGTTGGGGGGAGGTCAGGGCAGAGGGCTGGGGGGGGGGGGTGCAGGGCAGAGGGCTGGGTGTTGGGGGGGTGCAGGGCAGAGGGCTGGGGGTGTGTGGGGAGGTCAGGGAAGAGGGCTGGAGGGTGTGTGGGGGTGCAGGGCAGAAGCCTGGGTGTTGGGGGGAGGTTAGGGCAGAGGGCTGGGGGTGGGCGGTGCAGGGCAGAAGGCTGGGGTGCTCGGCTCGTGGGGGTGCTCCCAGCCCCCTGTCCTGAGCGGCTCATGGCAGGGGGCTGGGAGGGATATACCCTGTTCCACCCCCTCCCCCCAGGCCCGTCCCTACCTCTCTCTGCCTCCTCTATGGAGCAGCGAGCACGCTGCCGCTCAGCTCTGCTCCGCTACCCCTCCCCCTCCCCCTCGCCGAGAGGGAGGAGGAGGAGGGGCCGGAATGCACCACGTTGTGGGAAGAAATGGGGGGAGGGAACTTGGCTGCCGCAGGACCAAGCTTCTGCCTCCTGTCCCCGCAGGGGAGAGCGGTGGGTGGGGGGGCTGAGTGGGGCGGGGGGCTGGGACCCCCCCTGCACCGCTCTCCCCTGCAGGGGCAGGAGGCAGAGGCTTGGTCCTGCGGCAGCCAAGTTTCCCTCCTCCCCTGCTTCTTCCCCCAGCTTGGTGCATTCCGGCCCCTCCTCCTCTCAGTGGGCAGCAACGTGCCACTCAAATTTGGCTCGGCACGCGTGCCGTAGGTTACCGACCCCTGATCTATGTAGTTCAGTGGGCATTTTCTTAGGGTAAACACAGAAAACATTTATTTCAACACAATATTTATTAACCGCTCCTCTTCCTCTCCCCCCCCCTTTTTTTTTTTTTTTTTTTTTTTTTTTTTTTTGCAGAAGGCCTTGGTATTTTAAAAGACTTTCCCCACTCAGCTTTTAACAACATAGAAAGGAAGGTCATAAAAACAGAACCTGAAGATACAAGATAGTCATCCTACTCTAGAAAATGGCATCAGAATAAAGAATAAATCTTTAGAAGAGAAACAAACAAGCCTTAATAACCAGCGTTGCCTCATTCAAATAAGAGATTTCATAGCCAAAGCCTAAGAACTGGTACAGTAGTCTGTGGAGACTGAAAAACAAAAGACACTGCAATCTAAAACAGTAATACAGGTGGATACACATTCCTGTAATGTGGTTTTATAATGTGGAAAGGTTCACAAATTAATATTGTGAGCCTCCTTTATTTAAGAATGTATTATGTATTTGTATAACTTATCAAAGTAAATCTAGATGTTGGGACACGTATTGAGTCCAGTAGATGTGGCTACAGTTCATTTTACTTGAAATTTCAGTGTCTACTTTAAATGTATCTAGCATAGATATGATTGTTATACATTTGAGTTAAAAATCCTTGGGAGAAAGTGTAAGAAAAACGTAGAGTGACACAACTAACAGCAAATTTGCAATGGTATTTGTAGGGAAAAATAGCAAATACATAAAATATTTCATGGTTTAAAATGTCACGTGGATATAGCATTTGATAAACCTGATCCTGTATTATAGCAGACACATTTGACACTTATTAATGTTATTTTAATGGTTTCAGCCTGTATGTAATACATTTACAGTATATACCTATCCACTACATGGGAATGGTGAATAGGAAAATATCAGCCAGAATATGGGAGCATCCTACTTATTGGCTCCAATTTCATCAGACAGAACAATCCATTCAGATACTGTGTAGCTAAACCAGGGCTCATATGCTCTCATTTGGGAGGGAACTCAGAACACTAGACATTATGGACAGAATGGCAAAAGTTGTGCTTCAGACACTTAGAACATTTTGGAGTTCTCTGTGGATGTTAAAGACAAAATGCGTCATAAGTGTGGCAAAGATGGAAAATGCAGGATTCATGCATCAGTATTGAAAAGGTTATATTCAATATCCAGGAACAATAAAATAACAGAGAAGAGGGGGAAGGGGATACATTACTGGTAAATGACCCATTATGAGGTGCTTCCCAACCCACATGATTCTCTGAGTATACCATATACTGTATACAGTATGCCAATATGTTCCCTTGTGTGTTAATTAACATCTGTATTTGTTATTTATTTGACTTTTTTTGTATGTTTTTCATTTTCGCAGATGCCATTTTGTCTAAAGACAAGGAATTAGCTTATAACTTAGGGATTTTGGTATTTAATGTGGTGTGTGTGTGTGTGTGTGTGTATACATCCATAATGTCAGTGTAACTCCTATTGTATAGTTGCATCTCTGCAGTCAAAATAGCTATACACCTTAGTTTTTAATATGATTTTTACCCACAGTGCTCTCTGAGGCGGGGAAGTAAGCCAACAAGTAATGGATAAACTTCCACAGTGAGGTGTGCACTTCATCTGCAGTTTTGCTGTGTCCTAGATATGTAATGATTATTCAATCATAATGTATGTCGTACTGAAATTGTCAACAAAATGTGAGCTGGAATGTCTACACTGCAGTCTCTGATCACTGTAAACCTGTTTCATTATTTTATCACTTTTGATTTATGGAACAAAGCTTTATAGTAGAAACACCAGTAAACAACTTTTTATACTATTAAAACGTTTGTTTTTTTAATGTTTCTTGAATTGTATTGTACTGTCTCACTCCAGAAGAAACTTACTTTGAGTGGAATTTGCAACTTCATTGCTAGAAATAAGAGGTTGAATGTATTGTTATATTTGCTCCTTTATGTTGTGAGAGATAATAGAACGGGTAGTAAGTATGTTTCTTCAGTTTGTAATGTCAGTCATAGCACTGGTTTGTATCTGGGTAGTTCTGTGTACAGTATTACAGTTTGGAAGCTTGTAAAGGTTTGAATTGTACAAGTTTAGTAATAGAAGTTAGCAAGCAACAAGTTTTTAAAGATGCAGGAAACTTCCTTCTGATTTGGTTTTGTTTGTTGTTGTTGTTTTTTTGTCAACATCTAGCATGCCCAAAATCTCTGCTGGACCAAACAAAGTTCTTAAATATATTAAGAGTTTACTGGTCTGGTTTACCATGGGGGAGGGGGAAATAACTCATTTCATTAATCATATTGTTTCATTAGAATACATTTATTTTGTAAACACTAATGTATTACATTTACTAAAATTAAAGTATATAATAGATATTTTTATTTTGAGTTTGTAAATACAGTATGATTCAGTTGTCATCAGTGGGTTAGCTCTAGGATGGTATTTTGGTTTATAGTCCAATGGACCATGTCATTCCCAATATATGAGGCATTTTTTATCATGTTAAATTTGCAGCTGTGTGATAGTTTCAAACCCCCTGGGTACGAAACTGTTTAAGATATTCCCAGATCTCACACACAACTGATAATGGCAAATAGTCTAGCACTCAGTTTTTCCAAGGCAGAGAGTCTTGGCTGACAGCAGTCCTCTGAGGAGAGATGGGCTGGGCCTATTGTGCTGCTCATGAAGAAGAGGCACCATTGCAGATATAGGAGAAGGTTTACTCAGCCTACTCGCTGTGGGGAATTGACGGATTCTGGCTCCCTCAGGATACTTTTGGACCAAAGTCCAGCCTGGCAAATGATGCCTGTTCTTATGCACTTGTTTGTTGCTTAAAAATAAATTTCACCAGGACAACTTTCTCCCCACCTCCCCCTCTTGTTTTTCTTCCTATTTTCCTTTTTTCCAAAACAAGGGGTTAATTTTCCTGGAAGAAGAGTCGTCCAGAAAATTGCAGGGAGGGTGAAGGAGAAGCTTCAAGTGCCCACAGTTGCTGGCAGAAGCCTCTCCCTGGTCTAGTTATGCTCATGTACTTTAATCCTCTTTAAAGGCTGGCATCATGACTGAAAACAGGGACTGCCCGGATGTCTTTAGAAAAGAGTTCTTTCATTTGCTGTAAACTCCCGCAGGCCTCAGTCACCTGGGCAAGTCAAATTGCCAGCAGGCCAGCTGCATGCATGTGTGGCATGCGAGTCCTGCAACACAGTCTCCCCTATGTTGTCACCCTGTCCTTTTATCCTCAACCTCTGCGCGCACACAACTCTAAGAGATACCTCCAGCCAGCTGTCCCATCCGTTATTAGACTGTTCCTATCCGTGGAAGCAGGGACTGTGGCCTTGGCTAGCACTTCAAGTGGTAAGTCTTTATCCTGCTCAACCATTCTGCCACTGTCAGCAGGTGCCTGGGTCAGCAGCCACACTTCACCTCACTTTCTGAAAAGCAGCCTGTTTCTGGGTGGAGGGGGAAGAGTGGGAGGTTGGGTGAGATATAGGGTTGACACAGGAAAGGGGGAGTAGGTTAAGGGATCGACTGCAAGAAGAGGAACAAGCCGGAGGGAAGACTAAAGCATAGAAATAGAAGAACAGAAATGCACTGCAGCTGAGAAAGTATAGACCACTAGTTTTCAGCCTGTGGTCTAGCAGGGGTGACAGATTCTTCCTAAAAGTGCAGTGCCACCATACCCTGGTCCTGCCTCTCCACCTGTCCTGGGCGGGGGGCCTGAGAGCAGCCCTTGGCCCATGTCCCCATCCCACAGGGTCCCAGGCCTGGTGGAGAGTTCACAGATGCCTGCGTGGCTCCTACCCAGACTCAGCTTCTGGTCTGGCTTGGGGGCCGAGCCTCAGAGGTTGAAGAGCTGCAGCCGGACCATGGTAAGAGCTGCCCGAGCAGCTGTGGGGAGCCACAGACCCTCCATCTGTCCTGGGGGGTGGGGACGTGGGCTGGGGGCTGCAGTTGGGGGGCCCCCACCCCAGGCCTGTAGAGGGTCCATGGCTCCCCACAACTGTCCAAGCTCCCTGGGCCATTCTTACCTAGGCCTGGCTGGGTGGGTGGGGCGTTAAGCAAAAAGGAGGCAGGAGGCCAGGCCCCTGGTGAAAAGTGGACGAGCCAGGCCCATCCACTTTCAAAAGTGGGAGGGTCATGACCCCTTGGCCCTCACAGTTCTGGTACCCCTGGCCTGTGGATCCCTTGGGGTTTGTAGACTAAGATTTCCAAAGGGGTCTGCAAATGAAAAAAGGTTGAAAACCACTAGTATAGAACAAGAAATCAGGTGCAAGTCAGAGCAGAGAGGAGCATTTCAAAACAGAACTGGGCAGATGGACTTAGGGAGGAAAACACTGTTCTTCACCTCCTCCCACCAAATAAAACAAAACAAAAAGCAGTGGCCTTGAGAATGGAGAAAACAAGGGAGAGGGGGGGAATGACTGCCAAGAACTAAATACAATTTTCTTCCACCCTATCCTTCACTGTAGCATGCCTGACTTTTTATTCTGAAGGGGACAGGTAGGTGGGAAGGAAGGAAGCAGGTACCCTTTCCTCTCCCCATGAATATGGAAAGCTTGGAAGGAACATATGCTTTGCCATTAATTTAGTACTGCTAGGCTCATTACAGAGAGAGGAAGGCAAACTCTATCCCCTGAAGCTCACAATCTAGACAACATACAAACAAGTGGGAGGTTGTTATGAATGAGAAGAACAGTGGGACTGAGAGAAGTTAACCAGGCAGTTTATTCATCGAGTTTGGTTATTTTTAATGCACACACCAGTCATTAGATGTACTCTTTTCCCTCTTGCTAAGAAGCCTGGCCTAGTGGCTAAACCCCAGATCTGGAGTCAGGAAATCTGGATTATATTTCCTCTTCTCTCATGAACTGCAGGTGTGACCTCGAGTCGGTCCTTAACCTCTTGTTTCTCTGTAATGGGGTTAATACGATATCTAAAGCATCTCAGAGGTGTTGTGAAGCTTAACATTGTTCATAAAAGTGCTTCAAGATCCTTGACTGGAAGGTACTCACTTGAAAACAACAAAACTTAAAAAAAAAAAAAAAAAAACAGCCACCCACCACTGTAGCCTAGCTGCTGGTGTTTAACAATCAACATAAATTCCAGGATGTGACTATCCTGGTGCAAGCAATGAAGTAATTGTAACATAAACTTTGGTTATTGGCCACCTGCTTTAAGTGCTGTTTCCTTATCAGTGAGGTTCTGAATAGGCAATTTATGTGGCTTGAGGGAAGACAATCCAATCACAACCACAGTTTTATTCATAATGATGACTATAGACTTTTCTTTTAACTGCAAAGCCTCATTTCCTTCACTTTTTAAAAATAAAGAAAGCTTGTAATAGAACAGCTGTTCCAGAAATAGTTCCCAGTGCTGAGAAGTTTTCTGGTGACCCAGAGTTAAAAGCCACATGTTTGTTAACATAATGATCTGGGAATTAGTAAGCATTTTGGCTACATTCTGCTACTCTTACTCACCCTGAATAGTATTTTACTCCATGAGTAGTTTCATTGAGCCAATGGGACTGCTCATGGAGTAAGGTTACTAAACTGGATGATGGGTTTTGGAATCTGGTCCTTTCTTCATAGTTGGTTATTATGAGATATTTCAGCATTCAGCTAAATCAGAATTAGAAGGTGCCACTGACTATAGAAGCAATTCTTTCTTTACTCATTGTTATCAGCCTCATGGCATGATAATGCTTTACAAAAAAATGATGCCTTATAGGAAGGGTGGGAATGACACGCATGGAATGGAATCCCTGAGATACAAATGTTTCCTATTCCTTATATGAGGGTTACGCCTAAGAAACCCTCACATGATCTGATAGAGAATTAGGATGGGATGGTTACAGCAGCAGGGCTTTGATAAAGCAGGAATACCTGTATTGTATCAGCTGATAGGGTCTTGCAGCATCTGTGCATTTCTTAAACTACTCACAGAAGGGTTGGTTGGAGCTTAATGTAGCCAATAAGCAGAAAGAAGCTGATAGGTTCACTTGATGGCTCAAACTATAGAGAAGGACTAACCTTTAATCCTTCCTTTAGGTAACACTCCTTACATTGGTTGGGAGATACTAGTCTTTTCTCCATCATTAGTTAGGCTCCAGCCAGACTGCATTGCTGAGCTAACTGTATATCTTCTTAACAGGAAAATAAAGAGAAATAATGTTTGCTTCCTTTCTGCTCTACAGAAGGGTTGAAAAGATGGCATGCTGTGGTGATTCAGTGGGGAAAGGATAAATTCTTCACATACGCCTACTCACCACCATGAAAAAGAACTCTGTGGGCAGAGAAGGAGAAGAATATTAAAGATTACTATTGTCAAGTCCTTTTGGAGGGGAAAGAAAGGAATTCCTAATTGCTTCCTTCATAAGGTATGCTCTCAGGGATCCCTAACCTAACCAATGCAGGAAAAAAAGCAAATGAATAGTTAGGGAGTAGAATGAGTATCCTCCAAGAGAAGCTTTCCCATGCAGCCCTGTTTATGAGTCTTAAACCTGACCTGAAGAAAGTTGCTACTGGAAGTCAGTGTACTTTCTATGGCCCTTCAATCTTTGTTTTGTCTCCTGGAACTATTAGCAGCTTTTTGCTGTGTTTTTTGGGAGGTGCACTCCTATCTGTTGGAAGCAATACTGTGCCCCCTATGCTTGCTCATGAAAGCCATCAAAGACTTATAATAAGGCAAAAACTTCCACTAGTTCTTGCGCTAGGCAGTATTTGAACCAACATGAAGTGAGCAGTGAATTAGACCTGAGGGTCTCAACCTGTGGTCATTAGAGTTGGCAAGCAACTGTGTCAGCTTCTGTGGGAGTGTTATGTGCTTGTGAATTGGTGGTGGCCCATGGGGCAATCTCTCTAGCAAGATGTGGCCCATGCTCGGGAGCCTGAGAACCCCTAACCTAGACTGTTGCCAAAACCTTGATCCATCTTAAAAAACAGGAGTACTTGTGGCACCTTAGAGACTAACAAATGTATTTCAGCATAAGCTTTCATGGGCTACAGCTCACTTCTTCAGATGCATAGAGTGGAACACACAGACAGAAGATATTTATACATACAGAGAACATGAAAAGGTGGAAGTACGCATACCAATTGTAAGAGGCCAATCAACTGAGATGAGCTATCAGTAGTAGCAGAAGAAAAAAAAACTTTGAAGTGATAATCGAGATGACCCATAGAAGGTGTAAGGAGAACTTAACATGAAGGGGGGGGAATTCAATTAGTGTAATGACCCAACTATTCCCAGTCTCTGTTTAGGCCTAAGTTAATTGTGTCTAATTTGCATATTAATTCGAGTTCAGCAGTCTCTCTTTGGAGTCTGTTTTTGAAGGTTTTTTGTTGCAAAACTGACACCTTCAAGTCTGTCACTGAGTAATTAGAGAGGTTGAAGTGTTCTCCCACTGGTTTTTGAATGTTATGATTCCTGATGTCAGATTTGTGTCCATTTATTCTTTTGTGTAGAGACTGTCCGGTTTGGCCAATGTACATGGCAGAGGGGCATTGCTGGCACATGATGGCATATATCACGTTGGTAGATGTGCAGGTGAACGAGCCCCTGATGGTGTGGCTGATGTGGTTAGGTCCTACGATGGTGTCACTTGAATAGATATGTGGACAGAGCTGGCATTGGGCTTTGCTGCTTTCCCAGGAGCTGATGCTTTGATACCAAAATATTTGATATTTTTGCTTATCTTAAAAAGACAATTCAAGGGTCTTCAAAATATTAGTTTGAGAAGTCTATCAGCTATTACAATATGATGCGGTACATAGTACAGTGGGTGACATACATGGTTGTATAGCCCCACAGCAGCCAATCAGAAGAGACACATGTAAGTGAAGATAAACATTGGCCTCTTGTATCTTAGTCTAGCCAGATTTAATTTACATCACAATAAACAGTTCTTATTTAATTATCATGTTTGCTTTCCTAAATATTTAATATCTATTTATTAGCAATTATAAATTCCTACTGTAGCTTTAAAACCTATGCATAGGCAGTTAATTTCTCTTTACCTCAAGGATTCTAGATGGCTTTGTTTTCTATGCTATTTAAAAAAATTATAGATAAACATCTTGGAAACATCTATGCAGACAATAAAACTGAGCTTTTGTTTCTTATTTTTCAAATGTAACCAAATGCTGCAAGAATACAGCTCTATTGGATCATAAAAATCACAAGTTGTCAGTGAAAAATCACTGCCAATAATAATAGGAAAATCCTGACTCTTCACAAACCATATCAAGAATGCAAATGCAGGGAATTTTTTTCATCATAGGACTCGGCAGGGATTTCCAAGGTTTGTGCACAGCCTGGTAAACCAAACAAATTAGCTGGAAGCCACCGGTGATGAGCTGAATTAGAATGTGCATCATAGTTACGCATTTTGAAACCTGGTAATGACTCATCTATATGCCATTAAAAGTTTACACTTCATAAATTTGTGTTTAGCTGCTTAAAAAGTGCTATGTTAAACACCCACAGAATCCTAAGCAAGCTAGGCCTTTCTCCTATTACTGTTGTACGCACTGAGAGATAGGTCACTCAGGCATGAACACGTAGGATGATGCTCAGTGGTGAGTACGTAGGTGGAATCTCATCGTTTCCTACATTTGGGATGGATGTTTTACAAGACACACAAAATGGCTATTGAAACAGCTTGTGGGTTGAATACAGTTGCACTTGAAAAAGATGCACGGACATGAACCCCCATTACAAAATATTAATGGGGCGGGGGGGAAGAGAATTCTCTGAGGTGTTCAAGGTGCTTTTAAAATACCTAATTGTTTTTTACTATATAGCTCGAGAATTGTTAGGCACATAGAGTATCTGCAAAGGGGAGAACGTACAAAATGTCACAACCACTGAAAAGCAAATCAAATTAAAGTGGTTTCATGAAACCTACACAGAATATAATAGGCATTATCAAATAGGAAGGAGCCAAGTTTTGTCCTCAGTTACACAGTGGAATGGGGATTCAGCAGTCCCTTATTTGCTGAGTCTCGTATCATCCCTGTGCTCCTCTACCTTACTTGGCTTTCTATCAGTTCCAGATATTTTTCCACAAAATTGACTTTTTGTGGTTAGTATTGTGGCTTATCTAAATCTTAGAAGTTAGGTACTTTTTCTTGAGATTGGACATTAATTTAAATTGCATCAGCTCTAGTTTTTCTAGAACAAATTTCAACGCCCAGTCAACCTGTGGAACTTATTGCCAAAGTTGTGAAGGCCAAAACTAACAGGGTTCAAAAAAGAAAGGTCCATAAATGATTATTAGCCAAGATGGCCAAGGATGCAACTCCATGCTCTTGATGTCCCTAACCTTTGATTGCCGGGAGTGGACAATGGGCTGGATCATTTGATGATTGCCTGTTTTGTTCATTCCTTCTGAAATACCTGGCGTTGGCCACTTTTGGAAGACAATATAATGTGCTAGATCAGGGGTTCTCAAACTGGGGGTTGGGACCCCTCAAGGGGTCACGAGATTATTACATGTGGGGTTGCGAGCTGTCAGCCTCCACTCCAAGCCCCGCTTCGCCTCCAGCATTTATTATGGTGTTCAATATATAAAAAAGTGTTTTTAATGTACAAGGGGAGTCGCACTCAGGCTTGCTGTGTGAAAGGGGTCACCAGTACAAAAGTCTGAGAACCCCTGTGCTAGATCAGTGGTTCCCAAACTGGGGTTCGTGAACCCCTGGGGGTTCACGAAATGTTACAGGGGGTTCTTGGGGAAAAAATTCCCTAATGGTGGACAGAGCTGTCCCTAGGGACCCCGGGCAGCATGGGGCCAGCAGCCCGGAGCCGCTGGACTTCCAAGAGCTAAGCAGATCAAAGCAAGCATCTCTATCACACTGAGGAGGTTTCAGAGTAGCTGTGTTAGTCTATATCCGCAAAAAGAACAGGAGTACTTGTGGCACCTTAGAGACTAACAAATTTATTTGAGCATAAGCTTTCATGGTGCCACAAGTACTCCTGTTCTTTTTACTGAGGAGATTTAAACTTCAAGACTGCTTATAAGAAATGGAAAGAGAGGTGGATATTTTTTGCTGTTTTTAAAATTAAATAGCTAGTATTGTTTTTAAAATTATTATGAAGAACAAGTTTAAGCTTTGTTGTAACGTGCGTTGTTTGCCTGGACTGCTCAAGACCTGAATGCTTGTGTAGGAAGAACTCTTTGAGTTGGCTTCTTAAATACCTTCCTGCTGTTTCACATCTGATACTCCTTGATGAAACATAAGAGCCTTGTCTTATAATAGGCTTATTCAAAGTGATACAAGCTACGAAAGTGAGATCTTGGAAGAGTGTTGCCATTTTCATAATGTAATAAAAATACTGTAATGATAATAATTAATAATAGTGTGTAATAAACATGTCATAAAAACAAAATTTATACTCAGGTAAAGGAGAAAATCCCTGGAAATATTCATTTTTAGGAGGGGGTTCGTGAGACTTGACATTTTAGTGAAAGGGGTTCACAGGTTGTTAAAGTTTGGGAACCACTGTGCTAGATGGACCATTGGTATGACCCAGTATGGCTGATCTTACATTCTTATGAACGGTCATTGGGTTTACTATTGGGTTGTTCATGCAGTCCTTACTCATGTCAGTAGGCCTTACTCACATAAGTAAATACGATGCATTTGGGCCTTAAGGTCCCAATCCTGAAATTGGCCCTGTATGGGCTGACCTTTATGCCCTAGCTGAGTTAGCTACAGGATCAGGGCCTAAATTAGTAACCTGATCAGACATGTTACTGAGTTTGGTTTCTTCCGCACTGTTTTGCTTCCACAGCCAATGTAGATGGCTGCAATAAGAAACAAAAGCTCAGTTTGTTCATGTGCATAGGTTTTTTATGTGTCTTCTGCAAGTCTCTCATTTATTTTTCCCAGGTCATGTTTATCATTCTCATGGTCCATTTCCTTTGAAAGCAGCTGTCTGCTGTAGTGGGGTAAAAAATGTAATGTGAAAAGTGTGTGTTTTGAAGAGTTGTTTTCTCCCCTAGATAGCTTGCCCTGCAATTTTCAGCTTTCTGAGCCTCCAGCTATGTCTAACGTATCAGTGCTTCTGTTAGAACTCAAAGCTGTGTGCCATAGCAGGCAGCATCCATCAGGAACTCCAGGGAGGCATGTCTGTGTTTTCCCAACTCATTTCACCAGGACCCAAAAGCTAGGGTTACCATATTTCAGCAAGTAAAAAAGAGGACGGGAGGAGCCCCGCCCTAGCCCCCCCGCCTTCCCGCCCCCCCCCCCGCAGAACCCCCAACCCTCCCCCTGCTCCTTGTCCCCTGACTGCCCCCTCCTGGGACCTCTGCTCCTAACTGCCCTCCAGAACCCCACCCCCTACCTAAGCCTCCCTGTTCCTTGTCCCCTAACTGCCCCCTCCTAAGACCCCCCACACACACCCTACCCACCCCCTAGGACCCTCCCCCCTACCTGTACCCTGACTGCCCAAAACCCTCCCCCCACCCCCCCCAAAAACCCTCCCCCCTGAATTCCTGACCCCCCCCGTCTCTTGACTGCCCCCCTCCAGAACCTCCCTGCCCCTTCTTCAACCCCCTGGCCCCCTTGTTGTTGGCCTTCGCCTAATGTCTCTGTGAGCTTGCTCAGGAACGGCCTGAGCCGTTCGTTCCAGCACACTCGTCCCGGCATGCTGGGTAGCAGGGGAGGAGGAGCGGGGGAGGAGCTCCAGACTGCCAGAGGCGATCTGCGAATGCAGGGAGGGAGGGAGTGATCTCTGCTGCAGGGGAGAGGAGGGGGAAGCGGAGGAGGGGCTCTCTCTGGCTGTCGGAGCCCCATGTAAGTGGCACCATCCGGCCGGCTGCCCTGTTAGCTGCGCGCGCTCTGCATGGGGGGAGGCGGGAGTCCGGACATTTACAAATTCCCCCGGATGCTATTTTTAGCTCAAAAGGTAACCCTACAAAAGCCCAATTAGAAATCATCTTAAAAATAAGAAACCAGACCTGATCACTGTATTCAAAATGAATGTAAGGCGACTGTTGGCTCTTTACTAAAACATAGTGGGGGGGTTGGTTGGCCACTTCCCAGTACCAAAAGAAAGGGAGAAGGGCTGATGGGAAATCAAGATCCTGAGATTGAGAGTTCCCAGGGCCAATGGGGAGACGCCAATGCTCCAGGTCATCCTGATTGACAAGCCAGGCAGGCCAAGGAGGGAGTCAGGAGTGTGGGGTCCCATCCTCTCTGTGAGCTGGAGCTGCCTGGCCAGAGGGGCTGAGCTCAGGAGAGAGCAGAGTCAGCCAGAGAAGCAGCCCAGGGACCAGCACCATGTTGGGAGCAGAGCCACAGCAGCAGGTGGAGGGGCCAGAGGAGCAACCCAGGGAGCTGTGCTGGAAGCTGGGTGCGGTGAGCAGCTAGGGAGAGCAAGGGGGACCCTGGGCAGAGGGACCAGTGCAGGGAGACCCCAAGAGTTCTTGCAGGCTGGACTTGGAGGGGGATCATAATCTAGGGTTACCATACGTCCGGATTTTCCCGGACATGTCCGGCTTTTGGGGGCTCAAATCCCCGTCCGGGGGGAAATCCCCAAAAGCCGGGCATGTCCGGGAAAATCGGGAGGCTCGGACGGGGCCTCTTTGTGCGGGGCCAGGGTCGCGGGGCCGGGGGCATGGTGCCGGGCCGGGAGCCGGGCCAGGCGCGCAGTGCCGGGCCGGGGGCCAGGGTCGCAGTGCCGGGCCGGTCCCGCGGGGCCGGGGGGCCGGGCCCGCGGGGCTGGGAGCCGGGCCGGGCCCGCGGGGCTGGGAGCCGGGCCGGGGTCGGGGAGCCGGGCCCGCGGGGCTGGGAGCTGGGCCGGGGTCGGGGAGCCGGGCCGGGCCCGCGGGGCTGGGAGCCGGGAGCCGAGGGGTGCGCCGGGCCGCCGGGGGAGCCAGCCTGGGCCGCGCCTCCTCCCCCCCCCCCACACCTCCTCCTTACCTACTTCAGGCTTCCCGCGAATTAAATGTTCGCGGGAAGCAGGGGAGGGGGCGGAGACTTTGGGAGGGGGCGGAGTTGGGGCGGGGGCGGGGCTGGGGGCGGGGCCGGGGCCCCCGGGGGTGTCCTCCATTAGGAGGCACAAAATATGGTAACCCTATCATAATCCTGACCGGAGAGGGGGCAACGCTGGGAAGAAGGGTCCTGCCACCTAAAGCCTGAGGGCGTGTGGCCACCGCCAGAGCAAGTGGCTGACCTGCTACACCCCTGCAGTACAGCCAGGGCCTGAGGAGGAGGCCTGGCACATGTGAGGGATAGACTGACCTTCCCTTACATTCCAGAGACGCTGGTTGTGATGTCCCCATGCCACAGAGCGGGCTACATGTTTTCCTTTAACCTTTCCCATTTTTTCCTCATTTTTTTCAAATTAGTCGTTGTTTAAAAAATTGTAATTGCTTTGAACTGTATGTAATGATCAGTGAGTCAGGGAAGTGTCCAGAGCAGAGAGAGCACCCCAGAGTGGGGACACTCTAGCCTCTGTCCTAAGTGATCACAACAAGTTTGGGGGTTGAGCCCCAGGAATCTTGGGCTCAGGCTTGTCAGGGATACAAGGATTCTGCCACACAGGCGAGTGGAAGGGGAGTCCTTGAGGTCAGGCAGGCCTCTGGATAAAGGAAGTGGGAGCGAGGACTCAGATCCTTTCACTAGCCAATTCCACTGGAATAGTGTATAAGCCAGGAATGTTCCCTACAATAGCGGGACCATTCCCCCACTTACATGAAGTCTCCCAAGAACATAAGTTCCATAGCTAAAATTCTCTGTTATATGGGTGTTTATATTAAAAAAACAGGAAACAAACAAACCAACCCTGAAGTAATTTAATTGATTTCAGTGGGCATGTGCTAGACTTACACCAGTATTACCAAGATCAGAAGCTGGCTGTTTCTCATGCTGATTACAAATTCTGGAATGCTAGGAACTTTTACATTGATTCACTACAACTTTTCTTAATAAAAACATTCTTAGTATCTCCCCTTCCTGGATCAGTTCCAGTCTTTTTTTTTTTTTTTTTTGAATATATATGGTTATTACTTTAGGATCCAGCATGTTTTACTTCATATTCATTTCTTTTGCACACATCAGCCCACTCACATATTAGATCCAAATCTTTTTCATTTTTGCTTGTTGCTTGATTAAGCAGTGAGACACGACACGCTGCATGTTGTGACAGATACTGACAGGCCTCGGATGCATTGTGAGGCATGAGGAGCAGCCAGGTTCCTCCAAAAGCCCAGAAGTACAGATACTCACCATGGTGTCTGAATGTGATTGTAACATGTTTATGTATTGGAGAATATTTTTTTTGGTGTATGGCAAAAACAACTTTTTTTTTTTGTTTTGTTTAAGGTGGTAAATCCTTTTTGAATTCTGGGAGGAGAGAGTAAAATGCTTTGAATCATGATGTTAACTGTGGTTGTTTCAACTTTTAATATAACTGATATTAAGCAAGTCATGCCTTGCTTATTCTTCTATTCATTTCTTATGTCTATGAAGCTTAGTGGCATTTTTATCTGCAGTATTTTCTTGATCTTCTGACCCAGTTATTGTATACAGCAGTTGTTCTTAACCATGCGTTAGGGTTGTCAGGTGCCAGTTTTTGACCGGAACATCAAAAAGGGACCCTGGCAGCGCTGGTCAGCACTGCTGACCGGGCCGTTAAAAGTCCAGTTGGTGTGTGGCTGGCAGGGTCCCTACCTGGCTCTGCGCAACTTCCTGTAAGTAGTGACATGTCCCTTGTCTCATAAGTGGAGGGACAGCCATGGGGGCTCCGTGCACTGCTCCCACCCCGCTCTGAGAATGAGCGCCGCAGCTCCCATTGGCCAAGAACCGCAGCCAATGTGAGCTGTGGGGGCGGCACCTACAGGCGAAGGCAGTGCGCAGAGCTGCCTGGCTGCACCTCTGCCTAGGAACTGAGGGACATGTCGCTGCTTCTGGGGAGCTGCTTGAGGTGAGCACAGCCTGGAGCCCGCACCCCAACACCCCCCTATACCCCAACCCCTTGCCCCAGCCCGGAGCCCCCTCCCACTCTCAAACTCCCTCCCTGAGCCTGCATCCCCTCCTGCACCCCAACCCACTGCCCCAACCCTGAGCCCCTCCCGCACCCAAACTCCTTCCTGGAGCCTGTACCCCGAACCCCCTCCCGTGCCCCTGCCCCCAGCTCAGAACCCCCTCCCATACTCCAAACCACTCGGCCCCAGCCTGGAGCCCCATCCTGCACCCTCAGCCTGGAGCCCCCTCCCACACTCTGAACCCCTCAGCCCCAGCCCAGAGCCCCCTTCTGCACCTCAAGCCCCTCATCTCCAGCCCCACCCCAGCCCACACCCCCAGATGACACCCTCACCCCCTCCCATACCCCTACCCCAGCCAGGTGAAAATGTGTGAGTGAGAGTGGGGGGGAGTGAGCTACAGAGGGAGCGGGAATGGAGTGAGTGGAGAGCGGAGCCTCAGAGAAGAGGTGGGCCAGGGCCTTGGGGAAGGTGCGGGACAAGGGTTTTCAGTTTTGTGCATTTAGAAAGTTGGCAACCCTACCAGGGTATGTGTACCTCTGTGGGTACACTGAGGTCTTCCGGGAGTACCTCAACTCCTTTAGATATTTGCTTGGTTTTACAACAGTCTACATAAAAAGCACTAGCAAAGTCAGTACAAACTAAAATTTCATACAGACAATGACTTGTTTATACTGCTCTATATACTATACACTGAAATGTAAGTATGATACTTATATTCCAATTGATTTCTTTTATAATTATATGGTAAAAGGAGAAAGTAAGCAATTTTTCAACCTGTGCTCCTCCCTCCTAGTTCCATGCAGGTTGCTACACTCAGGGCTTGTCTACACTTGCAGCAGGGCAACTGCATCTCTGCAGCTTTGTGAAGATGCTCTCCCATCAGTGTAGGTACTTCAACTCCCTGAGCGGTGGTGGCTATATCAATGGGAGAAGCCCTCCCGTCTATATAGCGCTGTCTACACTGGGACTTGCGTATAACTGCTTTGCTCAGGGTGTGGAAAATCTACACCCCTGAGTGCCGTAGTTATACCAACATAAGTTTGTAGTGTAGACCTGGGCTGCTTATGTGCAGAATTACTCAGGGCTGGTCTTCACTACCCGCCCGGATCGGCGGTAGAAAATCGATCTCTCGGGGATCGATTTATCGCGTCTCGTCGGGACACGATAATTGATCCCCGAATAGATGCGCGTACTCCACCAGCCCAGGTAGGAGTAAGCGCCGTTGACGGGGGAGCCGCGCCGTTCAATTTGCTGCCGTCCTCACAGCGGGGTAAGTCGGATCAGAAACGTCGAATAGCATAGCTGAATTTACGTATCTGATATCAACCCTCCCCCCCCCCCGTAGTGTAGATGTAGCCTCAGTATATTCAGGATGCCCTTGTTTGTCCCTAGACCTACCATAGACAATGTTTTGAATAGTGCAAATTCCCATGGAAAATCATGGGAGATGGGAGAGATTCCAGAAGACTGGAAGAGGGCAAATATAGTGTCCATCTATAAAAAGGGAAATAAAAACAACCCAGGAAACTACAGACCAGTTAGTTTAACTTCTGTGCCAGGGAAGATAATGGAGCAAGTAATTAAGGAAATCATCTGCAAACACTTGGAAGGTGGTAAGGTGATAGGGAACAGCCAGCATGGATTTGTGAAGAACAAATCATGTCAAACCAATCGGATAGCTTTCTTTGATAGGATAACAAGCCTTGTGGATAAGGGTGAAGCTGTGGTATACCTAGACTTTAGTAAGGTATTTGATACGGTCTCGCATGATATTCTTATCGATAAACTAGGCAAATACAATTTAGATGGGGCTACTATAAGGTGGGTGCATAACTGGCTGGATAACCGTACTCAGAGAGTTGTTATTAATGGTTCCCAATCCTGCTGGAAAGGCACAACGAGTGGGGTACCGCAGGGGTCTGTTTTGGGACCGGCTCTGTTCAATATCTTCATCAACAACTTAGATATTGGCATAGAAAGTACACTTATTAAGTTTGCGGATGATACCAAACTGGGAGGGATTGCAACTGCTTTGGAGGACAGGGTCATAATTCAAAATGATCTGGACAAATTGGAGAAATGGTCTGAGTTAAACAGGATGAAGTTTAACAAAGACAAATGCAAAGTGCTCCACTTAGGAAGGAAAAATCAATTTCACACATACAGAATGGGAAGAGACTGTCTAGGAAGGAGTACGGCAGAAAGGGATCTAGGGGTTATAGTGGACCACAAGCTAAATATGAGTCAACAGTGTGATGCTGTTGCAAAGAAAGCAAACATGATTCTGGGATGTATTAACAGGTGTGTTGTGAGCAAGACACGAGAAGTCATTCTTCCGCTCTACTCTGCTCTGGTTAGGCCTCAGCTGGAGTATTGTGTCCAGTTCTGGGCGCCGCATTTTAAAAAAGATGTGGAGAAATTGGAAAGGGTCCAAAGAAGAGCAACAAGAATGATTAAAGGTCTTGAGAACATGACCTATGAAGGAAGGCTGAAAGAATTGGGTTTGTTTAGTTTGGAAAAGAGAAGACTGAGAGGGGACATGATAGCAGTTTACAGGTATCTAAAAGGGTGTCATAAGGAGGAGGGAGAGAACTTGTTCACCTTAGCCTCTAAGGATAGAACAAGAAGCAATGGGTTTAAACTGCAGCAAGGGAGGTCTAGGTTGGACATTAGGAAAAAGTTCCTAACTGTCAGGGTGGTTAAACACTGGAATAAATTGCCTAGGGAGGTTGTGGAATCTCCATCTCTGGAGATATTTAAGAGTAGGTTAGATAAATGTCTATCAGGGATGGTCTAGACAGTATTTGGTCCTGCCATGCGGGCAGGGGACTGGACTCGATGACCTCTCGAGGTCCCTTCCAGTCCTAGAATCTATGAATCTATGAAAAATGCGCAGGTTTTCACATTGCAAATTCTTTAGTTAGATGAAGCGTTTGCCCTTTAAAAACTTGCCTATTTGTGTACTTTGCACAAGACTATAAAAAGCTTTTAAAATGTTTTCTTTACTTAAAAAATAATGAATTGTTAATTCATAGAAATAGTTAAAAGATGGGGGGAGAGTTATAAATCTTACTACCAAGTATTTTGGGTGATTGCTGAGTCCTAGAGCCCTGAGTGAAATATTGAAAACTTTCCAAACCTGCAATAAAAGCTTTAAAGTACACCACACCATCACATTTAGCTTATGCTCATGTGTGTTGCAATTTTCTCTCTCTCTCTCTTTTTTTTAAAGCATATTTTTATAATTGTCTTTGCTTTTTCTCCCTTTCAGGTGACTCAGGGCTAACAACATTCTGTTGTCTGGTAGAGAGTGATTTTTTTTTTAATTTAAAGGGGAGAAAAAGGGAGGGGGGAAAGATGGGAGGGGGAGGGAGAGAGAGAGAGAACCTGAAAATCTTGGGAGATAGCTCAGTGGCCATTTTGAGGCGAGCATCAATTGCAGAAGATCCTTAATATAACTTTTTTTGAGTTAACTATTAGTTATTGACATTTGGTTTTGGGAGGAATTTAGCAACCTCTTAAAGTATAATATAAAGTTGGTTCATATAACTTTGTAATGTTTATACCATGATTTTGACACGTGTGTGTTTGTGATTGACTTGCATAGCCATTTATGTGGTTGAAACATACAATATATGTGTAATATTATTCGGCATTATGATATCATGGGGAAGGATATATAATACTGAATGCAAATGCTACACATCAGGTTGCCCTATAAGTGTAGGTGGGGGAATAATTGGGATGGTCTGAAAGAGACACTAATTTATGCAGCTGGTAGGAGAAAGTCAAAGTTGTTAGTATAAGAATTTGATGGGCTAGATATCTGAAGAGGTATCTGATTGTAGTAACTGTTGAGATTTATGTAGGACGAATGAGAATTAATCCAGGAATCTTCAGAGATGAGAAGGTGTAACGATGCTGGTTCTGGCAGGACCCAACTGAGAATGCCAATTCAGGACCAATTGCTTAAAACAGGGCAGTTACAGCCCTAGGCTGGGGTTTTTCCACCTCTAAGGCAAACCAAACCAGCCAGCCAAAGAGGACTTTGGTCTCACCCCACTGGCTAACCACAAGTCACACAAGCAATTCCTTTAGACGCTCCAGTTTCCCAGTATCACCACCAGTGCCACTCGTTATGGGGACAAATGGTTATGAAAACCAATACCCCATTAAAAGAAAAAAGGTTCTCCTGATCCCAAAGGATCAAGCCTCAGACCCAGGTCAATATACAAATCAGATCTTACCCACAAATCACACTGTTGCCAATCCTTTAGAATCTAAAATCTAAAGGTTTATTCATAAAAGGAAAAAGATACAGATGAGAGCTAGAACTGGTTAAATGGAATCAATTACATACAGTAATGGCAAAGTTCTTGGTTCAGGCTTGTAGCAGCGATGAAATAAACTGCAGGTTCAAAATCAAGTCTCTGGAATACATCCCCAGCTGGGATGGGTCATTCAGTCCTTTGTGTAGAGCTTCCATTCGTAGCAAAGTCCCTCCAGAGGTAAGAAGCAGGATTGAAGACAAGATGGAGACGAGGCATCAGCCTTTTTATAGTCTTTTCCAGGTGTAAGAACACCTCTTTGTTCATACTGTGGAAAATTACAGCAAAATGGAGTCTGAAGTCACATGGACAAGTCCCTGCATACTTTGCTGAGTTGCAAGGCGTATCTGCCTTCTCTCAATGGGTCAGTTGTATAGCTGATGGTCCTTAATGGGCCATCAAGCAGGCTAGGCAGAGCTAACACCAACTTGTCTGGGATGTTTCCCAGAAGCATAGCATAAGTTTGAAATACAGGCAGTATAGAGCCAATATTCATAACTTCAACTACAAAATTGATACACACATATAGACAGCATAATCATAACCAGCAAACCATAACCTTGTTTTAGACACCTCATTTGACCCCCCTTTATACAAGATGTGGTGCCACTACAGGACTTTGGTTACAACCATGTTCTATATGGTCCCAGTTCAAATTAATAACGTGACAGGGAATGATTTTATCATTCCATCTAGAAAAAGGTCTTAGTAGGAAACTGGTAATTCCTATATTGGGTCTGGACATATTGATAATAAATCATAGGCAGTCTAGACACCTGGAGAAAGTGGACCTACTCTTAATTAAAGTCCACTAGGAAGCAAGGAGCAGGGGTGAAAGTGAGCCAGTACGGGCTGGTACAGAGAGCTGGTGCTACCATTTAGGCAAACTAGGCGGTTGCCTAGGGCGCCAATATTTGGGGGCGCCAATTTTTTTTTTCTTTTTACAGCATTCGTTCGCCCCCTCCCCGAGCGCGCGGTCGCCGCCCCACTTCTCCCACCTCCCAGGCTTGCAGCGCCAATCAGCTGTTTGGTGCTGCAAGCCTGGGAGGGGAGGAGAATTAGAGTGTGGGCAGCGTGCTCAGGGAGGGGGCGGAGCAGAGGTGAGCTGGGGTGGGGAGCTGCCGCCCGGCTCCCCGGGGGGGGAAGCTGCCGCTGGGGGGTTGCCGCGGGGGGGGGCACCTCAGGGCGGGGGAGGGCGGGGAGCTGCCACAGGGCTGGGGAGTGGCGCAAGGTGGAAGTTTCGCCTAGGGCCTGAAACTTCCTTGCACCGGCCCTGCTGGTACACCGTACCAATAAGAACCCGCACCGGCCCATACCCAGCCCACATTAAAGCACTGCCATGGCAGCACTTTAACGTCCCTGCCCCTTTTGCCTCCTGTCAGGGGCCCTGCCAGTAGGGTTCGTACCGACAGAGCTGCCGACGGGAGGCAAAAGGGGCCCGGACATTAAAGCGCTGCCGCTGCAGCGCTTTAAGGATGGTCCTTTGCCACGGCAGCGCTTTGAGGATGGTCCTTTCCCGTGGCAGCGC
Organism: Malaclemys terrapin pileata; assembly: GCF_027887155.1. Lineage (NCBI taxonomy): Eukaryota > Metazoa > Chordata > Testudines > Emydidae > Malaclemys > Malaclemys terrapin. Next base: position 28,880,658 of record NC_071515.1, on the reverse strand, counting down.
TTTAATGTTGCTGCACCCCCACCCCCCCCGTTGGCGGGGCCTCCGTTGGAAGGGGGTGCGCAGCAACATTAAAGCGCTACTGCGGCAAAGGACCTTGCAGCACTTTAACGTCCCTGCCCCTTTTGCCCCCCACGGCCGCTGACGGGCAGGGGGGACAAAAGGAGCAGCTGCCCTGGTGCCAGCGATTTAAAAGGGCCTGGGGCTCCGGACGCCGCTGCGCCTACCACAGCAGCGGTGTCCGGAGCTCTGGGCCCTTTAAATCAACATAGGAGCCCCGGGCGGCGCAGTCCAAGGGCTGGCTGGGGGATGCTGCCACCCAGCCCCACCCCTTCTGCCCGAGGCCCCGCCCCTTCTGGGGGCCAGAGCCACCACCCCATCTACTGGTAAGTGTCCTCAGTTACTTTCACCCCTGGCAAGGAGACATTTAAGTAAATTCAGCCTCAGTTACATAGAGATGAAAACTGGAGCAATAAAGTGGGATGGATAGGTATGACGGTGGCCTAGATTCTAGGATTGTAAATGGACTTGCCAGTGGCATTAAGTGATGCATCTGATTATCTTCTAAGGCAGTGGTTCCCAAACTTGTTCCGCCGCTTGTGCAGGGAAAGCCCCTGGCGGGCCGGGCTGGTTTGTGTATCTGCTGCGCAGTGGCGTAGCCAGGGTCTAAGTGTAGGGGGAGCAAACATAAAAAAAGGTGCCTCCCCCCGGCTCCTCCTCTGGCCACACACCCCCTTGGCTCCTCCCGTTTCCCCCCCAGATTAACCCCGGGTCCCGGCTCAGGACTTCCCGTCCTCCCGCCCCGGGCTCTAGGCTCCTGCGCCGCGCCAGGGCCCCCCGTCCAGACAGTGCGGCCTGCGCCCCTGCCCTGCAGGCCCGGCCCCGTGGAGCCCCTCGCCCGGACCCCCCAGTGCAAGGCACTGGAGCCCCGCCGCTCACATTCCATCCTGCGCCGCCGCCTGTCCCCGGCCGATCCCGGCCCTGCGCTGCGGGCGGATCCCAGCTCTGGCTCCGGCTCGGGGTGGGGAGCGCTTGGCTGCTGAGCCCTGAGCTGCCGCAGGAGGTGGCTGTGCCTGTGGCAATGTTAGGGCCACGCTGAGCATGGGGTGCGATGGCCGAGGAGCCGGCCCCCTCGCTCCTCCGGCCACGCCTGCCACCCCCCTCCCACATGGCTCCTCCGGCCGGGCTGCCCCAGCGCCGGCCCAGAAGGCGCCGCTTTTGGGAAATGTGCTGAGGGGAAGCAGCTGCTTTCCCTGAACCTAGCTAGCTGCGCTACTGCTGCTGCATCTGCAGGTTTGGCCGATCGCAGCTCCCAGTGGCTGCAGTTCTCTGCTCCAGGCCAATGAGAGCTGCTAGAAGCAGCGGCCAGTATGTCCCTCGGCCCACACTGTTTCCAGCAGCTACCATTGGCCTGGAGCAGCGAACCGTGGCCACTGGGAGCCGCGATCGGCTGAACCTGCACACGCAGCAGCTACACAAACCGGCCCGGCCCGCCAGGGGCTTTCCCTGCACAAGCGGCGGAACAAGTTTGGGAACCACTGTTCTAAGGGCATCAGAATCAGGAACCAGTGGGTTTGTGGCGTATGATATAGGTATGGTCATTCAAGTCCTATATGGCTTAGGCCAGTTTAATTTATACTGTAGTTATCTGGATTTTATTAATCCTTTCCATAGGAATTTTACCGTGTGCATTATGCTGACCAAACTGAGCTCTCCACATGGACAAAGGCTTAATACACAAGACATAATAGCGGGCAACTCTCAAGTTACATAAGTATCCTCTGAATGAAATGAAAGTATATGCCTGACAGTACAAGAAAACTGAAGTCAATTCTGTGCTCGTGTGAGCCTGTGTATGACTCCCACTATCTAGATAGGACCCCATCCATGTACATTGTGGACAGAATTTGTCCCCAGATAAACTGCATTGTCTTGCTTAGAACATACAGTAATAGATTTTAAGGTCAGAAGGGACCATTCTGATTGTCTTGTCTGACCTCCTACATAAGATAGGCTATAGACTTTTACTGATATTTCTTGCATTGAACTGAACAACTTGCATCTGAAAGCTGTTCAGTCTCAATTTAAAGATTTGAAAGGATGGAGAATTTACCACATCCCTTTGGTAATCTGTTCCCATGAAGTGCCTGGGAATTAATGCAAAGCTATGTATGCGCATAACTGCTATGAAGGGATTGAGATGATTTGTTGCAAACATAGCACAAAAAAATTTAAAGTAACCGCACCCCTCTCAGAAGTGTACCATAATGTTGTACCTATCTTGTTGGCTTTCATGACAGTATTTCAGATGGCTCTCCTTAACCATGTGGAGGTTTTGAGACACACATTCCTGTAACCTTCCATGTGCATTTTGGGGGGAAATCAAAAATATTTGAAGGGAATGACGTGTTTGGGGAATTAGGAATGATGTGCTACATCATTCCAGAAGACAATCCTGCGCAACAGATGGCAAAACTTGTGCTAAGTGCCGATAGAAAAAGCTGCAAACCACACTATACGTCTTTTAATTAAAATAAAAGATTAGATCAACAAAGGATTACAATAGGTGGTTAAATCCTAGGGCTAAATAGCACTTGCTTTGTTCTCATTTTCTGATGTGTGAAAAGAGACTTTTTACAGGGCAAACAAGGAATCCTGAATACATGGTATTAAAATTCTAGCAGCAAATTAAGTGTTAGCGAGCACTTCATGATTGGCATATGCAACTTAACACTTTCAAAGGCATAAAAAGCGGATATAGAAACATTGGATTCAGGTATTCATGTGAAATATGTCTGACTAGATTGTGGATTTTTACTAGATATGAAACAAAAAATTTTTATGGTTGGGGGAGGAAAACTCAGAATTCAAGATACCTCTGATACTCTTTCTTGCACCCATTAGAGGGTACAAATGTGCTTGTAATCTAGTAGTTAAAGGCAGAGTCATGGTCTCTAGGTTCTCTTACCAGTTCTGCCATTGACTGGCTGTGTGATTTTTGGGTTTAATCACGTATTTGTGCCTCGGTTTCCTCATTTGTAAAGTGGGTATAAAATAATTGCTGATCTCACAGAGATATTGTGAAGGAAACTTAATATTTGTAATCACTCTGAAACACACATCCATGTGCTGGAGAAGGCTTCTGGGAGGTTCTGCCACCAAATTAAGGGAGACCTAGGGAGATTTCCCTTCCTCTGATGGAGCTTCCCCTCGTCCAGTCTGGATACTGCTAAATCAGATCTCCTAGAGATTATCACTGGTCCCTTCTGAAGACTGAGGCCTACATTTTCAAAAAGGCTAGTGATTTTTGGGTTCTTCAATTTTTGGATGCCCAACTTGAGACACCCAAAAGGGGCCTCTCTTTCAGGGCTTGGGTGTTCAGCGCTTTCTGAAAATCAGGCCCTCTACTGTGACTTGGGATAGGCACTCCAAATCACTAGGCACTTTTGGAAGCTGAGGCCCAAATGTTTTGCACTTGGACTGGATCGCATTGCACCAAATGGCATGTGTTTTTAAAAAATATCCTTGGAAGAAATGGTCCCTGTCACCACTGTGGATTTGCACTACAGGATATTCACTCCCCTTTGCCAAATACACTGTAAATTATACAGCTAAAGCACTTTGTCATTAGGGTGACTAGATAGAAAGTGTGAAAAATTGGGAGGGGGGGTAGGGGGTAATAGGTGCCTATATTCAGGGGCGGCTCTATGCTTTTTGCCGCCCCAAGCACGGCAGTCAGGCAGCTTTCGGTGGCGTGCCTCCGGGAGGTCCGGCTGGTAATGCGGATTCGGCGGCATGCCTGCGGGAGGTCCGCCAGTCCCGTGGATTCGGCATACCTGCCACTGAATTGCCGCCAAAGCCGCGGGACCGGCGGACCTCCCGCTGGCATGATGCCGAAGGCTCCCTGACTGCCGCCCCCACAGCGACCGGCAGGCCGCCCCCCGCGGTTTGCCGCCCCAGGCACGTGCTTGGTGTGCTGGTGCCTGGAGCCGTTCCTGCCTCTATAAGAAAAAGCCCGGAATATTGGGACTGTCCCTGTAAAATCGGGACATCTGGTCACCCTATTTGACATACTCCTAATATGCTCAGTGGATGAAATCAGTGCCAACATTCCCATTGACTTCAGTGGGGCCATGATTTCACCCCAAATATCTGTCAGGAACAAAGAAGCATTTCCAGCCAATGCACTTGATCCTAAGTTGCCAAGTGGTGCCGCTTCTCCTCTTGTGCATATGAGAAAGCAGTTTTGTTTAAACAAAAAAAGAAATGACGAGAGCTTCCAGTCCCTCTTCTCTCCTGTCTGTGAGCACAGGGACCTCCAGTACAAAGGATTTATCACAGGCCAAGGGGGAAAACATTGGGGCAGACCATCACTAGCATTATGTAAGGTCAAAATATAACATTTATCTAGCAATTTATTTTTTGTTTCCATAATCATCTTAATTATAAAGGAGTAAAGCCGGCTTTCTGTTTGCTAATGAATTACTATCAATATGCAACATTTGATGTAAAAAGGTAGGTGGGAGCCAAAAAAGTAACTCTGGTAAGGTATAAAAAATAAAGAGCTAGTTCTGGATCTATGTCTCTTTCAAACTATGAATAGGTGCACTGTCAGCATGTCATAGGTGTATAGAAAATAAGGAGGAAATCATGTAATTATGAGAGAGACTAACAATCAGAGTCCAAAATACCTTTGTCCGAGGGTGTGTTTGTGCATCTGTTACTGTTTATATTTGGTAGTTTGTTAGTTTCAGTGGTATACAAGCAGGTGCCCAAACCTGCATGCATTCCTTTGCTGATATTCCCACCCCCCTCCATTATAGTCAGTGAAGCATATACAGAGTGAATATATGTAGCTAATCTTCAGTGTATGTGTCTCTTAGAATAAGGGCATGGAGCTGCCAACAATTACTACTGGGACTTATTTTAGTAAGTGCTATTTATGGTAGGATTTGTAGGACCAGGCCCTAAAGGCATTTCTAATACTACATAATTACTTTGGAATAATTACCACTCATTCCAGTGATGTTTGACTTTCAATATTTGTGAAATATTGTCTTGTGCATGTCACTTATGACTAAAACGGGTGAGGAAATTATTATTTTCCCCGATGAAAATTACATTTAAATGAGATTGTGACCAAACCCCCAGAATTTTGAAGATGTTTTTCCAAAGCAAACCTTTTCCAGTTTTTGATCAAAACCTGACAACTTTCAGCATCACTGGATGTATTTTCACCAAACATTTCCCTTTTCCAGCCCCCTTCCTACCCCCCCCCCCCATTTAAACAGCAGGTATTTGGCCACCTTAGTTGTAACTCTCACGGCTTTTTCTATGTGCAATGCCTTTCGATTTCTAAAGCATCTACCAGACTGCCACTAGTGAGGCAGAACTGGTGTGGCAAGACACAGAGGTGAGACTCTGCTGTCCCATGTGCTGGATAAAACCAGACAAGATTTAGGTCTGCAGCTAACCGCAATACTACAATGTGAAAGATTTCTGTTTTCATACTGTATCCCCATTCCTCTCTGTGCTGTTTGCACTTGCATGAAGCTGTTGAAACAGGAACACTATAGAATGTGGTATTTTTGAGGCTTAGTACTGTTATTTTTTTTCTCCTGTGGGAAAAGAGTTTGACCCAAGGGCTCCTTCCCCATAGGTCAGAAATGATGGTCTCCTGGTTAAAGCATAGGACTGGAAGCCTGGAGTATGGATTCTTTTCCTGCTGGGTCACATACTTGCTAGATGGCACTATCTACATCTCTGACTACGTTTCCTCCTCCTCCTGCACTCTCCCGCCCTGTGTTTCCCTTTCACTGTACTCCTTTCATCTTTTTCACACACTCAGTCCCAAGCCTTTTATGGTGCTATCCCTCATACCTGTACCAGACTTCCATTTCTTGTCTTGTCTTCATCTCTTTTCTTCTTCCTTCAAATCCCGCATTTAATCGCCTATATTTCCCCCCAGGAATGCTTCCTACACTCTCCCCTTCCCCAATAATCTCTCCTTAACCATCTGTGTCCTGCATTATGGCTCGGCACCTTGTCTATAATAATACATTGGTCCAGTTGACTAATAAATTCTTGCTGTACTTTCTGGAGACCACAACAGTCCTTTTAGCTACCAGCAGGTCCTCGGCATGTAAGAGTATTGGAGAGAGGGCTCCGTCCTGGGTGGTGTGAGTAGGAAATCAGTAGGAGTTGAGGATGCTCAGAACTTGGCAGGATTTAGCCTGTGTAGAGGCAGCCAGATGGCTTGAGCAATGTCAGGAGATCTCATTCTGACTCCCGGGCTGTGATGATATGCTGAGTGTGCAGGCTCTGGGTCTAGAAAGGCACGGTGCATTGGGGGAGAAAGGAGGGAAGGCCAGCAGCAGCATTGTATGTAAGTGTCAGTTGGAGTTAAATGACTCCAGTAGCTTCAAGCTCCAAGTGTGTTGTTTTTAATACTATGGTTATGCTGTATTTGTAACTCTTTGCAAACTGGACGGTGCAGAAGGGAGACAGATGCTACTCTACTGTCCCCAAAATGTCTGTCTTGGGGCTTTGGAGTTTGCTTAAAATTTTCTGCCGTTTTAAGATTATTCTTTCCTATTTTGCCTTGATCTGTGTTACACAGAGGAAGAGGCTGCCTGACTAATAAACTTTGGACAAGCCATTTTACTTCCGAAAGATATTTGTGCGAATTGATGCTAACATTTCCTTAGTGTTCTTGGTAAGCCTCTTGCTTTTCGTGCTGCATCTAGGCTGTAACTGTCAGTGTCAATTGATTTAAGTGACTAATAACAACATTTCAGTTATTTATTATTACCTTCACTGCCTTAAAAAGATGACACCCACCACAACAAAATTTTACAAACCTTATCCGGGTGCCTTGTCTGTGTCTGTGCTACTGGATGTCGAATGCACATTGGAGTGGGATGAAGGCAAAAAGTCAAGGTTAACCTTGCTGGTGTCAAATATTTCAGAAGCATCCGTTGAAGCTACTACCACTCTTTATTACAACTAATAAAGATAACCCGGCAAGACAGAGAAGTTCATTTTCAGGGTTGCCTGATTCGGTGAATCAAGCCAGTTGTATTGCTGTTCTAAAGGCAAAGAGCCAGATAAGTGGTCTGGAAGTGTGCTATTTCCCAATCTCACATTAATCTTCAGATTTGAATTTTAGATCAAATACCTGAACCACACACATTGTTGCCCCTTTGGCCTGAGTGGTTAGTCAATATTTGGCCCTTTCAGGGCTGTTTCTGTTAGGTATAGTCTTGGTGTAATCTTTTTTTATTTACAAAAAAAGTACAGAAAGTCCCATTTCCCTAGACGCAGTAGAAACAAATAGCAGTCAGTTTCTCTGCTCAGAAATCCCCAGGTCTGCCATTCCAGCGAGCTTTGTGCCCAAGAATCTCTGTCTCTTAGCTTCCTTTCAGGGTCATGCTCACCCCACTTTCTGCCTCAACACAGGTTAAGACCCCTGCTAATTTACCGGACTTAGCTCTGCTCAGCCAGGCTATAAGGCTTAGTGCCTTGGGCAGTAGCCTCCACTGTCTGCAGCTTTCTCACTACATAAATTGCTCCTTCCGTTGAGCCTGAAAGGGAATGCTTGGCACACCCATTAACTTTAGAGGTCACTTTTTGTCTTTGGATCCAGGACCACCTTGATGGCAGTCATTAGCACCTTTCAGCATAACAGTATGAATATCAGCCTTCATGCACAACGTTGCTATTCTAACCTATTCCGTTTTTAATAGAGAAGAGGTTGGAGGTAAACAGCCCCAAATTATGGGAAAACTCAGATCCAGAAGTGGAAACTTTCAGTGTATATATTATTTATTGGTAGGATTTTTCTATGGAGCTTATCACTATAGCACACAAACACCTCTGAAGAAGGGAAGCATTATTATTCCCATTTTATAGATGGGAAAGCAGGGAGTGATAGTTTAAGAAGTTTGCCTATGGTCACACAGGATGCCTGGCAGCTCTGGAAACAGAACCCAGCTCTCCTGATTCCCAGTCCAGTGCCTTTACTACATGACCATCTTTTCTCTCTCTAATGGACTAACTTGAAATGTCAGTTCTGAATTACCCCCCTTTTTCTCTATAGCAGGCTAGACCAAAATTCTGAATTTGACCAATCTTACTTTTGGGAAATCTGCATTCAAATCTGAATTTTGTGGTTTGAGCCCTAGGTCTAATTTGTAATAACAGATCTAAAAATGCAAACAGGTACAGGATGCAAATAGAGGCTCTGAAGTTGGAGCTGCTCAGGACTTTTACTCTGTAAGAGTGTTCATAATATAGCAGCTTGTAAAAGTGTACCTAAGCAAAAGGTGAATAATAGAATTGGTGCAAAATATAGTCCCTCTTCATAACCCAGTAATGTATCCTGTAAATTTAGGTGCCCGATTCTGTTCCCAGTGCCATCAACAGGATTTTTGCCATTGACTGCAAGAGAGGGGGCAGGATCAGACCCTAGACTGGAACTAAATATTCAACAGGAGAACAAAATCTAAGAACTAATTTAAATTAAATCTTATTTAATACTAGGTTCAATTTTATTATAATAATTAAAGAAGTCTCTTTGCTATAATCTGGTATAATGTTAATTAAGAAATAAATACCAAAACTAGTTGTGATGCCAAGCTACTCTGGCTTACAGCTGTTGTGCTTTACATGTGCTGCAATGTTGCTTGAGGGGCTTTCATTTAAACGACATATGTAACTTTAATGTGGGATACATAAGAACAAAACTGATTTCAGAGGGGTGGGCCAGGAGGGCGGACAAAGGAGCAGGCATGCTGAATTGATGCTCCATGATCTATGGATGAGAGCCAGGATTTCTCACTGAACCTTGAACTCCCAATAACTACAAATCCACATCCCCTTGCCTCTTCTATGCTGCCACTAAACCCTCCTGGAAGCAGGGCCGGTGCAAGGAAGTTTTGCGCCCTAGGCGAAACTTCCACCTTGCGCCCCCCCTCTGCCCTGAGGCGCCCCCCCCTGCAGCAGTTTCCCCCTTCGCCCTGAGGCACCCCCCCCCCGCGGCAGCTCCCCACCCCAGCTCACCTCTGCTCCGCCTCCTCCCCGAGCACGCCACCCCTGCTCTAATTCTCCCCCCCCCGAAGGCTTGTGGCACCAAACAGCTGATTGACACCACAAGCCTGGGAGGCGGGAGAAGTGGAGCAGCGACGGCGTGCTCGGGGAGGGGGTGTAGCAGAGGTGAGCTGGGGTGGGGAGCCCTGTGGCAGCTCCCACCCTGAGGCACCCCCGTGGCAGCTCCCCACCCCCTCGGCCCGGGGAGCCATGTGGCAACTCCCCACCCCAGCTCACTTCTGCTCCGCTTCCTCCCTGAGCACGCCACCCCTGCTCTAATTCTCCTCCACCCAGGCTTGCAGCGCCAAACAGGTGATTGGTGCCGCAAGCCTGGGAGGCAGGAGAAGTGGAGCAGCGACCGCGTGCTCGGGGAAGGGGCGTACGGACGCTGTAAAAAAAAAAAAATTGGCGCCCCCAAATCTTGGCGCCCTAGGCAACCGCCTAATTTACCTAAATGGTAGCACCGGCCCTGCCTGGAAGGAGAATGCAGTGCCATTTCCTCCCAGTGAACCATGTGAAGATGGTGGAGAATACCCCCAATATACACACTTTCTGCACTTGTTTGACCATGGAGCTGACCAAACCCCACAATTTTCATCCCACCTGAAATGATGAGATTTGAAATTTTGGCTTCATCCCAAATGGAGATGCAAAGTTAAAGTCCCTGAATGTTTTGCAAAACTATATTCTGAAATATTTCACTTGGATTTTTGTTACGCTACATAATTTATTATAAAAAAGTTTCTTTGTTCTCTTATATAAAAGAAAACATTTTGATATTCAGTTTGAAAATGTTTGATATTGAGATGTTCCTGTGAAACACTTTCAATTCTGTCAAATCAGCATTTTCCGATTGAAAACTATTCTGCTGGAAAGTTTTCAGCCAGCTCAAGTGACAATAGATACCTAAGCAATTTGGGCTTTAGCAGAAGTAGTTTGCAGGAAACATTTTAAAAGGTCCCTTAGTGACTTAGGGAGCTCAAGTCTCATTGAAAGTCAATGGGACTTAGGCACCTCGGAGGCTAGGTCATTTTGAAAAATTGACTCCACATTAATTTGTATGATACTTCTGGTGATGTTTTCTCTGCTAGGAAACCCAAGAGGGACAACTAGTCCTGCTATCCCTGACGCAATCCGTTATATCATCCAAGCAGAACATTAAGAAGTAGAGCACCTATAGGTATTTCTAACCCTCTGTATTCAGCCTTTCTCCCACTATCTAATTATTACTTGAGGATTCAAGCAAAATATATTGCTTGATATTAGATGAGTTATTCATTGGGATTTGGACAGATATACCCTGCCCAGTTACTTTTGCTTTGGCTCTAGTTCTAATGTAGATGAAGGGAGAAAGGGGGAACGTTGTGACTGTGTTAATAGAAAACACACAAACTGTCAAACCTGTAAAAAGTTGTCAAGTCTTTGGTGTATAGTGTCCCATCTCCACTACAGGTTTGTTAATTGCACTATCACTGAGTTTTCCAAAGACACAATTCTCTATTTCCTAACGGGCACACACATCTTGGTCAGTTTCAGCATCTTCTGGTGGTGGGAGTGACTAAGGTAAGTTAATTCCAGTACCTCTTACAGTTAACCTTAATAGACCTCATCTGGAATACTGTGTGCAATTCTGGTCTCCCATGTTTTAGAACAGGGGTTGGCAACCTCTGGCATGCATGCCAAAGACGGCACGCGAGCCGATTTTTAATGGCAGGCAGCAACTTGCCATTAAAAATCCTGCCCGGCCCGCTCTTTTCCACCCTCTGTCTCCCCCGCCCCCTCCCACGGGGGCAGGGGGCAGAAGCTCGGTCCTGCCGGCTCCCCTGCCTCTTCCCACGGTGTGCTGGGTTCCTGCCCCTCCTCCTCTCCATCCCTACTTCCCTGCCAGCCCATGCGAGGGAGTGGCTGGGGGAGGAGTGGAGTCAGCGTGCTCACTGCTCCCGGCGGAGGCAGAGAAGAAGCGGGGGCAGGGCTTTGGGGAAGGAGGGTGGTGGAATAGGGGCATATCCCCTCCAGCCCCCTGCCGTGAGCACACCACGACCCCCCCCTCACACACACCCAGCCCTCTGCTTGACTCCTTCACCCCCCCCACAACCCCAGCCCTGACTCTGGCACCCCCACACATACCCAGCCCACCCCACCCCTGCCCTAACACCTGCACCCCCCTCACATGCCCCCAGCCCTCTGCCCTGACTCTTGCACCCCCCACATACCCAGCCCCCCCCACACCCGATGCATCTCCCCACATCCCCACCCTGAGTACCAAACAGGAGCTCCTGCACACCCCCCACATTCCCACCTGCACCCCTCACACCAAATGGGAGCTGGCCAGGTAAGCGTGCCACACACAAACCTCCTGCCCCAAACCTGAGCCCGCTCCCTCATTCTAGCTCTTGGCCAGACCCTACACCCCAACCCCCTGCCTGCTCCTTCACCCCCAGCTCTGTGCTCTGTGCACTCCCACCCTCAGCTCAGTGCAGAGAGAGGAAGAGAATGGGCCAGAACCAGGGAGAAGGTAGGTACCCACTGTATGTGGGCAGGGCCGGGACCGTGGGTCCGGCAGCCAGGATCCCGGCTGGCAGGAGCCGGCGGATGGAACCCCTGAGCGGCAGCGGGCTGAGCTGCTCAGAACAACTGCCGGTCTACGGTCCCGGTTGCCAGCCCCGCACAGCCCGCTGCTGGTCTGGGGTTCTGGCTGCCGGATCCTTGCCAGCTGAGGTCCCAGCCGCAGGCCCCACTCAGCCCACTGCCGGCCTAGGTGAACAGAACCCCAGACCAGCAGCAGGCCAGCTGCATAAGATCAACATTTTAATTTAATTTTAAATGGAGCTTCTTAAAAATTTTGAAAACCTTGTTTATTTTACAATACAACAATAGTTTAGTTATATAATATTGTGACAGACCTAGACCAGTGTGGTACAGGAGTCTGGTAGGGGGCAAATATACTGGTCACTGGATGAGTAGCTTTCTGTTCCCTGAGCGACCAGAGCAGGGGCTGCACTAGAGTAATCAGGAACCTGCTAGAACCAGTTAAGGCAGGCAGGCTAATTAGGACACCTGGAGCCAATTAAGAAGAAGCTTCTAGACTCAATTAAGGCAGGCTAATCAGGGCACCTGGGTTTTAAAAAGGAGCTCACTTCAGTTTGTGGTGGGAGCGTGAGGAGTTGGGAGTAAGAGATGCAAGGAGTTGAGAGGGTGTGTTGCTGGAGGACTGAGGAGCACAAGCGTTATCAGACACCAGGAGGAAGGTCCTGTGGTGAGAATAAGGAAGGTGTTTGGAGGAGGCCATGGGGAAGTAGCCCAGGGAGTTGCAGCTGTTACAGGAGGCACTATAGACATCTGAAGTCCACAGGGCCCTGGGCTGGAACCCGGAGTAGAGGGCGGGCCAGGTTTCCCCCCAAACCTCCCAATTGACCTGGACTGTGGGTTCTCCCAGAGGGGAAGGTCTCTGGGCTGTTCCCCAACCCACACGGTGAATCTCTGAGGCAAGAAAATCCACCAATAACCCATGAAGATAGAGGAGGAACTTTGTCACAATATATAGACTTAGAGAGAGACACCACCTAAAAAACATTAAAATGTATTACTGGCACATGAAACCTTAAATTAAAGTGAATAAATGAAGACTTGGCACACCACTTCTTAAAGGTTGCTGACCCCTGTTTTAGAAAGATGAATTGAAATTGGAACAGGTGCAGAGAAGAGCTTGTAGTATGCTCAGAGGAATGGAACACCTACCTTACAAGAGGAGACTCAGAGTTTGGCTTGTTTAGCCTAACCAAAAGAAGGCTGAAGAGAGAGATGATTGCTTTCTCTAAACATATGAAAGGGATAAACAGCAGGGAGGGAGAGGAGTTAAAATTTAAGTTAAGTGCCAATGCTGGCATAAGAACAAATGACTGGCCGTCAACAAGTTTCATCTTGAAATTAGACACAGATTTCTAACCATCAGAGGAGTGAAGTTCTGGAATGGGACCTCTAATCCCAACTTGTTTTAAGACTGAGTTTGATAAGTTTATGGAGGGGATGGGATGATGAGGTTGCCTATAATGGCCTATTATTCATCCTCATCTGCTGTTAGCAAATACCTCTAATGGCTGGTGATGGGATGCTAGTAATTCAGATCCCTTCCCATCTACAGAGAATTCTTTCCCAGGTGTCTGGATGGTGAGTCTTGCCTACATGCTCAGGATCAGGAAGGAATTTTCCCCCCAATTCAGAATGGCAGAGACCTTGGGTGCGGGGGTGTTTCACCTTCCTCTGCAGCATGGGCTCCGGTCACTTGCTGGTTTGAGCTAGAGTAAATCGTGGGTTCTCTGTAATGTGAAGTCTTTAAATTAAGATTTTAGGACTTCAGTAGCTCAGCTGGAAGTTATGAGGCTGTTAGAGGAGTATGGATGGGTGGAGTTCTGTGACCTGTGATACGCAAAACATCAGACTAGATGATCATGATGGACCCCTCTGGCTGTTGAGTCTTTTAACTATGTCTTAAGTAGCACCTGACCAGTGCTGATTTGTTTTTTTTTTTCTGCAGAGAATGTCAATTAATACAAAAAAGATTTAGATTTTTGGCAAAGTTTTCCACGGAAAACTTGGAGAAAAATCAGAAACAAAATATTTCCATCAAAATCTGAAATACTGATTCAGAAATGATGGTGCAGTGACTATTGCGAGTTGTAATTTGGGTGCTTCATGCTCCTATTTTCCTCTCTAAGTCATGCTCCCTGGGTGGACTATATCTCCCATAATGTACTACAATTGCTTCTTGTTGAGCCACCCACATTATGGAGGATAGAACTCTGGTGGGCAAGGCCTGCCCATAAAGAAGAATGAGAACAGGAGATGCCCATACTATAACTCCCCTGAAGCTCTGTGGCACTGTTTCTGAAGTGAAATATTTGGGGATTTGGCTGGAAACTAAAGTTTTCAGGTGTCCTAGTTTTTTAACTAAAAGTCAGTTTTCCGGGGGTAGAATCACAAACAAACAACCCCAAATACATCTAATCAAAAACCCAATTTTCCTTTGAGAGAGATTTCAACAAAAATTTTGAGCAGCTCTAGCCTTAGGTATTATGGTGATAATTTAACACTTATTTGGTGCTTATCTGAGTACTCCAACTGACATTTCAAAGGGGCATTTGGCAGCTACAATGGGTGTTTGGGTGCCTGTGTATCCAGGGGCTGCAGTTAGCAGGTACAGTATGTAAATGGGGGTAGGAGGAGGGGAAAGACAGCTCCCACATCTCTTCATAAGCTTCATTTTTCTTCCTGGCTTGGAAGAGCAGCACTCCCTTTTCCACCTTGGCTAGTATGGGGAGAGTTTACCCACTCTGTATACCCATTGGCAGAACTTGGAAGCCAAATTTGGATGCCTACATTTGACATGCAGGGCCGGAGTCTGTAAGGCTACTAAGTACTTTGGCTGCCAGCTACTCCATATCCCGCTCTGACTCTCCTCCCTTATTACTGTTAGGAGACAGCTATAATGTTGGGAATAAGCAGGTCATTGTTTAGCACTTGAGTAGTCAAATCCTTCATTGCTGAGCTACTGTGACATTGGGGTATGCTCAGTCTCTGCTTGAGCCCAGTCCCTACAGCTTTAGAACAGATGGTGCTTTGAATGTTCTTTACCGATGTCCTTGGCTCTGAAGGCAGAAAGCACCTTTGTGACACCTGGTGTAACTAAGGTCCACAGCAAAACATAAACCACAGTACTGTTGGGAGGGAGGGGGAGAGAATTCCAGCCTGTATTGGGCAGGTGGACTGGGGGCAGGAGAGAAGAGACAGCAGAGCCCTCTTCTCCCCTAGCACAACCACACAGGAAGAGGGCACGCTATGGAACTAGAACTCTCTCAGCATTAGGCTGTGGTGTCCTGTAACTCTGCTGGCGGTTTGGCTAGGCCCAAAGTATCCCTGCATGTGTGCTGTTAGAGCAATGCATCCTATTTTCGCTGGCTCTCTGAACCAGCCTGCTAGGGTAGAAGGTCTCCTGAATCCTCCACTCAGCCACTAGGAGTCTGCTCCCCAATTGAGTATGCCCCATGTTCAAAGGGACAGAATTTTGGCCTATGAAGAAAAGAAAAATTAGTGTGTCTGAGGCGAGATAGCAATAGACTCTGTTCCATGCACTAACCCAATAACTGCAATCAACAGAGGCACTCAAGCTAGTGGTCCCCTTGATATATTGCGGGGGCGGGCTGCTGGCATGGTGTTCTACCTTCCACTCTGGAATTTGATTCATTTGCCTATCCCCACCAACACCAAAATGTCCTGGCTTGGTCCAAAATAGTCCAGATGTGTTGACCTTCAAGTCATTGTGCAAAGCCCACCTGTTTTTTCTGAGCACTTAAAAAGGGTATGACTTCTAAGGGGAAGAGTCCGAGGCCCTGAGTTGCTTGTTGATAATTTGGTTGCAGCTGCATTCTGTAGAGGGTGAGGCTGCCTGGGGTTTGGCTGACGCTGTGCGTGTGTTTTTTAAATAATGGCAGTGTGCCCAGAGGTTTTGGATGGGCACCTCTTTGTTGTTGTAGAAATCCAAAGAAATAAATAACTATAGCATGCAATCTCCGCTTGTTACTTCTGTTCATGGCTGATTAATCTTTATGTATGAACTTTATTCCATAACTATGGTAATTCACAATCCATTCAAGCAAATCTGTAATGGCAGTCCTTGGGTATGAATCAATAAGATGTTTAAGCAGTGAGCGTGCCAACAGATATGCATCTCCACATATTAGAGAAGCTCTGCCTTGCTTACACAACGTTTCCGACATAGCTGGAAGCCTCTAATGCTTCTGGAAGCTGACACAACTAAGAAAAAACGAGGGTGGGTTTCCTGAAGTCAGTGCTCAAATTCTATTGCTTGGGCAAGCGTATTTAGCTGGTGGTCATAGACCCCCACTTACCGCTGCTGATGGTGGTGAGTAGTAGTAGACGGAAGAGGGGGGAGAAAGAGGTGCAACAATTGAGAGAGTTGGATCATACCATCGGTTTGTTTCCCTAGTCTACTGCTTTGAACTGCATGCCTAAACACATCTGCATCCACCACATTGCTCAAAATAGGAATTAATGAGTGTACAGTAGTCCCTGAATACTAAGGCTTCAATGAAAAGTAAAAAAGAAAAAAACTTGACAAAGTAAAGAATAACTTAATACAGGGATAAATCCTACCTAAATCAGGTAGCCAGCAGTATCATTTGCTATGGGGCAAGGGGAATAGTGCCCCAACTTTGGTTTGTCCCCCGCACTTTTCATAGGTTAACATTCTCTTCTACTTATTTGTGCCCCCCCCCATCTTCGCAGGATTATAATATAATGTTCTCTATGCTTACACTTTGACCTCTGCCCCAAGTTTTTTTAAAAAGACACCCTGCATGTAGCCCTGTTCATTTCAGTGAGGCTACTTCCAGGAATACAGCAAGACCGATTTGGCCCAGGCATCTGAGAGGGGTGCATTTTTCAACTTTCCATTTCCTCTTTCTTTGAACAGTTTTCAAGACTGAGCTTGGACAGAGAAACTAGACTAGTTAATTTTGCTTTAACAGTTATTTAAATTTTCACTGTCTGCCCTTATACATAAGACCCCAAGGAATGGGTTGCAAACAAGAAAGAAGAATGGAGGGTTGTGCTTTTGGAGGAGGGTGTTAAACCCTGTTTCCATTGGAGTTACCTTCTTTCTTCTCATGCTCAATAAATACATATTTTTAAAATAAAACCCCACAGCCCTCCTTCCCCACCCTTCTCCTGGACGTAAGTTCTGTGGTAGCTTTTATTTTTACAAAGCTTAAATGTTAAGCCACATGTGACCTGACAGTCTCCTTATATTTTACCAGTGTTTAGGATGAAGTGCAAACCAAAGGCCTGATCCTCCAAACGTGTGCACACTTACTCATGAGTGTAAATGTTTGCAGAATCAGTGTAGCGACTGGAATGATGCTGCTTTTCTAGAAATTATCGCTAAGATCTAACCCTAGCAATGATATTGTAACTTTTCCACTTCAAAAGAGAAAATGCAGAGCGGAAAGTACTGCAAAGATGAACAGATGTGGCATGAACAGACTGTGATTGTGCAGGGTGCTGCCCCACTTTTGAGGGTAATGCTGAGCTCATGGAAATAAAACCTTTACAGCACTGCTCATCAAACAGTCTTTTTTTATTCACATATTTAAAAATGTGAGGGCCAAATTCCACCCCAGGGATGTTCGTGCAGTTTGGCTTGATGGCTAGAGCATGGGAGTGAAAATAGGGAAACCTGGTTCTAATCCTGACTCTGCTACTGGCTTGCTTGGGCAAACCACTTCATCGCTTTGTTTCCCAGGTTTGTCTTCTATAAATTGGGGATAATTAGGTGGGCAAAGTCACAATTTGCATCAGTGCAGTTTACTCCTATTTCCTGGTTTTTCAGCCTGGAGGGTGTGAACAGATGCCAGGCACTGTGGCCATCATGACTTATAGATAAAATGGGTGGGGCTACAACCCTGGATCTGAACATACCCATGCACTAGGCAATTCACATTTGAATTTGGATTTTAACTTTCCATGTCGACAGAAAGGATGGTCTAGCGTATAGAATAGTGGACTGGACTTGAAACCCGGGTTCAGGTGCTAGCTCGGCCACACCTTGGGCAAATCACTTAATCTACCTTATATCTCAATTCCCCATCAGTGAAATGGGGCAGCACTTCCCTACTTCACAAGGGAGTTGTGAGGAAAAAATCCTTTAATGGGTGCGAGGTGTTTAATGCTACAATGATGAGAGCCCTATAAGTACTTAATAATCATGTTTATTTAGGGTTACCATATTTAAAAAATAAAAAAAAGGACACTCCACAGGGTCCTGGCCCCGCCCCTTTCCCACCCCCGGCCCTGCCCCAACCCCGCCCCTTCCCTGCCCTAACTCTGCCCATTCCCCAAAGTCCCCGCCCTAACTCCCCCTCCTCCCTCCCAGCCACGCGAAAAGGGCTGCCCAAGTGCTACTGGCTTCACGGTTTGCCGGGCAGCCCCCAGATCCTGTGCCCCTGGCCGGCGCTTCCCCAGCACAGCTGGAGCCCGGGAGGGGAAGCGCCCAGCCGGGGGCGCAGGGTCTGGAGGCTGCCCGGCAAACCCGTGAAGCCGGTAGCACTCGGGCTTTGGGCAGCCCCTATGCCTCCGGACCCTGCGCCCCCGGCCAGGCACTTTCTCTCCCAGGCTCCAGCTGCTGTGCTCCTCCCCTGACTCAGACTTCAACTCTGTTTAAGAGCCAAGCTGCCCGAGCCAGCGCTACCGGCTTCGGGCAGCCCCCGTGCCTCCGGACCCCAGCCGCCGGAGCAGAGCAGCTGGAGCCCGGGAAGAGAAATGCCCGGCCAGCGGCTTGAGGTCCGGAGGCACGGGGGCTGCCCGAAGCCGGTAGCGCTGGCTCGGGCAGTTTGGCTCTTAAACAGAGCCGAAGTCTGAGTCAGGGCGGAGCAGAGCAGCCGCGGGAGAGGAAGTGCCCGGCCGGTATTTTTCCTGGACGTGTTCGGCTTTTTGGCAATTTCCCCCGGACGGGGGTTTGATTGCCGAAAAGCCAGACATGTCCGGGAAAAACCGGACGTATGGTAACCCTAGTTTATTACTGTAGTGCTAGTGGCCAACCAAGATTGGGCCCCATTGTGACAGGCACCATACAAATATATATGGATGAGTCTCATATTTTATAATGAGATTAAACAATCAGTGACCCCTTGTCCCCAGCACACATACATATACACCTCCCCCTGGTCTGCTGACTGAAGCTTCAGCTCATTTCTTGGTAGCTAATTTTTATGGACCAGTTAATTTTTATTCTCGAAAACTGGGGTTCACAATAGAAACACCAACAGACCTGTGAGCTAGTGCTAGTAAGCTCACACTATTCCACTGCAGGAAGATTGCCAATGCAAACCTTTCTGCCTATCAAAATCTATCCTGGCATTTTATTGTTGGCATAACTTCAAATTGAACAGAAAATCCTCCAGTAGGTGGAGGGCTCCCTTGCTTGTTTGCTTCCCTTTCTAGTGTGGGTTTTTCATTAGTGGGGTGCCAAAGCCTGATCTTAACACCTCTGTTTACCAGTGGAGACCGGAAATCACAAGGATCAAAGTCTGAATGACTGTACTGAAAAGGGGAGGGGAGAAAAATCTTAGTCTGCAAGGTGTCGTTAACTAGATGTATACAGTATTTCATGATTAACCATGTCTGAGGCCATTAGACACCAGATGAATATAGTGATGATTGCCACCACTCAGAAGTGCATTAGGTGCCTTACAGAAAGAGCCAGGTATAGTCCCTGCTCCAAAGAGCAGACTGTCTAAAATTAGACATGATGCACCAACTGAGGGTAACAAACAATACAGATGTGGGGTGAGGGAGGAGTGTCCAAGTCATAAGATCACGTGATTACTGATTGTGGTAAGAGCAAAGCCTAATGGCTCCATTAAGGTTAACTTTCCTTTTAATAGTAAGTTAATTCACTCCATGTACAAGTGGGCTATAGTTCGAGAGAGAGTTCTTCAATGCTGTCTGAAGAGGACACAGATTTCTCTGGAGGGTTTCCAGCCTAATATGCACGATGCAAAAGCGTTATTACTGACTGATCAGGAATCCCTATGCATGTCCTACCCCGAATAAGATACTTACCGTATTTATTTTCTGAATTATCCTTACCCGTGACTGCTTGGGGCTGGCAAAGCTCAATCTGGGGCAAATTTTGAATTTAAATAACATCTAGAACATAGGGTCCAATTCTCTCAATGGGAGCAAGCCTGAGCCTCTCTATAGAGGATGCAGTTCCCCCGAAGTCAGGGCAGCTGCATATACCTGCACCAGGTCTGAATTCAGCTCATAGACTTTACTACCTATTTTCCCTACCTCCATGAGGGTGTTGTGAGGATAAAAAGATTAAAGATCTGAGGTGCTCAGTGCTAGGATGATGGAGGCCATACAAGTACCTGAGTACTTTTTAGGAGTACAATAAAACAGGTGTTACTTGCCAGCAAGCTAACCCTTAGAAGTCAGAGGAGTCAGAGAATATAGAGCTTGGGTCATTATAGGCTTTCTCTATCATTTAGGTCCTTCGGGGTTAGCAAAATTGGGAACACCAGGATTGACAACCACCAGCTGCCACCAATGTTCTAAGCACTGCGTTGGTTAGTCTTGATCTCCACAGGATTAGATGGCATCAGCTGCAATTAGAGGAGAACTAGCCCCTCAAAGGGTGTATTTTTATTAATATGTGAGCTGTGGGCTTGTCTGCATGCAGATTTATACTGATTTAACTTAAGGTGTGATTTATTTTTTTTAAACAGACTGAGTTGGACTGGTTCAAAAGAGACTCTCTTATTTTGGTTTAAACCAGGCTT
Organism: Malaclemys terrapin pileata; assembly: GCF_027887155.1. NCBI lineage: Eukaryota > Metazoa > Chordata > Testudines > Emydidae > Malaclemys > Malaclemys terrapin. The sequence continues at coordinate 28,860,217 of NC_071515.1, read as the reverse complement.
ATTTAAGTTTGACATAAATTGACTAGGAACAGGTTTAATCTAAACTGAAATAAGTCTCTACGGAGGGCTTTAAATAAACTGGCTTATTTAAACTGGTGCAAGTATGTGTGTAGACAAAGCCTAAGTCCATGTATTGATAGCACGTTAGATCGAGTTACTGCAGGTTATGTCCCATAGGGTATTCTCCATAATGTTCAGATACATATTTTTAAAATACTATATGAAGCTTGAGATGCAATAAATTTGGGTGAACACTAAATATGTAGCTGAGGATGGAAGCTAAAACTGAAGCCGAGTCCTCCGTCTATAGGGTGGCTGCTCTCCAATTCACTGCCTATTCTATGCAGAGTTATGGTTAATAAGGCCACTGCCTTGGAAGCCTGCCTGTTTTTAAAATAGCAGCAGCTTTTATTCTTATATTCTGGAAACTGAAAAAAGCCCGCAGCATTCTGAGCCCTAGATACTGTGTGGTGGGTGCCCTGTAAAATGTATACTATAGACAGGTACTATAGTATGCCACTATATTTTCACTCCTTAGAATTCTGTTAATTCCTAATCTGAGATTTGCCAGCTGTACTTGTTTTTAGTGTGTGTGTGTGTGTGTGTGTATATATATATATGTATATAGTCAGTCTTTTTATTTGTGCATGTTGTAGCTACATTACTGTATGACATACAGCACAATCCATGTGTAGTAGATGTGATGACTACAAAGTGGAAACAAAAACATTCCCTGTTCCAAACACATTCAACACCCGTGAGTACTTGGGTACTTTATTAGCGATCTGCAAAGAAAAAAGAGGGCTCATGGTGGAGAGTGGTCAAGTGCCAAGAGGTGACGGGTATTGCACCCAGAGAAGTCTTAAAATAGGTGTTCAGAGACCCCAAAAGCTGTGGGAGCTTCCCCTGAAGTTAAACAAATATCCCAAACTCTTCTAGTTGTAGGTTCAGTTGTAGATGTCCAGCTCTCAGGGCTTGATTGCAAAATAATCCATCAATCAATTAAAGAGAAACGCGAACAAAATTGTTGTGCAAGACCTTGAGCAAGGCTCTGATTTTTAACATGTATTCTTGCTCGCACCAATCCTCTACTCCCACACACAAACAGGCAGAGGCACAAACACACACCCACACACCCGCCTACGCTCACAGCCATGCACTCACCCACACACATGGCTGTCACGTTTGTTCCACTTCTTGCAGGAAGCAGCCCTGGAGATGAGAAATGACTGAATATCAGGAGCACACATGTATCAGATATAACCGTGTGCAGAGTATAGATAGTATTTGTCTTTATAGCTGTTATCAGTTAAACACTTACAGGAATATTTTAACTTCACTTCAACTACTTAAGGATAGCCCATTAAAAACCAACAATAATAGGAACAAAAAGGGAAATTGGGCAATTTCTAGATGCTTTTACAATGCATTTATATTCCAGTAAAACACTGAAAAGAGTTTAAGATCTGTACAGAGGAAATTTTCCCTCTCAAGCTCTGATCATTCCACTAGATTCTTATAATTCTATTGAAAAGCTGAAGAAGGATCATTCTGCTTTTTGACAGAAGGTTGTGCCTCATTCTCAGTGCTATGGAGATGCATCCAATGCTCTGAAAATATTTGAGGTAGGTTTTGTACTGCCACAGAAAATCTTTTTTTTTTTTTTAAATCCCTTAATATGCAGATCCTGCATAAACTACTACATAAGCGACTGAGTGCTTTTAGCTGTAGATTCAAAGGACCTTATCCAACTCCCATTGGAAGTAGTGCAAAGACTCCCATTGGTTTAACTGGAAGTTGGATTGAGCCCAATTATATTCTTCAGGCAAGCAAACCATACAACTCCTTTTGATTTTATTAGGTCTGCCTAATAGGATCAGGCCCAATGAATGTGAGGTAAAGGTAACCTAACAGAAAATGCAGCCTGCAGTAATTTTCCATTTCCATTCCCATCCCCACTCTGCCCTCTGAAACAAGTAAGAAAATAGGGAGAAGGGACTGTTTGTTACAAAAATATGTACTTTTCTCAACAGAATATCTTGTGCCACATTATCCTCACCATGATCATGAACTGAAAACTTGTAGTGATAACTACTCCTCTAATCTGTCTTAGATGTTACTAATGTGACTATCCAGGTAGCCTCTAGATGCCAATGTAATCATTGCCTATGTTTTTCAGTGTAAAGATTGGTCACTACAAAGATAGTCAGCAATGGAATGAGTTTCTGTAGATTAACCAAAGGCAAATTATATGATGGAAATTCATGTCTCACTACTACAAGATGTTTAAAATAATAACCAGCCCACTCCACCCAGACAGATTCTTTGTCATGACGCACAGTGAAGTTCCCTGCCATGCAGAAGCAGCCTTGCTTTTTAAGGGCTAGTGTCTCTGCAGCTAACAACATTGCCCCTTTTGCGTGCTGGGAATAAGACTTAAAATAAGCTATGTGAGATCAAACATAACACTTTTTGAACTGATGGCATTGTTTAAACAACCAGCCACCTCCCAAAGGCTCTCTACTCTTGTACATTTATGCTCTGCTTGGTAGTAGGAGAGAAACGTGCATCACTTCTCCCTGCTCGCTGAGATCTTTCAGCTGTTGCCAAACATGATAATGACCTATTACGCAAATGGGAATAAAAAGCTGATTTAGCCACAGCACCTAGGAAGCTTGAAACCCCGTAGCAGGATTCTGCTTTCAGTTCCAGTTAGGGTGACCAGATGTCCCAATTTTTATAGGGACAGTCCCGATATTCGGGGCTTTCTTATATAGGCGCCTGTTACCCTCCACCTTCTGTCCCGATTATTCACACTTGCTGTCTGGTCGCCCTAGTTACAGTAGTAAAAGTCCACTAAATAAAAAGGAGTTATTCTAGTTTTAAACACATGTAACTGAAAGGAGAATCTGGCCCTGTGTGTCCCTTCTTCACTGAAGCACAGAATCTCAGACCTGACCTTGCTTGCAGAGAAACCAGTGGGAGTTTTGCCATTGCCTTTGGTGACAGCAGGAGTAGGCCCTAGAATTGTAAGGCTTTCAAGTCTCTATTTTTTGTGGTAGTGGTTGTTGTTACTGGTTCTCATCATCTTTAGTATCCTCGGCATGACTCACAATAATCTTTTGATAACCCCCGCTGGTTCCTTTTTATTTTTAAATTCTAAGATGCTTCCGCACAATGTACAAATAGAAATTCCCCACACCCTTGGTACTTGACAACACTAGGTTCAAACTCACCGTGAAAGGTATTTTAAAACATACATTTAATTGTTCGGAGCCATACATGTGCATATAAGTCGAGCACCAAAGCATTCATAGCTTATGGAAGCACCCACGACATGTTAGATACCTTCCAAACATTCAAGAAGAGTGCTCTCTGCCCAAGATCTTTATAGTCAAAGAACAGATAGGCAAGTACAGGTTATGGGAAGGAACACAACAAAATTGGATCTTGTGATACACATCACCTATATTTGCATCTGGATGAAGACAGAGGTATTTCATAGAATACTGAATCATGAACATGTTGCAACCCATGAGCTCTGTCAGAAAGGTGGCTCAACAAATGATCCGCATCTGCGGACAGATCATAGACAGAATCAGAATATTGCATATGCAGCTATGGATATCCCTGTTTGTGGGTAACTGCTGCACATCCCAAGCCCTATCATGAATGGCATTCAATGGATTATCCAAATGAGGACAGGTGGTAACAAGTGACAGAAAATCTTTCAGAGGATAGCGGGTAGGATGGTCTTGTTGTGGGGCAGACCTAGGTGCCAGGGCTATAGGCTGAGTGCTACCACATACTTCCTCGGCAACTGTGGGTAAGTTCCATAGGGCCTGACCCTGAGGTGGTAAGTGCCCTGGATGGCCATTGACTTAAAACCATTTAAGTCAATAGCAATTAAATAGCTTGTTACCTCATTGAAGTGTGCTTTTAATCATATGGTGCTTCCATTTCCCCATCTGCAAAATGAGGACGATAATACTTAGGGTGTTAAGAGGCTGTATATTAACAATTATAACACACTTGGGGATTCTTTGATGGAAAGTGCCTATAAGCATTATTATGATTTTTATTTCTGAAGGATGATTATCCCTGGTATATTTCCCTGTGGTTTCTAGAGCATGAATAGTACTTCTAACTGGAAGTAATTGCTCTTATTTTGGCTAAATCAGCTATTAGTTTATGGCAAAGGTTACCAGGAATTTTCTGATCTTGCATGCCTGCGTACCATAGTGTGGTCACCCAAGCAGCTCTTGATTTCAAGTCAAATGCATGCAAAACACCACACGTAGGCTCTAGTCTACTGGGTTTAGATCAGAGACAGATCAGATGACTCATAGAAATACATGGAAATAGATCAAAGAAGCAGCACAAGAGTGTTTGCGTTAGGCAGGGAGTGGGGTTTTTGACAACCATTCTGAGCATGAGTCAGAGTGTAGGCTTGCGTGGGCGGACGTGTGGGTGGGTGCATCTGTGGGTGTCGGAGTGAGACAGACGCAGATAGATGGCTACAATTAAGTAGTTAGTGAAATGACTGTAATAGTAAAATGAATTTAAAGGCACAGATTTCGAATGGAGCACTTTAAAATAGCTCCTTTTAGACAGCTCTGAAGACAGTAGACATTTCCTACTTGAAATTCTACTTAAGGGTGTCAGTTACCAGTTGTTATACACGAGGTTACTCCATGTGCTTCTTACTTAAAACTGGCTAGAAATAACTTAAACTAAACTCTACCTTAATGTGCCTGCCAAAGAGGGGCACTGCTTAGCAATGAGACAAGATCCCTTTCAGACCTCCACACATGCCTGCATGCATGCATGCAAGCACACACACTGGCTGTTTCTGGGTAAAGAAAACCAAGAAGTAGGGAAGAGAGGCGTGCAAAGCAGCAAGGATAAAGAGCCAAAGATATGGGAACAGATCCTACTTCCGTTGGAGTCAATTGCAAAACTCCCATTCACTTCCATGGGACCAGGATCATGGCTGTAGTTCATAGGCAACTATCGGACTAAGGTTTTCCTATAGCATTCATCACCCGACTATCTAAGCACTGGAACTGGATCTCTTTCCTGCTGAAATCAATAGGACTTTTTCCACTGACTTTCATGAGAATAGGACTCAACCCATAATTAGTTGACTCAGAATAGATCTCCCTGTTTAAAGTACCGGGAGTATACTTGCTATTAGTCACAGTTAATGCCGATAGAGTTGACTCCTTTGCTGTTTGTCCTTCCATGCTTCAGTAATGGTGGTATCATTTGAATTGTACCTTTATAGCTTGTGCTGGACACCAGGTCCACTGACTAGATCCTCAAAAGTCGCACCACAGCTTATTACCATTAGAGCCCTGCTGACTTGTAAGGCTTCCCTAAAAAGAATCCATGTGAAAAGCACCGCCTAGGTTTAAATCGCCAAGTTTTCTGTGTGCTGATTGGGGTGATCAGTCCCAGAAGGGGTTGAAGTTCCCCTCCTGTGTTATCCTAGGTTCAAGAGATGGGGAGAGAGATAGGGGGCCACTCGTGCTTGCGTCTCCTTTTCATCTTCTTGTTGCATGATACTTTCCATAGTCAAGTTCTTCTAATGGCATCTTTGGGAAGTGTAGAGACACTTTAATTAGCAATTTCTAAAAATAGTAGCAACTTCACACTTGGCCAAACAGAGTTTTCTGATCCTCCGGATAATTTCATAAAACTAGCTGATCTAGTAAGCACTGAACAAAATGGAATGTTGTGGCTATAAACCTGCCCAACCAGCCAGTCTCCCTGCATGACGTATGCAGGAGATAGGTAGTATTAGATTCCTGCTTTGGATTGACATCACCTTTTCTCTTTGACAAAGACATTCATAACAACTATAGGCCAAATGTTGACTTCAGATATGCAGGAGCAACTCCAGCTAACCTCAGTATGACTTGAGCATGCAAATCTGAAGGCAAAATTTACTCCTTCCGCCCCTGTCCCCTTCATAAGAAGGCTTGTCTCGCATAAAGTGCCCTGTTCATTCTGGTTTCATCACTGTAGTTGCATATGATCTTACCGACTGCACTTTGCTTAATTTTGTTTAAATGTAGCAGTGGAGCAGATGTAATTGGTAACATCACATTTATTTTATTCTATTTAAATTCATGTTTAGTGATTTTGGGGAAAAAATTGTATCCCTAATGGTCCATTCGGAAAAATTGCTCGGGTGAAGGGGAAGAAACTTTCTGCTGAAGTCCTAATTTTTATCCCAATGTCTGTCTTATCTGGGTTTTTTTTATAATGATTCAAAATTATATTTTCTATGCATCTGATATGCTAGGGTTCTTCCTGATCATCCGCTGTTGGAACTAGGTAGTTTCTGCCCATGGCTCTGTGTCAACGGTAGCAAAGTGCATGGCATCAAACTAGCTCCTAGGATCAAAGATCTGTGGATAAATATTTTAGGCAACCAAAGAACCAAATCAATGACATCCTGGCAAATTTTAACAAGTGGTTCCAGCAAAGTCCCCCTCCTTTCCCAGTTCATAATACCCACTGTTGAACACATGAAAGTGTGCTGGAAGAGGGGAATGGTGAGATGTTGGGGAATCCTATTCATTCTTCCCCCACATTAATCTCTGAATTAGGGATATAAAGACAGAAGGGGCCACTGTGATTATCTCATTTGAAGGGAAGGCAACACCATGTGGCCAACAAAAATTCCCTTAAGTGCACTTGCTGGACATATGGTTTTTATACTTGAAAATAATCTGAAGAGTTCTGATGCACAGCCTGGTGTTGAGCATGTGTTATTTTCAAATGGGGGTGGGGTAGGGTGGGTAAGGACCTTGGAGAGAGGTCTGTGGTTATCATGGCCCTGAAAATTATTTTTAAAATATCTGACACTTGGCAAATTCCAATTGTAAAAAAAAAAAAAAAAATTGTTCTTCAGTAGTAATGTTATAAGCACCAGGGGTGAATTACCAGGCTTCAGAGAGGGAGTGAGCTCCTCCAGGCAAGACAATCAACTCAGCCTTCCCTTCAATTCGCTGTTGGAATTTTAACAAAGGGCTTCCGTTAATTCCTTCCAGCATGTCACTTGGCAAAATATCCCCCAGGCCCAGCTTGTCCTGCTCAGATTGGTGCACCTGGATCTTTTCCTGCCTTTCAGCAGTAGTCTAGTCTGTGAAGGGAAGGGATTTTCTAATGTAATATTTTTCTTAGAGAAGTTCCATGCAAAAAGGTGAGATTTGGATTATTCCAGATGTGGATTATCAAACACAGCACACTTTTGCAAATGGAGAAAGGTGTTGATTTTGAAAATATCTTGAAGCAGCATGTATGTGACTTCTTAAAAACATTAATTGTACAACATGTAAGTGCTTCTCCAATATACTACACTGTACCCACTTAATTACAACAAATGTGCTATACTGCCCTCTACTGAAGAAGATCAGAACTGCTCAAGTGTATCATAGGCACAAGTGACATACTGCTGGCAGCTAATGAAGCTTATCCTTTAGTGGAAATGAAAGCAAACCTGTGGTTTTTTGGTCAGGAGAATCTGACTTCTATCCTTGTTGTTTCCATGAAGGTCTGTGGGAGCGTCTGGTTTTTATTTCTGCTATATGCTTTGGAGAAATCTTGATGTATACAGGTATTGCTCCCTGATTATAATTCAAAATTTTAAAAAAATAAACATTAAGTTGACAAGATTTTTAGATGCAAGTTCACATTTCATCCCTGTTTCTCTTTTGGATATGATTACAGTGTATTGGAGCTCAAAATTTAATTTACTATTTTTGATTGTCATGCAGTCAGATATGCTATTCTCCCCAACTCTCAGACCTGTAATTTAGCTACTGCTCTTCCATGACACTTGGCTCCATTTTAATTATAATGATCGCTCAATCTGGAAATCTATTTACAGTGCCATGAAGGCTGTGTTTTCAGCCTTTTTTTCCTCAAATGATTTCTCTGTGGAAAGTTCTGTGTGTAGGGCTTTGGCAAAATTGAAATCCAGTCATCTCTCAAGGCTGTTAATAGCAGTAAATTCTGATGACAGGCTTTGAATTGTTCTTGAAAGGTGTTTGGCATTTGTATCTCCCCTCACTGTGGCATCTGCTGTACTGTTTTACTCAAGCAAAGGGTATGTCTTCATTGCAGAGTTTACCCAGATCTGGGCACCCGGATTAGCCAAACCCAGGTGTGACCTTCCACGCTGCTAGACAACACTCAAGTCACACCCACATAAACACGCCCACACTGGCACTGCAGTAACTCAGGTTAGGTAGTAGGAGCGGGCTGTCCCATGGTTCTAAGCAATGCACTAGATAAAACAGCATGGAAACCCAGCCTGCAGATGAGTGGGAAGGCATTGGAGGACTATCAGCACCTGAGTTCTGTAAACCAGGCTACAGCCTGCACACTGCTAAGTAGATAGGTAGGAGCTCATGTTAAAGTGAAACCTCTAACCTCTACTCCCTGTGGGGTAAACAAGCCTGGTTTCAAAGCACACAGAAACCCTGATCAAACATTTTTCTGTGTGAACAGTAGGGGAGTTAGGGCTGAAACCCAGGTAAAAAGCTGGGGTAACTATGCAGTGAAGGCATACCCAAGATTTCCATAGATCAGTACCTGAGTAAGGACCACATGATATAACCCCAGGTTTTTAATGACTAGAGTATTCTGGTTTGTATCTTTGTATAAAATCCACCTTATTTTTATTGTTTTTCTAATTGAAGAAAGTGTATTTATTTCTAAAAGATTTAAAGGATGAAATTGCTGCTGTATGACTCCCCCTCCAACAGTCACTGGAATGAAGTCTCGCTAATTTGCTCCTCTATGGTGATACTCAGTCATAACCACCCACGTCCATTTGCTCTCAGCCAGTCCTACTCACAGCCCTCGCCCTGCTTGGTCACACTGAGTCATCCCCCTTCCTGAGCACCCTTAGACGCTGCTATTTGCCGCGCTGCTGCTGCTCACTTTTTAAAAGGACTCTTGTGGTGTATTTCAGAATTTAAAAAAATACATTTTTTTTGCATTGTTTCTGTTAATCACCCTTCATGTTTGAAAGGTACAGTCTTTTTTCTAGCTGACTATTGTTCCCCTCCCACTGGCCTTTGAATGCCCTGGGCTCCTTGTAACCATGATAAATCCAAGCCTTAGCAAGGTCAACTCATCTTTCCAAGGGAGATGGTTGTTTAGTGTTCTTTTAGTGGTGTTTATTGAACTAAAGCTTTCAGGGCAAGCATTTTTGACTAAATATTCAATTGTGCAGTGATGTCAACCAGTTGGGTATCAATCCCCACCCTAGAGGTGGCTGCATTTGAACATTGCATGGCCTGTATGTAGTTCAAATGCTTTTATCTTTCAGGATGAAAGGCATTAATTACTCTTGAAAAAAATTGTAATTGTGCATCACTCCCTGTCACTGGATGGAATCAGAACTGCTCATCTGTGTCCTAGAACCCCATTCTGCTAACAGCTCATGGAAATTTGAGAGAGGCCTGTGCTTCTGGAGCAGGAGGAAATGAATTTGTTTATCTGTGATCGTATAAACACAGTTTATGAACTGCCACCTAGGGTGACCAGATGAGATGAAGAAAATATCGGGATACCGGACGGGCAAAAAAAAAAAAAAAAAACGAAAAAAGCCGAGTGCTGCCGGCCAAGCAAAACCGGGACAAACTGCGTCCAGATCGGTTGGGGCGCAGGACAAACAGCTAAAAATCTGGACGTCTGGTCACCCTACTGCCACCACATGTAACTTACTGATAGCCAAGATGTTCCGAGGTAGCCCCTGATATGTTGGAATTAGAGCTGTAGTTTGGAAAATGTTCATTGAAACAGTTTTCCCCTGGAAAATTCTGTTTTGACTAAGCTTGATGTTTTTGTGAAATCATGTTGATTCTGATTAAATTTCCAGGGAGAGGACATTTGAAATCAAAACTGGAAACAATTTTTTTTTTTTTAAAAAGTTCATTTTGGATTGCTTTCAGAATTTCAAAACGTTGTTTCAGATTTGTCATTTTAATAGTTGTATTATTTTTACAATATTTCATGACTTGTCAGTAGTAGCGGTACACGTTGTATTATGCACTACTAGTGATGTCATAATATGACTATATTAATAGTTGATATATTTCATTTTTGTTTTTAAAATCATTAAGGGCAGCGGCTACTTAGTACAGATTGAAACATCTCATCTTTTCCAGATCGAGGTGTCTCCATTTGTTTCCTCAGCACTGTCTGGTTAAGTGCTCAAATGAATCCACAAGCCACACTTTGTGCAGGCTGTGCGTGTGAGGGAGGAATAATATCACATCTATGATTCCTCTCCCTTCTGTGCTTCTGCAGAGAGACAGTGCATGGGCACACTTCTAAGGCCACGTCTTCACTACCCGGATATCGGCAGGTAGCAATCGATCTACTGGGGATCGACTTATTGTGTCTAGTGAAGACGCGATAAAATCGATCCCCGATGGCTCTGCCGTCGACTCCGGAAATCCACCGCAGCAAGAGGCAGAAGCAGAGTTGACGGCGGCGCGGCAGCGGTCAACTCGCCACCGTCCTCACAGCCAGGTAAGTTGACCTAAAATACACAACTTCAGCTATTCACTTAGCTGAAGTTGCGTATCTTAGGTTGACACCCCCCCGCCCCCCCCCCCCCCCCCGGTAGTGTAGACCTAGCCTAAGGTACAATACTGCCACCTATATTTTGGGATGTACCTGTAAATGAACCTCCAGTGGGGTTGGGGTGGGGAAATCAATATATTTGTTCTGTTTGCAACACTTGTAATTCAACAGCAATGCTGACATGAACAAAGAAAAAAGAGCGATGATTAATATACCACGCTTGCAAATCTGAGGCCAAGACATCACGTTCATACAGTCTGATAATAAATATTCACATAGGCCTGATTTATCGAAGCAATTAAACTTCACTTCAGCAAAGTGCATGCTGAATTGAAGCATGTGAGTAGTTCCACTGAAGGAGTTTATGGGCCTGCTTGTGCTCTGAGTTAAGCACGTGGATAAATTCTTTGCTTCGGGGCCCTAGGAAATATGGGAGGCAGCTTGTTTTCTAGACCAAGCTGAGAATGAGTGACTAGCTCAGTTTTTTTAAATTCCTAGCAGTTCATATCCTGCGTCAGAGAGAGAGAGAAGCAGTGACACTTGCATAATACTAAGATCATGAGGATAATGCACGATTTTTCCAAGTAATTGTTTTAAAGGTTTACAAAAATGTGTCTGGCTTCTGCTAATATTTTCTGATAGGGCAGATAAGCGTCCTTTAGGGAGGAAAAGAGTAGAATGATATGTTAAGCAATTTTTAATTAAGCAGCGAGGGCCAAATTTTGGCACTTAGTGGTTTTGGTCAGTAAAGGAGTCTCTCACTCAGGCCGAGGAAGCAGTGTCCTTGTGCAGCTGCATTCTGGCCTCTCTGCAAGAGAGGTGGGGAGCTAGAATGAGAGCAAAACACACCCTCTGTTCTCCCCAGCTGCACTATTTTCAGACGTACATAGGAATTGCCAGACAACATCAGAACCGTGGCCACTCTAGTCCAATATCCTGGCTGTGACATGCCCTGGCCCCAACAGCCTCTCCCCCGTCCAAGTTTTCAAAGGTGGTGGGAGGCCTGCACCACCAAAGAGCTTCTGCTGTCCCCTTCCCTGTTACTAACATTCAGTGGGGGTGTTTTGGCTAGCTCTCAGTACTAAAATAATGGGGAGAGGCCAATGCGCCAGGTCAGCCTGATTGACAGGGCGGGCAGGCTAATCAGGGAGTCAGGAGGCCAGGTTGGGCCCCCTCCTCTGTGTGAGCTGGAATTGCCTGGGTCAGTCAGAGTGGGGCCAAGCTAAGGAGAGAGCAGGGGCCCAAGCTGAGCTAGGAAACAGCTGTGCCAGCCAGAGGGGCCAGAAAAGCAACTCAGGAAGCAGGTCAGAGCTGGGAGCAGAGTCACAGAAGCAGCCCACAGAGCAGACCCTGTGCTGGGAGCAGGGGGGTAGCCACAGAGAGACACAACCCAGTAAAAATCATGCTGTAATGTGCAATCATTGTAAAAACATGTCAAAATACAGTGTAAATGACAGATTCAATGTTGATCTTCTTTTCAGCTGAACATTAGCAGCAGTTCAGTGCCCATTCAGACAGTTGAATAAGAGGGCCTTTATTACTGATGCCACTGTTATTTCCCCCTCATTTTCCTTTCTTTTCCTTCCAATTAACTCTACTTTCAGTACCTTGCTGAATCAGATCAAATACAGGGGCCCACAAGTAGGATTGTGCGGGGCTCACTGTGAAGTGCACACCTCAGCTAGTACTTCTTACTGACAGCAGCACACATGATAGTTAATGGAGGTGCCACACACTCCGAACGCACAGATAATGTCCCATGGTTGGAGGCTGGCTGGTTCTCTCTTCTAGTGCTGTATTTGCATGATGGAAAGAAACTGCCAGGCTACTTGTGGGGGAGCAGTGGCTCTCTGTTTCCTGATCCTTGCCTGCAAAGTAATACAGCAAGGGGCGCAATGTGCTCAATAACAGAGCCAGGAAATTCAAGGTTGTGTTAATAGTGTCTAACTAAACTTGTGAAACAAAAATAAAGGTTTAAATATATGACTAAGGAGTAGTGTCATTTAAATTTCCTTTCATCATCCTTTCCCATCTCCATCAGCTGTATTGAGCAATTAGGGTTGTCCTGTTTTGATTTTGTGTTAAAGCTCTGTCAATTAGTCTAATTTCAGCAGGAAACTTCAAGCAAGTGCTTTTGTGTGGTGGCGTGTGTTTGTTTTAAATCCTGGCCTCATCTCCACCCTGGCTTGGTTTGGCAGAAGAAATAAATAGCCCAAACTTTTTTGAAATAGTGATATTTATATTTCCAAGGGTTATTTACATGTAGGTACAAGATGAACTCTGCATTTGGGTATGCAGGCAGACACATGTAAGTACGCACCTACCTATACATGTGAATGTTGTCCATGGATAGGTGCTTCTTTTCCAAGTACAGAACTGCTTGGTATGCTACTATGAAGCATTTGAACCCAACACTTTTATTACAAGGAATTGAACAAAAAAACAGGCTCTACTAAGTCTTTAAAAGACACAACACTACACTCCATTACACATACCCATTTCTCCCATGGCATGGCTGAAACAAATGCATAAAGTCTGAAGCAACTTCAAGACCTGAAAGGCACTTGTTACTGATGTAGCGATGCTCAGGATGGTTCAACAGAACCTCAGTCTTTATCAACAGTAACAGTCAATATCTGGGTCTAATAGTGACTGTTAAAATGCTGGCTCTGCTCCACTTCCAGGCTGATGGGATGTTTAAAAGAGGCAGTGTGTGCCCATGTTAAATGGGAACATATGGTCTGATAACTATCCATATATAATTCTGTGACGCTTTGGGGTTCAACCCAGACTAGTATACAGACTGTGTATAACAGCCTGCCTTGCAGCACTGGGTGCCTTCAGTGCTATGATGCTGTGGCTCACAGCCCTGACACCCCCAGCCAGCCTTACAAGCATGCAGGTCACGCTCTGGCTTCCACTGCCCAATTACTTTATGCAGGGTGATCTAAACACCACACCAGTCCCTAATTTCCCCCAGAGACCTCTCCCAGCAGTGTGCAGCCATCTCCTGGAGCACCTTCAAAGCTATCATTTCCTGTTCCTTTTAAAAGACAGTAAATGGCAGCGCATTAATCTAATCAGGATTTGATAAATACTTTTATTTCAATCAACGCATTGAATTGATTTAGAGTAAAAGTAAAACAAGTTTAATTAACAGAAGGTCATAGGTTTAAGTAACAGAAATGGTTACAAACAAACCAAAGTAAAAATACACTTCTAAGGACTAAAACTTAATTTCAGCAAGTTCCAACCTTTTGCCTAAGCAGGTTTCTCACCTATAGCCAGTTCCTAGAGACTTCAACCCCTGGTGTTGAAGGATCTAACTTTCTGTGATTTCGAGAGCTCTGACCCCTTTAGCTGCTCAAGTGAAGGATGCCAAAATGGCTTTCTGACCTTGCTATATCTTCCGAAGTTCCATGACCTTTCATCAGGAAGCCTCCCTGGGGGCTCAGTTTGCTGTGTCCACCAGGGAGCTGACGCCATGTTGATTTTTGCAGTCTCCTTTCCCTGACCCCCATCATGGCAATTTAGGCTCTCTCTCCACCTTGCTAGGTTGGTTGCTTGTTTGCATTTTATGTAAATGTACCTTCATTGTCTCTGCCTGACAACCTAGCTGGCCAGACAAGCAAGTATACATTCTTTTGTCTAGGGCAGAGTGGACTTATGCATTTCTTCACAAACACGTTTTAAGAACATAATTCTATAATTTATAACCGTTTGTACACACCCCGAGCATACATCATGCAAGAATATTATACAGTGAATTATACATTTTCCAGTGATATATTACATGCCACCTTCTGGATACATCTCATGACAACAGTGTGTTAGCTATAGTGAGTGTGTCAGGTCTCTCAAGAGTTGCTGAGACAGTAGTGAATCATCAATGGGCCTCTGTTTCATAAAATATATAGTTTCTTCTGTCCAAGGAAATCAGAGTCTTACAAACATTAGTGAATTAACCTCACATCACCCCTCTGGGATAGGGAAGTATTATTACCCCCTTCTTACAGATGAGGAGACTTCGGCACCAAGAGGCTGAGTCTTGCTGAAGGTCATACAGGCAGACGCTGACAGATCTGGTGACTCCCACTCGTGTACCTGAATCACAGGACCATCCTTCCTCCTTATCAGCATATCTCTCCAGCAATTTGCAGGCTATTGTTAATTATACAGCACAAGCTGTTCGCAACACATTTTAAAAAAAAAACAATTAAGATCTGGTCACTGGAACATATCAAAGCAAATTAGATGCCGAAGTCCATGGTGTTGGGTGGGGCATGAGTCAACACAGACTTTGGCTCCATGGATTCCCATTAACTAAAAGCTGTTGTTGAAAGATCTCATTAATATCGAAATGGCATGGATGTCATTAACTTCAAAGAGGATGAGGCTAAAAATTCTAGTCTACTGTTGATCTGCTGTTGCATAAAGAGCTTAATTCACAACTTGGAAAGGGTCACTTACTTTGTAAATCTGAGTACCTTCAAATGTGAAATTGTCATGTTCAAAAAAACCAAACCCTTCAATATACACTAATATTAGCCAGTTACAGTAGAACCTCAGAGTTACAAACACCTCAGGAATGGAGGTGGTTCGTAACTCTGAAATGTTCGTAACTCTGAAAAAAAACGTTATGGTTGTTCTTTCAAAAGTTTACAACTGAATATTGACTTAATACAGCTTTGAAACTTTACTATGCAGAAGAAAAATGCTGCTTTTAGCTATCTTAATTTAAACAAAACAGGCACAGAAACAGTTTCCTTAGCCTGTCAAAACTTTTTTTAAAACTTGCCCTTTATTTTTTAGCAGTTTATGTTGAACACAGTATTTTACTGTATTTGCTTTTCTTTCTCTTTGCTGTTGCTTGATTGCATACTTCAGGTTCCAAATGAGGTGTGTGGTTGAGCTGTCAGTTTGTAACTCTGGTGTTTGTAATTCTGAAGTTTTACTGTATGTCAGGGGTCGGCAACCTTTCAGAAGTGTTGTGCCGAGTCTTCATTTATTCACTCTAATTTAAGGTTTCGCATGCCAGTAATACATTTTAATGTTTTTAGAAGGTCTCATTTGTATGTCTATAATATATAACTAAACTATTGTTGTATGTAAAGTAAATAAGGTTTTTAAAATGTTTAAGAAGCTTCATTTTAAATTAAATTAAAATGCAGAGCCCCCGGGACCAGTGGCCAGGGCCTGGGCAGTGTGAGTGCCACTGAAAATCAGCTCGTTTGCCTACCCCTGCTGTATGTGTTTCTATTGAGCCAATCACTATTGTGTCCAGGTACCAGTCATTATTTATCTCTCTCAATCATATTATTGTAGGCAATATTGTTACATTATGATAAGGCCTGACTTTGTAGTCCTTGTGCGCTCTAAACTTCTGTAGGTGTTGATGGGAGTTTTGGATGTGCAAGGAATTCAGGATCAAGTCTGAAGTGATAAGAAAAGGGTTTCACCTGAAATAACTTCCTTTAAAGTTACAAGATAATTTCAATACTCATATCTACTGACAGCTGTATATAAAAAAATAAAACTGTCCAAGTTCTATATGGAGATAAATCAGATATTTATAGTTTTAATATTAGAGTAGAGGGTGCGAAGTCCTATTTAAAATATAAATATGGTACTTAAGTGCCATATCTCTGTGTGTTAGATTCTGGGAGCTTGCTAGCAGCCAGCCAGGGTAGCTCGTAGAAGGCTCTCTCTGCAGTAGGGCTTTGGTTCTCTGCAAGCTAAGGGAGCACTCTGCTCTCTGGAAGTCTGAATCTGCTTTTTGGCTTCCAGCTTCTGCCAAAATATTAGTTTTAGGTGTTTGAAAAGAGGAAGTTTTGGATTAGTTGCAGGGCCGGTGCAAGGATGTTTCGTGCCCT
Source organism: Malaclemys terrapin pileata (assembly GCF_027887155.1). Lineage (NCBI taxonomy): Eukaryota > Metazoa > Chordata > Testudines > Emydidae > Malaclemys > Malaclemys terrapin. The sequence goes on along the minus strand of NC_071515.1, from coordinate 28,843,733 downwards.
AGGCGAAACTTCCACCTTGCACCCTCCCCCCTTCCCCGAACCCTGCAGCAGCTTCCCGCCCCCCCGCCGGCGGCAGTTCAGCCCCCCTGCTGGCAGCCCTGTTCAGTTTGTCTGCACCCTGGTTTTCAGCTCAGTCTGAAGAAGTACTCGATGACCTCTCGAGGTCCCTTCCAGTCCTATAATCTATGAATCTATGAAAAAGGGAGTCATAAGGAGGAGGGAGAAAACTTGTTCACCTTAGCCTCTAAGGATAGAACAAGAAGCAATGGGTTTAAACTGCAGCAAGGGAGGTCTAGGTTGGACATTAGGAAAAAGTTCCTAACTGTCAGGGTGGTTAAACACTGGAATAAATTGCCTAGGGAGGTTGTGGAATCTCCATCTCTGGAGATATTTAAGAGTAGGTTAGATAAATGTCTATCAGGGATGGTCTAGACAGTATTTGGTCCTGCCATGCGGGCAGGGGACTGGACTCGATGACCTCTCGAGGTCCCTTCCAGTCCTAGAATCTATGAATCTATGAATCTAAGTAGAGCTGCAGTTCAGCAGGAATTATTGATTTCCAGGGCCGGGCCAGGTCGGAGGATGGCATAACTCAGTGGAGCTGTGCCCGTTTGTGTCAGCTGGGGATCTGGCTCATGAGGCTTCCGTCCACCTCAGTCCACATTTTGGGAATGAAATGTGCTGAATCGGTATAAAGGTCTGTCCAGGGAGAGATAATCTAGAGTTTGGTATGAGGGCTGCTATTGGTACAGGATCTTGGAGATATTTACATATTTGTGAAAAGATCTCTGAACAAATCCAAACACTGCAATCGCTTAACAGTCTCAGAACTTCAGTCCATAAAATAGGTGACCATCTCAACAGGAGCTGGACCATCTCAAGGCATATGTTGTCATTCTGCAATGTTAAAGCACTTTTAATATAGACCTAGTTAAAAACAATATAAATAACATCCTATATGCATATATGTATTTATGTAAATTTATTTGCAACTTAAGTGCCGCCTCCAGGCTGCTAACAGGTTGCCATTACAACCCTCAGTGCTGCAAGGGTGGAGAACCACTGATTTAGAGTGATACTGTGTTCTTTTGCTAACTGCTTAAGAAGATATCACTCAACAAACAGTAGTTGAATGCATTCATGTCAAGGAAAATCATTCCTTTTAAAAGGTTTCTTTGTCAGGTAGTCATTAAAGTGGGTTTCACATCAAAATGATAGTCACTAATACAGTGAAAACGGCTTGTATACTTTGCAGGTTTTTATAGTTTATTACTAGTGTATTATATAAACACAAATCTCCACTAGGGCAAAAAATGTCTTTATGAACATATTTTCTACTTACACAGTTGATGGGAGAATGTATTTTTCGTATCCACTTGAAGTTAAAATGAATGTTATGTATCAATAACATGCTGTAAGAGAGATTGGTGGGTGCTATTGAAAGTCTTTAATGTAAGGTGATGGAGCATATGCACCCCTATAAAACTGTGTAAACAGTTCTGATACTTTCTAAAAACTATTTTCAATGCTGTAATACTCAGAAATTAGGTTTCTCTTTTGTTATGTTCATAAAGAAGAAATTAAAATTCCAGGCTGGGGTTTTCAAAACCAGGAGGCTAAACGTAGGCACTGGCCCAAATTTCCAAAAATGACTAGTGATTTTTGGGTCTCTTAAATTTTGGGTGCCCAGTTGGACAGCCTAATGGAGTTTGACTTTTTTTCTTTTTTTCCTGGAGGATGGTGCTGAGTCTTGAGTTTTATACCCAAAAACTAAGGAATCCAGAATCACTAGATACTTTTGAAAATTTGGACCCTAAAAGGAGATTTTGTAAGGTAGCTAGGTGCTTAATATCCTTAACTTCACTGAAAGGTGAGGTCAATTGGTGCCGGTGGGTGCCCAGTGCTTTTGAAGATCAAGCAAATGCCCAAAGATGGATTTAGGAGTCTAACTTTAGGCTTACTATTTTTGAAAATCTTGGCCCCATTTTATGAATTGATGGCATTTCAGCTTCAAAGAGCAGATGGCAGTATGTGATCATCCAGGACAGCTTGGGAGGAGAAAAATCCACTTTTTTTCCCATTAGTGTCAAAAATAGATGTATTGCCAGCTATATTTCTTTTGGGTCAGTGGAGGTGCATTTACAGGACAACATGAAGGATACTGTAATGTACAGTGCTTCAGAGAAGCACATCAACACTAAAATCATTACACAGGCAAACCAGATACCCCCTTTTTAGCAACACCAAGCTGTTCCAAATCTAAACTACCACTATCTCACGTCTTTTGAATGGATCTTTTTCTCAGTTCTGGCGTACACCATCCACATGGTGAATGAACAAATTCTTTATAAGTTGACATAAGTCTCTTCTTTTCTCCTTTGCTAGGAGCAGGACGAGAGAGTCATTTTCTCTTTCATATATTATTATGGAAAAGCAGAGGTGCAGATAAGGGTCAGAAGATGGCCACATTATCAGCATTCTTAACTCTTGTGGAAGGAACATTCTACAGGAAGTTTGGCCACTGGCTGAAAAGATGCTTTCTCCAGAAAGCTTATGCTCCAATACATCTGTTAGTCTTAAAGGTGCCAGGACTCTCTGTTGCATTTTTCTGAAGGATCATTGCTGTTGTGGACTGTCTTGGCTGCAGAGGGGAGAGGTAGGTTCTGAGATGGTCCACTGAACGCTCTTGTGGCCTCAGTACAGTGGGTTTGTGAATTGGTGGTAGCTTTTTCTGTGCTACAACACCTATTAAATGACAGAGTTCAAAACTGGTCAGTCACTGAACCTTGGGCTCAGTGAGATGGCAGCTTGAAAGAAAGACTCTCTGTGTGTGCTCCTTTGAGATCTGTGCTACTGTTCATTTTATCTTCTATCCAGCTGAAGAAACTTAGTTTTACTGGAGGTCTATGGTTGGCTTATGGGGTATCAAGAGGTAAAACAGCCTGAAGATTAGAACCAGGACTCTACCCTATATCTGATATTTGAGGGGTAGCCAGTGAATTTATTGGTGTACCAGAATGAAGTGTTCTTTATTAGCCCAACAGGCAGCAGGCAGGCAGGCATCTGCATTCTGTAACTGCTGGAGTTCCTACAGAGCCTGGCTTCAAAACTTTACTCTCCTATGTAGGACTGAAGTTACAGTTCTATAGATCACGGTGGTCAAGGATGTCAAGCCAATCCTACTAGTCCCTGATCATTTTTAATAGAAAATTTAACTGCATTTTACGTTTATTAGAAAAACAAAGGCCGTTCCAATCTCTCCACCTACTGCTCATTTTTATGTTGTGAGGGTGTAGCATTGTCTTAATTATAATACTTTAGAGGGTTGGGGAGTATGTTGGCAGCAAAGGTTATGAATGAAACTAGTTGGCGGCGTATTTTTTTGTAATCACAATTTTAATGACAAAGCACAACTGGCATCACTTAAAATGAAAGTTAAGATTTGTTATGTATAAACTAGAAAACTGGTCCACAAGCACAGCCTGCTGGTATTTTAGTGATAATGCAAAAGAACTTATACATTTGTGTACTGACATAAGCTGGAAATTGCCCAATCTTTTTCATGGCTTCCATATTCACTATTTTTTCACATGTATTTCTCTTTTTTATTCTTTCCCTTGACAAAACCTTGATAGTAGACAGAAGTCACTGTGCAATAATCAGGGTATTTTCAAAAGTGCTGAGCTGACAGTTAACCTAACTCTCTGCTCCTGTTAAAGTCAATGGGAGTTTTATCATTGAGTCTACTGGCGTCAGACTCACTTAAGCCATACCGCAGTCCTTTTTGAAAATCCGTTACCTGTATGACCACGAGACCTTAATTATACATGGGGAAACAATTGTGTTCTAGTCAAACTGGTTGAGATGTGAAAATAATGAGTTCTAAAAAAATAGGACATGTCTCCATGTGTCACCTCAGCAGCATTAAAAACCACTGCAAATTTACCCCCTTTTATTCTGGAATAGTGTGTGCACACGGGGAGCTATTCCATAATAATTGATTCTGCAATAGCTAATCCAGACAATTTCCCAGTGTAGACAAGACTTTAGTAACAAATTGAGTTAATTGAATGAGAATAGCTCTTCAGACTTGTTGAGCTCTATGTTTTCAAAAGTGACTAGTGATTTTTGGGTGCCCAGTTTGAGACCTCTTTTGGATGCCTGATTTTCAGAAATTGCTGGCCCCTTTTAAGGTGTCAGAATTGAGATGATCCAAAATACTAGTTACTCTGAAAATGTAGGCCCTTGAGCCCTTGTATCAGGAGGGATGGTAACTGATACGTGAAATAAGATAGGCTTCATTTTGTGTTGCAAAACAATCAATGTGTATGAGGTTTGGACTGGGATCTTTCACTGCTAGAGACTATTGGAACAGAATTTGAGAGAGAAGAGAGAATCAGAATGGCTGTTGGCCTGAATACAAATCTGTTAGCTGGAGCTCTTTGGAAATTCTGCTACATCTGGGCTACATTTTGCTTGTGCCATTTACTATCCTTTGTTTAACAGTGTACATATTTGTAGCCTAGTTTTTATTTATTCTCACTGATTTCTCCCCAAACAACACATTTTCCTTGAAGTCATGATGATATTGTAAAGTTTACTCTGCCAGGAAAAGGACCCAAATGTTTTAAGGTAAAAAACGTGGTTAATATACACAACATAACTTTCACTTCCCTGCTTCTCTTGATCACTAGCCTTCCCCCCATGCTCAGGCCCGGCTCTACTGTTTTTGCCGCCCCAAGCAGCGTGCCGAATTGCCGCCGCGGACGGTGGGTGCGGTCCATGTGCCGTTAGGGCGGCACGCGCGTTTCCACAGCGGTGGCAATTCGGCGGCAGCTTCTGACTTCAGCCGGAAGACAGAAGCCACTGACTTGCCACCACGGGCAGCTGAACATAGAAGCTGCTGCCGAATTGCCGCCGCCGCGGAAATGCGAGTGCCGCCCTAACGGCACCACGGACTGCCCCCGCTGTCCGCGGCAGCAATTCGGCGTGCTGCTTGGGGCAGCAAAAACACACGGACTGCCGCCCCTTGCAGAGTGCCGCCCCAAGCACCTGCTTGGAATGCTGATGCCTGGAGCCGGCCCTGCCCATGTTCCTTGCTAACTGAAGTCAGTCTGTCTACACAACTTTGCCTTAGTGTGAACCCTGCAGATCATTTACCTCTTAACCTCCTTTTATATCTTGCCTGAGGTCAGACATTTGCCTTCAAGAATAGTCCATAGTGACTATTCCGGTATACTTGGATACCATCAGAGGAAGAAAAATCTGAAGTAAAACAAAGTTTATTAGTAAATCTAACTAAATTAAAGGTGAATGGAATAACATCATACCTAGCATAGAGGGTAGGCAACAGCCAAGTGAGGTAGGTTAAATCTTATAGTTACAGTACTAGTAAATGAGAGATTACATTTCTAGCATTCTGTGTCTGCCTCTCCATCTATCATGGGTTTTGCCTTTATCTCAAAAATCCTGGTGCTTGAGGTCATAACTGTCAGCTAGACTCTGCACCAATCCCCTTTTCTAAGGGTCTGTCTCCTCTGCAATTTCATTTCCTTTGATGTCTAGGTATGAACGCCATTACATGGTGACTGCTAAACTGGCATAGATGATACAATGCACTTTGAAGCCAATGTACTGGGGAGAGTATATATCCCAATTTTATTTAGTAATGAAGAGGACTCCACTTCCCTGAGCAAAGAGCTTTTCATCTCCTGTAACTTCAGACATATCACTTCAGAGTAAACCCAGGAACTTTTTACATACATAAATTGCGTGTAATGGCATCTATTTACATAGCATAGGTCTGGGATGAGATAAGTGTCTTTGCCCTTGATTCAGGAAGTGTTTCTGCATGTATAGAGGCTTCTCCAACTAGGGATTTGTTGGCTGCATTGGTCTTGCATGTTGGAAGGCAGCTCCTATTTCATTTGTTATCATATTTCTCACTAATATATTTTTCTCTAATTCCAATCTATATCATGCATAATTTCCCTTGGATGCTATCCACTACCTCACAGACACAATGATTATTTTTTCTTCATTTCACACAGGAAGCAGTGGAAGCGATGAGTGAGGTGAGACATGTGGGGTCACAGTGTCTCCCTGCCGGATTTGCTGCTTGGCTTGTACTGAGCATGCTCAGAAACACTGCTGAAGCCGGCTTCCCTCGCTCTGTCCCCCCCTCCATTAGCGGCAAGCACAGGTCGTCTTTGGGGAGCAGTGTTATTTATTAATAGTATTAATTACTATTATTGATGTTACAGTAGCTCCTAAAGGCCTGGACCAAGTTTGGGGGACCCAACAAATCCCAAGTTTGTACAGTGCCTATCATGCTAGGCACTGTACAAAGGCATACAGACAGTCCCTGACCCACCAAGGTTATAATATAAAAAGACAAAGACAGACAAAAGGTAGAAAGAGAAGAGGCATGGAAAGATTAAGTAATTTGCTCCCATTCGCACAGCAAGTCATTGGCAGAGCTGAAAATAGATCTCTTTTCTAGTGTCCTATTCCGTAGTCCATGCTGCCTCCCTAAAAAAGATAAAGGTTATTCATTTAAAGCATATAGATTCACCAATGAACACGCTTCTTTAAGCATCAGTACTTGCATTGCAATATCACTATCTACCACTAGATTGTGCCCGTGGACAGGTTTTCTAGCTCAGATTAAAAAAAAAATGCTACTAGTTTTACTATTTTTTCATATACATTAATATGACAGTCTTCTTGCTAAAATTTTCTTCCTCTTGTTACATTTTATTTACTTTTCGTAATATGTCTGACCAGTTTAATTTACATCCGTTTGTTGATAACAAACCTCTAACTTTCCATAACACTATAATGGTGACAGTTAATTTTGAATATGTGGTAAAGGCAGCTTCAGCAAAATAGCCAAATAAGAATCAAAAACATGCATTAGTAATTCACACAGACACACACTTGTGTATATTTTATTATTATTTTAATGCCAACAGTGCACTAGGCACTTCAGACATGGAAGGTAGGTCCTTGCCCTGAGGCATTTACAATGTAAGCAGCTGCACATTTGAAGGGAAGCAAATAACAGAGCTGTTATGTTAGCACTAGTGTTATTACTTCCACTATTAATTTTGGTTGGGGAAGGAGACTGCTGGCAGGGACATTATTTGCTGTTCTCCCAGCTGTTGCTCATAGACTAGTAGACTATAAGGCCAGAAGGAACCATTGTAATAATCAAATCTGACCTCCTACACATTGCAGGTCACAGATCCTCATATGGTACTCCTGGGGGAATTCTGCACCAAAAAAATTAAAAATTCTACAAAATTCTGTAAATTTTATTTGTCAAAATAACACTATATAATCACAAGAGTTTTAATTATTTTGGTAATTTATTTCAAAATACCTTTCAGCAAGTTTGTCTGTAATAATATAAACACACACAAAAATTCCCCCAGGAGTAGAGAGTTCAAGAAGCCCCTATGACAAGGGTCTCAAATTCAAATGATCATGAGGGCCACATGAGGACTAGTACATTGGCCCGAGGGCTGCATTACTGACACCTCTTCCCCACACTACTGCCCCCGGCCCCGCCCCCACTCCACCCCTTCCATGAGGCCCTGCCCCTGCCCAGTCTCTTCTCTGCCTCCTCCCCTGAGCATGCAGCTCCCTGCTCCTCCCCCCTCCCTCCTAGAAAGTGCTAAGCGCCACCAATAGTAATGCACCTCACTCAAAGGACAAAACACGCACTTAGTTAGATTTACTTCTGTCAAGGCTGTATCCCCACTTTGAACTTTAGGGTACAAATGTAGGGGCCTGCATGAAAACTTCTAAGCTTAACTCCCAGCTTAGCTCTGGTCCGCTGCCACCATCCCAAGAATTCCCATGCCTGGGAAGCCTTGAGAAACCTTCACCAATTCCCTGGTGAATACAGATCCAAACCCCTTGGATCTTAAAACAAGGAGAAATTAACCATCCCCCCTCCTTCCTCCCACCAACTCCTGGTGAATACAGATCCAACCCCCTTGGATCTAAAACAAGGAGAAATTAACCATTCCCCTCCTTCCTCCCACCAACTCCTGGTGAATCAAGATCCAAACCCCTTGGATCTTAAAACAAGGAAAAATCAATCAGGTTCTTAAAAAGAAGGCTTTTAATTAAAGAAAAAGGTAAAAATCATCTCTGTAAAATCAGTATGGAAATTAACCTTACAGGGTAATCAAACTTAAAGAGCTCAGAGCACTCCCCTCTAGTCTTAGGGTATGTCTACACTACGGGATTAATCTGAATTTATATAATTCGAATTTGGAAAACAGATTGTATAAATTCGATTGTATGCAACCACACTAAGCACATTAATTCGGCGGTGTGCGTCCATGTACCGGAGCGTTGCACTGTGGGTAGCTTTCCCATAGCTATCCCATAGTTCCCGCACTCTCCTCCGCCCATTGGAATTCTGGGTTGAGATCGCAATGCCTGATGGGGCTAAAAACATTGTCGCGGGTGGTTCTGGGTATATCCTCCCCCCCTCTCCAGGAAGCAATGGCAAACAACGGCGTTTCGCGCCTTTTTCCTGGGTGAACAGTGCAGACGCCATACCATGGCAAGCATGGAGCCCACTCAGCTCAAGACAGCAGTCATGAACATTGTAAATACCTCGCGCCTTATCGTGCAGTTTACGCTGAACAAGAACCTGGAAAATCAGGCGGCGAGGAGCAGGCTACGGCAGCGCGGCGAGGACAGTGATGAGGATATGGACATGGAATTCTATCGAACCGCGGTACCCGGTGCTTTGGAGATCATGCTGTTAATGGGGCAGGTTATAGCCGTGGAACGCCGATTCTGGGCCCGGGAAACAAGCACAGACTGGTGGGACCGCATAGTGTTGCAGGTGTGGGACGATTCCCAGTGGCTGCGGAACTTTCGCATGCGTAAGGGCACTTTCTTGGAACTTTGTGACTTGCTTTCCCCTGCCCTGAAGCGCCAGAATACGAAGATGAGAGCAGCCCTCACAGTTGAGAAGCGAGTGGCGATAGCCCTGTGGAAGCTTGCAACACCAGACAGCTATCGGTCAGTCGGGAATCAATTTGGAGTGGGCAAATCTACTGTGGGGGCTGCTGTGATGCAAGTAGCCAAAGCAATCCCTGAGGTGCTGCTACGAAAGCTAGTGACTCTGGGAGATGTGCAGGTCATAGTGGATGGCTTTGCTGCAATGGGATTCCCTAACTGTGGTGGGGCGATAGATGGAACCCACATCCCTATCTTGGCACCGGAGCACCAGGGTACCCAGTACATAAACCGCAAGGGGTACTTTTCAATGGTGCTGCAAGCACTTGTGGATCACAAGGGACTTTTCACCAACATCAACGCGGGCTGGCCGGGAAGGGTTCATGATGCTCGCGTCTTCAGGAACACTACTCTGTTTAAAGGGCTGCAGCAAGGGACTTACTTCCCGGACCAGAAAATAACCGTTGGGGATGTTGAAATGCCAATAGTTATTCTTGGGGACCCAGCCTACCCCTTAATGCCATGGCTCATGAAGCCATACACAGGCAGCCTGGACAGGAGGCAGGAGCTGTTTAACTACAGGCTGAGCAAGTGCAGAATGGTTGTAGAATGTGCATTTGGCCGTTTAAAAGGTCGCTGGAGATCGCTATTGACTCGCTCTGACCTCAGCCAAAGAAATCTCCCCATTGTTATTTCTGCTTGCTGTGTGCTCCACAATCTATGTGAAAGTAAGGGGGAGACCTTTATGTCGGGGTGGGAGGCTGAGGCAAATCGCCTGGCTGCTGAGTACGCACAGCCAGACACCAGGGCGATTAGAAGAGCACACCAGGAAGCGCTGTGCATCAGAGAGGCTTTGAAAACCAGTTTAATGACTGGCCAGGCTACAGTGTGAAATTTCTGTTTGTTTCTCCTTCATGAAAACCCGCCCCCTTTATTGACTCATTCATTCTCTGTAAGGAACCCACCCTCCCCGTTCCCCCAGCTTTCTTTCAAAGGAAATAAAGTCAATATAATTTAAAAATCATGTATTCTTTATTAACTGATAATAAACATAGGGAGAGAACCAACAAGGTAATCTGGGTGAGGTTTGGGAGGAGGATAGGAGGGAAGTAAAAGGCCACTGAACAAATTCAATGTAATGACAGCCTTTTGGTTGGGCTGTCCAGTGGGGTGGAGTGGGAAGGTGCACGTAGCCTACCCCCCCGCGTTCTTACACGTCTGGGTGAGGAGGATATGAAACATGGTGAGGGGGGAGGGAGGTTATACAGGGGCTGTAGCGGCACTCTGTCATCCTGCTGCCGTTCCTGAAGCTCCACCAGACGCCGGAGCATGTCCGTTTGCTCACGCAGCAGCCCCAGCGTTGCAGCCTGCCACCTCTCATCTCGAGCGTCCCTCAGGACCTCGCGTTCACTGGCATCTTTCCTAAATTTAGTTACAGTGTCCTTCCACTCATTCAAATGAGCTCTTTGATTTCGGGTGCATTCCATTATTTCAGTGAACATGTCGTCTCTTGTCCTCTTTCTACGCCGCCTTATCTGAGATAGCCTTCGTGACGGAGGAGGGAGGCTTGATAAATTTGCAGCTGCTGAAGGGAGGGTTGAGAAAAAGGAGAGAAGTTTTTAAAATTATACATTTTACAGAACAATGCTTATACTCTTTCTTAGTGAAAAACACTATTCACAGTACATAGCACATGTGATTTCAGTACAAAGTCGCAATTTCCATCTTAATATTGAGTGCCTGTGGCTTTGGTGTTAGAGATCACAGACGCAGGTCCGGGCAATAGAATTCAGCTTGCATGCAGCCATGGTAAGCCATTGTCTTTCGGCTTCTGCGCCCTCCTTTCCCACATACCAAGCAAAGCCCGTTGACTGCTGCGGTTTTCCTGTTACCTTCAGCAGCAGAAAACAAACTAACCCCCCCCATCCAATTTTCTGGGATGATCGCTTTATCCCTCCCCCCACTGCGTGGCAGGTATCAGGGAAGATCCCTGCAGAAACCAAACTAACCCCCCCGCTCTCCCCTCCGGCCATGAATTCTCTGGGATGATCGCTTTATCCTTCCCCCCCCACCGCGTGGCAGGTATCAGGGAAGATCCCTGCTAGCCAAACGCGAAAAGCTCAGGGCCAATTACCCCCCCCCCCCCCAGTTAGCTTGGCTAACTGCAGGGAAGGATTTCTTTTCAGCCACAGGCAAACAGCCCAGTAGGAACGGCCACCTCTGTCCCCTTAATTAAGTTCCCATATTTCAACCAGGTTACCATGAGCGATATCACTCTCCTGAGGATCACACAGCAAGATAAAGAACGGATGTTGCTTGAATGCCAGCAAACACCGGGACCATACGCTGCCAGGCTTTGTCAGGCAATGATACCAGATTACTTGCTGCAGGCATGGCGTGGTCAAGTGTCCTACCATGGAGGATGGAATAAGGCTGCACTGCCCAGAAACCTTCTGGCAAGGCTTTTGGAGTACCTCCAGGAGAGCTTCATGGAGATGTCCCTGGAGGATTTCCGCTCCATCCCCAGACACGTTAACAGACTTTTCCAGTAGCTGTACTGGCCGCGAATGCATCCCAAGTCCTCAGGGCAAAGTAATCATTAAAAATGCTTTCTTTTAAAACAAGTTTTATATTTTAAAAGGTAAACTCACCTGAGGTCCCTTCCATGGGGTCATGGTCTTGGATACTGGGTTGGGAGGGTACTTCAGTCAGGCTGAGAAAAAGATCCTGGCTGTTGGGGAGAACAGAGTGCTGGGTGCTCTCTGCAAGCTCGTCCTCCTCCTCCTCCTCCTCTTCCCCGTCCGCAGAATCCTCAGGTGTAGCTGATGAGACTATCCTCGACCCGGAATCCACGGTCACGGGTGGGGTAGTGGTGGCAGCCCCCCCTAGAATTGCATGCAGCTCGGCGTAGAAGCGGCATGTCCGTGGCTCTGACCCGGAGTGACCGTTTGCCTCCTTTGTTTTTTGATAGGCTTGTCTGAGCTCCTTGACTTTCACACGGCACTGATCTGAGTCCCTATTGTGGCCTCTCTCCATCATGCCCTTGGAGATTTTTTCAAAAGTTTTGGCATTTCGTCTTTTAGAACGAAGTTCTGCTAGCACTGAATCCTCTCCCCCTATAGCGATCAGATCCAGTACCTCCCGTACGCTCCATGCTGGTGCTCTTTTTCGATTATCGGCCTGCATGGCTACCTGTGCTGATGAGCTATCTGTGGTCACCTGTGCTCTCCACGCTGGGCAAACAGGAAATGAAATTCAAATGTTCCCGGGGTTTTTCCTGCCTACCTGGCCAGTGCATCCGAGTTCAGATTGCTGTCCAGAGCGGTCACAATGGTGCACTGTGGGATAGCTCCCGGAGGCCAATACCATCGCATTGCGGAACACACTAACCCTAATTCGAAATACTAAAATCGATTTTGGCGCTACTCCGCTCGTCGGGGTGGAGTACAGAAATCGATTTAATGAGCCCTTTATTTCGAATTAAATTGCGTCGTTGTGTGGACGGGTGAAGGGTTAATTCGAATTAACGCTGCTAAATCCGATTTAAAGTCGTAGTGTAGACCAGGCCTTAGGTTCAAAGTACAGCAAACAAAGATAAACACTCTAGTAAAAGGTACATTTACAAGTTGAGAAAACAAAGGAAAACTAACACGCCTTGCCTGGCTATTTACTTACAAGTTTGAAATAGGAGAGACTTGTTTAGAAAGATGTGGAGAACCTGGATTGATGTCTGGTCCCTCTCAGTCCCGAGAGCGAACGCCTCCCAAAACAAAGAGCACAAACAAAAGCCTTCCCCCCCCCCCCCCCCCGCCCCCAAGATTTGAAAGTATCTTGTCCCCTTATTGGTCCCCTTTAGGTCAGATGCCAGCCAGGTTACCTGAGCTTCTTAACCCTTTATAGGGAAAAGGATCTTGGAGTCTCTGGCCAGGAGGGATTTTATAGTACTGTACACAGGATAGCTGTTACCCTTCCCTTTATAGTTATGACAACTTCTGTTAAAGCCCCCCCACTGCACTGGGCTGCACCACCACTCCACCCCTGCTCTGCCTCTTCTAGGGATGGCAGGTTTGTAGAAATTTTGGTGGTGCCCAGAACCTGCCCCGCCCCAAACTCCACCCCCAGCTGCCTAAGGCTCTGGGAGGGAGTGTGGGTGGGTGGGGGTCTGGGGTGCAGGCTGTGAGAGAGAGTTTGGGTGCTGGGTGCAGGCTCCGGGCTGGGGCAGGGGGCGGGGGGTGCAGGCTCAGGGATGGAGTTTGGGGATAGGAGGGGGTGCAGGGGTGAGGGTTGTGGGGCTGGAGATGAGGGGTTTGGGGCATTGGAGAGGCTCAGGACTAGGGCAGGGGAAGGGCAGCCTGCCCTGGCCCTAGTGGAGGGGGGCACTAGGACCCTGTGGCAGTAGGCGATGCTGGAAGCTGGCAGAGCAGAGTCAGCATGAGTTGCAGGCTCCGGGGCGGTGAGGAGGCAGCAAGTGAGGCCGGGAGACACGCGGGGGTGGCGGCCGGGGGAGAGACCCGGCCCCAAACATTGGGGAGCAGCGAGCAGGAAGCTTAGCTGCCACATAAAATAACTGGGGAGGGGGGGGCGCGGGGAGCTTGGCGGGCCGCAGGGAAGAGCTCCACGGGCCGCGTGTTTGAGACCCCTGCCCTACGAGAACCCAGTTCCAGCTTCTCTTCCCTCTATCCCCACGTAGCCCATCTGGGGGGGCCAAACACTCACATCCTCTCCCCGCCAGAGGCCAGTTGCAGGGGCCGGGCCTTCCCTGGCCCTGGCCCTGACACTCGCACTCACACCCCAGCTGCAGGGTCCTCCCTTGCCCAGACACACTCAGACCCTCCTAGAGCCCAGGGATCCAGAGGGAGAAACAGCCTGATGCTGGGTCCTGGGCTTGCACAGAGTTTCCTGCGTATGGCTACCTCCTTCATTCAGGGCATCCTGGGAATTGTAGCTGCTGGGAACTGTCCAGTTCCCTCCCCCTCCCTCTGGCCTTGTCTTCTATTTGCAAGCTGGGTTCTGTCAGGTCCAGCGACCCAACTGGCGACCAACATCTCTGCAGCCCATATCTGTGGCGGGGGAGGGGAGGGAAGGAAATTCTGCACACCCACCATTAATTCCTACAAAATTCTGCATTGCTCCGTGGCACAGAATTCCCCCAGAAGTAATGTGGGCAAGACCCATCAGCCAGACACCCAGGAAAGAATTCTCTATAGAAACTCAGAGCCCTCCCCATCTAGTGTCCCATCACCAGCCATTGTGGATATTAGCTACTAGCACTCACAGACTGGCTACATGCCATTGTAAGCAATCCCACCATAAACTTATCAAGCTCAGTCTTGAAGCCAGTTAGGTTTTTTGCCCCCACTGCTCCCCTTAGAAGGCTGTTCCAAAATTTCACTCCTATGATGGTTAGAAATATTTGTCGAATTTCAAGCCTAAACTTGTTGATGGCCAGTTTATATCCATTCGTTGTTGTTGTCCACATTGGCGCTTCACTTAAATAACTCTTCTTCATCCCTGATATTTGTCCCTCTGATGTATTTATAGAAAGGAATCGGGGCTGGCCTTTGGGGTGGCAGCCCACTGAAGAGAGCACCGTGCGCTGGCCCGGCCTGACACTCCACTTGCACGCTGTAGCCAAGTGGCTGCGGTGCTGGTTCCTCTCCACGCAGCCAAGCCCCTCCCCCTCGCTCCTGTTGGCCGGTGGGCCCAGGGCTACCTTCTCCCGGCCCCCTGGCCCTTCCCCCCGCCCACTTGCTCCTCTCGGCCAGCCGGCCGCCAACTGAGGGCTCCTGCCTGTGATGGGGATGGAGAGGAGCCCTCAGCTGCTGCGGCTTTGCTCCGGCCCCACCTCCTCTCCCCAGAGGCTCGTACCACTTGGTGGAGCAAGCGGAGGGGAGGTGGAGGCTCAGTGGCAGGCCCGCGGGTTTCTGGCTGCCACGTGCTGCGGACAACTGGGCTCCCCCATGGCGTGGCCCCTGCCTCCTCCCTGGGGGGCTCTTGGGCCCCTGCCGGGCCTGGGGCAGCGCTGGTAGGAGGGTGCTGAGCAAGCAGTTCCCTCCCTGCCCTGTGTGCCCACCATGGCCCCACCATTATTCGAATGCAGAGCTCATGGAGCGTGGGGGTCCTGGACCATGTTGGGCAGGAGGCGGCAGCGGCACCCAGTGGATGGACACCCTGACCAGTGGATGCTCCGTGCTTCAGGTAAGCCCCCTCAGCTCGGGCCCCACGGAGCAACTGGAGTCCCTTTGCCCCCACCCCAGCACCCCTGTGGAAAACCCAGTGCCCCCTGCCCCATCCCCCCACCAGCACCCCTGGTGTGGGGAGGGATGTGGGTCTGGTCCGGTTCGGTCTGGGTCGGGATGCGGGTCTGGGGAGGGATGCAGGTCTGGTCCGGTTCGGTCTGGGGAGGGATGCGGGTCTGGTCCGGTTCGGTCTGGGGAGGGATGCGGGTCTGGATCGGTTCGGTCTGGGGAAGGATGCGGGTCTGGATCGGTTCGGTCTGGGGAAGGATGCGGGTCTGGTCCGATTTGGAGGGTTGGCCTGGTCTTTTGGGGGCACAGCTGGTCCTGATCCTAGTCTCTGTGCCTCTCTGCCTGCGGGGAAGGACTAGCAAGACTAGTACGAATAATGACACTGTAAATAAAAAGTATTAAAGTTTTTTTCATATTTTTTATTTTTAAAATGTTTTAAACAATTCTTAAATTTGCCTCAATTTCATACAAAAATTTAATTTAAGCCCTGGTAGTTCATATGAGAAATGTGATGGATGAGATAACGTGATGGTTCCCTTTTAGTGGGAGCAGCACCTGGCTGGTGTTTTGGCCAGCTTTGGCATTTGTTAGCTGTTTTTACCCACACACACACACACACACACACACACACTCACGCACAGTCTTCCTCACAGTTTCCCTCCCCCCACACACACCCACACACCCAGGCTCCCTGCATCCCAGTCACTTTCCCGACCTGTGCTGTGCTGTGAGGCATCAGGAGCTGCTGCTCTCATGCCCTCTCCTTACACAGCCCAGGCGGGAAAGTGACCTGGATGCAAGGAGCCTTGATGTTGCTCCTCGCTCCCATGCCCCTCCCCCCTCCCGAGGGACCAGCAGTCGGGGGTGCAGTGGAAGGAGCAGCAATGGCAGCTGCTTTGTGCATCCAGGTCAGTTTCCCCACATGAGTGCAGGAGGGGGATGCAGGGGTTAGGCGTGAAGGGGATGCAGAGATTAGGGGTGCAGGAGGGGGAGCAGGCCTTTAGGGTGAAGGGAGGGAGGGGAGCCTGGGGAGTCCATGGGGGCCAGGGACAATGGGGGGCACCATGCTCGGGGGGCCCAGGGGGCCATTTTCCCTAAGACCAGCCCTGCCTGGGCCCCTTTCCCAATACAGCCTTCTGGAACCTCTCTGCCAGCAAGGAATTAAACACTCATTATCAGCCCCTGTGCAAAACTATCCCTTTCCTTGTTTTTCTCTTCCTTAATTATCACTGTGCACCATCTGGATCATTGTAATTAATTTCTGGATGCCAACAATTTCCCTGAAGTTGCAGTTGAGAAAGGAGTTGGCCTGATACTACTGTCTTACATGAGTGTAAATCTGAAACATTTTAAAAGCTGGTGAAAGAAAAGACATAGGCCCAATATTTCAGTATCCTCTGCATCAGCATCCTCTGTTCCTTGAATACTGGTGATGGTATACTGTGTGTGTTAAGATACTATGTACTGTGCTTAGATTGGTATGTAACATATCCCAAGCTCTGCACAGACTTTTACCTTTTCTTGCATTGATCACAGGGCCGGCTCCAGGCACCAGCCCACCAAGCATGTGCTTGGGGTGGCGCCTGGAGGGGGGCGGCGCGGCGGGGCGCTCCGGCCCGAGAGTGGGGCCGCAACTGGGCTCGCCGCCCTCCCCGTGGCGCTCCGGCCAGTCGGGGAGAGCGGAAAGCCGCGGCGGGCTCACCGCCCTCCCCCCCAGCACTTTGGCCGCCGGGGAGAGCCGGCCCTGATTGATCATAGCAAATTTCCTAGAATAATCTGGTCTAATGAGAATACTGAGTGCAACCACTGGGTTGGGATTTATTTTTGCCCTTTTGTTCATTTCAAAATCCCTGTGGAATCATGTGTGAACTTCACTTTAGTTTAGTGCTGACACTGGAGTTTGATGAAGTGATACAAGCAATTCGTTTCTTCAGTCTAGATGCCTTTTCAAAGCTGCCACTAAATCACAGGGAATTGATTGGCAGGGATTTAAATATTTTCCATATTATTATTATTTATATTCTATACTCTTGAACGAATTCTGCACCAAAAAAATTAAAAATTCTGCATACAATATTTTAAAATTCTGCAAAATTCTAAGAATTTTATCTGTCAAAATAACACTATATAATCATGCCAGTTTCAATTATTTTGGTAATTTATTTCAAAATACCTATCAGCAAGTATGTGTGTAACAATACAAACACACACACAAATTTTCCCAGGAGTAGAGTGTTAAAGAAACCCCATGACAGCCCAGTTCCTGCTTCTCTGCCCTCCTTTCCCCCTCCCCCCGAGCCCAATCAGGAGGCCAAACATTCACACTCCTTGCCCCCTCAGCCCAGTCCCACTCCCTCCCCCCAGAGCCCAGCCAGGGGCCCTCCCCCGAGCCCAGACACTCACAGACCCTACTCTCCTACAGCCCAAGGATCCAGAGGGAGAAACAGCCTGATGCTGGGTCCCGGGTTTACATGGAGTTTCCTACTTGCTGCTGCCTCCTTACTTCAGAGCCTGTGGGGAACTGCAGCTGCTGGGAACCCTCAGTTCCGTCCCCTTCCCCCTGGCCTTGTCTTCGATTTGTGAACTGGGCTCTGCTGGGTACAATGACCCATAGTGGCGGCCAATATCTCTGCAGTCCATTTCGGGGGGGGGAGGGGGGAGGAAATTCTGCATGTTCAACATTAATTTCTACAAAATTTTGCATTGCGCAGTGGTGCAGAATTCCCCCAGGAGTAAATTATTATAGTAGTGCCTCGAGATCACAGGCCTGGGTCAGGGCCCCATTGTGCTAGGCCTGAACAAACGTGGTAGAGAGAGAGTCCCTGCTCTAAAGAGTTTACAAGATATTGCTGCTGTGCAGGATTGTACAAGCATTAAAGCATCCTGTACTCCTAAAAGAGTAACATTTGCATTTTCCATGTCATTATTTTTTTATATGCTAGTTCTCATCAATTGTTGAGGTAAATGGTTATTTAACAGAACATGTTTCTCTTTTTCCATTTTGACTCTGGTACTGGAGATGTTGTAGCGTAGGTCTATTTTCGTAACAGAAAATAAGGAGTGTGGGAATTGCTAAGCAATGCTGTACACAGAGCTTTACCATATGTGGTAACTGCTGAGAAGTGCAGTTCTTCAGTAAGAATCTTTTCTGCAGGAAAATGCCGGAGGTTATGTCATAACCTCTATTTTTTTGCCAGCTCACATAATCTTGTAAATCCCTCTGTAGGGCTTTCACTTTGTAATCTCTGTTGCAAGGGACTATCCTGAGGTCATGTGCTTCCTTCTGGTATGCAGCAGACAGGAGAGGCATGTTTAAAGGTAACCTAAAAGGCAGCAGTAAATCTCGAGTAATGATGTGAATGCCACAAGCATTCAATCCCAAAAGGCAGCCTTGTATAATAATCATTAGAGCCACACAGTAACAACACACTGCTTACCTGTGCGGTGGAGTGGAGGACAGTGGGGAGGAGCATCGTCTGGGATAGTAATACTGCCCTCCTGAGGGTGGGGTGTGGTGAGGTGTAATTTGTTAATGTTTGTAAAGTGCTTTGTGTTCCTTGGAGGAAAGGTGCCGCATAAATGCAAACTGACTGAAAAATACAGGACAAAGCGCTCCTCAAGTTAGGGTTAACTCTGAGCAGCCATAACTTGCCGTGCGATATAAAAGGGAGTGACATGTGTTTGAAAATAGTGTCTAGCATAGAGCTGGAGGCCGGCAGGGGAGAGATGGGACGAGGTTGCATAGTGCGCCATGGCTCAGTGGTGCAGGGGTTTGTTTCTGGTAGATTAGGGACTAGAGATCCTGGGTTTAATCCCAGAGAAGGTACACGATGATGGTACACTTGATGTCAGAACTGCCGTGTAAGGTTCTAAGGCCTGTGCTATGTGGCAGGGCAGACTGGATGATCCCATGGTCCCTTCCAGCTATAAAATCTATGAACACCAATTCTTTCCATACTCCCGAGATTGGTGCTGTTGTGCGCTGGACTCTTGGGTGGTGTGCTGGTCTGGACCACTGTTATGTGGGTTTTCCACATTCTTTCAGCTGCTGTGGCTTCTGTAACTGTGACTGCTGCTTTGTCTGCTTGGATAGTGATTGTTCTGAGGCCTTGCTATGGGACACTATTTTTGTGTGTGTGTTTTCATACTTGTTGGCATATCTAGCATGCAGTTATAGGTCATTTATGCTGGAGGGCATGTTATTGGCATGCAACGGAGAAGTTAGATAAAACATAGAATACTCTTTCTGAAAGGTTACAATGTAACACTACTTTAGGACTCATCTATGTGGTGCATTAGTGCATGCCAGCCTGGTGTAATTTCTAGTGTGTGGTATGCTGGTGCGCACTAAAAGTCCTTGTGGACCCTGCTGGCATGCACTAAAAGTTTTCTCTAGTGTGTGTTGACGTTGTCCAAACAGTACTACATCAATGTGCACTAGGGAGCTTTTAGTGAACACAAGTAGAGTCCAAATGGATGGTTAGAATTGGTGCATGCTAGAATTTATTGCCCAGCTGGTGCACACGCCCTTATTCTTAGAATCCAGAAGATAATACGCAATAACCAAAAGCAGAAAGTGATAAACCAGAGAGGCACAAATCACCCCACCTTGTTCTAGACTGACTGCTGCTATCAGTTTTGCTGTTGAACTGTTTCTGGTTTGGTTTTGTTGTTTCTAGTAGCATGAGTTGGGAGGAAGCAGTTAGCCGGTGTAACTGAGGAAATTTTTAAAGTTAAAAAAAGAATATTTGCAGAGACCATTAATTTGTAAGATTGCTCTGTGTTATGCCCACAGTCTCCTTTGACCCACAGTCTCAATTGCACCAGCTTTGAATTAATCTCTGCTGCAAGAGAAGTTTAAGTCCACTTAGTCACTCAGGTTTTTGTAAGGGGGCTACAGTTGGAAAAGAGTATGATCCAGGAGTATACCAAGGAGAACTTCCCAATAAGGTAATTCAGTGCTAGGGCAAATGGACAAAAAGCCACTTTCTGGAGCATATGAGATAAATCAGGCACATTTGTGAAAATAGAAGTAAAATATTTTCAGACTAGCACTTGCTCTTAAATTTGCACCTTTTTAAAAGGACCAAGTTTGCATTCTCACTTAAGTGTCTCCTTTCTGATAAATGGCACAAGTTCAAGCAATCTGAAAAACTGTCTCCACTGATCGAAAAGTTTCAAAATGAACCGGGGTGATGCAATGCTATGTCTTTTATCAGAAATGTGCCACTACAAAGGAACTGATTGCAGTAGGAAATGCACAAGAACCATAACTCAGCATGTTCATCAACTTTGCAGGTTCCTGGAGCCTGTTCATGAACTTGACGTCAGTGAAAGGTCAATGTACGACATTAAAGTAAACACTTTTAGTAACGCTGCTGTGAAATTCAGCAAATAATGTGACATGTTTTGGAGCTAAAGATGGAAGTAATTATGAAAGGGGAACATCACCCAATCAAGATGACTAAAGTCCAATGTTGTGAGCTCAGGTTATTAACCAGGTCACTATTTAATTAAATCCAAGCTTATTGCACACACAACCACATTGTGATCTGTATGGTAAATCTTGTTAAAAAAAAAAAGTATACATTACATGTAATGCTGTAAACGATAGATGTGAATGAATTTGTTTGAAGTGTAAATTAATATAAATGGATCTATTAATATTCATTATGCAGTCTTTGTTGGACTTATGTGTTTCAATATTGTGGTTGGGGTTTTTGGAGCATTCAGTGAGTCAAAATTTAATCAAATTGACCCTCAAGCATAAGAGAATATGGCCTTCTGTGTATGGGATAAGGCAGTGTTCCCAACCATGGATTTAATATACACTCTCAGATGCTGTGATTACAAGCCAAGAAAAACCTATTGGCAGACAGATGAAGGACTTACAAATTAACTCATCCATATGGCAGTTCCTCCATTCAGTTGAGAAACTGACCACGTGCTTTTTTTTTTTTTTTTTTGAATGCCGGACATTCAAAAAATTATCCCTGTATCCCAAGTATTGCCGTATATCCTTTTAAAATTAGCTGATAATTGATAAAATTAGGTTAAACTCTTTCTTTGGAGGTTAGTTTGTGGCAAATTTCAATTATTTCTTGATACAAGCACTTGTTTGCTTGCCTTATTGTATCGGTGTATATATATATATTTCTAGTGTCTCCCCCTGTGTAATGTCCTTTTGAGCAATGGACTCGAGTCAGTCCCACTGTTTGGGAGGTAAAGTCTAGATTTTGTTTTCGGGTGGTATCCTTCCTAATACATTTACCTCTGATTTGTCATGCAGTGTAAGGTTATCTCCCATTTTGTGACTTGGAACTTTGCTCCTCATTTCAGAAGGAACAGGTTCAGGTCAGAATACGTCCATAGGAGCATATATAGGTGCTAGCCATTTGTCATACATCTATAGGCAGTAGAACAGTTAATACTTTTTTTAAAGAGGCAATGGCAGTGGTTCTCAAACTTTTGTATTGGTGACCCCTTCACACAGCAAGGCTCTGACTGCGAGCCCCCCCCCACTTATAAATTAAAAATACATTTAAAAATAATTAACACTATTATAAATGCTGGAGGTGAAGCGGGGCTTGAGGGTGGAGGCTGACAGCTTGCGACTCCCCACATAATAACCTTGTGACCCCCTGATGGGTCATGACCCCCAGTTTGAGAACCCCTGGACAATGATGTCAAGTTGCTGTCATTATTAAAAGAAGCACCTCACTCCCCTCAGAGAATGCACTGTTTTTCAAGCTAAGTACAATTTATACATTAATTTTCCTGTGACCACATCCAAAATGAGAAGTTGTTTAACAATGGCAGATGACCTCATCATTTGCTCTCAGCAAAACAGAACGGGTATAGGATGATCTTGAAGTGACAAATATGTTATAAATCCAAAAAAAAAACCTTTACTGAGCCACATAATGACACAGTTTTGTGTAGGCAAGCTCTACAAAAGAGAAAATCCAGAATCCTGTCTTTTCATTTCAGCTGTGAAACACTCGTCTTCAGATATCAACAATAACAGTTGAAAACAATATAAAATACTAAAATAACAAAGATAATCACAGACCTGTGAAAAATTATACACAGAACTGTGCACAAATAAGTCTTTTCCAAACTAAGACCCTGATTTTGGGAAGACTCCGATGTGCTTATTTTTATACTCTGTGTAGTTCCACTGACTTTAATGTATAAAGTTAAAGCATGGAAGTAAGTCTGCAGGATTTGGGATTAAAATGTTACCTATTATACAGTAGTATAAAACATTATACCTTGTGTTCTTTCACATGAGATCTTACTATAACCTTAACCTTCTCTCTTATCACTACCCTTCATTATCCTTTTTCCATAGCATCAGTCTCCATAAAACTTAATTTTTGCTGCTTTCAGTGCAAAATCTATCATTATTAATTATTTTTTCCTGAACATTTAATTCTGTGCCCTGTCTTCTGATTGGCTTTGTTATTTCAGAACATCAACCACCCCTATTTGAATAGGGCCTGTTGTACTAACTAAGCCTACAATTTTACTCAGTTTTCACAGTTGAGCTCACAAAGTGTCACAATAACCTGTAACAGCAAATGTTGATGGGAAAAGTTGCAAAAGAGGGAGACAGAGACTGAATTAGTCCAAACAAAGAAGCCTAGTGATGTAACTCAAGGACTGTGTTAACATCATGCTTGGTAAACAAGATCGTGTGAGACCAAAAAAAAAATCAATGAACCAAAATTGCTGTGTCAGAAATTAAACTTAATTGGTGGACAAAAGGGGAATGGGCTGTTCCACCCACCACTCCCTTTTGAGGTCCTTAAAGAAAAAGACTTTAGGGAGAAAAATTAGCTACTGGAGTGAGCTTCGCCACCATGGCTGCCACCCCCACCATCTCCTGATCCTGAGAGATGTCCTGACCAGAATGGGTTAGAAAGAGGGAACCAAATGACATCGCCACCTCTACCAGCTCCATCTAAATCCCAAATACCACCTGTGATCTGAGACCTTGTCTCACACACATTCCTCCCAGTCCCTTTTTGTGTGTTCTTCTCATTCCCAACCTTATGTCTTCTCTTTCCTATCCCTCTCCTTTTTCCTTCTGTCTAGTAAGAGTCTGGCTTAGCTGGCCAAGACTGTATATTTTGTAACACTGCTGTAAGCCTGTGACCAGCAAGAGGCAAATTAAAGCAATCCCCTAAACAGCCTGACAGTGTTACAAGTTTGCTCAAAGCAACTGGTAAGACCTTGTGCTATGCTTGTGTTTTTATCCAGCAGTGAGATTTCAAGAGGCAACACCAGAGACAGAAGAGTCATTTTCTGTCTTTGCTGTTCTTTTTTGTGTGTGTTTATCTTGGTTTGTTGTCTTAGGAAATGGGATCAGTCTTTAATAACAGTGGGAATAACAGCAGCTCCAGCCCATCTCAGCTAACTTCTTTTTCCCCAAAAAAGACAGGTGTCATTGGTGCCATCTAAAGACAAACAAGGGATTTTCCTTCAAAAACTCCCTCCAGCTAAAGGGAAAGGAAACATAGGATGTTGTTAAAATGACAGCCATACTTAAAACATTTCAAATGTAACGTATTAACTGTTTTTCCTTCTTTTCTGCATCTTTATTAAAAGGTTAAAAGGATTTTTAATGCTGTATTTGCCATGGTACTAAGCAGGCTGACATCTCTGCATACCAAAACCTGAATCTTGTTTAATTTTTTTAATGTTGGACAGTGATAGGGCCTTGTTAACACCTTTGACTTTTCGGGCCTCTTTATTCCAATTAAATTAATACAACTGGCTCAAAACAGGACCCCTCAAATCTAGAAAGATGAAAAGTGTCCCCCAAAAGGATTTAACTTGCACCCTGCAACTTCTGGCTGAAGTTAATCATTTATATCCCTTGCCAGTATGCTAAGTACTTCAGTGAAAATAACTAAAATAAATCCCTGCTTAGAAGAGATTAAGTCTTAGATGAGTCTAAAATATGGACTTGACAAACAGGTGAGATTAGAACATAAACTAGGTAGGACGTGTATTCATTGCCTTTTGCTTAAGACATTAACCTGTTCACTTTGGCTATTTCAAGATCCCGTGATTCTTTAAAAAAGAATAGAGGTTTATCCCAGTATCCTTGAGCAAAATGCCATTTAGTTTTCACCTTTCTTCCCCCAGAAATTGTATCTATGTTGTATAATATAGTTTGTAAAGTGCTTTGAAATTAAAGGAACTATATAAGTATAAAATAGCTAACCAAATTGCAAGTATGGGACAAACTATTGATTTACAGTTTTGTCTGGGCTTAGTCTCAGTGGGCTAGCACTCATTCAAGCCCCAAGCTGTGTTAGATACCAGGAAAGCTATGATAGTCTCTGGAGTGTGATAGTATTATTATGTAGACTGCTATCTGCTACCTGTTTTAAAAAACGGGTACTGGCATGTCAGTTGTACGCTGTTCCCATTGCTCCTGCTGTGTGAGATCAGCATGACTGCAGCCCCCATGTAAGTGATAACATACCATCAAGGACACCAATTATTTTCATAAGCAATCACCAACATAGCCATGTCATGGCTCTAGTACCAATTGATTGCAACGCCTAGATCCTGATCACAGTAAGGTGTGACTGTATCTGGATCACACAAACATGTTTGCCACAACAGGAACACATCCGTTAGATTGGAGGAGGGACTGACCTTATCCATTTAGAAAGCCCCTAACACATAGTGGGTGCTACTGCAAATAAATAACAGACATAAAAAACCCAGCTGTAGTTATTGGGCAATCATGGATATGCTACTAACTTTACATCACAGAAAGGCCTGGAGCTATAACTGAGATCTTTGTTATAACAGCACCATTGCGACAGGTATCATGTATAAATTATTTATCTAGCATCAAAAGCAAGCAAGGCATATGGCCTGAATTTCCTCATTCGCTCTAACTAAGCAATGGGATTACAGGTGTAGAGTAATAGGGTGATCTTAGCAACAGCAGTTGTAAAGAAGTATTAACTAAGGTTACATTTCCACAATCCACCCTCCCCTTCCCCACAATATTGACAATCAATATATGACTGTAGGGGTTCGGCCAGGGCTCATCCCCCTCCGGGGCGGCGGGGAACCAGGCCACCTCGCTACTTAGGTCAGGTGAGTTGGGGAATTAGCCTGTCTGTGTGGCAAACAGTCAGCAGCTCAGGCCCTCAGGCAGGTTGGAGCAAACAGTTCAATAGGCAGGCTCTGGGTCAGGGCAGGGCAGTAGAGAGTCAGTGGCCCAGGCCCTGAGGCAGGGGCTGAGCAGACAAATAAGTTTAGGAGGTCCAGGTCCTGGCTCTGACGGCCCTGGGAGAGGGGGAGACTGCCACCCGCACGTTGGGTGGCAGGGGGGACGCAGGCCCACCCACTCCACTGCGTCCCAGCCCGGGGCCCTAGCAGCAGCAGAAGACCCGCTGCTGCATTAGTGGGGATCCTGACCGCAACACACTGACATCGATCGGCTCTGGGTGTGCTGCAGCCAGACTAGAGTCAGCTGTCCCCGGGCTACTTCCTACCTCCCCCTCTAGAGGTATCTGCATCTGGACAGAGTCTTCCAAGGAATCAAGCACCATGGGCTCCTCTGGGTACCTGGTGAGCGGTAGGCTTGGCAGCTCCTCTGGGTAACTTGCCACAGGTGGGTTTACTGGCTTCTCCAGGGTCTGGTCAGCATCTGGCCAGTCCTCAGGTCAGCCATAAACTGCAGGAGTCTTCCAACCAAGAGTTAGGCCACAAGTGTCTGGCTTCTCCGGCAGCCAGGCATATAGTGAGCTCTGTGGTTGGGCTTTTGTACTTCCTGTCCTGCGCCCTGACCTCTGGGGGGTGGGCACAAGCTCCACTGGCTCCGCCCACTTTGGTATCCAGAGGGGCTCGTCCCCCTCCGGGGCAGCGGGGAACCAGGCCGCTTCGCTACACACACACCCCTTAAATCTGGCTCCCGCTCGTTGGGGCCAGACCCTTCCATACCTCCCAGGCGGGACAGGAAGTAAGCATTAGCGTGGTCCTTGCCTGCCCTTTTGCGAACAGGGGTTGCTAACAGGGAGTTTCGCAAGGGAGTTCTCAGTGTTTGGGGTTACTTGCTGTGTGCTGAGCTTGTGTTTGTCAGTCTGTTTGGTTGGTTGGTTGTTTGAAGGACCATGTGCTGTGGCTGGCAGTTGGAAGCTGTGAGCTTCAAAGGAAGGTCTGAAGGCTAGAAGCCTCTGGTAATTGGCTGAGCCTTAATCAGTGGGCGGGGCATTCACCCAGGCCAGGGCTTTATAAAGCAGCGCACAGCGACCAGGGAGCTTCGCAAGGGGAGCAGGAAGGGAGCGCGGGTCCCTTGCTGGTTCTATCTTATACCCTTTATTCCCCTTAAAACCTCTAGCCCAAACTACATTCAAAACTTCTTGCTTTAAACAACCCTTTCATTAACTAGGAGAAAATGCAGGCAGAAGCCCAGCTGCAGAGTGGGGGCTATCCAGTTTATTGCACTGAGTGTAGCATGTATGATTACCTGCCCCGTGGGCGGGTGGCGTATGTGTGCATTCGGTGCAAGGAGCTCCTGGCCCTCAGAGACCACGTACGGACTCTGGAGGCAAGGATGGTGGAACTGGAGGAGCTAAGGGAGGCAGAGAGGTATGCTGATGAGGCTTTCCGGGACACTGTAGAATTGTCCTACCTCTGGTCAGATAGCCCCTGCGCTGTTGAGAAGGATGAAAAGCCCAGGGAAGCAGAGTAGTCAACGGGAGCAGAGGGAAACCTTCCCATAGTTAGGACCCTCCTTCCAGATGGTGGTGGGGTTGCCTCTGACACTGAGGTTACCTCTCCGGGGGAGGGAACTCCAGTTGCTAGGAAAAGGCAGGTACTAGTATTGGGAGATTCGATCATTAGAAACGTAGATAGCTGGATTTGTGATGACCGAGAGAACCGTATGGTGACTTGCCTGCCTGGTGCGAAGGTTGCGGATCTCTCGAGGCATCTAGACAGACTTATGTGTAGTGCTGGGGAGGAGCCGGTGGTCGTGGTACATGTAGGTACCAATGACATAGGGAAGGGTAGGAGAGATGTCCTGGAGGCCAAATTTAGGCAGCTAGGGAAGAGACTGAAATCCAGGACCTCTATGGTGGCATTCTCAGAAATGCTCCCAGTTCCATGCGCAGGGCCAGGTAGGCAGGCAGAGCTTCAGAGTCTCAATGCGTGGATGAGATGATGGTGTAGAGAGGAGGGGTTTACATTCATTAGGAACTGGGGAAACTTCTGGAATGGGGGGACCCTATACAGGAAGGATGGGCTTCACCTAAACCAAAGTGGAACCAGACTGCTGGCACTAAACATTAAAAAGGTTGTAGAGCAGTTTTTAAACTAGGAGATGGGGGAAAGCCAACTGCTGCAAAGGAGCATGTGGCTCGGACAGAGACTTCTCTTAGGGGAGAGTCTATTGATAGAGAATCTCCAGGTTATAGTCAGGAGCAGAGGATGGAAGAGGATAAAGTAGGGGCCAGATCAGATGATAAACATTCACATAAAAAAGAATCTGATACATCAGAAAAGGGCAGACAGATAAACAGTGACAAGTTTTTAAAGTGCTTGTACACAAATGCTAGAAGTCTAAATAATAAGATGGGTGAACTAGAGTGCCTTGTGATAAAGGAGGATATTGATATAATAGGCATCACAGAAACCTGGTGGACTGAGAGCAATCAATGGGACACAATCATTCCGAGGTACAAAATATATCGGAAGGACAGAACAGGTCGTGCAGGGGGGGAGTGGCACTATATGTGAAAGAAAATGTACAATAAAATGAAGTAAAAATCTTAAGCAAATCTGCATGTTCCATAGAATCTCTATGGATAGAAATTTCATGCTCTAATAAGAATATAACATTAGGGATCTATTATCGACCACCTGACCAGGACGGCGATAGTGATGATGAAATGCTAAGGGAAATTAGAGAGGCTATCAAAATTAAGAACTCAATAATAGCGGGGGATTTCAATTATCCCCATATTGACTGGGAACATTTCACTTCAAGACGAAATGCAGAGATAAAATTTCTCGATACTTTAAATGACTGCTTCATGGAGCAGCTGGTACGGGAACCCACAAGGGGAGAGGCAACTCTAGATTTAGTCCTGAGCGGAGCGCAGGAGCTGGTCCAAGAGGTAACTATAGCAGGACCACTTGGAAATAGTGACCATAATACAATAGCGTTCAACATCCCTGTGGTGGGAAGAACATCTCAACAGCCCAACACTGTGGCATTTAATTTCAAAAGGGGGAACTATGCAAAAATGAGGGGGTTAGTTAAACAGAAGTTAAAAGGTACAATGACTAAAGTGAAATCCCTGCAAGCTGCATGGGCGCTTTTTAAAGACACCATAATAGAGGTGTACCTCTATACCCCAAATAATATTCAATGTATACCCCAAATTAAGAAACACAGTAAAAGAACTAAAAAAGAGCCACCGTGGCTTAACAACCATGTAAAAGAAGCAGTGAGAGATAAAAAGACTTCCTTTAAAAAATGGAAGTCAAATCCTAGTGAGGCAAATAGAAAGGAGCATAAACGCTGCCAAATTAAGTGCAAGAATGTAATAAGAAAAGCCAAAGAGGAGTTTGAAGAACGGCTAGTCAAAAACTCCAAAGGTAATAAAATGTTTTTAAAGTACATCAGAAGCAGGAAGCCTGCTAAACAACCACTGGGGCCCCTTGATGATCGAGATACAAAAGGAGCGCTTAAAGACGATAAAGTCATTGCGGAGAAACTAAATGGATTCTTTGCTTCAGTCTTCACGGCTGAGGATGTTAGGGAGATTCCCAAACCTGAGCTGGCTTTTGTAGGTGACAAATCTGAGGAACTGTCACGGATTGAAGTGTCACGAGAGGAGGTTTTGGAATTAATTGATAAACTTAACATTAACAAGTCACCGGGACCAGATGGCATTCACCCAAGAGTTCTGAAAGAACTCAAATGTGAAGTTGCGGAACTGTTAACTAAGGTTTGTAACCTGTCCTTTAAATCGGCTTCTGTACCCAATGACTGGAAGTTAGCTAATGTAACGCCAATATTTAAAAAGGGCTCTAGAGGTGATCCCGGCAATTACAGACCGGTAAGTCTAACGTCTGTACCGGGCAAATTAGTCGAAACAATAGTTAAGAATAAAATTGTCCGACACATAGAAAAACATAAACTGTTGAGCAATAGTCAACATGGTTTCTGTAAAGGGAAATCGTGTCTTACTAATCTATTAGAATTCTTTGAAGGGGTCAACAAACATGTGGACAAGGTGGATCCAGTGGACATAGTGTACTTAGATTTCCAGAAAGCCTTTGACAAGGTCCCTCACCAAAGGCTCTCATGTAAATTAAGCTGCCATGGGATAAAAGGGAAGGTCCTTTCATGGATTGAGAACTGGTTAAAAGACAGGGAACAAAGGGTAGGAATAAATGGTAAATTCTCAGAATGGAGAGGGGTAACTAGTGGTGTTCCCCAAGGGTCAGTCCTCGGACCGATCCTATTCAACTTATTCATAAATGATCTGGAGAAAGGGGTAAACAGTGAGGTGGCAAAGTTTGCAGATGATACTAAACTGCTAAAAATAGTTAAGTCCAAAGCAGACTGAAGAACTTCAAAAAGATCTCACAAAACTAAGTGATTGGGCAACAAAATGGCAAATGAAATTTAATGTGGATAAATGTAAAGTAATGCACATTGGGAAAAATAACCCCAACTATACATACAATATGATGGGGGCTAATTTAGCTACAACAAATCAGGAAAAAGATCTTGGAGTCATCGTGGATAGTTCTCTGAAAATGTCCATGCAGTGTGCAGAGGCGGTCAAAAAAAGCAAACAGGATGTTGGGAATCATTAAAAAGGGGATAGAGAATAAGACGGAGAATATATTATTGCCCTTATATAAATTGATGGTACGCCCTCATCCCGAATACTGCATACAGATGTGGTCTCCTCATCTCAAAAAAGATATACTGGCACTAGAAAAGGTTCAGAAAAGGGCAACTAAAATTATTAAGGGTTTGGAACGGGTCCCATGTGAGGAGAGATTATGGAGGCTAGGACTTTTCAGCTTGAAAAAGAGGAGACTAAGGGGGGATATGATAGAGGTATATACAATCATGAGTGATGTGGAGAAAGTGGATAAGGAAAAGTTATTTACTTATTCCCATAATACAAGAACTAGGGGTCATCAAATGAAATTAATAGGCAGCAGGTTTAAAACAAATAAAAGGAAGTTCTTCTTCACACAGCGCACAGTCAACTTGTGGAACTCCTTACCTGAGAAGGTTGTGAAGGCTAGGACTATAACAGAGTTTAAAAGAGAACTGGATAAATTCATGGTGGTTAAGTCCATTAATGGCTATTAGTCAGGACAGGTAAGGAATGGTGTCCCTAGCCTCTGTCTGTCAGAGGATGGAGATGGATGGCAGGAGAGAGATCACTTGATCATTGCCTGTTAGGTTCACTCCCTCCGGGGCACCTGGCATTGGCCACTGTCAGTAGACAGGATACTGGGCTAGATGGACCTTTGGTCTGACCCGGTACGGCCTTTCTTATGTTCTTATGCCCTATGGCGAACTGTAAAGGCATAGGGCTGTAGCACCAGGTGCCAACGCTCTATTCTCATACTATTGTCTTTCATTTTATTCAGCCACCAAAGCAGGGTGTGGTCGGTGACTAAGGTGAACGGGGCTCCAAGAATGTAGTAACGTAGGGCATCACAAGTCCATTTCACTGCATGGGCCTCCTTCTCCACCACCGTGTAGTTCTTCTCCCGTGGAAACAATTTCTGGCTGATATACAAGACCGGATGGTCTTCCCCATCTATTTCTTGGGACAGGACAGCACCCAGTCCTACCTCCGAGGTATCAGTCTGGAGGATGAAGTCTCGGTTGAAATTTGGGCTGTAGAGGACCGGTGAATGGCAGAGACTTGTTCTGAGTTCCAGAAAGGCGTCTTTGCATTCCTGGGTCCAAACCACACGTCGAGGACTGTCCTTGGTTAAAAGGCCGGTCAAAGGGGTGTCGACAGATGCAAAATGGGGAATGAAACGCCAATAATAGCCGGCGAGCCCCAAGAACTGTTGAACCTGACGCTTTGTGGTGGGAGGCGGGCAGGCTGTCACAGCCTGGACCTTTCCCATGAGGGGCTTCACTTGTCCGTTCCCTATGGTGTACCCCAGATAAGTAGTCTCTTCCCACCCAATGCGGCATTTTTTTGGGTGGGCTGTCAACCCGGTGGCCCGCACGGATCTCAGGACTGCAGCTACCCATACCAAGTGATCCTCCCAGTGATGGCTGTAGATGACCACATCGTCCAGGTGGGCGGCCACATAGTCTCGATGGGGTTGGAGGACGTGGTCCATCAGCCGCTGAAACGTGTCTGGGGCCCCATGGAGGCCGAAGGGCATCCGGGTGAATTGGTACGGACCGGTTGGGGGGGGCCAACGCAGTCTTCTCCCTTGAAGCGGGGTCAAGGGGGGGATCTGCCAGTAGCCCTTGCTGAAATCAAGTGTGGTGAGGAAGCAAGCCTCCCCAAACCAGCCAAGCAGCTCATCTACGCGGGGCATCGGCTATGTTAAATTTAGAAATAGCATTGACACGTCGGAAGTCGATGCAGAAGCGTCGCGTCCCATTGGGCTTGGGTACTAGCACTATCGGGCTATGCCATTCATTCTGTGAGGGTTCAATTACGCCCAGCTCTAGCATGGCTTGTACCTCTTCCTCGATGCTCTGCCGCATTCAGTGCGGCAAGGGCCTGGTTGCTTCTCGGATCACTACCCCAGGTTCTGTCTGAATGGTATGGTAGACCAGGGTTGTATAGCCTGGCTGGCCGGTGAAGGTCCACGGGAACGCCTGCAGGAGACACCAAATTTGCTTGTGTTCGTCCGTGAGGGTCTCCGCAAACTGGGGCCCTTTGGTGTCCTGGGTCAGGGCAGCATGGGGGCCCAGTTCTGGCTCCGGTGGGTAGGGGGTAATTAACAAGCCGTCGCACTCCCGTCAGGGCTTCAGGAGGTTGACATGGTACTGCTGGGTTTTCTTACGTCGGTCTGGCTGGCTGACCTCATAGGTGATGGGCCCCACCTTCTGGACCACCTCGTAGGGGCCCTGCCAGCGGGCCAGTAGCTTTGACTCGCTCGAGGGCAGAAGAAGCAGGACCCGGTTCCCAGGTTTAAAGTCACGGCTCTGCGTGTCTCGGTTATAAGTTCGTGCTTGAGCCTCCTGGGCAGCCCTTAAGTTTTCCCGGGTGAGCACCCCAGCCTGAGTGAGGCGTTCCTGGAGCTGGAGGATGTACTTCAAGAGGCCCTGGGTTGGTGATGGAGTTTGTTCCCAGGCTTCATGCATCAGGTCCAGGAGCCCTCCTGGGTGGCAGCCATACAACAACTCAAAGGGGGAAAACTTCGTCGAGCACTGGGGCACCTCCCCGATCACCAGATGCAAAGGCCGGAGTAGCTGGTCCCATTGGCGTAGTTCTTTTGGGGGGGAATTTGCGCAACATATCTTTTAGAGTCCAGTTAAACTGTTCAACCAAACCATTGGTTTGTGGATGGTAAATAGAGGTGCGCAACTGCTTGATCCCCAGGAGCCCACACTGCTCTGCCGCAGCAGTTGGGAGGTAAAGTTGGTGCCCTGGTCAGTGAGGATCTCCCGTGGCAGGCCTACACAAGCAAAGACCTTCACGAGCTCTCCCGCAATGGTTTGGGCGGTGATGTTCCGCAGTGGCACTGCCTCCGGGAAATGGGTAGCATAATCTACTAGGACCAACACATACTGAAATCCCGCGGTGCTTTTTGGGAAGGGCCCCACCAGGTCCGTGGCCACACGCTTGAAGGGTGTTTCGACGATGGGCATGGGCAGTAGCCACCGCTTGCAGGCTTCCCTCAAGTCTTGGGCTGCCATCCAGGGTCGGGCCCCCGTAGGGCACACCAAGCTCCGGAACCACTGTTGAAAGGTCTCCGGACTAACGTCCAAGGCATCCGCAGGATGCGGCAGCAAGGTCGCCAACTGCTGCAGGCATTGCTGCTGGTGGTCCCGGTTCTGGCGTCCCAGCTCCAAAATCAGTTGTTGCTGTTGGGACCCGAGCTGCTGGACCAGCTGCTGCTGGAACTGGGCGGCCTGCTGCTGCTGCTGGCTTTTGGCTAAGAACTTAATAAGCTTATCCATATCCATGGTCGCTCGGGCCCGCTCCTCCAGAGATCCCTTCTCACAAGGATTGGGGGATCACTGCCCACATTCTCCACCACATGTAGGGGTTCGGCCAGAGCTCGTCCCCGTCCCGGGCAGCGGGGAACCAGGCCGCCTCGCTACTTAGGTCAGGTGAGTCGGGGAATTAGCCTGTCTGTGCGGCAAACAGTCAGCAGCTCAGGCCCTCAGGCAGGGCCGAGCAAACAGTTTTAGAACAGCAAGCCCAGACCCTGGGTCAGGGCGGGACAGTAGAGAGTCAGTGGCTCAGGCCCTCAGGCAGGGCTGAGCAAACAATTCAATAACAGGCCCCGGCCCTGGGTCAGGGCGGGACAGTAGAGAGTCAGTGGCTCAGGCCCTCAGGCAGGGGCTGAGCAAACAGTTTTAGAACAGCAAGCCCAGACCCTGGGTCAGGGCGGGACAGTAGAGAGTCAGTGGCTCAGGCCCTCAGGCAGGGCTGAGCAAACAATTAAATAACAGGCCCCAGCCCTGGGTCAGGGCGGGACAGTAGAGAGTCAGTGGCCCAGGCCCTCAGGCAGGGGCTGAGCAGACAAATAAGTTTAGGAGGCCCAGGTCCTGGCTCCGAAGGCCCTGGGAGAGGGGGAGACTGCCACCCGCATGTTGGGTGGCAGGGGGGACGCAGGCCCACCCACTCCACTGCGTCCCAGCCCGGGGCCCTAGCAGCAGCAGAAGACCCACTACTGTGTCAGTGGGGATCCTGACCGCAACACACTGACATCGGCTCTGGGTGTGCTGCAGCCAGACTAGAGTCAGCTGCCCCCGGGCTACTTCCTACCTCCCCCTCTAGAGGTATCTGCATCTGGACGGAGTCTTCCAAGGAATCAAGCACCATGGGCTCCTCTGGGTACCTGGCGAGCGGTAGGCTTGGCAGCTCCTCTGGGTAACTTGCCACAGGCGGGTTTACCAGCTTCTCCGGGGTCTGGTCGGCATCTGGCCAGTCCTTGGGTCGGCCGCAAACTGCAGGCGTCTGGCTTCTCTGGCAGCTGGGCCTCTAGTGAGCTCTGAGGTGGGGCTTTTATACTTCCTGTCTTGCGCCCTGACCTCTGGGGGGTGGGCGCAAGCTCCACTGGCTCCGCCCTCTTTGGCATCCGGAGGGGCTCGTCCCCCTCCGGGGCGGCGGGGAACCAGGCTGCCTCGCTACAATGAGATATAAATTAGGAATAGATAGCACCTGTTTCTCAATAGCTTGCAAGGGTACTGCATCCAGTATGACTGCAGCTCCATAGCATGAGGGTTTGATTATGTGTGTGTAATCCATGTGGTAGTCTGCAAATCTCCATACATGCCCTGTGTATCTAAAACTTCTTCTTCCATCACAGGAACTTGTGTGGAATCTTGTGGTGGGATTATGCTTCACAGGATGGATGATACTCTCCCAACATTCGAGGAGTAGAGTTGGATGAAATTTTTTGATGAAAAAAGCAGGTTCGGCAACATCTAAATGTTTTGCAAATTCATGTCAGTTTTTTTTTTTCTGTTGTGGGGAAAATGCCAAAAATGTCAAAATGTTTTGTTTGGACATTTTCTAGACTTAAACGTTTTCACTTTCTTGGTTGGAAATGACTTAGTTTCAAAGCTTCTTTTTATTGGGATTTTAAAAATAAAATTACACATTAAAAAAGGGCAGAATTGAAATGAGAGGTTTTGATTTTGTTGAAAGAAAAGGTTTCGTTTGACCTGAAACTAATATCTTTTTCAACTTTTTCACTGAAAATTTCAAAAAACTTCATTTTTGGTTCAACAGGAACCAATTTTTTTTATAAAAGGCATTGTCAGTGAACCAAAACATCCACCATTTGCCCTTTCCTACATAAGTTCTTCTCAGTAGACATGAGATATTCACGTACCAGAATACACAATGTAAAATCTTCATTGTACCCCCATTGAAAATGCTGTTTGTTGCCATATTTTATTTCATGAGATTATACTTAAAACACTCCCTGAAAACATGCAAGCAGTCGGCACCATATTTCTAAACCTCTCCCTAATCCCGGGCACGCAGCCAATGTCCTAGCTCCGTGAGAGTGCTGAACACTGATTGGCAACACTGTTAAATGAACCCTGCATGATCAGTCCACATACCATTATCCAACACAATCAGTCCAATTTATGCTCCCTGTTTTTCTCCCCTTCCCCTTGGACTGCAGTTACTTACTGAACGCTGGAGTTTATCATGTATCTATGAAGAGAATAAGCGGGGAATGCTGTGCAGGGTTGTCCGATAGATCTGGCTGATGTTAGATGACAAGTGAAGCTAGAAGGTGATAGCAAGCTCTCTGTGTGTATATTATATTTTGTACAAAATCTATGTTAAAAGAAAATTAAGGCAGCAGAGTCAAGCACTCAAAAGAATTCAGTTTGCTTGTGCAAATGTGAGGCTGGAGGGCACAAAGTTAATAGATTTGGGGCTTGGCCTAAAATTATTCAATCATAGAATGTCAGGGTTGGAAGGAACTTCAGGAGGTCATCTAGTCCAACCCCCTGCTCAAAGCAGGACCAATCCCCAGACAGATTTTTGCCCCAGATCCCTAAATGGCTCCCTCAAGGATTGAATTCACAACCCTGGGTTTAGCAGGCCAATGCTCAAACCACTAAGCTATCCCTCCCCCTTATAAATTTGTAATACTAATTTTTTTCACACATGGGGAGCAGGGGAATTTCAAAAACCAGAAGAGAGCTCAAGAACATTTAATCCTTTTTTTGGCCAATCTCATTGATTTTTTTTTTGAATTGTTGGAGTTGGCAATACTGCATATGTGTGTTGCCTTGGCTGGCATCTGTCACGGAGTTTGTGGGAGACAAGGCCCTGCACCCTTGGCTTCCTGAGATTCACCGTGACTCTCAGCCAGCTAGTAAAGCAGAAGGTTTATTAGACGACAGGAACACAGTCCAAGACAGGTCTTGCAGGTACAGACAACAGGACCCCCTCAGTTAGGTCCATCTTGGGGAGCCAGAGCCCCGTCTGGGCTCCCCTCCATTTTCCCAGCCAGCTCCAAACTGAGACTCCCTCCAGCTGTCTCACTCAGCCTTCCCCCAGCTCCTCCCCCAGCCTTGTCCAGTTTCCCGGGCAAAGGTGTCACCTGGCTCCAATCCCACTCCTGGGTTCTCATGTTACATACTCAGGTATCCTCCCACAAGGAAAGTCTCCCATCCCCAATGTAGACAGTCCCAGCAAATCTCCCCTGCAACCTTCCCAGGTCCATACTCCTCACTCAGTATTCAAAGAAAACATTAAGAACATTCCCACTTCGTCACAGCATCTATCCTACATTTCATGTGGAATTACTCATGGATACCATGCAAACTGGCAATAGGGTCTTACGTGAAGTAAAAAGCATGGGGCCCCATCTCATGCTCTCCTCTCTTGAGAATGGGTCCCTCCACCTCTACATGAACCCCACTCCCAAGGCTGGCTGCCCAGGCAGTGGCTCTTCCCTCACCTCTTCCAGCCTGTTGGCAAGGCTCCATTGGCACAAAAATCTCTATTTATTTTTCAGAATAGGCATGGTGTCTCTCAGGTAAGACAACTGACATCAGAGACTCTGTGTGTGGTGAAGGTTTACAACAGGGATCTCAAACTCAGATCATCACGAGGGCCACATGAGGACTAATACATTGGCCCGAGGACCACATCACTGACACCTTTTCATATAAAGATACAAAAGCCCCCCCCTTTGCCCCCAGCCCTGCCCCCACTCCATCTCTTCCATGAGGCCCCGCCCCCATTCCAACCCATTCCCCAAAGTCTCCACCCCCTCCCTGCCCCATTCCAACCCCTTTCCCAAATCCCTGCCCCCGCCTCTTCTCTGCCTCCTTCCCTGAGTGCACGGCTCCCCGCTCCTCCCCCCACCCTCCTGGAAAGTGCCTGGAGGTAGGCAGAGGAGCAGGGATGCGGCGTGCTGTGGGTGGGGGGCAGCGGGTGAGGGGAGCTTGGCAGCCACAGGAAATAACTCTGGGGGGCAGAGGGGGCGCGGGGAGCTTGGCGGGTCCTCAGCAAATAAGTCTGCGGGCCGTGTGTTTGAGACCCCTGGTTTACAACCTACAATTCAGGTAGCAACAACCTAATCTCTTGGCAATGAGGCTGTATCAAAAATGGTTTTGTTACAGGGAGGGGGAACAGTGACTATTGTCTTAGCCATTCATGGGGGTGTGAAAGTGAAATGAATTATATTAAAGAAATAGAATGAATTAAAGAATGCTGTATGTACCTTTAAGTAGAAATGAGAAATGCTGCAAGCCAGGGGGGCAGGAAAGCAGACATTAACTGCTTAACTTGCCACTTAAGGGCAATTGGTGAAGCATTAGTCTTAGATCGCTAAGAGTTAACATGGAAGCAGGATATGCATATTGTGCTCCATGCAAATTTTACAATTTTGCTCTCTCTGTCCCTTTGTTTAGTTCGCACCCTTTTATCTGTATAAATAAGACTGTTTGTTTGAATCTTGCATGGAGGCTCACGTTATCTGAATGTATTAGCAGAGCGCTGTGCTAATAAAGCAGAGTGGTCTGACAAACTATGAGTCCTGAGTCTAACTTTGACAGGGGTGATTGGGAGAGTGTCAGTGGGGACAAAAGCAGGCAGGCAGCTGGATTCTGATGTTTGTCAGACTTCAATGTAGTGATGAAGAAATTAACTTGCTGGACCTCTCTCTGACAGCACTAGAGCATTACTCTGCCATCTACTGTAGTTGGCTCACTTCCTTCATCTGGCAGAGGTACTGTCTCCTGGAGTGCCAGAAGACTACACCCCTTGTGTAATGCCCTGGCATGACAGAGAAGCTCCTGCCATGCCAGTTGATCAGCTTGCATGCCCCAGCAGCTTTGTGTGATGCCTGCACTTGACAGGAATAAGTGAAAAGGCTGCTGGATAAACACGCTGGCTGGAAGGCAAGCCTAGAGGCAGAACCACGATGCATTTTGCCACGTGAAGAGCGGGGGAAAGCGTTTTGGCAGGCAGTAAGGAATGTAATGGCTGTGCCAACATTTTGAAGCCAGAGTTGGACAAGCAATCAAGCATAGTTTTCAAGAGTAATGGATTTTGCAGGACTTTGTGTTTCAGCTAATTCATGCTTTGCTCTACCAAGTCAGGCAGTGTTCTGCAGACACACATGAGGGAAGGGGAAAAAGGCAGGGAGAGACCTTTTAGCACAGGGGAGAGTGAACTTTGCTGGGAGCCAGGAAATCATGAGTTCTGGTCCAAACTTTGACTCCAGTTTGTTTCTGTGTACTCCAAAGCCCTCTTTATTGAGCGAGGCCTCAGACTGTTCAGATGGAAGACAGTAAAATATCCTTCATTCCCATGTTACTAAAAAGTAAAGCGAGACCTTGCAGACTGTCTTATGAGGCAGAGCTGGGAGTAGAATTTGTCTTACCCTCAACTTCTTTCCGACTGCATGGTGCCAAATCTATGTCTGGCCTCTGTTCTAATCACGCAATCACCCTCCATTCCCAGAGTCAGAAACAACACTCGGGAGACTTGACCCCCAACAGTCTGCTGCTGTCTAGCAAATTGTACGTATCCCACTGGCAAAATATGTTGCAAGCCCCTTTCATGGTTGCTTCTCCCTAGGAAATAACACTACTCCTTTAGCTCAAATGTTGGTGGTCTGTATGAAGATCTTGAGGTCCCGGGTTTGATCCACGAGATTTTCTTATAGTTGCATGATGGAATTAGTTTCCAGTTTTCCTTTTTTTAATGGTTAATTTAATTCACACACTGAGTAAAATACTTAAAGTAGGTGTTATCGTTAAAGGCCATTATAATCTATCATTGATGGTATTACATGTAACAAAATATAGGTATTCCATGTTCTGGTCACTTGTCACACATTTTGATTGCTTCAGCCACATACTGACAGGTTTAAAAGTTGAGCTCGATGGTGTCAGATGTGCGCAGAGTTCCTGGAACAGCAAGGTGCTAAGTGACCACATAGGTCACAAAGACCTAAGGTCACCAATAGTATGACACACTGCCCTTTAGGTGGGCTTTCCTGATGTATGTTTGGTAGCACACCCATTATGTGCTTTGACACATGGCAGCTTCAACAGGGTAAACATGCCATGCTATGTCCTACATGGAACACCCTTCCTCGGCTGGAATGCAAGGCTACTGTGCTTTCCAGATTCAAGTTCCTCCTAAAGACTCACCACTAATATGACAATTGTATGAAATTGATGATGGAGAGGTTGGAGGGTAGCTGGAGATTTATTATTATTATTTTATTTTATTATTATACTTATTATAGACCATCATCATAAAGATATGGCCAATCACTTGTATATTGCTCCCCTTCATCTAAGCTTACTCAGCCTTTTTGGAGCGTAGGTTCTTTGAGGCAGTGGCTATGTTTCCTTCTGTGTTTTGTACAGTGCTAAGCACAGTGTAGACACAACTGGAAATAAATAATAGATGATTAATAATGGCAGGTGGCATACAGACCTTTGACATTATGCCCTCTTCCGTTTAGCAGTGGATCCTCATCTGATACCTGACACTATGTGCCTGCCAAGTTACTCCTGCCTAGAATCAGGAGAATGGCCTGAGAAGGGAGTTTAAAGCTAAATGTCTCATTAGCATCATAATGATCATGCAGGAGTTTGTATCTTCTCAGGCATGCTCCTATTACAGCAATCATATGCCCTTTTAAACTCGCAAGCGTAAGGGAGCAGGCATGTAGAGTGCTTGAGATTTACGTCCACTCAGTGGCAAGGACCATGGCTAGCACTAATCTTACTTGTACCATCTATAACTACATGTACATTGTGCTGGAGTGTAACAACCTTGCTCATTCTGCAGTTCATCATCCAGGATTAAGGCTTTTACGGTTAGCAAATTATATGTATTCATTGACAATATATTACATTGCATTACCCTGGTTGGAAAAAGAGAACTTTTTAAGCCCATGTTGGTGGTGAATCTTCAGGCTGACCATGGCCTGGGGTTGTAGAAAACAAAACAAAAAAGTCTTCAGAGTGATCATATCACAGGTGTTGGTGACGGGTATACCACCACTTTTATTTGCAAATTCAAGTACTAATAATATGGTGCCAGTACCCATTCAAGGAGACAAGTAATGTCTCCTGACCCTAGAATGAGTGCATAGGATGACACACTCACACTCACATCCACACACACACCAGGTGCGGTATCATGCAAGGGCCAGACAACTAAAGACTGCACATTTTGGAGTATGTAGTTTTGGGGTGTGGATATACCTTCACTAGTGGGGAAAGCAGACAGAGTAATAGAATGAAGAAGTTGTTCTGCTTTTTATTCAAAAGTGTTTGGAGTAGGGGTCTCAGGACTATCTGAAGAATATATAGTGTACTACATTGGTTTCCAGGCTGTTTAAATGTAATGTGACTTCACCTGTCTAGCTGAGAGAGAGGCGTCTTTGCATATTATTGATGGCTTTCTGTTTGCAGTGGGCTGTTTGCCATTTATCAACATAACTTTTACTTACAAATGATGCAATCATTGGCCTCCATTGAGACATCTTTCCTTCTGTCAGTGAGGGCAATTTTTCCCCCAGGCTAATCAGCACCAACAGGTTGGATGAGGAAGGATTCACTTCTGGTGATACTCTCCCACTTTCCTACTATGACCAGCATCCTATTCCTTGATTTTAATTTTTTTGTTTTGTCCATCTCCCCCAGGTTTTAGTTACAGACACAGAGTGTATTAGCACTGAGATTTATCTTTCTTTCACAGTCATTTTTAGGATATATTCAGTTTTTCTAGACCCGTAGCACTGATTTTTGTCTGTCTGCTACGATCTCCACCTCTACCTGGGCAATTTCAGTTTCTTTGTTCAACGTTTCACCTGCATTTTCTTGTCCAGGAACATTTCTGCTCTGTCTCCAGCCACCAGAACTACTGCCCTGAGATTTCTGCCTATATCTATCTATGATCTATGTGGTCTCCATCATCTTTATGTACTACACTCCAATGATGGAAGCCCTGCTGGCTTCAGTTGGCCTATGGGTTGCTGCTGCTGGCCATGACCTCAAGCACAATATCTGCCAACTCAAGCAGTAATGGAACTCAGACTCGTAGAGTGGAACTGTCACTGTATGATTGTAGTTATTCTGAATGAACATCCACTTGATACTAGGGCTCAGTGACGTGCTAATGCCATAACCATGTAAATCAGGTCTCCTGTGCTTAGATAAAGGAATCCGATAAAGGGGATATATTATAATAGGCCATTGCCATGGGATGCACACCATGTTGCCTTATGAGGTTGAGCCTATAATACTGTACGCACATCACTGTAGCTTTAGTCTGAGCCAATGTTCAAACAGTCTCTTGGTCTCTAACTTGTATACACATGCAATGGGATCAATTAGCTGATGTGGTTATTGATGTGACCTTTCTGGGCAGCTTTAGGCTGTGTTCTGCCATAGGTTTCTCCTCTCGGATACCTTTGCAAAGTGTATATTCATGTTGCTATCCTAGAGGGTGGTGCATGGCAAGCCCTAATACAATCTTTCAATTAGTTTACCATGTTGACTTTGTATGTTTTGCAGTGTGAACTGAGGTTCAGTGGAGGAGCAAGGGAGAGAATCATGTTGAGCATTTGCAATAGGTCTACCTGAATTAGGGTGACCAGATAGCAAATGTGAAAAATCGGGATGGGGGTGGGGGGTAATAGGAGTCTATATAAGATAAAGACCCAAAAATCAGGACTGTCCCTATAAAATCGGGACATCTGGTCACGCTAACCTGAATCCCCCGGCAATATGTGAGCTATATGACCTATTGAGCTATGTCCTAGAGCCAGTTTCCAAACATTAAGATGCACTGACTTGATTGCAAAAGACAACAGCTGCCTTCTCTGTTACTGCCATAGAGCCCACATTTATGGATTATTGCTGATGTGACCCCACCCCATGCCAGAAATTGTCAGCCACCTATATCAGTAATGCTCAAACACTATGACTGATATGTTGTCTCCCCTCTACCCCCAAATACATATAGTGTGCACAAAGGAAAAGTTCTTTCCCATTGCTGGCTCTCTGAATATCTTGAGGGTGACTTATTGCACTCATATAGCTATCCCTCCCACCGTGGAGAGAAGGAAGATATATTGTAATAGAAAGTACTGTCACATCCTAAATATGCAGTGGGTTAGTGACGCCAGTCATCTTATTGCAAATTTTCTAACATGCTTTTTGGACTCTCCCAGGACTTGTTGATCTTTAATGCCGTGAGAGTGAAGATGGCAGTCAGCCAATGGCCAGGGCATAGCAATTGCCTGCTGGGTAAGTGGGGACATAACAATTGTGACATTATCTAAAAGAAAGGTGACCAAGTTTACACAAATGTATCATCACTGATGTATCGCCACTGTTGCACAATTGTGATAAATCTTGGACAAAGTAGGTTGTGTAAGGTATCATTGGAAGAGTTATAGTCTGCTAATATGATTATCCTGTTTCATGTATCATCCTTGTATATGAAGTTATGAAACTCTGTGTGTTTGTATCTCAAACCTGTTGTGTTTCTGGGTAATGCCCCCCAAGACAGATTTACATCAAGGCTTGCCAGCCTGCTTGATGGCCCCTTAAGGACAATCAGTTCTTTCAGGGACTCCGTGGTCTCTGGGTGTTTCTGGTTAATGCCCCCAAAACAGATTTACATCAAGGCTTGCCAGCCTGCTTGATGGCCCCTTAAGGACAATCAGTTCTTCCAGGGACTCCGAGGTCTCTTCAGGCAGTAGGTAGGCAATGAATACCTCATGACTCAGCAAGGCACATGTGATCCAGGACTCTATGCTTGTGTCAGTAACTTTCCATGTATCTGGGATAAGAGCTATAAATTGTGGACTGTGACATCATTCTTGGTCTTCATTCCTGCTCTACATTTCTGGACTATGATTTCTAACAAAGGGAAGCTTTGAACAAAGGACTGATGACCCCCAATCTTTTTGAGTGATCCAGGGAGACTTATTACAAACTGGTAGATTTAATATCACTGCTATTATCCCGATCTACAAATTCTGAAATCAACTGTGATGTATATGATTCATTTTAACTTCTTAATAACTCTTTTCTTTTTTCTCATATTAATAAACCTCTTGTTTTTAGTTACTAAAGGATTGGCTAGCGGCATGATTTTTGGGTAAGATCTGAATTGTATTTAACCTGGGGCATGTGTCTGGTTCTTTGGAACTGGAAGAAACTAATATATCTGACTCTTGGTTTTAATAATCATTTATCACAGAAGTCTGGTTTGTCTGGGTGGTGCATGAGGGGCTAGAGTGCCTGAAGGGGATTGTGACAGTGTACCCCATAAGGCTTTATGGGGGGGGTGCTTATAAATGTATGTATGACATAACTGGAATATGTTTTGTGCTGCCTGTGCCATGTAACATATCTCCGTAAAGGTTATGGTCTACTATATCTATTCATCCTATTTGTACATATATATCATTTTCTACTCGAGGTTAAGAATATGGGCTGTATGCTGGCTTGGTTTCTAAGTAAGCTCGGTGAGGCATTTGGTCAGCTTCTTTAGGAAGGAATTCGCCAGGTTAAGTACCTGATCAGGAAACACTTGGGGAACAATGCATCTTGGAATGCTCCAATCCACATGAGAAGTCTTCCTGGAGACATGCAAGATACCATGTGGACAATGGCTTCAGCCTGTAAAGACTGAATCATACAGGGACATGTGACTTGCCCAGGTGACCCCAGAACTCCATCTTGGAGCTGGACTTTGCATAGGAGGGATGTGGGGGGGGTTCTCCACCCACAAGAGAGAGTCTATTTAAACCCGTGGGAGACCCCTCCATTTGGTCTTCAGCTGGCTAAA
Source organism: Malaclemys terrapin pileata (assembly GCF_027887155.1). Lineage (NCBI taxonomy): Eukaryota > Metazoa > Chordata > Testudines > Emydidae > Malaclemys > Malaclemys terrapin. The sequence continues at coordinate 28,799,470 of NC_071515.1, read as the reverse complement.
GAAGGAGCCTCTCCACCTCTCCCCCCCCGGATACTTGAAGGAGACTGAAACAAAGGACAGTAACTACAGGGGGTGTGAGTGATTGCTGGACCCAGGCTAAAAGGAGATTAGCCTGTAAAAGGGAGTGCTCTGGAACTGGTGAGGAAATTATCTGTATTTAGTTTGATTAGACATAGATTTGCGCATTTTATTTTATTTTGCTTGGTGACTTACTTTGTTCTGTCTGTTACTACTTTGAACCACTTAAATCCTACTGTCTGTATTTAATAAAATCACTTTTTATTTAGTAATTTACTCAGAGTATGTATTAATACCTGGGGGAGGAAACAACTGTGCATATCTCTCTATCAGTGTTATAGAGGGCGAACAATTTATGAGTTTGCCCTGCATAAGCTTTATGCAGGGTAAAACGGATTTATCTGGGTTTAGACCCCCATTGGGAGTTGGGCATCTGAGTGCTAAAGACAAGCACACTACTGTGAGCTGTCATCAGGTAAACTTGCAGCTTTGGGACGAGTGATTCAGGCCCTGGGTCTGAGGCTGGAGCCAGACGGGAGTGTCAGGCTCAGCAAGACAGGGTGCTGGAGTCCTGAGCTGGCAGGGAAAACAGAAGCAGGGGTAGTCTTTGCACATTGGGTGGCAGCTCCCAAGGGGGTTTCTGTGATCCAACCCGTCACAGGGATTGTCTTTGGCTTCATAATAAATAGTATAGTATTTTGGAAGCACACATTTGTTACTGGCTTGGTGAAGTCTTATAATAGAATATACCTCCAGTTTGGGGGTATATGCCCTGCTTTCTGGCAGTCTGATCTAAGATTGGCGCTCTTAGCTGTGTCCCATACCAGGCAGTGTGACAAGAATGTTGTAAGAATTGGGTGTATCCTGCACCTTTTAATGATGTGCATAGACTAAGTGAGTAGATATTGATTGGAATGCACCAACCAGTGGATTGGAGAGACACATCACACCAGCTAGCTGTGAGCATTTCTGCATCACATCAGATGTCATGCATGCCTTCAGAGAGACTGTTCCTGTTAAGTTGCTTATGAGACAGACTGCTCAGTAGGTTGGGAAGAGGTCACCAATAGTTGTTCCATGAACAGCAATAAGACAATTTTGTTGTACAACCAGCCAAGCAGGAGCACCGCCAGCTTTTCTGCCGCCCTAGGCGGCGGAAGGTCCTGCCCCGAAATGCCGCCCCCCACAGAGGCAGCAGAAGGTCCCGCAGTCGAAATACCGCCGCGGTCACCGCCCCCCAAATTGTAGTGCCCTAGGTGACCGCCTAGCTCGCCTAATGGAATGGGTTGTGCCGGTCCTGCAGCCAATCTGTTGTGTTTCTGTTTATTGTATATCCTCAGTGTGTGCTACTAAATGCAATGCTGTCAGGGGATGAGCTCAGAAATCCTTTCCTTTGCTGTATGATTGAATGGACCCTGCTGCATGATAATCCAAACTCACCGTAACTACTGCTTTCATACTGCCAAGAGGGATTTAAACTGCTGGGTGTCTCCCAGGGTAATTCCTGCTAGCCACTGAAGATGTGCAGGAGGGTTGTGAAAGAGGCTGGCAGCCAGTTTTAGTATGGCTGTACATTCAGAGTATTAAGTGAATTTGGAGAAAAACTAAAGAGCAAACAGATATAAAGATAAAGCTAGGGACCAGGGAAATCCAGGGGGTTTTGGCGAACAGCTGCCTTCAACAGTTTTCAGCTCCTGGACACTGATGGCCATTTCTTTCAAGGATTGATTTGACTGGGGACACAGTCAGTTTTTGAGTCAGTGAAGTTTTAGAACCAATCCAAAGAGAGAAATTCCAGTGAAACCTGCTCCTCCAGGTTTCATGATAGATGGGTTTCCTTCAATATAAGGGTCTGATTGTTCTGAACATCAGAACAGTTGCTTCAAATTGGGTTAGCTCTGAAAGGTGATTGTAAAAATGGCATATTAGTTTCCAGGTTTGTTGTCTCAATGAATTATAAATCCAATTTGCTCAGTATACAAGTAAAGGGATATTTTCCTAATTGTTTGCCTTGCAAACCCATCCTGGGCTGTGAAAGTCAAGCTGGGTTATTTCCTTCTCCCACACAATCACCAGTAGTAGAATTTAGCCTGGAGAATCTCTTCTCTGTCATACCTGTGCCACACTCATTGTCTTCATATTATACCTTTGGTTACACTTCTGCCATGTGAGGGAATGGCACAGCAGATTGGCAATACAATGGGAATTTATCTGCTTACTAACAATTCTGTTAAAGATGCATAAGGATGTGTAAAATCATAACTGTGTAGGCTCTGCTATACTATTAGGACTAAAAAGTACTAAAAACATTATTTTTATCATCTACAATAAGCAGAGTCATGATTCTGAATACACCCGGGGCAAATCTGTTGAAAAAGACGATGTCATTTTAAAATAGTCACTCTTTTAAGTAAAACCACACTTACACTTTGGAGACTGCTCTTTAGGAAAAGGACACCATTCACCTGTGTGAGAATTAAAACAAAGCATAATTCATAATCAACAGAGACTAGGAATACCGTTTTCAGTGCATAATAACAAGTCAGTTAATGGTATTAATAAATGTTACATACTCTGTGGCTATCATGACCAGCTGTCTGCATCTCTAAATTATTCCTGTGGTCGTCATACCATTATGCGGTGGTGGTGACATCTGCCTACTATCTAATGCTTGGAGGGTGATGAGAGAGTGAAACATACAGAAGCATAAATACAACTTGCTCTTGTGAGGCCTAATCCTGAAAAGTGTTGCTCGTCCTGAAATCCTACTGACTTTAATGGGAGTTGAGAGTGCTGAGCATCTTTCACAGGATCAGGCCCTTAGGTAAGCAGCATCCCTCTTCATGCATCGCTTTTTCCCCCTTTGAAAGATTTGCACCAACCTTTGCACATAAGCAACGTAACTGCTGTTTTCTAGAATATCAGTTGTTATGTAATTTAGAGGCCAGAGCTTCTTACTATCCATCTGCCCACTCGGATGAGATAATATAGAACAAGCTGCTAAATCGTTTAAAAAGAACCTATCCACAACCTTTATTTGCAGATCAGAACTGAAACACTCTAATAGTTGAAAGTTAAACTGTCCCAGCTGTCATAGGCAGGCTGACTTTATAAATGAACTCTAAAGTATGCACTCCAAGGTTACATCTTCAGCTCCTTTGGCACAGCTGTATATTACCCATGTCCTTGAACGGAGAAAAACATTAAGCAACAAAGGTACAGAGAAACTAGCTTAGTCCTGCTAAAATCAAGCTCCAGCCAATCCAAAGAGATGTAATTCCTTTTGGATCTGTGCCTGGCTTCATAAAATTAAGAGGACTGATTGTTACTAAAGTCTAGCAGTGAACTTGGAATTCAGTTCATGACTGCCTGAGCAGTTACAGTCATCTGTTAGGTATCAGAGGGGTAGCCGTGTTAGTCTGAATCTGTAAAAAGCAACAGAGGGTCCTGTGGCACCTTTAAGACTAACAGAAGTATTGGGAGCATAAGCTTTTGTGGGTAAGAACCTCACTTCTTCAGATGCAAGTAATTAATTCAATTCGCTCACTTGCATCTGAAGAAGTGAGGTTCTTACCCACGAAAGCTTATGCTCCCAATACTTCTGTTAGTCTTAAAGGTGCCACAGGACCCTCTGTTGCTTTTTACAGTCATCTGTTAGGTACAATGGGACTACTTGATCTGATGTGTTCAATGCCTGTGTTGGGTTTTTTTTAGGTCTCAAAATGCCCATAAACAATGTCAAAAACAATAAAAATGCACAGGGAAGAGAAAGTACAACAAAATAAATCTCTCTCTTCTATAACAAATCAACACTAAAGGATATATTATTTCTTTCCTCTTGTTAATGTTTAAGTGCTCAGTTTGAGTGGAGGGTTTTAAATGATACTGTACAATTTCTCCTAATAAGGACTTCTGATAGACGGGTGAACCTACTCTTGGCTATTTTCTCATTCAAAAATGAACTACAAAATTTGATGTTGGTGTAACTGAAAGCAGAATTTGATCCAATGAGAGTTTGGGGTCCACAAATAATGCAAAACTGAGCCCTCAGTGGCAAGATTGTTTTCAGCAACAATTTCATTTCATTTTAATTCAACTGAATTTCATCAGAAATTCAGTAATTTCTGTAACATATATCACTCTTCTGTTTTTGCTGAAATACTCTCAGTAGTTGGATTGATCCTGAGGATATATCAGTTCATTAACTTTAGAAGCTAATTGCTTTTTATGTAAATATTTATATGTAAATAATGTTTCTCAATTAGTTGTCAAAATAAAGGGTATTATCTCTGTTCTCAGTGCGTTTGTAGAATTAGCTCAGAGTTTGAGTGTAAGACTGATAATCACTAGCACGTGTGTTTTCTATTGATTGTTTCCCGTTCTGGTTGTACTTATATTACTGCTTGTTGTTTTTATTTTTATTTCCAAGAGTGGAACTTGGCTGGCTTTACTTCAAGGTAAGTTAAAGGTAATGACTACTGAAACTGCTTTTGCAAGAGATAAGATATGACTGTATATCAGAGTAGTATATTATTGCCCATGCTTTTCCCACACTGAAAAATGTTGATATCCCAATCAAAATAAGTGGCAGCTAAAGTTGAAAAAAATGAATCACTATCACAAATGGTGATCCATTTAAGATCTGCATTTAAGATTTTCCCCAATAAAGACTATCAATCAGAAGACCCTGAAGTTGTAATAAAAATTAGAAGACAGATGATCAAAGGTTAAACATGCAGATATACAAAAGCTAAGTTACTAGGTCCTAAAAGGACAAGTGACACTTAAATGAGTACATATATGCACACATGACAAAGATCAAGGAAACAAAACAACTTTTCTTGATTATTAAATAAAACAATTGCTTAAGAATTCAATTATAGCTGATTTTTTGTCATCTTCATCCTCAGTATTTTTCCAAACATAATCCTTTTTCTTTATTTGTGTTTATAATTATCTAGAATCTTTAGCTTCATAAGACCAAATATTGTTGTCTTTTAATACAGTACCACAGACTAGCATAATAAGTATTACAAATGCGGTGATATCTTTGTGTTATGCCAACTGTCACCACCAACAAAAAAGGATTTGTTTAAAAAAGAAAATCGGATGACTTTCATCTAGAGTTACCTGTGTTAAGCCCAAAACTATATTGTTTCTCTTCTGTTGGTAGAAAAAAAGTAGATGCTTCCTACAAACTAAGGGCCCAATCTTGCAACTTGATTAGCAAGCACAGACTCTTGCTCATAAATGAAGTTCTGTTGACTTTGGTGGGAATCTGCCAGTGACATTCCATGTGCGCAGTTCTTATTTAAGAATTGGGCTTTATATTTATAGTTTTGCCTCCATACAACAGCTAAACTAAGCTAAAGTCCCCTGCAGATACTTCAGATTTAACCAAAAATGTATCTGAAAGAGTTTTTTAACCTTATTTGGGATCCCAAAGTACTTGTTAATTGTCACCAGAATTTCAAAGGTAGCATCCAATATAGATTCCAAAAATATTATATCCTAAAAAGATTCCTAATAGTCTCTCTGTCAACCTTTAGTGAATGATGATATTCTATAGGAACCTGATTCTGATTTCTCTTACACCAGGATAACTCCATTGAATTTACTGGATTTATATCCTGATTTACACCTTGTGTAACTGAGGTTAGAACGAGGCCCTAGAATTTTTGGAGATGTATGCAATTTGTAAAAACGTTCAGATCTTCTTATGGAGTTGAAAATAAATAAATAAATAGGGAGTTTCAAGTTGGTAACAAAATCTGAAATCAGGCAAGTTACTAACCCATGTAACTGGAAACCAATATTATATTATTGGGAGAGGAAACATCAACCTGAGCAAGAGACAGAGTAATGTTAAACGAAAAGGTTGGTACTCTGTTTTGTGGTTTGTGCATAAAATCTGAAGCGTTCAAATCCATTGACTCCAGTGCAAGTTGCTTCACCACAATAAGTGTTTGAAAAGGTGGTGTAATTAAACACACCTCCCTAACTGAGAACACATAGTTCTATGCCAGCACTCCCCTTTGGACGAGAGTCATACTTGTGCAATCATAAATTATGAGCATACAGGTAGGTATATAGAGACGCTTAGAGTGCATGCCTAGTGGCTGGGTTTGACATGTTTACATCATTAGCAATAAAATGTTCACGAATTCTTGTCAACAATCAGTGCTGGATTGCCACCCTGATTATTTCTTCTTCTTGTGTCTTAACTCAGTGTCATAAATGTTTAATCTCCATTAGAAATTATCAATGCTTTGGAAGTGTTCAAAGATGATAATCTTGTTCAAATAGTAAGTAACCTTGGGTTATAATGGAACATTACATGCCACTGTAGTTGATGAAACTGGTAGCCTGTCCTCAGTCATCAGAAACATAAGGTTAAATGCTCCCATGGGTTCTTCATGTGTGTTTTTGTTTGTTTTTCAGATTTATTTTATTTTATCTCTCTAAAAAGATATAGATATTCTTGAGAGAGAAACAGATGAAGAGAACAATTTTTTTTCCCCACTCAGGATTACAGCACTGTTCTATTAAAAATACATTGTTCTATTTAGTCTTTATGGGCTTACTCCTTTTGAAGCCAATAGGAGTTTCACCAATTCTTGCAATGGGAGCATGGAAGACTAAGTTATCTAACCAGCATCAATTCTTCCTCCTTCAGCAATACAACATAAAAATATATGGAGGATGAAACACAGTTAGAATCTTTGCTAGAATAACTGGTATTAATTTATCCTTCATCAGAGCTACAGCTTCCAAATATAACGCCATAAAAAGAATTTCCCAGTTTCACCAGGTCACGTTAGTCTGCCATTTAGGGAACTTTTTTTTATTAGTACTGGTGCTATCCTCTGCACTCCAACAATTCTTCCTCTGTGAAACCCCAGACCTGAATGTCTTTGTGCAGGCTGCTGGCATTCTAGCTAAAGGGATTTATGGTTTACCACGTTCAGAGACTACCCTTAAAGGTGTTCCCACCCCTATCCCCCCCAATGGAGAGACAGCCCAGCCATTCCCTGCACCTAAACCTGGATTTCGCCAAACTTGCTTGGGGCCAGATCTTTAGGCTGGGTCATCCTGTATCCATGGAAAGATGAGAAAAAGAGGAATGAATTTTTCAATCATTTGAAAACAATAAAGATGTAGGATTGGATTATTACCCTGGTGTGGGTGATCAAGAAGACCCTAGAAAAGGTCTCTGCAGGAGTAGTGCTGCTGTCTCCAAGCCTGAGGCCTGATTGTCATGACAAACCATACAAGTGCTGCCAAAGTGTAAAAAACACAGACCCCTCATGTATCTGTGAGGCCTAGGGATGATCTACTCAGGATAAGGCCTACCCAGTGTTAAGTGGTTGATCACTGTGTCAGTCTGGATATGTCTCCTCATCAACAAAATGGACCTTTTACGTGTTTAATGCATCTTGTCTTAAATAGAATGTAAGCAATTCTGGGTGTCTTATACTTTATTCTGTGTTTGTATGATACCTAGTACAATGTGATAAGATAGCATTAAGTATTTTCTAATGTAAAGCAAAACCATAGTATCATGAACAGATGCTGATTTTTGAAAAGTATGCTGAATGGGCTTATAAAAGGCTATATTTGATGTTTGACACAGAAAATATTTGTGGTGTTTGTAATACTACATTTTAGAAATATGTTTTAGAGCAGATAATGATGCATCAGGGAAGCCTTCTGATTAGATGGGTTAGTTACTTCATGAGGTGAGGGTTCTGGCACGTAAGGAATTTCACATGAGAATTGTTGTAGGAGCACCAGTGATCTGTATGCTCTGTATAACCTGTATGTTCAAAAGGTCTGTTACACCTTTCCCGCCCTCCCTTCCCCCCTTTGTCTCCTTTCCCTCTTTGAATACCTGTGAAGTGGCTTTCCCCCTTCCCTTCGCTCCTGGAATGCTTGTGGGATGAATGGGCTGCTTGAACAGCTGAAAGATCAGAATTGCTCCCAGGTAGACAAGGTGTCTGGGACTCTAATTAGGCAGCGCTGACACAGCCAATGCATGGACACTTCACGGATACTGTCCAAGGTGGAGTGTGACCAACCAGACGCGGCCAAGTCATCTCTAGTCGCAGGCCATGAGAAGCAGGTCCTTAAAAGGGGAAGGGGCCATGTGCTCAGGAGTGCGCTCACAAGATTGTACCTCCCGTAAAGGCCCTTCGCCCGGACTGCCTGGCCAGTGGTTCGCCGCATTGCATTTCATCGTGCTTCTGGAAGACTTACCTTCATCGCACCATCCATCGCTGCGCTGTGAGACACTTACCTTGAAGGATCCTGACATCTTCAGTGCCATGCCTGTCCTGGGAGCGTGAGTATGTGAGTGTGAGTGTGCCCCCCCCCCACTTTCTTTTGAGCTTAGCTATCAGTATAATAAACGTGTTGCTTTCTGCCAAACTCTGGTGGGTCATTAGTCCTCCCTAAGCTTACTAGCTGGCCCAATTACGGGTAACAAGAATAACATTCCAAGTTTTATAGGCAGCATTCTGCGTGAAGAGTGAGCGTACTGCCTCACTAAAGGATACTCAGAGGCTGACGAGCAAAGAACATATTGCACAGAGCTGGTGGCAAATAGGTTTGACAATTAATGACATTAGTAACCTGTTCCAAAATAAGCACCAAATGTTTCATTGTAGTTGTGGGGGAAAGTGTAGATAATCCCTGCATTCCCTGAATCATAACGTGGCATTGGCATTTTTTGCCATTACCTTTCTGCTATTATAAAATAATCTCTAATTTGCTATTATTTCAGGTCTCTCTCTCTTTCTCTGAATTAATGCTTTCCAAGAATCCTTCCTCCTGGGCTTTCAGAATACTATGTTCAAATATTTTAACCTGCATTATTCTAGGTTAAATGACACTTTATTTACTGCTTATATTTCTATCCACGGAGGAATCTGTTGTGTATCACATATTCCACCTAAAGAGGGGAATGTCATTCACTTTTTGTTTTAATCAATGTCAGAATATAATCCAAATTTGTAGCGTGTTGGCCTAAAAACAGTCCTTTTGGGTAACACTACGTTTCTGATTCTCCAACCTTTACTCACATGAGTAAACCTTACTTGTGCAAATATTGCTACTGGAGTCAATAGAATTACTTGAGTGAATATGGATTTCTCCTGGGAGTAAGTGTTTCTGTATCACGTCCTTAGTCCCCTTCTGGAGAGTCGTGTGCACAATGACAAATAATGTGAAGCCAACACAGACATTTAAATTATCGAAGTAAACATTTCCATGTCATAGTCAAGATAATCCTTCATTTCAGCTGCTTATCTGAGATCTGTCCTGCAGATCTGATGGGAGGTTTTAGCCCTTCCGTAAAGCTGTTATGGATGGATGTGCTTGAACTGGGAAAACCTTGTTTTTCCTATGGGTTTAGCAGAGAGCACACCCCCCTTGCAAAAAGGGAAAACAATCTCTGAAATACATATTATTTGCAAGAAAGTATCCTGTACATTTCTATACTATGTTTTCCAGTAAAGTACAGGCTAGTGAGTCAAATAATAAAAAGTGATACAAATATGTCAAATGAGATCCACTTAAAATATCTGCAGTTGGTTTTTGGACACAGAGACTGTCTTCCTATATCTCTACAGAGCCTAGCACAATAGGGCTGCTACTGTAATACAAATTATAATAGTGGAAATTAATAATTTTGCTCAGGTTTACCATCAGCTGCTTAGGCAACTGTCTCTGAAAATAAAAACCACAATGAATTTTAATTTCATATTTTTTGCACATTGCTGTAAACCATTTTTGTGTCTCACTTGCTTATGTTTCCCTTGGGATATTATGCTAAACAAATAATAGTATAGCAGATGGCCTCAGCATAGCGGATGGGGGGGAGCAATAGATGAGATATCTTGATTTTAGTAAGGCTTTTGACAGTTCCACATGACATTCCTATAAGCAAACTAGGGAAATGTGGTCTAGATCAGATTACTATAAAGTAGGTGTGAGGCTTCCTCCAGGCACCCAGATTGTGGTTCAATTTGTATTCCGCGCCCCCCCCCCCCCCCCCCCGCCTCCAGCATGAGGGAGTCTAGCGGTAGCTCTCGTACACTCTTCTCAGGACTCTGACAGTTCTGTTTTGCTTTGCAGGTTAACAGTAGGTACAATCCAATCCTGAACCCTGTTTGAAGAGTGTTCCCCTGTAGCGTCCAGTCCCTGTCACTGGGACACTCACAGGTTTTACCAGGTAAGTTGGCTCTCAAAGAGGCAATACACATAGCTGGAGTGTTACAACTCAGGTTTCAGGTCCTCTATATCACCACAGTACTGTAATCTATTTATAGTGAAAATAAATATGAGTTTATTAACAAAGAACAGATTCAAGTGAGTTTTGAGTGAGAATAATGGAAACAGAAATGGTTACCCACAAAACAAAAATATAATGCACTTTCTAGAGACTGATTTAGTAGACTACAACCCTTACCTAAAGCAGTTTCTCACCCTCAAAGTCTTTCTGCAGAGCTGCAGGATCCATTCTTTCATGAATCACTCCTTTCCACCAACATTGTTCCTCAGTGAAATGGATAATGGGGTGATTTCCTTGTTGTCCTTTGAAATGCATTCCTGTTGTTTTGTTCCCAATGTGTTGGCACCATGTTGAGTTCCCATCCCCCCATCAACCTGTTTCAATTTTACATGCAAATGTAGCTCCCGTTGTTCTTGTTTCACACTGCTTAATCTACATGCAACAGATTCCTTCTGGTCTGGAAGAAACCTGTTTCCCCTTTTGTTTGGTTATAGACTTTAAAGCCTAATATTAGTAGGTATACATAATTCCTTATATAGTGTTAATACATGCACTTCACAGTGATGTTAATGACCAGTGTGTCACCAGCTTTCATTTGATACTTCACATGACATTCTTTATAGATAGATGCTGACAGCAATGTGTTCGGTGTAGTGAGTTTGTTGGGCCTCATAGGAGCTACTGATGGAACGGTGAACCCTTTGCCAGTTGGCACTGGTGAATTCTTAGGATCCACTGGGTGCAAAAGTGCAGGGCCGGCTTTAGGCCAATTCAACCAATTCCCCTGAATCGGGCTCCGTGCCTAAGGGGGCCCCGCGCCCAAGCCTTGGTACGGCGTACCAGCAAGAGCCGGTGTGCCGTACTGGGGTGGCCTGGCTTAAAGGCCCAGGCCCTTTAAATTGCCACCAGAGCCCCACTGCTGGAGCCTGGGGTAGGGCTGCGGGGCTCTGGGGGCTATTTAAAAAGTCCAGGGCTCCCGCTGCCTCTACCGCCCCGGCCCTTTAAATAGCCCCAAGAGCCCTGGGATAGCTGGGGGGGTCGGGGGGCTATTTAAAGGGCTGGGGCTCCAGCTGCCTCTGCTGCACCCCCTGCCCGTACCAGCCCCGCCCCTCCTGCCCTGCCCACAGCCAGCCCTGCATCCCCTGCCCACAGCCAGCCCCTGCCACACCCTATGCCATCTCCAGCCAACCCCTGCCGCACCCCCTGCGGCCCTGCCCGAAGCCAGCCACCCCCACACACCCCTTGCCTTGCCTGCAGCCAGACCCTACCTCCAGTCATCCCCTGTCCTGCCTCCAACCAAACCCATGTCCACTGGTGCCCTGCAGTTCCCAGGGCAGTAACCCTGCACACCTGCTTCAATGAGGGGGGCAGGGAGCAGCTTGGACCCACACATGTGCACACCCCCTGGGAGTGGCGGGGATCCACACATGTGAAACGGAGCTCATTAATAACCGATCAACAGCATATATGATGCAATGTACATAATATATAATTTTATTATTTATATAGTTATGGAAAGTAAATAATACATGGAAGAAATGAAAGGGGTTTTTTTTTACAGTTTTTTTTTTTTTTTGGTTAGTCATCCCTGCCGGGGCCCAGCCGAAAATGTTCGAATTGGGCCCCGCACTTCCTAAAGCTGGCCCTGCAAAAGTGGTTGAAGGACCATACTCAAGAGTACTTTTCAATGATTCGCTGTCAAACTGGGGAGACTTATCTAGTGATTTCCCATAGGGGTCTGTCCTGGGTCTGGTACTAGTCAATATTTTCATTAATGACTTGGAAAATGGAGTGAAGAGTATGCTTATAAAATTTATGGAGGACACTAAGGTGAGAGGGATTGCACACACTTTGGAGGCGAGGAGGAGAGTTCAAAACAAGTTTGACAAATTGGAGAATTGGTTTGAAATCAGTAAGGTGAAATTAAATAAAGACAAGTAAGTGTAAAGCCGACACTTAAGGAGGAAAAGTCAAATGCACAACTACAAAATGGGGAACAACTGTCTAGGCTGCAGTGCTGCTGAAAAGGATCTGGTGGTGATAGTGGATCATAAATTTGTCAACAATGTGTTGCAGCTGTGAAAGAGTCTAATATCATTCTGGGGTGTATTAACGGGAGTGCTGTGACGCTCTGTACCACAGGGGAACACCCAGCACCCCCATGTTCGTCCTTATAAAATGATGGTGTGGTTTCCAATGCAAAGTTTGTCATGTCAGGTGTCATGCACTGAGCGTTGTTACATGAAATTATAACCTATAACATTACTGTATGTAGTTATGAGGCTGAAAATGTATCTTCATGGCTTACAATAAGCCTAGGCAAAAACTCTCCAAGAGCAGAGAGGCAGTTCACACCTCATCAGGGCATATATGGGACAAACCCAGCCCAGCCTCACAGGAACAAAGGACGCTGGCCTAGGCAGCAACAAAAGGATCTGTTAGGCCTTGGCTACACTTGCGAATTACAGCACTGTAAAGGCTCCCCCAGCGCTGTAACTCACTCCCCGTCCACATTGGCAAGGCATTTGCAGCGCTGTATCTCCGTGGTTGCAGCGCTGCATGTACTCCACCTCTCCGAGAGGAATAGCAAGTATTGCACTGCCACTGCAGCGCTGCGGCGCCAGTGTGGCCACCCAATGCGCAGTGAATGGCCTCCAGAATTATTTGGCAGTATCCCACAATGCCTGTTCTAGCCACTCTGGTCATCAGTTCAAACTCTACTGCCCTGGCCTCAGGTAACCAACCATGTGACCCACCCTTTACATTCCGTGGGAATTTTAAAAATCCCCTTCCTGTTTGCTCAGCCCGGCATGGCGTGGAGTGCTATCAGCGAATCTTTCCAGGTGACCATGCCTCCACGCGCCAAGCGAGCCCCAGCATGGAGCAATGGCGAGTTGCTGGACCTCATCAGTGTTTGGGGGGAGGAAGCTGTACAGTCCCAGCTGCGCTCCAGCCGTAGGAATTACAATACCTTTGGGAAGGTATCAAAGGACATGATGGAAAGGGGCCATGACTGGGACGCCCTACAGTGCAGGATTAAAGTGAAGGAGCTGCGGAGTGCCTACTGCAAAGCCTGCAACGCAAATGGCCGCTCGGGTGCTCCCCCCACAACCTGCCGATTCTACAAAGAGCTGGATGCGATACTTGGGGTTAACCCCACCTCCACTCCGAGCACCACCATGGACACTTCAGAGCCGGTGTTGGGGGGGGAGGAGGAGGAAAACGGGAGTGATGGTGGTGGGCCAGATGGAGACACCCCGGAATCCCTGGAGCCATGCAGCCAGGAGCTCTTCTCGAGCCAGGAGGAAGGTAGCCAGTCGCAGCGGCTGGTACTTGGTGGAGGACAAACAGAAGAGCAGGTTCCCGGTAAGTGGGGTTTTTTTTTTTGGGAAGGAATTTTTTCGGTGCGGGCTCTTTGGGAGAGGAGGGTTAGGCATGCATGCCTAGATGCAGAATAGTACATTGATGTGGTTTATCACATCGCGGTAATCAGCCTCAGTAATCTCCTTGAATGTTTCATCCAGAACATGTGCAATGCGCTTGCACAGGTTTATCGGGAGAGCCACCATGGTCCTTGTCCCAGCCAGGCTAATGTGTCCGCGTCACTGTGCTGCGAGGGACCATTGCTGCACACAGGCAAGCTGCATATGGGCCAGGGCGGAAGCCGCATTGCAGTAGAAGACCCTCCCTTGCTTCCCAGGTCACCCTCAGCAGAAGATATCGTCCAAGACGAACTCCTGTGGAAATGTTGGGACAGTGTTCAGTGTAGGTGCCCTCTGAAGCTGTTGGCTCTCCCCAAGGCACAGAAACCCAGAGGACAGTGCAGCCCTGAAACAATCAGTCCCCCTTACCATTTTGAGGCTCCCGTGGGATATGTGTGCTCTGTTTCGGACGGGAAAATTATGCTATTGTGTAGATCCTGTGTGTTTTCTACTCCTTAAGTGCGGGGGGAATCATTACTCTGTCTGGTATAAACAATGCTGCCTCTGTTAAATGTTGCATTTTGCTTATACAGCTGCATCAACCTTGAGACCTCAGCCGTCCCTCTTATCGCCTGCTCAGAGACTGCAAAAACTCAGGAAGAGACCGTGAAAAAGCAAAGAAGACATGCTGCAAGAAGTGATGCGGCAATCTATTAAAGAGAACGAGAAAGCACAGAACTGGAGGGAGAGAGAAAGCAGGATCCACCAGGAAAATGCAGCACACCGGCGGCAAAGCACCGCGCACTGGCAGCAAAGCACTGATAGGCTCTGTCGGAGAAAAACTGAGTTCTCACTATTTGTTTAGGTATAGCAAGTCAGATGTTTTATTAACTCTCACATGTGCAGAGGGAGAGAGGTAAACAGGTCTCTCCCTGATAACTAATTACAGCAAGCATTTATACCTTTCATTACAAAAATAATGAGGGACAGCAGCATTTTTGTTTATACATAGGCCATCTTGATATCTCATTTCCTCAGTTGTTTTGACTCTTGCCAACATACAATTATTTTCTATACCTTATCTACCCAAGGTCTTCTACACTTTATCTATGCTGAGGTCATCATAACTTCTTACACAGCTCTTTCTCACCCGCCTCACACAATCCTCGCTTCTACAAATCTCGCGTTATCAGGGTTACAGTTAGCCTGACTCTTGCTAACAAACGTCATGCATTACAGTTCCCTTCTGTCAGTTCTTTTCTCTGCTTCCACAACCCCCCCTTTTGTACTTCTAGTACAACAAACATTCTCAAATCTCTATTTGCATCAAGTCCTGGACTTCTGATTCTAAATCAGATGCTTCAACCTTAGGGGTTTTGATTGGATGCAATGACAATGCATGATTAGCATGAACATGAAAGGTATTACTATTATTACGTCTTTTACAACAACAATAACATAATCCTAAACTAACTAATAACAATACAAGCAATAACATTCCCATAGCAATACTATAATGGGGTTGTTGTACAGCCTTTGTCATAAAGCACAATACATCATATTTAGTACATAAGGTAGCTACTCTATAAGCAGTGTGAAAGGCATACTTTTCTACTTGATATACATTTTGAAGCATGTGAATTTGCCCTTGTACCTCAGAGATTTTCTGAATCTCAGGTAACAATGAAAGCAAATTTTGAAATCTATCAGATAGTAAGCTAGTCCAATTAAAGGGTATCTGGAACCTAAGGGCTACTTGAAAAACTCTATCTGCAGGCCAATAAATGATATGATTGCCTGCAGTGGTAGTGAGATTAAAATGTATGTCTTGCAATGTAGTGGCTTTAACATACACACAGCTATCATTAGCTTAAAAAAATAAGTGTCCTGTCAGGGTAGTTCCTTGTCCCCTACCCTCCCAGCAAATGTAGTCATGAAGAGTAACAACTTCTCCTGGCTTCAGTTTACGGATACACTGAAGCTGTGGGGGTTGTAACGGCCAAAATGTCCATTGACTCCCTAACCCCACCCAAATGTCAGATGTAATCCCAGGAGCACTGACTAAAAATCGATTGGGCATACCAGGAGGTCTAATTTCCCAGATGTCTCGGTGAATTACCCAATCCCACATGCATCCTCCCCATGGACCCGGCAGGATTCGGTATGTGGGAGCCCACACCCCCTGAACCGGTCCATATGCTTGGAAGGAGCACTGAGAACGTCCACACTTCCACCCAGAAAGTTTCCAAGTATGTCTCCATGGCCACAGATCAGATGGTACTCCTAACGTGTCTGTAAGGGCAGTGGGCCAAGCCTGGTGCTCTAGATCATTCCGAATGGCCATTAGCTGGTCATTCAAGAAATCCTGAATCTCTGAGCATGCTAGATCCCACTGCAATGCCTTCCCAGCCTCAGTGATATTCAATACCATCTCTGTCAGCAACTTCTGGGTCATTGAACTAAGGGCAGAAATAACATGTAACTCACCAACTCCAGCCTGTACCTGGGTTAGTTGTGCTCCAGAAACAAGGCCTATGGCCTTCTCTAGTTGGCCCAATTTCTCATCATGTTCCTGGTTCTTAAAAATATTCCAGACTGCTACTGCATTATTGGCCCCATCCCACAGGGATCCGGTCAAGTCTCTCTTCTTTCTAGAAGAAATAACCCAAGCCCTCTGTTGTGCTAATCTAATGGCAGCCCCCTGTGAGCAATTTGCGTATGTAGAGGTAATCTGGAAACTGGATAAGGGTAATGAAAATTTAACAGTCCCTAGTGTAGTGTTAATCACAGTTCATTGATATCCTAATACATTTCTTTTTGGTGTAGTACTATACCACATTCCCAAGCATGGGTCCCACAAGTTTCTTCCTGCCAGTGTATAATTCTTTGTTTCTTCACCAGGGTCAGTTCTTAATGTCTCTTGTAGTCAGGAATCCCTGGACTTTGTGGTTTCAATGAAGCAAGTGTTCCTTCTTCTCTTTTCCTGAAACAGTGTGGTTTAGCATCATACAGGGGAGAGGTTACTAGCACATCACCCTGTAATGGTTTTGCTTCTTCTAGAAAAATCCAGAGGCACAGTAGGTCTGTCAGTGGACAAGGGAGAGGTTACTAGCACTTCACCTTGTCTTTTTTTTTTCTTTCTTTCTTTTTCCTGCTGTCCAGAAGACACAGCAGAGCTAGAAGGAGAAATAGGCTTATCATCAGTCGGAGAGTCCTCCCGAGGTGGAGGGGTCTTTTTACAGTGAGAAGCATGGGTCCAGGCAGGTAGTCCTTGGCACTTCACAGTGGTGGTGGTGGTTAACAGGACTTGGAAAGGGCCTTTCCAGTGTGGAGCCAAAGCAGTCTTTCGTTGATAGACTTTACGTAGACTCAGTCTCCTTGTTTCAATGAATGGCAGGGCTGCTAGGGTCTTTGGGTAGCACTTCTTTTATCTGTGAGAAAAGAAACCTAACACATTTCATTAATGCCTGGCAGTGTTTTTCAGATCTCATAGTTGCTTGGGCACATTCAGGCCCCCCTTTTCTTGGCTATCAGCCAAGTCTTAGCTGTGGGCAGTGTCCTTGGATGGTGCCAGCATCTTATCTTTGGACTGAGCTTGCTAGCTATTTTTTCTCAGTTAACTCATTCTGTTCTTTTTCCTTCTCCCCTTCTTGGCTTCTTTTAACCTACAAAGGAAACTTCCACTCTTCACTTATACACCTTTTCCCAACAATGAACACATACACATTGCCATTATACAGTACATTAGTCTTATTATTCAATGTATGCCATGTACACCCTTCCAGTAAAATAACTTTATTACAGAGCTTTGGACCAACAAACCAGGACAAGCACACCCACTTTTGAGGAGTCCACTCAGTACAACCTCAGGTGTCCAATAGCTTTCCTCCCTCCCCAGCCCTCTGGCTAGAAATCTGAGGTAGCCAGAAGGATCCCATGGGCAATATGGGGAGTGGGTTAACCTTCCATGTCCTTGCTTCCAAAGACTGTTGGTATGCAAATTTTAACAACAATTTTTTTCAATTAAAAAAAAATCTGGCCAATGAAGTTTTTTTTTCTTACTTAAGCAACTGTATTACACTTTAGTATATCACATTTTCCTGATTTATCCAAACACTTTTTGTATTCCAAGTTGAATAAAACAAGTATCTGCTTTTTTTGATTTAACCCTTCTATTTAATTTTGAACTAGACTGTCTTATGAAAATATTAAACCCAACAATTCTGGCCACAAGACAAACACCACAAGACAGGACAAAGAACACAAAAATAATTCCTATTGTACCAGTAAATGCATGGTACATTGAATGCTGTTCAGCTGGCATCCGTTTTCTCTGATGATCTGAAAGACAAAAGAACAGAGGTCTACCCCTTCTGGGTAGTCAGTCATTGCTTAAAATATTTCCTTTATATACACACATACTCTTGTTGATTTTAGACAAAACAGAGGAATTACCCCATATTTCTTTGTATTTGTTTCATAGGCAGCCCAGGTTTCAGTGGCTTCTACCTTATTAGTTAGAAAATTGCATTAATACAGATGCTTTCTGGCTTGCTTCCAGATCCAAAGCTATCCACAGCTTAAAAATTCTTATGTAAAAAGTCACAATTAACTTTCCCAGACTTTTGATTGCCTTTTACTTCTAACTCCTGCTTTCAAACACCCAGTGATCTGAAAGAGACGACACAACCTATATTGGTAGGTTTGCATTTCTTTTACCTCTGCTACAATATACACTGCACATGTTCTGGGGAAAATGCACATCCTATCCACAATTCAATTTCCACAACACTAGCCACATCAATTTCTACACAAGGTGTAACTGTTTCTTTTGTGCTTACAAAATCTCCATGCACCCCTAGTAAAGTGACAGTTCGACCACACAGAGCCAGGGGCACTGTCCTTCTCTCTCTTTTTACCAGATCTTTTATCTGCTATTTTGTTACCCAAAAACAAATTCAAATCTTTATTCTTTCCTGAACACCGGGTAAAGGCCATTTACTTAACATATAATCCAAAGGGCTATCCTTAGAGAGTTTTACCAGAGACCCACCCATCTGCCTGCTGACACTCTAACAGAGAATTACACAGAGAACAGAGGGAATTATGGCCTAATAGGATCCTATTACAGGAATTTCTACTAATACTGACCGCTACAGGGGACGGGACAGAAGGATCCCAATTCAACCTCAGAGCTTCATTGCACGCGATGGCTTCCACTCTGAGGAATTACGAATGAGAGGCTCAGTTCCATCCACACACCTAACACCTAAATGTATAAGACAGAAATTCATTAACCGGAGTCGCCATTAACTGTCACCAAAATATCGGGTCCACCTAGCTGAGAGCCAATAACAGCCAGACAGGGATAAGGAAGAGTTGCTTTATTCTGCAGAAGAAAGGAGAGCCTTGCACCTTGGTACAAAGACTCTGTCTTACACACATTTTACCATTTCAATTATTATCCTGGGGATTTGAAATCCCCATGCTTATAATTACTTACTCCTTTCCTTCCACTATGCCCTCAAAGTTTCCAACCTGTTCTCCAATCTCTCTATCTATTGCCTGCCCGCTTGGGCCCGATCCTGCTTTTCTCGCTGAACCGTCCCTTCCATGGGCACCAGCTTTTTCACTACCAATTTAGATAGGAGGGTGGGCTTCTTAACTAGCCCCCACCCTTCCTGGTCTCTTCTCTTTATCTTCTTACTCACAAGGCTACCCAAGTCCTGCCCCGTGAGGCTTGCCACTTGGGCAAAACGCATTGCCCATTGGCATTTAACTATTCAATTTTCTCTTGTGGCAAACACACTGCTCTTACAGCATATGCAAACACAAATGGTTAAATTCTGACAAGTCCCTGAAGGACCGGTACTTGCTTAGCCAGTGCTTCCTTTTCTGCCTGGAAGTCCTGTCTCAAGGCTTGCAACTTGCCCTGGGCGTAGGTTTGAGTTGCTGCCTGGTTCATGATCTATGCTCTTAATTGCTCAATTCTAGTTATCAAGTACACAACTCTTCCCTTTTCTCCAACTTCTCTGTTGCCCAGTCCTGCTACGACTGGGGTAGATCCACCTGACACCCTTCCCGGTCAGCCGGGGTGGAAAGAGGAATGCTAAATCCCTCTCCGGTTCTCAGACTTACTGCGGCTGAGAGTAGACACACTTTCATACTCACACACGTACGTCCAGACTGGCCACGTCTGTGTATAACGTTCAGAGAAGGTGCTGTGCAATCTCCAACTTGCTTCCTCTCTTGGGAGGGCAGTTCTTTTACACCCTGAGGTCTCCTGGGGCGTCTTTTCAGTGATTCCAGTCCAGGCCGGCTGCCTGTGGCTTCTTCAGCTTCCCCAAACCACGCCAGCTCCAGGGTCGCAAAGGCAGACTGTTGGATCTCACTGGACAGTTAAGCTTTGCAAATGTAATCTCAGCACTTTAACTTGTATTGCCTTTGGTTTGACTATGTCTATATTTTTTCACAGTCAGCTGGGGCCGAAAGCAGTTTTTCTTTATACTTAGTCTGGTCTGCATTGATTCTTGACCTTGAACGCAGATTAACTTTCTCTTTATCTCTGGACCAAGCTGAATTTCAAATTAACCCGTTCCTTTCCTCAATAGACAAATTGCTCCCATTTGTGTCAGAGGCTTTTTTGTGATTAAAAGCTCCTCTGAGATGTATGATCTTATCTAGATTGAAGGTACCTTCTAGTGGGCATTGTTTAGATGAATTTTCACGCGTGTAATGATTCCAATTCTCTAAATACCTGCAGGTTTTAGTACCATAATGTACGTACATGAAATAAGCTGGGGTACCCTTAGTGGGTGAGAGGGAATCCTTAGACTGTCCCCCACCCATTTTCCAATCACACACACAGGGAGGAGGATGCCCTGTCCGCGCTAGCGGCACATAAACTAAGGATCTCTCCCTACAGGGTATTCACACAGGAGAGACTAACGAGGATGGCCACGACCCTCCTACACCTCCCTTCAGCAAAGAGCGTCGGCTAGTCTCAGAGAGACGGCGCCGCTTACTCTGTTGCATCCAGTGAGATGATCAGACTGTCAGTGGCTCACACGGAGAGGAAAAGGGGAGGGAAGATGGGTTCACACACTCCTAGACCCAGGTAGCCTCCTCGCCGGACGATGCCAGGACGAGTTAGCCCACCGTGGGTCGGATCTCCTAAAAGATCCTCTAGTTACCGGGCTTGCATTAGAGTAGTTCTGGTCACGAGCCAAAAGACTTTGCAGAGTACTCTGGGCGTCTTCCGGTAACACTCAATTCACACTGGTGTACACACACACACACAGACCACACACACACCAAGGCCTTATACCAGGTACTACTCCTGAGTACCTCCAGGTACTATTCCCAAGTACCTCGATGCATCACTTGAGGCGGTAAAAACCCCTCTTGAGGCGGTAACAACCCCTCAACACAGGTGCAAACCTTATGCACCTAGCATATGCATACAGGGGGCGGCAAACAATTCCCCTATTACGCCGCTCAGCATCTGACCTTGCTGCACAGTCAATAAGTTCGGATGGCGTGAGCCCAACAGGGGCAGACGGCCCCACGGACAGTCCTCCTCCGACACCCCAATAGAGATTTCAAAAGGTCTCCTACCTCTATTGTGGCGCCATGGGGTTCGAAGGGGAACGATCCGTAGCAGCTGCCGGTGCCTCTGCGGGCGTTGCCATCCCGGACGAGCCCCCAAATTGTCGGAGAAAAACTGAGTTCTCACTATTTGTTTAGGTATAGCAAGTCAGATGTTTTATTAACTCTCACATGTGCAGAGGGAGAGAGGTAAACAGGTCTCTCCCTGATAACTAATTACAGCAAGCATTTATACCTTTCATTACAAAAATAATGAGGGACAGCAGCATTTTTGTTTATACATAGGCCATCTTGATATCTCATTTCCTCAGTTGTTTTGACTCTTGCCAACATACAATTATTTTCTATACCTTATCTACCCAAGGTCTTCTACACTTTATCTATGCTGAGGTCATCATAACTTCTTACACAGCTCTTTCTCACCCGCCTCACACAATCCTCGCTTCTACAAATCTCGCGTTATCAGGGTTACAGTTAGCCTGACTCTTGCTAACAAACGTCATGCATTACAGTTCCCTTCTGTCAGTTCTTTTCTCTGCTTCCACAGCTCATAAGCATCTTGGAGCGCCAAGCAGATGCTATCCAGGAGCTGGTAGCCATGCAGAAAGAGGAGCAGTACTGCAAACGCCCCACCCCCCAGCCCTTGTCCCAAAACTCTTTCTGTTGTGCCCCACTGTCACCTCCAACCTACTTTCCCCAACTTCCGTGTTCTTCATGCCACCCACTGCCTCCAACACCAGTATCTTCACCACCCATCCCTGAAAACCACGACCCTTATCCGCTGCACTCAACCCCCATCACCATGCAGTATAGCTGTCCTGAAGTGCAGCACTCACTGCACAGCACACCAGACAGGACATACACAAATCTGTGATTGTACTGTTCCCCACTCCACCCCCTTGTTTCTTTTCAATAAATATATTTTTTTTCTTTTCAATAAATGGATTTTTTGGCTTTGAAAACATTAGTATTGCATAAAGTAAAAGACTCCTTAGCCCAGGAAATAAACAGGCACTGCAAGTCTGCTTGTCTGCTTAGCATACACTGATTCCTAAAGATTGGAACTACTGCGCTTCACTCCCGTGCAGGGCACCAGATATCACTGCTGGTTTTCAGCCTCAAATTGCTCCCTCAAGGCATCCCTAATTCTTGCAGCCCCGCGCTGGGCCCCTGTAATAGCCCTGCTCTCTGGCTGTGCAAATTCAGCCTCCAGGTGTTGAACCTCAGAGGTCCATGCCTGAATGAAGCTTTCACCCTTCCCTTCACAAATATTATGGAGGGCACAGCATGCGGATATAACCGTGGGGATGCTGTTTTCGGCCAAGTCCAGCTTCCCATACAGAGATTGCCAGCGGCCCTTTAAACGGCCAAAGGCACACTCCACTGTCATTTGGCACCGGCTCAGCCTGTAGTTGAACCGTTCCTTGCTGCTGTCAAGGCTCCCTGTGTTAGGGTTTCATGACCCACGGCATTAACGGGTAAGCGGGATCTCCAAGGATCACAATGGGCATTTCAACTTCCCCTATTGTGATCTTCCGCTCTGGGAAAAAAGTCCCGGCCTGCATCTTCCTGAACAGCCGAGTGTTCCAAAAGATGCGTGCGTCATGCATCTTTCTGGGCCAGCCTGTGCTAATGTCAATGAAATGCCCACGGTGATCCACAAGCGCCTGGAGAACCATAGAGAAATACCCCTTCTGATTAACATACTCGGATCCTAGGTGGTGTGGTGCCAGAATAGGAATGTGCGTCCCATCTATCGCCCCTCCACAGTTAGGGAACCCCATTTGTGCAAAGCCATCCACTATTTCCTGCACGTTACCCAGAGTCACGTTCTTCTGAGTAGGATGCAATTAATGGCCTTGCAAACTTGCATCAACACGATTCCAACGGTCGACTTTCCCACTCCGAACTGGTTTGCGACCGACCGGTAGCTGTCTGGAGTGGCCAGCTTCCAGATTGCAATAGCTACCCGCTTCTCCACTGGCAGGGCAGCTCTCAATCTCGTGTCCTTGCGCTGCAGGGTGGGGGCAAGCTCCTCACACAGTCCCATGAAAGTGGCTTTTCTCATCCGAAAGGTCTGCAGCCACTGCTCGTCATCCCAGACTTCCATGACTATGTGATCCCACCACTTGGTGCTTGTTTCCCGAGCCCAAAAGCGGCGTTCCCCGGTGCTGAGCATGTCCGTGAATGCCACAAGCAATTTTGTGTTGCACGCGTTACGCGGCTCGATAGCATCGTCGGACTCCTCACTCTCACTGTCACTTTGGATCTTAAGGAATAGTTCAACAACCAAACGTGACGTGCTGGCGAGATAAGTCAGCATACGCCTCAGCAGTTCAGGCTCCATTTCCTGCAGACAGATCATGCTGCACAGAAACCGTTGAAAGATGGCACCAAAGGTGAACGGAAACAAAGGGATTTCTGGGATGCAAAGCGATGCATCACGGGGCGTTGGGACAGGACCCAGAATGCCCCGCACCCACGCCCCCTTCCCACAACCCACGGCGCCAGAATGGGAAAAGGTGCTTTGTGGCATAGCTGCCCATAATGCACCGCTCCCAATAGTGCTGCAGTTGCCGCAAATGTGGCCATGACAGTGCGCTGGGCAGCTGTCAGTATGGACAGACTGCAGCGCTTTTCCTACTCAGCTGCACGAAGTCAGGTTTAACTCACAGCGCTGTACATCTGCAAGTGTAGCCAAGGCCTTAGACTTTGAATGAGTCAACCCCCTTACTTTGGTCAGTTTGGGACTGCAATGAGGTAATGCTCACCTGATTCTGAAGTGTGTGTGGAGGGGAGCAAAGCCAAGAGGGAAGAAAGGATATGATAAAAGGGAGAGACATTTGCCATGCTCTCTCTCTCTTCCACCTACATCTACAGACACCACACCAAGCAACTGAAGCGCTAATCAAAGGGAGAGCCTGGCTGAAGAGCAACCAGCCAGCCTATGGTGAGAAGCATCTAAGTTTGTAAGAGCATTGAAAGTGTTAAGATCAGCTTAGAATGTGTTTTGCTTTTATTTCATTTGACCAAATCTGACTTGTTATGCTTTGACCTATAATCACTTAAAATTTATCTTTATAGTTAATAAATCTGTTTGTTTAATCTACCTGAAGCAGTGCGTTTGGTTTGAAGCGTGTCAGAGATGCCCCTTGGGATAACAAGCCTGGTACATATCAATTTCTTTGTTAAATTGACGAACTCATATAAGCTTGCAGCGTCCAGCAGGCATAACTGGACATTGCAAGACAGAGATTCCTAGGGTTGTGTCTGGGACTGGAGGTATTGGCTAATATAATTCGGTTGTAAGTAGCTGGGAGCAGCTTACATGCCAGAGGCTGTGCGTGAACAGCCCAGGAGTGGGGGTTCTCACAGCAGAGCAGGGTAAGGCTGGTTCCCAAGGTCAAGGATTGGAGTGACCTAGCAGACCACCCATCCAGACAACACCAGAGGGGAACGTCACAGTGATATGTTAAGGGCCATTACAAAGAGGACTGTGATCAATTGTTCTCCATGTCCACTGAAGATAAGACAAGAAGTAATCTCAGGGAAAAATTCTAACTATAAGGGCTATTGGCTTCCAAGGGAGGTTGTGGAACCCCTCACTGGAGGTTTTTAATAACAGGTTAAACAAACATGTCAGGGATCGTCTAGCTATGGTCCTGTCTTAGTGCAGGGGGCTGGACTAGATGACCTTTTAAGGTCCCTTCCAGCCCTACATTTTTATGATCCTATGATCATCATCTTTTCATGACAGTGGCCTAGAGTTGTGTGTGTTTTTGGTTTTTATTTAAAATATTAATAAATGGTGGTTTCACATTTACATTGTGCTAGCACAGGGGTTCTCAAACTGGGGGTTGGGACCCCTCAGGGGGTCGCGAGGTTATTACATGGGGGGGGTCGCGAGCTGTCAGCCTCCACCCCAAATCCCGCTTTGCATCCAGCATTTATAATGGTGTTAAATATATTTAAATGTGTTTTTAATTTATAAGGGGGGGGCGCATTCAGAGGCTTGCTATTTGAAAGGGGTCACCAGTTCAAAAGTTTAAGAACCACTGAGCTAGCACCTGTTGTGCTTGACTTGACAAGACAAGACACAAAAACAAATCTGAATAAGAAACCAGTTTCATTCTAGAAATTTTACATGCAAACCTTCATATCCTTGCTGGTGATCTTGCTATACTTCTGATGGTCTGCTGTGAAATATACCTCTTAAAATTTTAAACTAAGGGCCTTTAGTGTATCCATGAGTGTGTGTGAACCCTCTTGTGCTTAATATAGTAAAAGCAAGTAGTGATGGCCTGAAGAGAAGTATGTAGTCTGGTATAAGGCACTCAAAGTGGGAAGGGGGTCACTACTGCCTGGTGCTATGTGAATCTGAAACTTGAAATTTTATGAAGTGTATTGTTACTGACTTGTACATTTACACTGTATGTTTACAAACACAGAGGAACTTGCATTCTCTGCTCTCATGAGCTTAGACTCCAAATAAGACAAATACAGGAAAACACACAGAGAAAGAAGAGGTCAGGGGGATTTTTAATGCTGAAAAAAAAGGAAGCAGGGATTTCTTCAAGTGAATTTTAAGAGATTTGATGGTGAAAATAGAAGATAATTGGTAGATGAGGTAGGAGGACTGTTCCAAGTATAAGATGTAGAGGAAGGGCACAAAGCTGATAGTAGAAGGAAATAAGGGGAGGAGTAAGGTGGGAGGATTGGGAAGAGCATAAGTAGTAGTAGGAAGACTAGGGGGAAATGAAAACAGAGATAAGGGGGCAAGATTATGTGCAAGACTTTATAATGTAGATGAAGTGAGACTACCTTTACCTTTAGTATAGCTGTTGTATGGTATGTTTCCTTCCCACAATCTTCAAACTCTAAGATCTGAACAGAAAACAGTATTCAGAGGAATGATTAAATGTGTCTGGGAGAACCTGTTCCAAACTATTATATGTTGCAACATCTCACTTTCTTTCACACATATAGTAAAAGAAGTGATGATGTAGACAAGTCTTTCATCCTCACTAGCTGTTCAGCAGCTGGTTTGCAAAAGAGTGCAGCTGTCACAAAGAGACATCACCTTGACAAGAGAAATCAATGGGGAATTTTGTCAGTGTCTATAGGACCGTATACACATTTAGCGATCAAATGCACATACTGGAAATGTTATCCATGACTGCGACCTTGAAGTGGGAGATCCTGTGGAGAGAATGTAAAAGGGTATAATGCCTCTCTTTCTGAGATATGTCTTGCCTATAGGTAGAATGGTTTAAACAACAGAAAGATTTTTGATGCTCCTTTAGGGAGCAGAATAACAATGGACAGGAGAATTTAATAGCAGTTGAGATGCCAGTTGATTGGGGAGAAGGAAAGAGCAGATGAGGCCTTGGTCAGGAGCTTGAGCTGCTGCTGAAGGGTGATAGAGCAGGTTAAGATAATCTAGGATGTTCAACTTTCCACCATAGAAAAGTGTAAAAGAAAAAGAACAATATACCAGAAGAAGCAATGGCCTGGGCACAGGTGAGAGTCTGAGGTTCAGATTCTGCTCTGTTACAGCAGAGAAAATCCAGGGCTGCTCCACTGAAGCCAGTTACAGGACTCTGGATTTATATTGATGTAACCAAAATCAGAATCTGCCTCTGGCTATCTTGGCCTAATGGAACTGAAATGGTCCTGGAGTTTGCCAGAGACTGAAGAATTTACCCTAGCCTTAAAACTAATATACTCATTTGGTATGTTTGGAACGCTGAAACTGTTTCTTGCCTACCAGACATCACAGAGACCGGGAATCAATAATTGGTTTCAGGAAGTGTACTGGGTAATTTTAATAAAAACATTAGAACTGAAACTGCTTTGCATTGTTTTATATGAACTAACCTTAGGGCTAGATTATACATCTCTAGTGATATTTTAAGTGTGTCTGTCTAGTAACAGGTGAGATCACAGAGGCCTATTTTATAGGCACAGTTTGTCAGGCTAAAATAAGTTTAAATTTGCTTCCAAAAAAAATATGATATTTTATTTGCAGAGAAACTGGTGTCGATGTCAGTGAGCGTTGTAAGCAATGAGCAAAGATTGTTCTGTTGTTTTGTGTGCTTTGCTCATCTAAAACTTTAGGCACATACACAAACAATTTACAAAAATTGCCCTTTGCTATAACAAGGCAAGTAAAACTCCCATTGAAAAGGGAAGAATAAAATATCAATATCTTAATAATAAGGCATTTCTAAGAAATGTTCCTAGAAAGGTCACCTGAACCCAGAACTACTCCTTTCTCCTCCACCCCGGCTCAATGGGACACAGCTGAGCATGCTCAAGTCAGGACAGACTGCTGAGAAATAGGGCAGACTCTCCCCAAACTGTTTGTCTGGTTATTCTATTATTGGATTATACCAAGCCAGTGACAAAAGTGAACTTTTGTATCACCACACTGGTTAACAAGTCAAAAATGCAGTCTCCTTAGACATTCAAACCCTTGGTTCACCAACCAGATGCTGGACTTTATGATGAGTGGTTACTGAAAACCAATTTAATCAGATAGTGTCCTTCCAATCCCAAGGGATCAGCTACTTAGCCAGGTCAATATATAACTCAGATCTTACCCAATAATCATGCTGATTCCAATCCATTAGTAGCTAAAAACTAAAGGTTTAAAAATTATAATAAAGAAAGAAGAGAGAGTTATTGAATCATTAAAGGATCATATACATACAAATTATTTTCAGTGTTCATAGATCAGGATTACAGCTGAATACACTACTATCTTACAAAATTCTCTCTGGAATCACCCAAACAGATTGGGGGTCATGTCATCAGTCCTCGTTTAGAACTTCCTTGTTAGAAATCCAGTCCAGAGAAATGAAGCAGGAAATGAAGACAAAATGGAGGTGTCTTTTTATATCTTCTGCCATGTGCCTCGAATTTTGCTGTCCCAAACAAAGCCCACAACCCCTATTTGTGGAAAGTTACTGGCCCAAGCTGGAGTCCAGGGTCATCTGAGCATATCACATGTCCTTATATGGTTTGCTTACTTACAGGGGTTGGCCATTGACCCCTCAGTGTCTGAGACATGCTTGGAGAGAACTATCTGGGCAGGATGTGTTTCTTCTATGGACCACTGTTAGAATGAAGTGTTTTTAATGGGCCATCAACACATCACTGTCTAGTCTAGGTGGTAATTGTCTTTTCCTTCCCCCAAAAAGAAGTTAGGTGTGATAGGCTTTAACTGTTGTTTGTCCAATCCCATTATCTTCAAGACAAACACACAAAAAGAGAAAAAAGAATAGCAAACATAGCAAATGAAGCATCTGTTTCTTGGACTGACTACTTGCAACCTCACTGCAAGAGAAACACAGGCACAGCACGTGGTCTGATTAGCCACTCCAAGATGCAGAAAACTTGTTCAAGCATTGGGCTATTTAGGTCACTGCTTTTTATCTGCCTCTCTGGTCACAGCTCACAGCGCTCTTAGCCCTGGTCTACATGATGAGGTTAGGTCGAATTTAGCCGTGTTAGGTCGATTTTAAAATGAATGCGTCTACACAACTAACCCCGTTCCGTTGACCGAAAGGGCTCTTAAAATCGACTTCTGTACTCCTCCCCGGCGAGGGGAGTAGCACTAAAATTGACCTTGCTTGGTCAAATTTGGGGTAGTGCAGACGTAATTCGACAGTATTGGCTTCCGGGAGCTATCCCAGAGTGCTCCAATGTGACCACTCTGGACAGCACTTTGAACTCCGATGTACTAGCCAGGTACAAAGGAAAAGCCCCGGGAACTTTTGAATTTAATTTCCTATTTGGTCAGCGTGGCAAGCTCAGCAGCACAGGTGACCATGCAGTCCCCCCAGAATCGGAAACGAGCTCCAGCATGGACCGAAAGGGAGACACTGGATCTGATTGCTGTATGGGGAGAAGAATCTGTGCAGGCCGAACTCCGATCAAAAAGAAGAAATGCTGATGTATATATGCCAAAATCGCACAGGGCATACTGGACAGAGGCTACAATAGAGACACAAAGCAATGCCACGTGAAAGTTAAGGAGCTCAGGCAAGCCTACCAAAAGACAAAGGCGGCACACGGTCGCTCCGGGTCAGAGCCCCATACATGCCGCTTCTATGATCAGCTGCATGACATTCTAGGGGGCGACCCTACCATTACCCCACCACTGTCTATGGACACCTGCAAGGGGGGAGTCTCACACAACAGGGAGGAGGATTTTGTGGATGAGGAAGAGGAGGAGAATTCGCAGCAGGCAAGCGATGAATCCGTTCTCCCTGGCAGCCAGGACCTTTTCATCACCCTGGAGCCAACACCTTCCCAAGGCAGGATCCCCGACCCTGAAGTCGGAGAAGGCCCCTCTGGTGAGTGCACATTTGTAATTACAGTACAGAGTTTAAAAGCAATAGTGTTTAATGTTTGAGTTGCCCTGAAGACTTGGGATGCATTCGCGGCCAGTACAGCTACTGGAAAAGTCTGTTAACGTGTCTGGGGATGGAGCGGAAATCCTCCAGGGACATCTCCATGAAGCTCTCCTGGAGGTACTCTGAAAGCCTTTGCAGAAGGTTTCCGGAGAGGGCTGCCTTATTTCGTCCTCCACGGTAGGACACTTTACCACGCTGAGCCAGTGGCAAGTAGTCTGGAATCATTGCAGCATAAAGCATGGCAGCGTATGGCCCTAGGTTTTGGTCGCATTCAAGCAACATTCGGTCTATATCTTTCTGTGTTAGCCTCAGGAGAGTGATATCATTCATGGTCACCTGGTTGAAATAGGGGAATTTCTGTAAGGGAACAGTAAAAGGACCCCATTCATCCTGGGCTGTTGCACTTGGCCAAAAGGGATCATCCCGGAGAATAGCTATGTGGTGGGGGGAGGGGTGAAGGGATCATCCCAGAGAATAGCCATGCGGAGCGGGGCGTGAGGTGTGTGCTGCATATCCACCCGAAAACCGCAGCCCCTCCTTTTAAATGTGAAACCCAACTGGCATTGCTTGCTATGGGAAAGGAGGGTGCTGCAGTTTGAAACCATTCCCACATGTTATCAAGGCATAAGAAGCCAACCCCACGTACCATTGGCTTACCATGGCTGCCTGGAAATTGAATTCTGTTGCCCAGCCGTGTGTGAGGTGTCACCATACAGACAGGCGCTCAATATAAAAGGCAAAATGCGACCTTATACCTAAAACACATGTGCTGTCTGCTGTGAATTGCTTGCTTCACTGTGAAAGAGTCTCCCTTTTGTTCTCAGAAATGCATCATCTTAAATTTTACTCTCCCTTTTTACCTCCCACCCCCCGCAGGTGGCAAATGTTTTCATGCTCCCCCTATCATCTCCGTCCCTGAGGTTATTAAAGATTAGAAAGCAAAAAAACACACTCACGATGTCATGTTTTCCAAGCTCATGCAGTCCTCCCGCACTGATAGGGCACAGCTGAATGCATGGAGGCATTCAGTGGCAGAGTCCAGGAAAGCATTAACTGAGTGCGATGAGAAGAGGCAGGATGCAATGTTGAGGCTAATGCGGGAGCAAGCCGACATGCTCAGGCGTCTGGTGGAGTTGCAGGAAAACCAACAAAGCACAGACCCCTCCTGCACCCACTGTATAACCACCTGCCCTCCTCCCCAAGTTCCATATCCTCCTCACCCAGATGCCCAAGAACAGAGGGCCTCTGGGCACGCAGCCACTCCACTCCAGAGGATCGCCCAACCAACAGAAGGCTGTTATTCAAACAGTTTTGATTTGTAGTGTGGCTACAATAAGCAATGGGGCCTTATCCTTCCCTCCTCCCCCACCCACCCCACCCCACCCGGACTACCGTGTCAGTTATCTCCCTTTATTTTAATTAATAAAGAAAGAATGCATGGTTTCAAAACAATAGTTACTTTATTTCTTTTGCCAGCTGTGATTGAAGGGGGCGAGGGTGGTTGGCTTACAGGGAATTAAAATCAACAAAGGGGGCAGGTTTGCATCAAGGAGAAACACACACAACTGTCACACTGTAGTCTGGCCAGTCATGAAACTGGTTTTCAAAGCCTCTCTGATGCGCAGCACGCCTAGCTATGCTCTTCTAATTGCCCTGGTGTCTGGTTGCTCAAAATCGGCCGCCAGGAGATTTGCCTCAACCTCCCATCCTGCCATAAACGTCTCCCACTTACTCTCTCAGATATTATGGAGCACACAGCAAGCAGCAATAACAATGGGAATGTTGGTTGCGCTGAGGTCTAACCTAGTCAGCAAATAGCGCCAGTGAGCTTTTAAACATCCAAAGGCACATTCTACCACCATTCTGCACTTGTTCAGCCTATAGTTGAACTACTCTTTACTACTGCCCAGGCTGCCTATGTATGGATTCATGAGCCATGAGAGCAAGGGGTAGGCTGGGTCCCCAACGATAACTATTGGGGATAAACATTTCTACATCCCCAACAGTAATTTTCTGTTCTGGGAAGTAAGTCTCTTCTTACAGCCGCTCGAACAGCCCAGAGTTCCTAAAGGTGCAAGCGTCATGCACCTTTCCCGGCCATCCCACATTGATGTCGGTGAAACATCCCTTGTGATCCACCAGTGCTTGCAGCCCTATTGAGAAGTACCCCTTGCAGTTTATGTACTGGTTGGCAAGGTGGTCCAGTGCCAAGATAGGGATATGCGTTTCGTCTATCGCCCCAACACAGTTAGGGAATCCCATTGCAGCAAAGCCATCCACTATGACCTGCACATTTCCCAGAGTCACTACCCTTGATAACAGAACGTCAGTGATTGCATTGGCTACATGGATCACAGCAGCCCCCACAGTAGATTTGCCCACTCCAAATTGATTCCTGACTGACCGGTAGCAGGCAGGCGTTGTAAGCTTCCACAGGGCTATCGCCACTCGCTTCTCAACAGTCAGAGCAGCTCTCATCTTGGTATTCCTGCACTTCAGGGTGTGGGAAAGCAACTCACAAAGTTAAAGGAAAATGACCTGATGCATGCAAAAGTTTCACAGCCACTGTGAATCATCACATACCTGCAACACTATGCGGTCCCACCAGTCTGTGCTTGTTTGCCGGGCCCAGAATTGGTGTTCCACTGTATCAACCAGTCCCACTGCCTCCATGATGCCCCAATTGCCACAGCCTGTGCTTTCAGGAACATCTGTGTCCATATCCTCCTCACAATCGTCCTCGTGCTGCCGTCTCTTAGCCAGATGATACACATACTGCAGGATAATGCGTGAGGTGTTTACAATGCTCACAACAGCAGTGGTGAGTTGAGTGGGCTCCATGCTTGCCGTGCTATGATGTCTGCATGGGTAACCCAGGGAAAAAAGCACCTAACGATTGTATGCCATTGCTTCCACAGAGGGAGCAAGGGAGAGGAGAGTGACGACATATACCCAAAACCACCTGCGACAATGCTTTTGCCCCATCAGGCACTGGGAGCTTAACTCAGAATTCCAATGGGCAGCGGAGACTGTGGGATAGCTACCCACAGTGCACTGCTTTGTGAGTCAATGCTAGCCATGGTATTGAGGACGCACTCTGTCGACTTAATGCGCTTAGTGGGGACCTACACAATCGACTGTATAAAATAGATTTCTAAAGATAGACTTCTATAAAATTGACCTAATTTTGTAGTGTAGACATACCCTTAGAAAACATGCAGTTGTAGCTAGCTAAGCCAGACTCTTATTAAACAAAAGGCAAAATGAGAAAGATAAAAAATAAGATGGGGAAGGGAAAGGACACATAAGGAAGGGGATGACAAAAGGAAGGCAATTCTTACATTTCAGGTATTGTGGAGTACTTAGCTGAAGCCAGTGGAGGTGATGATGTCATCTGTTCCTGTCCCTGTTTCGGGGCTGGTCAGGACACTGAAGGTCTACTGCTGTCAAGGTGGATTGTGGTGTTGCAGCCATGATGGGCTTCTTGGATTCTTTAAATTCACATGTCCTCTGGTACTTTGTTTCCCTTCCAAAGAGTCTTTTAAGGCCCCCCAAAAGGGGGTGATAGGTAGAATAGTACATCCCGTGGTTATTTTGCCTACTATTATTATTAGACCTAATTTCTGACCCACCATTAATTTCCTCGCCTGCAGGCACCACCTCCCGCAGCTCCCATTGGTCGGGAATGGGGAACTGCAGCTAATGGGAGCTTCAGGGGAGGTACCCGCAGGTGAGAGCAACGCACGGAGCCCTCTGCCCCCCATTCCCCAGAGGCGGCAGGGCTGTGGTACAGTCTGCTTCCAGGAGCAGCGGGGGGCCACGGCAGGCAGGGAGCCTGCCGTAGCCCTGCTGCGTGCCACTGCCACCCCGGAACCGCTCCAGGTAAGCGGCACCGGCCCAGAGCCCACACCGCAAACCTCTCCTGCACCCCAACCCCCTGCTACATCCCACACCCCTCCTGCACCCCACCCCCTGCCCTGAGCCCCCTCCTGCACCCAACACCCTTCCTGCACCCCAACACCCTGCCCCAGTCCTACATTCATGCAATTTCCTCACCCAGATGTGGCCCTCGGGCCAAAAACTTTGCCCATCCCAGGTCTACATGCTATTTTTGTATTGCTATTTACTGACACTTCCACCATGCAGTGTCTAGTATATTTAGACATTTGGGTTTATATAAACACCTGTGACTTCTGTGTAATTACATCTGCTTGTACCACTTCTGAATCTGGATTTTTATGTCCACACATTTAGAAAAAGTATAACTCCTATTATAACCCATTTACTATTATAAATGAATTCAGAGCTGATTTAGCATGCAGGAGAATAAAAGTTTTGCTTCAAATAGAATAGATTTTTAGGATGACAGACCAACCATATGCCTCTAGAGATGCAAAGTACTTTACCACTGAGTCTATAGCTGCTATAATCAGCTTATTAACCACTTCCTGTACTACTGTTTTCATTTTAATCAATCTTAATATTTTCATAGAAATTCCTGTATTATGTATAATTAATCATAGTAACTATCTAGAAAAACGCTTACTGAAAAGCACTGAAACCTAATTGAATAATTACATTAGGCAGTTGACAGAAAATTAGTCCGGAAGCACTCAATATGTTGTTCTGGCACTAGGGTGAGTCTGCAATAAACGTCAATCCATTTGCCAACTATTTTGTCTTCTCCCTCCATTAGGGGGCAGTACAGTCGATATTTCATGGAAGTCATTTGTAGCCGTGGTAACTGCCATGTGACAATTACATAACTCCATGCTACTTCTAGCGTAGAGAAGCTTCTTGCTCGGCCTTGGCTAAGCTCAAGCGTAGTTTCCATTTCTAACACATCGTAAAAGAAACGGGAATAGAAAGTGCTGCAATCAATGTTATCATAAATCCATTAACTCTTTATTTCCTCTTAGGTTCACCAACTTTCCTACGCTGAGCTCTTTTACCGAGCGGGGGGAAAGGCGGCTGATTTAGCTGGTAGGGTTTTTGCTATAAAAAAGCTTGCTGCTGCTCTGATCCCCTCGTGCTGCCGCCTCCATGCCAGCTCTGGCCCTTCAAGGAGGTTCTCCAGGGTAGCTCCCGCCCTGAGGTTTTATGTCTATTTTTGCAGCAGAGAGGCGCTCAGCTCCCCATCAGTTTTAACCTTCAGCCGCTTGCGAAGGCGGTGCCCAGAAGAGGCGCAAGGCCCGCCCCACGCAGACGGGGGGGTGGATGGTGCTGTAGCGCTCACCAAGGGGCGAGCCTAGGCGCAGGGCGGCCGGCCCCGGCACGGCCGCAGAGCTCTCGCCTACGTGGCGACCTGGTCGGGCGTGGGGCCGAGACCCTCCCGCTTTCTCGGGGCTGCTCCCCTCCGTCTACAGCGCCGCTGGTCCCCACCCTGCCCCTGGGGCGCTCCCCTCCCCGTGCCCAGCAGCGCCGGGCCGGCTCTGAGTCCCCGCCACGCTCCGAGGCACGCGCCTGCCGCGCCCCGCTGCCTATTCCCAGGCTGGGCCAGTCCCCCCTCGCGCCCCGCCCCCGGGCTCCGCCGCTGACTTCAGCGGAACAGCCTCAGACAGCGAGTGCGCCACAGCTTCGGGACTGAGCACTGCGGGGGCGGGGCGGATTGTGAGGGGCGTCTCCTGCGCCCAATAGGCTGGCAAAGCGCCTGACAGCTAGGGGCGGTAGCCAACAGGCGGGGCGCGGGGCGGGGCGAGGCGGAGCGGACTGCCCCAAGCAGACTAGCCGGCGTGGCGGTGGCTGGGCGCTGCACTCGGCGGAGGGAAGCGGGGCGGCAGGATGCGGCTCTGGAGCTCTGCGCTGCTCAGGGAGCTGCTGCGGCTCAGCCAGTCCGCTGGGGCCGGAGGCTCCGCGCTCAGGCGCCCGCCAGCCCCTTTCGCCGCGGCCGTCTGGAGCGCCGGCTCGCTCCCCATCCCCCGGCCGGGGCCGCCGCCCGCCCGCAGCGTCTGCACCCGCTCGGAGGGGGCCCTGCAGGAGCCCGGCAAGGGGCCGCCGCTGTCCGCCCGGGCGCCGCCCGCCGACAGCGGCAACAACAACAACTACAACGGCGGCCAGGAGCTAGCCGCAGGCGGGGGGGACAAGTGAGTGTCTGGGGCCGGGGCAGGAAGCGGCGGCGGGAGGCGGAGGCCGGCGGCCCGGGGCGGGGCGGGGTGCTGGGGCGCTCGCCACGCGGGGAGATGCTGCCGGTGGATGGTCCCTCCCTGCGCGCGGAGCAGAGCGGGGTCACCCCTCGCGGGCCCGGCAGAGAATAAAACGAAATTCACTTAAATACTTTTACCATCTCCTTTGTGTATTGATTCCTGTGCGTATCTCTCTCTCTCCCTCAAGGGCGAAAGCAGATAAATGCTGCAGACACGCCGAAAGAAATATTGCAGTGTACATCAATATCCAGTCAAAAATCTCAAAATAGCTCTGGTCCAGGGTTCTGTTCCGAATGTCTGATGTAAATTTATTTAATTCTAATATTAAAATAAGATATTTGTAATGGATTTTTCTATACTGAAGTGCAGTGCATTGCATCAGCAAATTTCAGCAGGATTCAGCAGATTATGAACATGCCATTTTTTGTGGCCTATAAATTATCTGCTGTAATCCAAATTGGGAACGGGGGAATGTCAGGATACAGAGCCTGGGGAAATAGTTGCTGCTATAAACCGGAGACCAGAGATAGTCTTGAACATATTGTATTGACTGCTTGAAGAGACTTGGATATCTTTCTGTAAAAATAACTGTGGTGCTGTTGAGCAGGAAATATGTAAATTTCAGTTCAGATAAGATGAAATGTACTAGTGTTTTTTTGTTAGAATGGTATTTTATGTGAATAGAAGTATTAGAAGTAAAGTTATATACCTTTTGTACTAATTATTAAAGGTAACCTCAGTACTATCTAGTACAGTATTGGTAGTCCTATAATGGTGTCCTCAATTACAATGCTACATCTGGTGATTTTTATCCATTAGATTCTCTGATCTCCAACCTATAATCAGGGCCGGCTCCAGCATTTCTGTGGCCCCAAGCAAAAAAAAAAAAGTCGCGATCGGGGGCAGCATTTGGAGGGGGGAAAAAAAAAGCCGCGATTGGTGGCGGCAGTTCAGCAGCAGGTCCTTCACTCCTAGAGGGAGTGAGGGACCTGCAGCCCCCAAATTGCCGCAGGTGCCGCCCCTCTCCTGTGGCCGCCCCAAGCACCTGCTCGTTAAGCTGGTGCCTGGAGCCTGCCCTGCCTATAATTAATAGAGGTAGAATGTGCATTGTAGATGTTTATACTGATTCCCATGGCATGTGGCTAGAGGAGTAGCTAGGTTGATTGATCTGAATTTATGTCTTGGTCTCATGGTTGTAAGAGGGTGGGGAAGTGATAATGGACAGCAGTCAAAAGCTGATTTCATTAAGCTCATTTTAATATCTGAGAGGGCTTAAAATTTATCACTCACTGGGCTAAACTTATTAGCTAGGAAAGGGTGCAAAACACAAAGGAGCGTGAATTCCATTATTAAGGTCTAGAGCAGTGGTCTCCAAAATGGGGTGCGCGCAAGAAGATCCTTCAGGGTGCGCGGCAGGAGGAGCAGCGCTGATTTCCCCCTGCCCCGCCTGACAGTTCGGCCGGGAGCAGGGGGTGCGTGCTCAAAATTTT
Source organism: Malaclemys terrapin pileata (assembly GCF_027887155.1). Taxonomy (NCBI): domain Eukaryota; kingdom Metazoa; phylum Chordata; order Testudines; family Emydidae; genus Malaclemys; species Malaclemys terrapin. The sequence goes on along the minus strand of NC_071515.1, from coordinate 28,762,078 downwards.
TTTACTGATGGGGTGCGCGATCAAAAAAGTTTGGAGACCACTGGTCTAGAGAACAACACATTCATTTAAAAACTAAGTTGGGCACTTCTGCTCTGACTGCTGGGAAAGGAAAAGATGCTAAAATGTCTATCTGAAGGGCTCTTTCATATTAACCTTTAGCTAGTACTGGTCATGTAAATGTGAAGCTCTACCCCCTTCAACCTCCTGGAAGAGAAAATAAGCTTTCTTCCTGCTTTCCCCGTTTGCCTTTCAGAGTTTTCTATGTGTTGCTTCGCTCTTTCTCCCCAGGCTTTGGCTTGTGTGCGGGCAGGTCATCCCCAGTACTGGGCGTATGAAACTTGTGCTATATTAAACTCCTATAATTTATATGCACATAATGTGTATGCATAGTATATTTTGTGCATAGGCAAAGTTTGCTATTTGGATATAGTTTCACGAATGATTGTAAATATAAATTAATAATGTAACATTAATTTCCATGATGGTTCTAAGTGCAGTTCATAGAATTATTGACCTTTAATTTCAAGATAATGTTTCATATTTTAGTGAGAGAAACTCATGTAGAAAGGACACTATCCTAACGCCCAAATTTGAATTCTTATCCATTCTTGTCTGTAGATTAATTCCAAAGTAGCTATATTATTTTACAGACTTCTCCTGTATCAATGCACTCCTATTTACTAGTGCAAATTGTAAATAATAAAATGTCTAATCACTTGGATATCACTTAAAAAAATACTGATTGATCACACGCAGGGCCAAAAAAAATCACAAGCCACATTTTAAAAATCATTCTCATTGTTTTCTTTGAAGCATGGATATCAGTAGATACTTCAGGCTTTAGTGCTTAATGCACAGAGTAGTTGCTTAGGGTATATCTACACTACCCATGTTACAGTGCGGCTGTGGCTGCGCTGTGACGTGGGCAGTATAGACATGCTTTATTGCTGGGGGAGAGCTCTCCTGGCGATTACAAAAAAATAAAAAATAAATCCCACCCCTAACAAGCGGTGGTAGCTTTATCGCCGGGAGTGCGGCTCCCAGCAATAAAGCACCGTCTATACTGGCGCTTTTCAGCGCTAAACTTCTGTCTCTCAGGGGTGTGTTTTTTCACACCCCTGAATGACAAAAGTTTTAGTGCTGAAAGTGGCAGTGTAGGCACAGCCTTACAATGGCCAAAACTCAAGACAATTATATAGTAATTTATAAATAAATAACTAGTTTCCAAATAAACTTTTTCCAGTTGAGCAGGCAGTGCTGGAATTCTCACAACTTTTCAGTCAAACTGCTCAGTGCTGGATGCTTCCAGTTGGGAATTCCTTATTGCATGATTTCAAAAGATTGATCTATTCCACAAGCATACCAAGCATACCAAACTTGGCTTCAAATATTTCTATATACGTAAATAAGCAAAGAATGAGAAATTAAAAAACATTGGTTTCACTGTTCCATAAAAATTTGTTGAGTCCCAACATATTTAAGGTTTTAGGTACTGTATATATAGAATGTGGCCCTGTGTACAGTGCAATATGGAAAAGTGGTGTGTGTGTGTGTGTGTAATGCAAGCAGTTGTCTACTGCTCTGCCTCTCTCACATGCTGCTTTGGTTGTTGTGAGGGTGTGGGTCGAGGTGCTGCTACTCTGTGGATTCCACCAGCCTGTGTTTTTTAGGTTATCTGCCTGTTACTGAAAAGATAGTGAACTTTTCTTTTTCTTTCCTCATAAAATAAGATAAAGGGGACATTTAATGAAACTAAAGATGGCAAATCAAAAACATAGAGATGCACTTTTTCATACAACACAGCTTGTGGTGCTCACTACTGCACACTAACAGGTGACTAGCTTAGTGGGGTTCAGAAAGGGATTAGGTGCCTACATGGATAACAAGAAAATCCAGAGTTGTTTCAGTAGCTAGTTAAAAACAAATAGTACCTAGCCACTGTAGGATGCAGGATACTGAACTAGATGGATCACTTGTCTGTCTGATACAGTACAGAACTTTGTTTTACTGAATGGCTCCGGGTCTGCCTTTACTGCTGCTCATGGTTTTGAAATGCAGCAGCATGAAATTGACAAGGCTCATGTATTTCATTGATGCTTTATGTTCCTTTGGGCAGGAGTGGAAATCTCTAGCATTCATTGTCATTCAGCTGCTCAAAATTTGCACAAAGCTATGAGCAGGAGCTGTGTCACTGTAGTTGTCTGGAGACTCAAGAAAACAGCACTTCGTTATTTTACACTTGTCACATTCCAATTTTTGCAACTGGAAGTACAGAATTTAATTTTTCACTTTAAAAGAAATTAACTTTATGCAAAAGTTCATACATTGTTGGCTCTTTAATCTGTCAGTAAAAAGAAGAACAGGAGTACTTGTGGCACCTTAGAGACTAACAAATTTATTAGAGCATAAGCTTTCGTGGACTACAGCCCACTTCTTCGGATGCATTCTATATAATGCATCCGAAGAAGTGGGCTGTAGTCCACGAAAGCTTATGCTCTAATAAATTTGTTAGTCTCTAAGGTGCCACAAGTACTCCTGTTCTTCTTTTTGCGGATACAGACTAACACGGCTGCTACTCTGTAATCTGTCAGTGTTAGTGCTATTTCAAGCCTGGGATATTGTGCTGTAATTGAGGATATAACTTCTATGGTCTCTGTTTTGACCATCTGTCCCCACATGTGCATATACACCTGGTGTTCCACCAGAAATCTGTCATGTATGTTTTGTTCGGGGGAGAATTTTTTTTATTTGCGGTTAACTAGAGAAACAATCCTAGTTGATTAATTTTAGAGTTAGCAGTTTTCAAAGTTTGGTAGGACTCACAAGATTAATTAAAGTTTGTAAATTTCAGTATGCATCAGTGTTTAATCAAAACTGTTTTTTTTTTAAATGTAAGCCTTGGAAATATAAATCCATTGGGGGTATTGAATGTTTGTCAGTGAGTTCTCCATGCTTAACAACAGTTTGTTCATGGTACTTCTCTCCCTTCCCGTTGGGGGAAAAAAAATCACCAAAGCTCCTATCTCAAATTCATGGTCTGGTCCACAGTTTTTTCCCTTTGCCTGTCCTTCCTTGGATTCATAAGGTATAGTGGAACCCTACCCGTTTTGTTTCTATCATTTGGATTCAGTCCCTGACCATTACTACTAGTGTATGAGACACGGCTACTTCCTTCCCAGTCCCTTGTTGGGTAGGTGGAGCTGCCATGGACCTTTCCCTCCATCTCGCCTCCTTACCTTCAGGGGCATCATATGGATCCCACATCCCAGAGCTCCCCCAAGTCTTGGAGGAGAGAGAACTGCGGTTCTCCACGTCCATCCATGGATCTACTGTGCATTCCTCCTCTGGAATAATAGCCTTCTGCTCTTGTCAGGTAGTTAGTTCTGTAGCTCAAGTGGGAAAAGTTTGTTGTGCAGTGCTGAAGGTTTAGAATGAGTATACGTGAAGCTGGCCTGTGAAATTACCCCATATTAAAAAAAAAATTAATTAAAAGAAAGGTTATTTAGGCTAAGCACTAGGCAGGGCTTTGGAGCTGTGCTCTGGCTCTGCTCCAGCTCCAGGCAAAAACCTGCAGCTCCACTGCTCCAGAGCTGCTCTGCCCTCCAGCTCCAGGCTCCGCTCCAAAGCCCTGCTTGAAAGTTAGAAAATGCCAGATGTATGGGTGCCTGTTCAACTTTAATTCTTCCCTTTTATGCATATATGTTTTGGTAGTCTGATTACTCGATCACATTATTTGTTTTCCACAAAACCATTGTCTCATTCACTTCACAGGATGGATGCACAAGGGGGCAAAATTAAGGTTGAACAACTGTAAATTTGGTATTTTGTAACTTTAGAGTAGTTGACTTTGTGATCTTAATGACTTTGAAATGTATTTTTTTGTATATCATGTTTAATTTTCAATAAAGTATCTTTGTACCCCAGAAATAGAGGGAACTTCTTTTGGAAATAGAGAAGTTGTCATGTTAGAAATATACATAGTTTCTTTGCTTGTTAATTTGTAATTTTTTTCCTGTGATAGACTTGGTGATACTTTTTTAGGATTTTGTGTAAAATCTTATTTATATAATTAGAAAAAATGTTTGTGGGAGAAGTGTAGATTTGAGACAACTGGACTACATATGAAGCAGCTGTAAAATAATTTTTTAAAAATGTCATATTTTTAGGGTACAAGAATCTGCGGAAATTATAGTGGCTGTTTAAGTCATTCAGACTACAGCATGCCCCAAAAATAGTATTTCCCAAACTTCTGTACTTGGCTGTGTCTAGCCTGAATGTGCTGAGATACTGTTTTCTTGAATTCTATTTTCAGCATAATAGCACATGATTCTTCCTACCTCTTGTATTGTAGAACAGTGGAAAGAAAATCTTATATTGACATGAGACCACTGTAACGTAACTATGGTCGCTAGAGTGGCCACACTGAGAATGCTCAATCAGGGCAAAATGCAAAGAATAGGGCAGATCTACAAAACTGGTGGTTTGTTCTATAATTAGATTTTACTAAGCCAGTAATGAAACAGCTTCTGTAATACCTTACTAGTTCCCAAGAAACTAAAATACAGTTCCTCTTAAGCAATCCAGCCTTTGGCTCCCAGCCAGGCAGCCAAGTCTAATATAATGAGGATTACTTAAAATCTTATTCACCATATATGATAGTCTACTAGCCCCAAGAATTACCCACCAGGTTAATTAATATTTCAGATCTTATCCAAATACACACTTACAGCCAATTCTTGTTAACTAATCTAAGATAGAATTACTATAGTGAAAAGATCATTATGCATACAGATAAGAATAAAATTCTTGGGTCAGTTTCATAGCAGAGATGACATGCTGCTGATTTGTAAAACTCTTTTTCCAGAATCAGCCCAATGGGTTATAGTCCAGTAGGCAGTCCGTGTGTAGAGTTTGTTCAAATTCTTCCATGAGAATTTGTGGGGGTAGTCCAAGGCACACCTGGAGATCTCAGTCTTGTGACTTGAACTTCCCCTGACAACGTTTAAGCAGATCTACGATTTAAAAAAAAAAATTAGGCCTGAGACCTTCTTTACAGTTCCCAAGCAGGCTGAGAAGCCTCTTGTCATAGCAGGACATACATTGTTGCTTTGAAGTAAATCTCTATTTCCTAGGCATACACTGGTAGCTAGTTGCATTGATTAGCACAGGGCAATTAACTTTCAAATGATTCATAGTTAGTTTACTACAAACTTCAAACAGAATTAAAGACGATATTATTACACCACAAGTTTAATCTAAATGTTAATATCCCCTTTTGATCTCTGACTCAATATAATATAGTGATGAACTATAGGAACAGAAGTTTAGCATCTACAAGATAATTAGATCACATTGTTAAATTTCTAAGGGATATAGGTAAACACAGACTAAGTACAATTAGGTTACGTCTTCGCAATCGATTTATCCGGGATCAATATATTGCATCTCGTTAAGACGCGATATATCGATCCCTGAACGCGCTCCCCATTGACTCCGGAACTCCACCAGAGCGAGTGGCGGTAGCAGAGTCGACGGGGGAGCCGCGGCTGTCGATCCCGCGCCGTGTGGACCCCAGGTAAGTCGATCTAAGATGCTTCGACTTCAGCTATGTTATTCATGTAGCTGAAGTTGGTATCTTAGATCGATCCGCCCCCCTAGTGTAGACCAGCCCTTAGTATCTACCTCTAATTCTCTAACAATACAGATCTCTCATCTGTTTAACAAGGCTTTGAGAACGATCTACAAGGAATGGCCCCATTTACCATTTCAATACTTCTTTAATATGTCCTTAAAAGTTGATTTTGGGTTACTTAGCCTGTTGGTTGCCCAACCCTCGCTGGCTCAGTGCCACAACTACTTTATGCGTAATTTATCTAGATTTTTTTTATTTTAAAAATACCAAAACACTGTGAGCAGAGCTGACTTAAAGTCGTAGGTAGATCACAATGGCCCTGTCCCAGGACACTGGTTTATGATTTTGAAATACAATAAAATAGTTACTTAGGCTCTCTATTAATGGTGCTTTTATAATTTTCAAGGCTGGTTTACAAGTGATGTGGATTGTTTTAAAGTATGAGATTAGACTCTGATAATATAGTGTATCCTTACCTAGTTGATTGATTTTCAAATCCAGCCCAGGTTACATAGAAAGTGCCATACAGGAACAGACCAGTGGTTCATTTGATCCCAGTACCTGATAGTGGTCAACACTGAAGGTTCAAGAAACCCAGTTATGCACCTAGGTGTATAGAGAAGCCTTTTTCCATAACCCCCGTCAGAAACTGGCTCATGCCCTCAAATAGCAACTTTTGAACCCTTCCAGAACACTTGGTTTTGGTGTGTGTGTTTTTTTTTTATCATATCTTTACTACTGCATCTCTCTGGATGTATATACATATTTACCTGAAACCCTGAAACCTACACATATTTAGTCCTCTTAGCATTTATAATATCATGAGGCTACAAGTTTCACAGGCTAATTATACTTTGAGTGGAAGAGATGTTTTTATCAATTTAAAATTTGCCACCTTTCAATGGCTGTGAGCTCCTTATTCTTGGATTATGCAAAGGTGAATAGAAGTGATCAATTCATACCAATTTCTTTATATTATTCATTGTTTTATAAACAGTTATCATGCCCCTTCTTCTCCACTTCCTCTCTAAAGTAAACAGTACCAGTTTTTCATAAGGAAATTTCTTCATGGCTCTAATCGTTTGTCTGGTAGGTAGTGGTAGTGACAAGAAAGTTAACACCATATTATGGTGGCTGAGCACCCAATTGCAAATGAATTGATAGTCTCAGTCAATTTCCTAGTGGGTAGGTGTCTATGGGTATGTCTATACTGCAATTAAAAACCTATGGTTGGCCTGTGGCAGCTGACTTCAGCTTGGACCATGGCGCTGTTTAGATGTTCAGGCTTGGGCTGGAGTCTGGGCTCTAGGACCCTGAGCGGTTAGAGGGTCCCAGAGCTCAGGTTGTAGCCCAAACTTCTACATCATAGTTAAATAGCCCCTTAGCCCAAGCCCCTTAGCCCAAGTCAGCGGGCACAGGCCAACCATGGTTGTCTAATTGCAGTGTAGACATACCCTCTAGGACAAAAATCAACACCACATTTGACACCCTAGTTTTCTATTTAAACAAACAATCTATTCATTTTATGTGAAACTGACTCTTGTGAACAGCCCTGCAGTTCTGTAGGTTGGTTCTGTGCTGGGGTAGAAGGGAATACGGGCAAGGTTGAGGTGGCTGGATCCTTGGTCACATGGTTTGTATGTCCTAGAACCTTTTATGTTAAGTGGCAAAGTGGCACAACCTCCATTATTCCAGCCTATAGACTAAAGTAGATTTCACAAATATTGTTCTAATCTTTCTTGCCTAAAATGAATTTACTCCTACTCTTTTCCTTGTTGTTCAGAATAGGGTATAAAGCAGCGAATAAATTGGAATTTCCCTTTTAAGCTAATTGTGGCAATAGCACATCCCCTCCACTTCAGTATCTTAGCTCTGTGCAACGTATGCTGAATAACACTTTCTTGCTAAGTGTGTTACCGTGCTAAAATATTGCTTTTAGGTTAAGCAAATGTTATGTACAAACAATACTGAACTGATAAAAAGGGCAAAAGCTTATTCTGCAGTTTTAACTGATAAACTTTATTGAAAGGTAGTCCATTTGACAAAGCATTTTCTGTAAATATTGAATAGTAGCCTCATTTGCTTTGGCAGCTGGTGCAAATTTATTGTTAAATATTGGGTCAGTCAGCTTGATTTAACAGCAACTGGTGTGAAAGATATGATGGGGAATTTTTTTAAAAAAATCTTCACTTGTGAAATGCATACACTGATTTAAGAAAATATAAGTGTAAAGGTTATGAAGGGTAGGGGTAAGAAACTTATTGTCAAATATTTTAACGTTTAAGGACATATATCTGCATTGATATAAATAGGACAGGTGCAGTTTCCTGGGGCATAATTATAAAGCTTGTTTTAGAGCAGATTAATAAATTTCAGCCTTTTTTTAACACTATAAAACATTTGTAAGTATATGCATTGCCCAAGTGACAGCAAACATTCAAATCTGAATTTCAAATTTCCAGAAATTGATTTTTTTTGTGTTAATGGAAACATTGTATATAATTGTATATAATTCAGAAAGTTTGTTGGGAAATTTACTGAATCTCTGTAAGAAGGTCAAAAGTCGATAACACTAGACTTTGGAATGTGTATAGTATTGTAACTCCTAAAATATATGAAATAAAAATTGCGTACTTCTGGGTTATTGAAATATAGAATTAGTGTTAACAGTGTATAACATTTTGAAGTCCAAAAATAGTCTTTTCAGAAGCTAAGTGTATGTGATTTATAAAGATGCAAAATGTGGCATGGAAGAAAGTTCTCTAACTTTCCTGGTGTAGTTGCACGTATTTGTCTTCGTTGAGTTGCCAGCCTGTCTGTACGCTAGCCAGGATTGCATCATTTAAAAATAATCTTAATTTTCTGAAGCGAAAAGAAACAGTAAATGTTCTATTCGTTTACAAGTCCTCGTCTATTCTTAGTGCATGAGTAAGTACAGTGTTTTTCTCTGATTTATTTAATAGGAAGTCTGATTTTTACCACTGGTTTGGGTAGAGGAAAGAGAATTTAATATGCGGCCCATCATTAATATTAAGGATAGGATTAAATATATTTAGGTTATTGATTCACTATTAATTTTTAATGAGTAAGCTGAACTACCATTGAAATAGTTTCAGCTAATATTGAATTTCTTTAAGTGTGGATCTGCAGAATTTTACTGGTCTACACCACGTAACAATTATTATTGCAGTCTTAGGGCGGGGTCCTGCAAGTAATCTTTAAATATAACTCGGAGAATTCTTGGTAATCTTGTGAAAGAGAGCTTTCATAGCCAGACAAAAAATTTTGCTGGTTTTTTATGCATTTTGTTTCGTCTGAAGGCTTTCATTTCCAGGAAAGAATGACTTGCACAGATGACCATATAGTAACTAATTTGAAGATTGTTTTCAAATTACAAGTTTATGCACTTTTTATTTTTAATGGGTAAGTTTAAAACAATAACAATCCCTTTCTGTAGATGGCAGTTACCTTTATTTAGAGAATCTCCGTAGTAATGCTCTGTTATCTTGTACTAAATTTGTCAAATACCAAAGAGCATTGATTTTAAGTTGACACTAACTCTAAAAGAAAACTGAAGCACATACAAGACAACCTATTTGGGGAAAAAGGAAAATGATCTGAAGCCTATTGTAACTTTGTTCCTAATAGTTCTGAGATGTAGGTCCATCGGATAGAACATCAGCAATCTATTACCCTGCCAGTCCAGAGAGCAGAGTATAAAAAGCTCAACTTAGATGGGGCTACTATAAGGTGGGTGCATAACTGGCTGGGTAACCGTACTCCGAGAGTAGTTATTAAAGGTTCCCAATCCTGCTGGAAAGGTATGATGAGTGGGGTTTCGGAGGGATCTGTTTTGGGACCAGCTCTGTTCAATATCTTCATCAACGACTTAGATATTGGCATAGAAAGTATGCTTATTAAGTTTGCAGATGATACCAAACTGGGAGGGATTGCAACCGCTTTGGAGGATAGGGTCAAAATTCAAAATGATCTGGACAAATTGGAGAAATGGTCTGAGGTAAACAGGATGAAGTTTAATAAAGACAAATGCAAAGTGCTCCACTTAGGAAGGAACAATCAGTTTCACACATACAGAATGGGAAGAGGCTGTCTAGGAAGGAGTATGGCAGAAAGGGATCTAGGGGTTATAGTGGACCACAAGCTAAATATGAGTCAACAGTGTGATGCTGTTGCAAAAAAAGCAAACGTGATTCTGGGCTGCATTAACAGGTGTGTTGTGAGCAAGTCACGAGAAGTCCTTCTTCTGCTCTACTCTGCGCTGGTTAGGCCTCAGCTGGAGTACTGTGTCCAGTTCTGGGCACCGCATTTCAAGAAAAATGTTGAGAAATTGGAGAGGGTCCAGAGAAGAGCAACAAGAATGATTAAAGGTCTAGAGAACATGACCTCTGAAGGAAGGCTGAAAGAATTGGGTTTGTTTAGTTTGGAAAAGAGAAGACTGAGAGGGGACATGATAGCAGTTTTCAGGTATCTAAAAGGGTGTCATGAGGTGGGGGAAAACTTGTTCATCTTAGCCTCTAAGGATAGAACCAGAAGCAATGGGCTTAAACTGCAGCAAGGGAGGTCTAGGTTGGACATTAGGAAAAAGTTCCTAACTGTCAGGGTGGTTAAACATTGGAATAAACTGCCTAGGGAGGTTGTGGAATCTCCATCTCTGGAGATATTTAAGGGTAGGTTAGATAAATGTCTATCAGGGATGTTCTAGACAGTATTTGGTTCTGCCATGAGGGCAGGGGACTGAACTCAATGACCTCTCCAGGTCCCATCCAGTTCTAGAGTCTATGAATCTAAACCTGAAATTCCTGGCATGCCATTGGAGGTGACATTGCGAAGCTTCAAGAAAAGACTATCTATTCTGGTATTTAACCATCATATTCCGTATATACTCATTCAGAAGCCAAAATTTTTTAGTAAGAAAGGGAAGCACCAGAGAAGGGGGTCGGCTTATAAACGGGTATAGAGACGGAGAGATGGGACATGGCCCGTCCCCCCAACAGAGGGAGCAAGGGGAAGCAGCACAGCCAAAAGGGAAGAGGCAGGGGCAGAGTCTCTCCTCTTCTGGCCACACTGCTCTCCCCGCAGCCTCCGAAGCAGCTGCAGCTCTGGGGCCGCAGGCCATGCTGCTCAACCCCGCCCCCCAGAGCAGGCTGTGGCCGTGCTGCCCGGGCCGCCGGAGTACACTGCAGCCGTGCCGCCTGGCCCAGCCCGCTGAAACATGCTGCGGCTGCGCCGCCCGGTCTGGCCCGCCAGAGCAGACTGTGGCCGCACTGCCCCGCCTGACAGAGCAGCGCCAGCCGGGCCGAAGACATCCTCCCCAGATAACGTGGGAAGGGATGGGGTGGGGAGAGTGTGGGGGTCCCGGGCTCAGGCTGGGATCATGTGGGGGGTGGTCACAGGGGTTACTCCCCTGATTTCCAGCTTCTCTTCCCCCCCCCCCCCCCAATTTCCCCATCAGTTGCTGTCCCGGCCCGTCAGGGTAAGCAGCTGGCACGCTGGGACACTTTGTTTACTTAGGTTTACTCCATGCCCGCGGATGCTCGAGGTAAACAAACCATCTCGGCCCGCCAGCAGCTTATCCTGATGGCCTGGGAGCCAACATTTGCCGACCGAATTATAGGGTCAGCTTATGAATGGGTTATAAAAATTTTCCATTTTTACTTATCCATCTTGGGGGGGTTCGGCTTATAAATGAACCGGCTTATGATCAAGTATATGTAGTAATTTGGGGAGGAGCTGGGAGGGAAACAAATTTTATTGTGCTACCTCCTTCTGTTTCAGAACTGATCCTGCAGCATTGCATTGAGGGTGAAACATCAGAGAGAAATACCAGTTTAGAAAGGCAAGGAGACAGGATAAGAGATGTGCAAAGTGAATTATTTAAGAGACAGTAAATCTGGCTCTTCTATTTACACCTTCTCATAAGAATAAGAGGACATTGAATAAAATTTAAAAGCCACAGACTTAAAACTGATAAAGCATTGTGCTTTTAAAAAAAAAAAAAAAAATTCCTCTCTAACTAACTTTTCACAACATGTGATTGATGGCAAGAACTGATTAGGATTGAAAAACTGCTTAGATTTATATATGAATAGTGAAAGCATCCATAGCTATATTAGGACATCATACCTAGGAGGTAGAATTAAAAAAAAAAAAAGTGTATATAAACTTGTGCTTACAGATGTGAGCCAACCACTAGCTGATGGGGCAGGGAATAAACTTCCATAGAGACCGGTTACTTCATAATTATTGACTCCTGAAGGAATTCAGCGCCTAAAAATGATGTGCACAATATTTTAAAATTCTGCAAATGTTATTTGTCCATAAATAAATATGGCTACAGCATGGCAGTGGGAAGCACAGGCAACTGGCTGCATTGAGGTGGGAGATCACCCTGAAGCTCCCACCTCCCCTGATATCGGGACTTGGCAGTGAGGCTGCATCTGATCCTGACACAGTGCAAGGGCTGGGCCTGCCCCAGAAACACCCCAGGGCTCTGTGCCAGGTGCACCAGGTGTGGGTGGGCAGGCTCAGCCCAGCAGGATCCAAGTGTGGAGGGGCTTAGTGTGGGAGACCCAGATGTGGAGTGAGAAGTTTCTGTGTGGGGCCATCTGCATGTGGGCGGCTCAGTGGGAGATCTGGATGCACAGAGGCTCATTGTGGGGGTTCTGGGTGCAGGGGCAGTGGGACTCTGCAGGGGATCCAGGTGAAGGTGGTTGCGGCTCTGGGGGTGGGGGAGGAAGGAGGCTGGGTGTGGGGAGATGGGGCTCAGTGTGAGGGTCTGGAGGCTAGGGAACTGAAGCTTGATGGAGTGGGGGGTCCAGGTGCAGCTGGTTGGGGATCAGTGGGATGGGGATCTGGGTGTGGGGGGTTTGTCGGAGGGGTCCAAGTGTAGGGGGGTAGGGCTTGTCAGGGTTCAATGGCTCTCCTTAACAGGGGAGCCACAGCTGCTGCTGAGGGGAGACTGCGTGCTGGGCTCTTGCTTCCCCCTGCGATTCCCCTCTCCCCTTTTCTTCTCCATCCCCCTCCCCTCACTCCCACATTCTCCTCGCCCTGCCCTATTTCACCCCCCCTTCCTCCCCACTGCCTCTTCCCCTTACCTCCCCCCCCTTACCCAGCCGTACTGCGGGGACTAAGTGTTGCACAGAATAGAAACCAGGAAGGCTCCCAGCACACAGAAGGGGAACACGAGTGGCGCTAGAACCCAGGAGGCAGCATTCAGCTGCAGGGTCAGCTGAGCTGAGACTGCCTCCATCAGCTGGGCAGCTCTGCGCTTGCAGAATGGGGGGGCAGTGGCATGTAACCCCGTGTGCCCCCCATGCCTCACCTCTGTTTGGAGGGGGGCAATCCCCCAGTAAACTGCACCCATGGTCGTCCCCCGCCCCCGGGTGTATGGCTTCTCTGCTGTTTTCTCTGTGGGGAGTGGGTGGGGGGGGGGGTTATCTGTGGGCACGCAGTCTCGTAGAATCCTCCAAAGAGTAGTTATCCTACCACGGGATTTTTGCATCTTCCTCTGAAACTTCTGGCACTGGCCACTGTTGGAGAGAGTGGGTTAGATAGATCACTGGTCCTATCCAGTATGCTAATTTCTGAGGTGGTAAGAACTTTCTAGCAGTTACTTTTTGTTGTTTTCATATCTCATGCAGTTTAAATATTTTAAAATTAAGATTAATCTTGTGTTCAGGGAAAGTGTGATGTGAAGAAAAGAATGTAAGCTATGAAAATGTAATGCACATATTTGTTCTTGTGAAAACCAATATCTTATTTACAGTTAGGTAGGTCTTTATGATCTCTAGACATGTGTAACTCCCCCTGAAGTCAGTGAGAAGCCTGTGGAAGTGTGGAATTAAGCCTTGTGAACAAAACAAAATTTGTGCCTCTTTCTCCCTTTTGTTCCCCTGATATATTGGGCTTTAACTTGATCTTGTCAAGTGATGCAACATTTTTGTCTGTATGCATTCTCATCCTACAGAACCTCATGAGCAGTAAGATGTGATGTAGCAGTTTCACAAAGTGATATTAGAATATTTGTATCTCTTCTTTCATTTCTGAGTTTATCACCATATACAAAACTGATGGTAATACCACTAATGCAAACTGTTGAACATCTTAACTACAGTTAAAAAAAAAAAAAAGAACATACATGCTGCTTTTTTAACTATCAATTTTTTTTGCTGAAAGCTGAATTAAATTTTGAAATAACTGTCCTGCAAATGTTCCTAAGTTCTCTAGTAGCAAAATTGGTCTACAATCCTTTTTTTAGGGTGGATAAATTGTAAATAATGCATGTGCACTAACTCTTCTGTGACTTTCTTTTTATTCCTAGTAAGATGAAGCAAGGTCTCTTGCCTAGCTTGGAAGATTTGCTGTTCTATACTATTGCAGAAGGGCAAGAAAAAATTCCAGTTCATAAGTTCATTACTGTAAGTTTCAGAGTGGATAAAAATCTGACATACAAAACCCCCAGATTTTTTTAAGTTTGAATTCATTTTCCTTTTAAAAAATAAACTTAAGTCCATTTGTAATTGACAGCTTGTGTTAAGGCCAAAACTTACTGTAGTAAGATCATATAAATAACAACAACAACAACAACAACAAATCAAGCAGTACAAGTATATTGACTTTCTAAAGAAAGTCTGAACTGAACTGGTAGAAGTCACTGGCTGAGCACCTGAAGCCAGAGTATGTTGAAGTCCTTTTGATAGCAGGTAGCCTTTTCTTCAGGTGCAGAGAATATTTTCTTCATTTCTGTTCATTTCCATTTTATGTAACTTTTCAACTAGTTCATTCAGAGTTGAGAAACAGATTGGGAATTGAAAAATAGGAAAGCTTGTTTTCCTCTTTCAGTCTATGAATAAAAATGAGGTGTGAAAAGATGAGCTCTACTAGTTCGAAAGTGTTAAAGTACATGTGATCAGAAACAGTCAGTTCAATTCGCTAACTGGTGTTAATATTTGATTTGTTCAGTAAATCAGTTTTCTGTGTTAAAAACATGTTTTGATAAACTTTGTATCCATCACATTTAAGGTAGTTATTTAACTAGCAAAAACAATTTCAAAGTGCTCTCTTTGTTCATTTTTTAAGTGAATTCCAAATTCCATTTGACTGCAGCTTGATGCAGATCATGAGTTATTAGATTTTTTTTAAAAAGTAAATGTGTCAATCACCATTTTCTAACATAATTAAGAATCTGAATAAATATACATTAAGCTATATAATTACTTACATAAATATGTATAGGTTTCAGAGGGGTAGCTGTGTTAGTCTGCATCAGCAAAAACAACGAGGAGTCCTTGTGGCACCTTAGAGACTAACAAATTTATTTGGGCATAAGCTTTTGTGGGCTGTAACCCACTTCATCAGATGCATGGAGTGAAAATACAGTAGGCCAGTATAAATATACAGCACATGAAAAGATGGGAGTTGCCTTACCAGTGGGGGGGTCAGTGCTAACGAGGCCAATTCAGTCTAGGTGGATGTGGTCCATTCCCAACAATGTGATATCTTCTCTCCAAGTTATGGCCCAAGAGATTGGGGTTTTGAGCCTATGTATAATTCGATGAAATTTTGGTAGGCTGATTTATGTTTCTGTTGGAAGAGGAGAACTAATAGGGCTAAGCACTAGAGAATTTAATTTTATTTCAGTAAAGGCATTTTTCATATTTGTAGTAATTCTGACTTCTTCTTTATTGTAATAGGCACTCAAATCTACAGGATTGCGTACGTCTGATCCACGGTTGAAAGAGTGCATGGATATGTTAAGACTAACTCTTCAAACGACTTCAGATGGTGTCATGCTGGACAAAGATTTGTTTAAAAAGTAAAATATTTCTGATAATATTGTGATGTGGCTGCTATATTATACAGTACTAAGATCATACGCCTTATTTAAGTCAGTCTGTCATGGAAAATATATATGTTCTGTGTATAAATGTAATATGTAGTTAAAATGAAAAATGAGGGAGAGACCCATATTTAATTCAACTTACATTAAACTAGTATTTGAGAATGTTTTACTATCTCATGAAATACAGCAGGCTAGGTTCATGTTGATACTCAAGGAATAAAATCCTGCATCCCTCTTACCTAATTGTTCACAAAATGAAAAAAAGCCGTTCTTAAAATCAGCTACTTTCTGTGCACTAATTAGTGATGCAGAAACTAAACTTATTTTTGAGAAAAAGAACACTGGAGACAGTCTTACATTTTAGTGTTGTTAAATGTGCAGTAAGAGGCAGCAAAGAATTAAGTGTGAATCTACATTTATAAATGAAATGTGTGTCTATTCCTGTACAATGCACTGAAAACTAACCTCTGTGATGTTCAGTCATTGGATAGGTTTTTTAAATACCTTTTTATGATAGAGGGCCTGCTAAATGGTTTGGATCAATTAAGTGTACATGCACCTTTTCTAGTCTTAGTTATGGAAAAGCTTTATACAATACCACACAGTGTAAGAGTTGTAAAATATCTGCAGCAAGTTAGCTAAACAATATCTGTGCCATTTACAAAGTTCAGTTCATGCCAAATGCTTTCCTTTCCCCTATTTTCAGTTTATTTGGATGTTTAAAAAGGAATGTAAACTTGTTTCTATTTAGTTTTTCAGATTTGGGAATTCTTAAATCTTGAAATGAGATTCTAGGCTTGTGTTAAGAGTAGGGTGTAACTTCTTTTCATTTTTATTCTGTGGCATGGTGATTATGCAAGCAAAACTAGATCCGATATAGAAGTTTTTAAAATATACTCTTTAAATTCAACTATTCTGTCAGTGTTACATCCTGCTTCTCTTTGTGCTGGGTGGGATACTCCTTGCATTTGTGAAATGTCATTGGGGTCTATTATAGAGCAGGCTGCGGAACAGTAATGTTAGCAGCAATAATTCATCCTCCTTCCTTCCCCCAGCTTTGCTAGTTAAAATAAGTGAAATGTTTACTTAGGTTTTTTTTGGAGGATGGGAAGAATTGGGGAAATAAGTGATTTAATCAGGTTATGTCAGAATAACAAAGCATTGCACTTCTAGATCACTTTATTGAATGTAGCATGAATCATTAGACAGTTAAAACCTACCATGTGAACTGATGAGAAAAATCAGTAGCTTTGTCTAGTTAGTAATGAGTGGATGCTCAAGACCCGGTGTCCACTAGAAATGTTTGCAGATATAGTAATATATATTAGGTAAGGATGTGAGATTTGTTTACAACATTTCTCTACTGGCAGAAACCCTAGTATAGAGCAGTTATACTTGATAAAAAGTGCTTTTGCTGATATAGCTTATTTCTGTCTGGGAACTGGTATAAGTTATTGACAAAAGAACTCATGCCAGGATAATCTGCTTCTACACTAGAAGAGTTTGTCTGTATAGCCATAGTGGCAAACCTTTTCTAGCAAAGACAAGACCTCCATGTCAAAACCAGATGATATCTGTTGGGGCACTTTTTGGTAACTCATTCAAAGGCTGAAGATTGAGCATGGAGACTGAATAATCTCTCAGGTTTGCTCCTCCATGTTAAGATAATGTACGTTGGCAACATGACCTGGGGAAAGCTGGCTTGATTGCTGTTGTGTGTATAAGAGACTGACTATACTGAAGATTGGAAAAAACCACTAGATTTTCAATACTGAAATAATTTTATGGAAAAGAGTAGGAGTTGATTAATTTGTATAACTAAAATAAATTTCTATAACAGGTTGTCTATATCCCTTGTATTTGCCACACAACACTGTTTTAGGCGGTGATGAGCTATTTTGTGTAAAAATTAATACAATATTAACCTTACACACTTAACTCTCATGGAAGTTAGGGTCCAGCTGACATGCTGACTTCCCCACTGCACAAATGTAATAAATGGTACTGGTGAAACAATATCTATATTTCTGATTTCAAGTAACCTGTAACTCTCCAGCTTAAAAGTCACATTCTGTTTGAAAATTTTCCTTGATCTTAACTTTTAACATCGTGGATTACTAGTGAAAAGGGATGGGGGAAATTTAAACATAGCGCAGGAATGACTCTCGTAAATATACAAAGTTTAGTTATTTTTGAGTCCCCAGTTTGGTGGTGGTTGGGGAGAGAAGAGGTTAATGGAATATAGAAAATGGTTACAAAAATAGGAAATGTTGCTTTTCCCATATGTCTCATGACTCAACAAAACTAGGTATTTTGTAATTGCTTCTAGGGTGTAAGGAACATGGAAAATTTCATCTAAAACAATTCTGGAAAGCTGTGAGGGACTCAAAATGAGATTATGGAAAGTGTTTTTTTCCTTATTTATATTAGCAGCTGCTGAGCAACAGCTATAATAATGCTATACCTGAATTTTAGAAACTAATTCTCTTTCAGAGTAGGTGACTTATATATTTAGCCTTCATATGAAAATAGTTTTGTCTTTGTCACAAGGCACTTTGTCCCACTTTTATTGACCCTGAATGACAGTTTTGTTAGCCAGATCTCCTCTGTTCTGCTGGTAGAAAGCAGCAATTTGGGTATATTCCATTGTAAATGTAAATCTAACAATCTGCAATCTGGCCTCCAGTAGTCCTTTTTATTATTTTTTTTTATGAAACTGATGTTGTTATGTAAATCACGATAGCAAATTCCTGAGAATTTTTCCATTCTAGGCTTAGTCATGCTTACCCTTAAATCCTCAAGTTACAAATATTTTTGTTCATTTGGATGGTCTGAAAGCTTTTGTGACAACAGGTGCATTAGAATTTTTGGAGTGTTCATATTAATATAAAAGTATCTCATTTACCAAAAATTATTAAATTTGCATTTGTTTTCCTGAGGTGATGTAGATTTGTTGTCCATGCTTTCAAATGTCTCCACTCTCTTTTAAAAGCTTTACTAGAAGAAGTACTACTAGTTACATGTACTGGCATAGGTCCTGAGCCTGCCATAGATAAATACTACCAAATCTTATTGAAATTGGTGTTAGTTCAGGTTCCTATATATAGCAGGATTGGGACAATATTTTGAATACTTTCCCAGTGGAAAGACTGACAAACAGGCTATGTAAACCTCAAAAAGGTAGAGAAGAAAAACACCTTGGAAGAATTGTGAAGATAAGGGATATAGTAGGGAGGATGAAAAATAGTCCTGACTTATGCATCCCAGTATTCTGCCTTCCCAAAACTCTACTCCTGGATTGTACTATGGGTGGTGAAACTCCATTTGCAGCCATATGGTGGAATTCAAACTGTCAGAAATAGGATCCCCCTTGGATAAAAATTGATTTAAAAAATAAATAAATAAAAATAAAAATCAGACTTTTTTATTTAAATCAGATTTTTTAATTTGTTTAAATTTTTAAAAATAAACTTGTTTAAAATAAAATCTGAGCTTAATACAAAGTATGTTAAAGCCTAAATTACTTATAATCTCTTAAAACATTTTAAATAAAAAATAAGTGTGTTGAATCCATGAGCCTCTTTTAAAAACTCGGAATGAAAGGCTGCTTTTCTATATAAAGAGACATGGTTTTCCACGATTCTTACTTTTGAGGTCAAGCTTTGTTCTGATTATGAGAGGTGATTGGTATTATAAATTCTGTATAGCCCTCTCACCTTCCTGAGTTATGTGCGTATACATGCCAGAGTGTCAGAATTTTATGCAACAGATTAAAAACAGTTATTTTATAATATTTCAAAAAAATAGAAAATGGATAATGGATTCTTCTGAGTGCCCAGTTGTCTTAACTGCTGTTACTTAATTGCTTCCAAAAGAGCAGGGACCCCCTTCAAATAGGTAACAGCCTCTGAGGGTTCCTGGTCATAGAGATGCAATAGGTCTCTTAAAACTACATGAGTATCTACCAAAAAGGGATAGATAGTCATTACAAACTGTCAGTACTATGCGCAAATTGACAGGATAACAAAGTAGGTCCCCTATGCAAATTTGACAGGTTGCAAGCAATAAAAACCACTATTTTAGGTATACTTCAGAGAGACTGGTTCTATGCCTTTCTAGCCTTTTTCCTTCATTGTTGGAGAGAGGTACCCTCTACTATTTGGAACAATCTTGTCAGTCGAATTTAGGGTGAATTTCACAAAGTGTGAATGGTCAACATGATTTAAACCTGAACTGGGGCTTCACAGAAAGAGAAGTTGCCACAGATTTAAGGGGAGAATAGATTTATTCAGTAACCTGCGTACAACCTTCTTTTGAGCTGTTAGTGATGCTGTAATACAGAATATTTGGAAATAAACTTTTTTTTGTTCTTCATTGTTCGTAATTAAATGACATGTTTCCAGAAGTATCATCAGTTAAAATGTTAGAATTTTGAACCATAATTTAGTCTTAATTTTTCAGAAGAAATCTTACTAGATGATATCAATTGTAGGAAGAATGCAGTCTTTTTGAACAAAATTCTTAGGTGATTTTTGCTCTTAACCTGATTTTGGGTGTTAAATTTTTATTGTGTGCTACAGTTTTAGAGGCTTAAACAGACTGATAGAAAGTGTGCCGATTCTGTATCAGTGTTTCAGTAGTTTGTAACCATTTTTGTGTTGAACCCACTCCTCTCATTGGAATAGAGCTGTTCCTGCCCCATTCCTCCGTACATCCCCTCATGATATGTCTGACATATTTACTATGTTTCACTTACATATCTGTTGTCTTTTATTCTTTTTTCTTGTCTGTCTTCTTGCATACTCTTGTGTGTTTTTTTTCCCTTCCTGCAGCATTTCTCAGTTATCTTTTTCTACTGTCATCTTCCCTTTCTTACAGCTTCCCCCATTTTTGCTTTCTTGCCCACTTTAATCTTCTTGCACCTAGTTTCCACAACTTCCCTTGCCCCACGCCTTCCTGGCCCTCAGATTTACCAGACGGGGTGGTGCTGGGGGAGGAGTGGGAAGGATCTGTTGGCCCTTGTGGGAACAAGGGAGTAGAGACATGTACTCTGGGTGGGTTGGTGGCAGCTTGAAGGGAAGATGTGTAGATGGCTTTAAAGGAGCATCCAGCTGCTCGCTGTCCCCCAATTTCAGCATTTATGGAGCACTTACATGGTTTGGGCTAGAGTATGGCCATTTCCTCACCAAACTCGTAGAGAGGATGCATTAGAAGGGCTGAGGGAAGGAGCCAGCCCTGTGGAGCTCGGTGACTCGTAGTACGCAGCATGCTGAATAAAACTGGTGGTCACATACAATTAGAAATGCATTGAACCCCTGCAGTTGAAACCTTAAATAAGAACCTAAAATAATTAAAGAATAAAATGGACTAGTATTCAACTGCTGTAAATAAGCAATTTAAAAATTTCCCTAATATCTCTGTGGAATGGAAGCGTCTTTCCAATAAAGAATATCTTATGCTTGTAAGAATAATTAGGGGCCCAGTCATCCAGCCTTTACTTATGCACATAATGCTGTTTACTTCAGTGGATTACCATAAGCAAAGGCTGGATTGGCCCTTTGATAGTCCTCTGAGAGAAATAAAAGGCAGCTGGAATATTTACTTAACGTTTTCCTTACATTCTGCAGGTGTGTACAAAGCAATATTGTATTGCTTACTCAGGCCTTCAGGAGAAAGTTCGTCATTCCAGATTTTATGTCGTTTACTTCACACATTGATGAGCTGTATGAAAGTGCTAAAAAACAGTCTGGAGGACAGGTAATTTCTTTGTAAGGTGTGTGTGTGTGGTGTGTGTTTTTTTTTTTTTTTTTTTTTTTTTTTCCTTCAAACCTGCCCAGCCTAAAAGAGAGCCACAGTTTGTTAAAAGTCGAGCCAATGGTTTATATTTGATATATTTTAAGACGACTGTTTTGGGGTGGGAGGAGATTAGAATCCCTTACAGAGGTTTTTTGAGTTCTTGCAACCTAGTAATTTTTTTAGACTTTTGGTTTAAATTAACCTAAAATGTATTAAATATAGTATAGTCTCATGCTTTGACATGCCTTCAACATCTGAAAGCAATGCCAGGCTTCTAATGATTTTTGGAAATTAACCAAACTCTGGGTTTTCTTCTAATTGGAGAGATTTCCTAATACTTAATAAAGCCATGAAAATACTGTCTTGGTACTGATGGGTTCTGAGCTAACTCATATCTGTGACCATGTAAACATAATTAAATACTATATGTTTAAAAAGATTTTCATTTAGTGAGATAGTAGTAGGGGTTTGTACGTCTTGCGATCTGAGTTCAAATTCTGTCTTGGACTAACGAGAAAAATTAGTGTTGTTGCTTCCTCATGCTTATTTGTATAAATAACAGAACTGCCATAAGATTTGGCATGATTTGATTTATCTGCAAGAGAGCTCTAAGTCTTGGATAATAAATCACGTAAGGACAGCATCTGAGACACTCTGGCATATCTCTGTGGGGGAAATTGTATATTTATCAATATCGTACTTCAGTTAGCCTACTGCAATTAATCCATTGCTTCCACTAAATTTGTTTACAAGATTTTTTAAAAACTTTTGTTTCAAATTAATTATACTTATAATTTGAAGATCCTGAATGCATGTAAGTTTGGATGTGAATTCCTCCTAGACCAGTGGTTTTTAACCTTTACTGCAGCCTGCACCCCTTTAGTTCTCAAAATATGTTCTCGCACCCCTTAAACCTAGGTATATTTTTTGTTTGTGTATAACAGTAATCGTTAAAAAACGTATAATGTTTATAAATACATAGGTTTGATGAAACAAAATAGTTGTACTTACGTGCCTATACTTGATTTGTGTTTTCGATGATTTACCTTCTAAAAAAGTCTATGTCTTGCACCCCCAGAAAGGGCATCTCACACCCCCTGGGGGTGCGTACACCCCAGGTTAAGAACCACTGGACCAAGCTGCAGGTTGTTATAGGTCACTGGAAAATACTTCTCTGTAAACTTGGTTTTGGATTTTATCTGTGACAGTTGGCACATTAATTTAGTCACTCTCAGCATATCTCACATACAGTATGCTCCTGTTTATCCAAAACCCTATTATCTGAACCTCTGTTATCTGAATCCCTTCCTTGTCCCCTCCCCAAAATATCAGCATGCTTTCAACCATCTGGTGGAACCCCCTTCACCCATGCACAGCTGCTGGTAATGCATATCCCTGCCCCCTCGACGACTCCCCACACCTCCACTGTGGAGTTGCTCTTCAGCTGGTTGCTGTCATAGCAGTGGCCCTGGATGATGCAGCACCGAGGTGCCCAGCCGCCATGCTGCTTCCTGGGTGGCCCGCAGGAGCTAGTGATGGGTCGTGCACGCACCGAGCAGCTGCAGTAGAAGCCTGGGTGCAAGAGAGTCTGCTGCCTTATAGTTATTGCACACATGTAGTGATAATAGTAAAGTCTATTCCCTGTACAGTTATTTCTGACTGTAAGGGAGAGCACTGGAGGGGATTGGTGCAAGAGACTGTCTTCTTGCTTATCCAAACTTCTGATTACCTGAATAAAATCTCTGTCCCCCAAGCTATTCGGAGAAATGGAATATGCTGTATTCCACAGCATAATATCCACACATGTTTATGCCTGTTACAGTATATTGCTTAATAATGAAAATAAACATTTTAACAATATAATGAACTGTATAATTTCATTTAATGTTTTGGGTAGGTTGCTGACTATATTCCACAACTGGCCAAGTTCAGCCCTGATTTGTGGGGAGTGTCACTTTGCACCGTGGATGGACAGAGGTATATTTTTAGCATGTTTAAGATTTTCACTATTGGTATAACTTAAACTACAGCAACAGGAGCAGAACTCTCTAATTGTAATGTTATATGGCTCAGTTAAGTTTTATTGGTATTACCCATACAGTAGAAACCACTTCATTTTATTTGGAGCAGTAGCCACCAGAACTTGTCGTGTAATATTTGGCAGTACAGCATCCATGACGGTAGCATTCAGTAGTGATCTTATGAATGAACTTCAGTATTAACCCAAGCTATGCATCCGAAGAAGTGAGGTTTTTACTCACGAAAGCTTATGCCCAAATAAACCTGTTAGTCTTTAAGGTGCCACCAGACTCCTTGTTGTTTTAGTATTAACCCAATGACTTTACAGCTGCAGCAGATGACTTCTGTTGTTAGTAGCTACACAGTGAAGATTGGCTGTAAAGAGGACTTATTTGGGAGGCAATCTTTGATGGGAGCTATCTTTTGAGAAACCCCCTTCACTTCTGAAATTAGAATATATGTATTCTGACAAAAGGACTGACCTTCCCGTGAGTTAGCATGCCAGTTTTAATGTGTAATATGTTGTTACTGAAGTTAGTAACCTACTGAAAATTGCTTCAAAAACACCTTATTCTCTTCTCTCACCCATAGTAATCAAATAACTATTTTCTTAAGGCATACTGTATGTATCGTATATCTGTTTGGAAAACAAAGGGGAAAATCACCAACTCTTGCTCAGTTTTGTTTTTTTTGCTGAAACTTTTTGATCAGCTCTTATTTAGATCTGAAGTTTGGGATCGTCCTAATGCTTGGAGAGCTTACTGTGAAGAAGACTACAGTATGTAGTTGGGGAATTTCACAGTTGATCCTTGCTGGAGGATATGAGGGTGGGGTTTGACACCACTTGGCCAGCGTTATCTTCAGTGTACTTGGGCAGCTGTCATAGTGTGTTTTCTGTGGCTAGGGAATTTCAGGATCCAGTTCAGTCAAACTGGCAAGCATTGAAATGAAAATACTACACAATCTTTGTGTAAAAGTGATTTACCGATATTCCAGTTCAGAATCTTCCTTCACTGGTACATGAATTATTTCATTTGTTCTTTGCAGATCAGTTTTAAAATGTTGACTCAAGGTCTATTCCTGTTTGTCATGCTCCTAAGGTTAGGATTTTGCCGTATTAGGAATATTACAAAATATATTAATGAAAGGCCATCAAGTATAATGTTAATGCCACCAAAGGCTTCTGGGAGCGCCATTAAAGGCCTCTTAAAATAATCTCCTTTTTGAAAACATAAAAAAGTGTACTCTTAAAACTCAGCTGACAGACAAGGACTTGGCAAGTTTGGAGACCCATATTTTAAGCAGATTCGGACTACTTTTGCTAATCGATCCTTGTTTTTACAAACGTTCTGAATTAGTTGTTGAAACATACTAAGCAATCCATTTAATCAAATTTTGTCTTTCATAATCTCATTACAGAGTAGATATTTGCACTGAGACCCTATTGAAATGTAAAACCTAACACTTGAACATAGGTCTGGAAGCTCAAATTCAAGTTGGATTGCTTTAATTATCTAGACACAAACAGGTGTATCTGTTCTGGGTGCAGGTTGTAGCTTAGTGACTTAAGCACAGGACTGGGATTCAGAAACTCCTGAGTTTTAGGTCTGACACAGATGCATCTCTCTAGACTTCAGCAGCTCATTTACTTCTGTTTTCTTATTTATATGGTGATTACCAATGTTTGACTTCACTGTTGCCTTTACCCACGTTGAAAAACAAAACATGTTGAATTGATCAGAGACGTCTGTTCTTTTAAAATCTAATTTAACAATATTGGTAGTACAAAAAACAATAAATAATAGTCTGAAGAATTAGTGCAGCAATTAATCTTGGCACAGTGATCAAAAAAGGGAAAATATTAAACAATTTTATGTGTTTCTCTGCTAGGCATTCTGTTGGAGATACCAAAGTCCCCTTTTGTCTTCAGTCCTGTGTAAAGCCTTTGAAATATGCTGTTGCTGTTAATGACCTTGGCACAGAGTATGTACACAGATATGTTGGTAAAGAGCCTAGTGGATTAAGATTCAACAAACTGTTCCTGAATGAAGATGGTAAGAATTATATAATATTTAATAATGAGAATCTTCTACTTCTTGTTTGAGATCAGAATATCATAAAGGAAGATACCATGTGGATTTTTTTGTTTTTGTTTTTTTTATTCAGTACCTCAGATTTGTATCCTCTTACCAAGCCGATTATTAGGTTCAGTGCCCCCAAAACATTTTGCCCATGGAATTGTTTCACCCTTTGATTATAACAGTTACCAGTTTGTCTCACTTCCAGACTTGGCATAATATACTTCATTGGGTTTTTTAATTGCCTGTGTACAATTGTATAAATATTAGTTATGGAGGTTATTGTAAAGTACCTTTCATAATGTGTGTTTTTTAAAAAAAAAATATTGTGGAATTCAACTCTTTATTTAATTAAGTGGAGCTGGGTAGCTAGTCTTGCCCTCTGCAAAATGGTTTCTTGATCATAGAATGAGATGTTAAATTGATTGAAAGAAATGTGATTGAGTCATCCTCTCCATTTTTCACAGAGAATCTGGTGCTAGTGCCAGATACAAATGCTGGTTGCCTTCCAGATAATAGAAGTGGAAGATGGGATTGTCCCCCACAGATTATCTAACACTGAAAAAGTGTTCTGCTTCTGATTCAAAACAAATGTTTGAAATAGATTTTCTTGTTTCATAAGTGTTTTATCTAAAATAATTCTATATAATGTTTTATCTAGACTGCTTCTACTGTATATAGTAATACATGAGCATAAAAGTGCTGTTTTTTAAAAACAGAGTGCTAAAATGTTGGAAGGATGACTCATTTAACCTTGGAGGAAACACTGGATTTTTGTCTCTGAAACAAATATTTCTAGTAGATCTTGCTCAGTAAGAGATCAGACAACATTTCTGTTGCCATGGTACTGCAATTAATATTTAATAGAGTTCGATCATGAAAGATGTAACCCTTTAAGAACGTTGCCTTTGTGTTGAGGAATATATTTAATTCTTACGTTTGTCATATCAAAATATGAACATTAATTTTCCATTACTGAGATGTGGCAATTAGCATTTTGTTCCATTGTGCATAGTGTTTGTTTTTTTTTGTTTTGTTTTTTGTTTGATAGTGTCCACAAATGTTGAGGTGCTGTACAAACATAGAGAAGGAGGAGCGGTCTCTGCCTTGGAAAAACTCCCAATCTAATAAGTAGGGATATTACTGAAAATCAGCAAGCTTTATATTGTATCATCAATTTAGTGTAGTTCCTATTGATATAATGAGGAAAGGCATAGAAGTTACTTTTTTCTTGTTTTAATACAGGTTTAGAACAAAAAAAAATCCAGTTAAATAAGAAAATTAATAACTATATCAATATAAAAAAAATTGACTAAATAGTTTAAACAAACGAGCAAAAAAAATTATTGAAAAAGAGAATCTGTTTTTTTAAAATACTCTCCTGCATCAAATTAACTGAAAATGTGTGGCATGTATATTACAATGTTATTTTTCTGCTGGCTGACATAAAGCTAAGGACAGAGGCAAAATAACAGTAAATTACAGAAGTTTGCCTGTCATAATTGAAATGCAAATCCATAGAACAGATGCTGAAAATCAGGAGCTAGGCAGACAGTGTAGTTGCATAGAGAGAAGGAATATATATATATATTGTTTGTATATAATGTTTCGCTATAAATTAACCCATGTGTGTCGTCTAGGTGCAGCATAGCACCTGGCACACATTTAATCTTTCATGAGTACGTACTCCTCTTAAATGAGCAGATTTGTAAACAGGAGTTATACATTGTATCCTTTAGGAGTGGGTTTTTTTGTATTTCTCCACCTATAATGCTAGTATTGAGAATCCAGCTGGAAAGAAGGACAAGGAAAATTGTAAGTAAAACTGGAAAAAAAACACAAACAAAACCAAAAAACCCTCTAAAAATGAATCGAACTAACTTTTCTAAGGATAAACCTGTCATCATTAAATGTTAAGCACTCCTGCACCGCTCCCCCCTGGCTGTCGCGCCCGCGATCCCCCTCCATCAGATCGGGACAAGCCTCAGGGGCCTCGGACATCCCTCAGTCGGGCCCGGGAAGCCTGGGACAGGATCCCTCAGCACCACAGTGGCAACCTCAGTGGCAATTTTGGACCCCTTGGGCATATCACCAGGCCCAAGGTGCCCCTCCCGCTGGCCACCTGTCGTCATGTTCAGGTGACCGACCCCTGGAGGCAACCCTCAGCCGCCAGCCTCCAGACCAGCCCCAACCCTCGGAGTCCGCTCCTCCTGTGGTAGAGGCTACACCATGCACCCAGGAAGACCCGGTCATAACGGATCAAGGGGCCATGTCAGACCCGGCTCTTCTGGTGGCATCTTCCCCTGATGAGGCCATAGCCGGCACGTCTGCAGCAGGCCAACCTCCCATGGAGTTTAGGGTCCTACAAGAGCTACTCAGGCGCATAGTCTTAAACATGAACCTCCAAGTGGAGGAGGTTGTAGAGGAAGAAGACCCTATGGTAGACATCTTGGGTCCAGATGGACCTTCCAGGGCGGCCCTCCCGATGAACAAGACCATCCAATCTCCTGTCAAAACACTTTGGCAAACCCCGTCCTCCATCCAGCCAAGGGGGTGGAGAGAAAGTATTTGTCCCTACCAAGGGATATGCATACCTTTTCACTCACCCCGCCTCATGTTCTCTTGTGGTGGACGTGGTTAATGAAAAGGAGAGACAGGGCCAACAAGGGCCTGCCCCAAAATCAAAGGAGGTGAAACGCCTGGACCTTTTTGGCAGGAAAACTTATTCTTCGGGGGCGGGCCTCTCACTTCGAATCACGAACCAGCTTGCGATTCTCAGCAGATACAGTTATAATTTGTGGTCTGCGATCCTTAAGTTCCAGGAACTCCTCTCATCTGAGTCCTGCGTGGAACTGGGGGCCATCGCTGAGGAGGGCAAGCTGGTAGCCCGAACCTCCCTCCAGGGCTCCCTTGACACCGCAGACGTGGCAGCTCACACTTTGGCCTCGGGCATCGCCATGCGTCCAGTCATCCGGCCTCCCACCTGAAGTGCAACACACCATTTAAGATCTTCCGTTTGATGGCCAGGGCCTGTTTGCTGAGCAAACTGACTCTCGCCTGCAACCCTGAAAGACACAAGGAACACCATAAAATCCTTGGGCATGCATACCCCGGCAACTCAAAGAAAGCCGTTTAAGCCTCAGCCCCTGCAGCAGCACCCCTTTCCGCCCAGACCTAGGCAGGACTCCTCCCGTAGGAGAAGCAGGTACCCACGGCATAGACCATCACGCCTTCCTTCAGGACAGAGCCAGGGCCAATCCAAGACACCCCCCCCCCCCCCCCCAGGCCCTAAGCGCCCATTTTGAACGTGCGCTCGAGGACGGACTACCAGTGCAAAACCCGGCCAGCTTTTCCTTTCCTGAACCGTCTATCCCGTTTCTGCCGTGCCTGGTCCCTTATTACATCGGCCCGTTGGGTCCTTTGCACAATAGAGGCGGGATATTCTATCCACTTCCCGTCTACCTCCCCACCCCTCCTTCCCCATCCCTCTTCAGGGACCCCTCTCACGAGCAACTTCTCATCCAGGAGGTACAGACATTCTTCGCCCTAGGAGCAGTGGAGGAAGTGCCTCAAGAGCTCAGGGACAGGGGTTTCTACTCGCCCTCGTTCCCAAGGCAAAAGGAGGCTTAAGGCCCATTCTGGGTCTCAGGGAGCTCAACAAGCACACTGTCAACCTGAAGTTCTGCATGGTCTCCTTGGCCATGATCATCCACTCCCTGGACCTGGGAGACTGGTACGCCTACTTTCACATCTCAATCATCCCGTCCCACAGACATTTTCTCTGGTTCGTGGCATGACCAGTTCACAGCTCTCCTGTTGGGCTTGTGTACAGCCCCGCGCGTCTTCACCAAGTGCATGGTGGTCGTGGCAGCTTTTCTTCGCCGTCATCATGTTCACGTGTTCCTGTACCTTGACGACTGGCTTATTCGGGGTCGATCTCGCCAGCAAGTCCAGTCTTAGGTGTGGTTGGTCATGGACATGTTCAATCGCTTGGGCATCATGCTGAACCCCAGCAAGTCTATACTGTCCCCGACACAGACTCTAGAGTTTATTGGAGCAGTCTTAGACGTGAACCAAGCTCAGGCTTTCCTCCCAGAGGCCCGGCATCTAGCTCTAACAAACATAATCACCAACCTCTGCAGGTTCCCCACCACCACAGTGAGGAGGTGTCTCAAGCTGCTGGGTCACATGGCGTCCTGCACCTACGTAGTGCAACGCTCCCAGACTACGTCTCAAACTCCTACAGACGTGGTTGGCGTCTGTATTTCGACCGCGCTTACGGTCCCGAGCCCCACTCGACTCCCTGCATTGGTGGCTGGACCCTCAAATGGTAGGTGCTGGGGCCCTGTTTCATCTTCCCCCTCAAAGACCTGACAACGCAGGGTCTGTGGCGGGAGAACAAGCCAACTCTCCATATCCGTATCAAGGAACTCAGGATGATCTGCCTTGCATGTCAAGCGTTCCTTCCCCACCTACGAGACGGTTGTGTAGAAGTTCTGACAGACAACACCACAGCCATGTTTTATCTGAACAAACAAGGTGAAGCCTGGTCGTCGTCGCTCTGCCACGAAGCCCTCCTTCTGTGGGAATTCTGTTTAGCCCACTCCATCACTCTCCAAGCTTCGTATCTGCCGGGTGTTCAGAATGTGCCTGCAGACAGCTTGAGAAGACGCTTCCTCACGCACGAATGGTCGATTCGCCTGGATATTGTCTACTCAATCTTCCGCACCTGGGGGTTTCCCTGTATCAACTTGTTCGCTTCGCAAACCAACAGGAAGTGCCCAGCCTTCTGCTCCTTCAGGGGTCACAGTCAGGGATTGATTGCGGATGCTTTCCTGATCTCGTGGTCGGGCCAGCTACTCTACGCTTTTCTGCCATTTCTGCTGATCCACAAAGTACTTCTCAAGGTCCGCAGGGACAAGGCGGATGTCATACTGGTGGCCCCTGCCTGGTATCCCACCCTGTTGGATCTATCGATACGGGGGCCCCAACATCTTCCTCTCAGTCCCGACCTCATCGCACAGAACCATAGTCGTCTCCTACACCCGACCTTCAGTCGCTCCATCTTACGGAGGATACGTAGTTAAACCAGGCTGCGCGAGCCTGCTCGGACTCGGTACGGTGCATACTCCTGGAAAGCCGTAAACCCTCTACCAGACTCACTTCCGAAGCTAAATGGAAAAGGTTTTCCACCTGGTGCGCCCAGCTGCAGGTATCCCCACTCCAAGCTCCAATACCCTGCATCCTGGACTACTTAATGCACTTGAAAGACCAACATCTCGCCTTTTGTTCCCTCAAGATTTACTTCGCGGCCATTTCAGCATTCCATCCGGGAGCGGCGGGACACTCAGGGTTCGCACACCCGGTCATGTGGGGTCTCCTGAAAGGTTTGGAAAAGATCCATCCCCCAATGAAACGTCCCATGCTGACCTGGGAACTGAACTTGGTTCTTTCCTGTCTGGTGGGTCCTCCTTTTGAGCTACTGGCTTCCTGTTCACTCCTCTACCTTTCCTGGAAGGTCGCCTTCCTAGTGGCCCTTACTTCGGCACGCCGGGTTTCCGAGCTACGAGCTCTCACTTGTGAACCACCTTATACCATCTTCCACAAGGATAAAGTTCAGCTGAGGCCTCACCCAGCCTTCCTGCCAAAAGTGGTATCTCGTTTCCATGTAAGACTGGACTTCTTCCTGCCGGTTTTCTACCCGAAACCGCATGCCAACCTTCGGGAGCAGCGTCTTCATTCACTGGACATTAGAAGAACCCTCGCCTTCTATATAGACCGCACAAGGTCATTCCATAAAACGACCCAACTGTTCGTCGCCATCGCGCAATGGATGAAGTCTCTGCCCAGCGGATATCTTCATGGATTACCGCATGTATCAGTACCTGCTACAATCTGGTGAAAGTTCCTCCACCTGCTGTTACGGCTCACTCCACAAGGGCTCAAGCATCGTCTACGGCCTTTCTGGCAAATGTGCCCTGTCAAGGTTCCTTCCCCACTCTGAACTTTAGAGTACAGATATGGGGACCTGCATGTAAACTTCTAAGCTTAACTACCAGCTTAGATCTGGTTTTGCTGCCACCACTCCCAAGTGCTAACTCCCTTCCTTGGGTAGCCTTGAGAGACTCCTCCATCAGTTCCCTGGTGAACACGGATCCAAAACCCCTTGGATCTTAAAACAAGGAAAAATCAATCCGGTTCTTAAAAAGAAGGCTTTTAATTAAAGAAAGGTAAAAATCATCTCTGTAAAATCAGGATGGAAAATAACTTTACAGGGTAATCAGATTCAAAGAGCCCAGAGGAACCCCCTCTAGCCATAAGTTCAAAGCTACAGCAAACCAAGATAAACACTCTAACAAAAGGACCATTTACAAGTTGAGAAAACAAAGATAAACCTAACACGCCTTGCTTGGCTGTTACTTACAAGTTTGAAATATGAGAGACTTGTTCAGAAGATTTGGAGAGCATGGTCCCAAGAGCGAACAACCCCCAAAACAAAGAGCACAAACAAAAGCCTTCCCCCCCCCCCCCACCAAGATTTGAAAGTGTCTTGTCCCCTTATTGGTCCTTTGGGTCAGGTGTCGGCCAGGTTACCTGAGCTTCTTAACCCTTTACAGGTAAAAGGATTTTGGAGTCTCTGGCCAGCAGGAATTTTATAGTATTGTACACAGGAGGGCTCTTACCTTTCCCTTTATAGTTATGACCTGCCCCTTCAGGACATCTGCAGGGCTGTCACATGGGCCTCAGTGCATACCTTCACATCGCACTATGCCATAGTCCAGCAATCCCGCGATGACGTGGCCTTCGGCAGGGCTATTTCTCAGTCCGCACTACCTTTACTCCGAGCCCACCTTCAAGGTAAGGCTTGGGAGTCACCTAACTGGAATTGATATGAGCATGCACTCAAAGAAGAAAAAATGGTTACTCACCTTTTTGTAACTGTTGTTCTTCGAGATGTGTTGCTCATATCTATTCCATCTCCCCTCCCCCCCCCCCCCTTCCCCTCTGTCAGAGTAGCTGGCACGAAGGAACTGAAGGGGGGGTCGGGCCGGCAGGGTCTTATATAGAGCACCATATTGGCGCCACTCCAGGGGGCTCCATAGCCAGCCTGACGGGAATAGAATTGAGCAACACATCTCGAAGAACAACAGTTACAAAAAGGTGAATAACCGTTTTTTTTTCCTGTTCCTCGGATCATCCTAGTAGCCCTTCTCTGCACCTGTTCTAGTTTGAATTCCTCTTCCTTAAACATGGGAGACCAGAATTGCATGCAGTATTCCAGATGAGGTCTCACCAGTGGCTTGTATAATGGTATTAACACTTCCCTGTCTCTACTGGAAATATGATGCCTGATGCATCCTAGGATTGCATTAGCCTTTTTAACAGCTGCATCATATTGGGGTCTCATAGTCATCCTGTAATCAATCAGTACAGCCAGGTCCTTCTCCTCCTCTGTCACTTCCAACTCAAATGCCCCCTGCTTATAGAAAAAAATCTATAGTTGTTAGTCCCTAAGTGCTTGACTTTGCACTATTAAATTTCATCCCATTTCTATTACTCCAGTTTACAAGGTTGTCCAGATCATCTTGTATGATATTCCGGTCCTCCTCTGTATTGGCAATACCTCCCAACTTTGTGTCATTGCAAATTTTATTAGCACACTTCCACTTTCTGTGCCAAGGTCAGTAATAAAAATGTTAAATAAGATTTGGTCCCAAGACCGTTCCTATATCATCTGCCTGAATTCTCTTAGAAACTCAACCGTAGTTTCCACCTGCATTTCCAAACCTTGGATCTTCTTTTCCATCAGCTCTATCAGGCGGCACTTAATAAAGCTTTTCTCATGTACCCACTTCAGGATCATGTACATTCCGCAGCTTCCTCATCTGGTCCTCTTCATTGTCTCTTCCATTGCTTGGATCACAGCCACTGTTGCTTCTATGTCTGTCATAGCCTTCCCACCTAAAGTTCACTGCCCCCTAATTACCAGGGGCTTGCCTCCTCCCTTCTCCTCCAACAGTACTCCCACTGAAACTCCCTTGTTTACAGCTCTGTTTGCTGGCTCTTGTGGATTGCCATATTAGTGTTTTGTAAGATCTTCTGCTCCTGTAGCACTTCTTAACATGGTTTCACTTGAGTGCAGAAATTTCACTGAGGAAGGGAATCCTGTGGTAATTTTAGATATAACAGATGGCTCATTTTTCCTTTGTTGAGACATTTTCAAGTGACCTCTTAAGACAGAGGTTTGCCAGTTAGATATGATCCATAGTTTTATATTTAATAGTGTTATATTTTTCTCTGCTAACTTGGGATGCAGCCATGCAATCTTTACTTTATGCTTGTGCATAACGTTACTCATGTGCATAGTGTTTATACAGTTTCATCTGAAATTTTAGAATTAAGATTTCTTTATCATGTTTACACATCTCATTACTACATAAGAACTAATATAGTGTCATATCCTTGGTGTAGTTCCAAGTATGTAAGTGTCTGTCGTCTGAGCCAAAGGCAAAATGATTCAGCTGTTAGGTCTAAAAATTACAATAGCACAACAGCTCAATATTTATATGGCATAGTATGGATATACTTGTAATAGGCAGGCAATATTCTGATTCTATAGTATGAGACAATATATTCATGTAATATTTAAGAAAAGTTTTGTAAATGAGTTCCAATAGTTCATAGGTTAGGGACCCAATCTCATGGGGATCTACAGACTTCTGTATAGATTATTTAGGTTAATCTTTCTATCTACCCAATGGGACTCAGTGCACAGTCTAGAAGATACCATCAGAGATGCTTAGTTTTGCAGTTGTCAAACTGTGGGTTTGTGTCTCCAGAGGTAACATGCTTGTTAACAGCAAAAATGCTTTTAAATAAATAAATAATATATAGAGGTGAGAAATAACAGACCTCAACAAATTTGTCCCTCTACAAATTTGTGTACACAGAGTCAATCCTTTACCTCTCTCTAAAAGTGAAAAGTTTCTAAAAGTTCAATGAATAGAAGATGGAATAGATGGGGGTAGAATAGATCTGGACAAGGAGAAGAAGTCTGGAGATAAATGTGAGAAGCGAGGGACATATGCTTGTTTTGTTAAAATATTATATGTTTGCTGTTGAAGAAAAAAAATCCAGAATACTTGTTTTTGTTAAATAAAACAATTTAAATGTCTGTCCGGTGGTGATCTCCTAATACAGCATGACAAGAAAATCCTCCAAATATTAATGATTAACCTGTTGAACTGGAGATAGTTCACCTCCCAATGACTTCATAAATATCTGCTTCAGTTATCTTTGGTAAAGGAAATAACCAAACAATCATTCATTTTCTGATATAGCTATAAAACTAATCTGAAAAGTTTTCAAAATAAATCACTGTTTAAAAATGTGTAGTGTGTACCTTCTAAAAATGAAACCTACATCTATCTCTGAGCTGTGAAGAATATGTATTAAGGTTATAACAACCAACAAGAATACACATTTATGTAGAAAACCATGATTAAATCAAGTCTTCCTGACTAGTGATTTAAATCAAATCCACCCTGCCAGACAATGTTCCCTGTCAACGCAGCGCAGTGAAGAAGTTATTCACGTAGCTGGAGTAGCGTAACTTAAGTCGACTTACCCCGGTATGAAGACACGCCCTTACTTAACAGGAGCTGTGCTTATCTGTCAGTTACACCTGTTTGTACTTGGTTAAACACATGTTGTGGACTTTAGGGAAAGCTTCTTTTGGAGGCTGAAAGTAAAGGCCTGGCTTGATCCTTGAGAGTATAGCACTAAATATTTACGTGGGTTCTCTTGCTTCCTGAGTGAAAGGACTTGTCTGTGTGAACAGCCCTTGTGTAGGGGCTCCCTGCACTCTTCTTCCTATCTCTTCCATTGCGCACCTGCCCAAAGGCTTAGCATGCCTTATATGTTTTGGGAAGCATGACATGCATTTGACCTGAGCCATAATCTTTTCAAATATATATAGTGTGCAAGGGTTGACCTTTTCTTTCTGTGCTTGGAGTCTGCAAGCCAAATAGCTAGGGAGTCAACACAAAAAGGGCATAAGGTCAACAGAGGAAAAGCAACTGGGAAAACTGGCAGAGAAGAGATGGTGTAATTTGAGTTTACTAGGGGAAAGGTCTAAGTTGCATATGGAATAATTGTATGGGTGTAGACTTGAGTAGTTATTCCAACAATGCAACAGTAATGAACCATTAGAATAATAACTTTACTGTTGTACAATATGGTTCTCACGGAGGCTTCATTGTAAATATGCATTTCTCCAATAAGTAGTCCATAGGAGAAAAGTCATTTGTTTATTTATTTTGCTCTCCCATGTGTCCCGATATTTTCTTCCTCTCACCTGGTCACCCTATACTTCTTTTCCCTTCAGGATGGAGATATTTGATCTGCATGACCATGTTAGAGAAAAGAGATGCTTCTTATATGCTCACATAACCTATATCAGTATTAATATTTCTGTCACATTTAAATTTGACAGCTATACTCTGAGTAGTGTATTGGAGGACATAATTGTTGGGGGCCAAATCTCAATGCTGGGCACAAAGAGGGCAAACCAGCTAATAGGGAAGGGATATCAGGGTTTGTGCTTTGGAGTACTGTCTCTTTGGTGGATCTGAGGACATCTGGTGCAAATGTACCCATAGGTACTTGAGGTTGCATTAATAATGTTGGAGGAGACTGTGGGGACTTTAGTAGGCCATGAATGTTTTCTTTCATTCTCAGTTAAACTTCAAATAAAAGTGTAGCCAATGATTTTTAATGTTTGCCTGTATGGCATATATTTATTTATATGGTTTAGTGGCATTTGGCAATCATTTTTTATCTATCTGCTCCCTAAACTGAATATTACATGGCAGAATAGTAATAATTTTGAGAGACCAGGTGGGGGAGGTAATATCTTTTATTGGACCAATTTCTGTTAGTGAGAGAGACGAGCTTTTGAGCCACACAGAGCTCTTCTTCATGCCTGGGAAATGTACGCTGAGCATCATAGCTAAATGCAAGGTGGAACAGATTGTTTAGCGTAAGTAGCTAGCACATATTCTACGGGACCATTCAAGGCCTGTTAACAGCTCTGCAGTCATAGGATAAAAAGAGGGGATGAGTAGGTTACAAATTGTTGCAGAAAGCCATAAATCTGTTGTCTATTCAGTCCATGATTTTTAGTGTCTAGCAAAGTTATGAATTTAAACTCCAGGCTCATCTTTTCAAAGTGTTGTGCAAGTTTCCTTTGAGGATGAGGACTGAAAGGTCAGCTATAGAGTGATCGCTTTGTGAAAAGTGTTCACCCATAGGTGATAGGGTGTTTTTGTCTTTTATTATTTTCCTCTGACAGTGCATTTGGGACCATAGTGACTGTGTGGTTTCACCCACATTGTTGTTGTGGCATATAGTGCACTGGATGCAGGTATACACATGTTGTTGTGTTACGTGTGTAGGATCCATGTATCTCGAAAGGTGTGTTGTGCAGGGTGGGAGGTAGTGTTGATCATTGTAGTAGTGGAGATATGTCTTCAGACTTTGCATCTGTTGTTCTGGTAGGGTCTGGTGCCACTTTGAGTTGGTGTGTCTTGATCTGTGGGGAGCTTGCTTCTGATGATGAAGTTGCGGGATTGTTTAAAGGCCACAAAAGGGAGTTCAGGAAAGATTTCTTTCAGGATGGGGTCCCCATCAAGTATTGGGTTATAGTTTGATGATACCCTATATGGGATCCGGTGTGGGGCGGTAGGTGACAAGTAGGGGTGTGTGGTCAGAGGGGTTTTTATTTCTGTGTTGAAGCAAGTTCTCTTGGGGTATTTGGGTGGCCATACCATGATGTGATCTACTTCTCTGGAATGTCCTTGTCTGGTGAAGGTGATTTTAAGTGTGTGAAGGATATATTTGAGACTTTCTCCTCTTAGCTTTTTCTATGGTATCTGAGTGTCTGGCTGTAGATAACCGCTTTCTTGGTGTGTTTGGGTGGTTCATAGATCACTGATTACCACACCTACATTCACGGTTTCTTGTATATGGTTGTCTATTGGGTTCATTGTTGAAGTTGATTGTGGTGTCTCTTGCCAGGAGAAGTTGGTCCAGTAAAATGTATTACCTCACCCACCTTGTGTCTCTAATATCCTGGGATTGCCACAGCTACAACTACGCTGCATAGTAATAATTTAGGCAGTCATATGGAAAGATTGACATCAGACCAAAATCTGTCAAAATGTTGGCATGTCACTCATTGGCAAACAAGTTTAATTATAACACAAACCTGTATTCTCTGTCATTGCAAAATGTGCCATACCCTTGCTGATGGCATTTTTTCTAGTATATGTTATATCATTAGTCGGTCACATGTCAGGAAAGAGAGCACTGTGTTGTTGTTGTTTAAAGTTTGTGTAATAAGAGAGCTTTTATTTTTTCCACTTCCCTAAGTGCACATATTCCACAGGGGAAATATACTTATTCATAGGGTTTGAAAAGTTACTTGCCCATAGTTAGGAGTCTTTCTGTAGGGTGGTCAGCCTGACATTGATCCTATGTAGAATCATGAAATGGGTGATGTGTGACGCAATCCATAAGGAATTAGAGTATGATGGCATAATTTAATGCCAATCAACATGATTTTTTGGAAAATAAATCTTGTCAAATGTGTTTTTGATGAAATTACAAGTTTGGTTGATAAATAGCATTGGTCCAAGTACAGATTACTGAGAGGACCCTTCTAAAAACATCCCCTTAGGACACTGATTCTCAATTTTTCCAGACTGCTGTACCCCTGTCAGGAGTCTTGATTTATCCTGAGTACCGTATCCAAGTTTCACCTCACTTAAAAACTAACTGTTTCAGAGCACTGTATGTAGTAGAATAGTAACAAATGAAAATTACATATTCAGAAGGTAGAGGCTGCAGTGTTCCACTTCATGGAGAGAAGTATGCTGTAGGTTCTAGAGTGATGCATTTGTAGTGCATTTTTTTGTATTTACATATTGCTCAACTATATAATGTTGTGTTATAGTATTGTAATTTATGATTACAATCAAATAAAACAGCCATAGCTTCAAGAAACGTGTGTATAATTTTTACTCAAATATATGTCGGCTGACTTTGATTTTTTTTTTTTAAATTTTGTTTAAAACAAGTGTGAACTTCAGCCCTAAGGATGTACATGTAATTGAAAATTTTTATTTCACAGACAGGCCTCACAATCCTATGGTGAATGCTGGAGCAATTGTGATCACTTCCTTAATCAAGGTAAAACATTCACACTTAGTTTTGTTTTGAGTATTGCATTTGAATGTGGAAAATTAGTAGTTAGTAGTGCTGTACATTTGTGTGTGTATAGATAAGAAGTCTAATTGGAATTTTGTAACTAGCACACCAAAGCATGCAAACAAGCTGTATAACTTGCAAAGTAAGCACTTCAAAACAAGGGTAGTACTAAAACTTTCATTAACAAGGTTTCTGAAAGAGAGATACCGTGATCTGACCCAGAGTCATTTGGCTGAAACAAACATCCAGTTAGCCTCTTGTATGCTGGGCGAAGCAGACAAATGGATAAGATTGACTACTATCTCACTGAGCGATTTAATGCAATTTTGTTATGAGAAATGTCGTTTAGTCGTCAGAGGCTGAGTACATCCTCAGAAATGCACTAAATCTTCTCTCGCCTAATGAGAGAGAGTCACAAGAGTGCTTCTGGACTTAAATTCTCCTGTCTTGCATAAAAGTACAAGAGGAATTTTTGTTTTCCTTCTATGGAAAATTAGAGTGCTTTACAATTTAGCTATCATTTACAGGAGCTGCACAACTCCTAAATTCCATGCTCTTATCTTAAACTTGCCCACAATTAACCTCCTGTGTAGCTAAATCACTCATTTAGTTATTACTTTGT
Organism: Malaclemys terrapin pileata; assembly: GCF_027887155.1. Taxonomy (NCBI): domain Eukaryota; kingdom Metazoa; phylum Chordata; order Testudines; family Emydidae; genus Malaclemys; species Malaclemys terrapin. The sequence goes on along the minus strand of NC_071515.1, from coordinate 28,722,800 downwards.
ATTTACTATTACTTTGAACATAAAATATCCACTTTCTCAAATAAGTGGTTGGAAACTAACAGCTATGTGCCGGTGTACACACCACTATGTGAGTGGGAGAGCTTCTCCTGCCAACATAGCTACCACTACTCTTCAGGGCTAGAGTAATTAAGTTGAAGGGAGAGCTCTTTCCCCTTGACTTAGAGTGTCTGCACTAGCAGCGCTATAGTGATACATCTGTGCTGCTGTTAGTGTTGTAGTGCAGATGTAGCCCCAGTGTTCATCATACCATTGCTGCAATCCTCGGAATGAAAATCTAGTTTTGTAATGGTGAATTAATATCTAGACGTTACTGACTTTTAGTGAATATTTCAGTCCTCCATAGTTTTGATGTGGAAAATTTAAAACTAGATTACGTAATTTTTCCAAGCATGTCTTCTTAATTTCTGTTTACATTGTGCTCATTACATCTGGAAACTCATTTAGCCTCTGGTGTTTTTCCTAGCTCCTGCCTGCAAAGTGCTAGTTATGAAAAGTTCTTTATTTTTCCATCATGATTTTCTGCTATTTTGTATTAAATAAGGTGTAAAATTTCCTGCTTAAAGACATTTTATCTTTAATAGCTATAGGTGAAAGAAAAGGGCCATAAGTAAGACAGGTAAATGTATTCATGATTAGTTTTTCTACTGGTTGACTGAGCATTGAAATTCACATTGGTAATAGTGAGTTTTAAAATCTGTGTTTGTCTAAGCTGTCAAAATGTCACTCCTACTGTAGTGTGACTTACTGGTCATTGATCTCTGACAAAAGCACAGCATGTAACTATTTGGAAGGCACCGGTGTAGAGTTCTTGATAAATGGTGTAGTTAAATGGATCCAACAAATTTTAGTTTTAGTGCATGTAGCTGATATTTGTTTTAAAAATGCTGTAATGTTTTTTTATAGGACAAATTTCATTTCACTGACATGTTTGCCTGTAGTAACTGCACATCTGATAGGCATACCATACTATCGCTTCATTATTTGTTTTCAGAGTGACAATATCTAGATCATTTCATGTACTGCTTCCACTAAAATGCTATTTAACATTTGAATAACTAATAATAAAAGTGTTACTTTGGGAAAATTATATTTGGGATCAACTGGTACAAAACATTAACTGGTTATATTTTGTGAGGATAACCTATAGTCTGCAATTTAGCTCTCTTACATATGAATTGTGTAGAAAATTTGGATAGACCACTGGCGAACTTAAGTTTGGATATAATCTATATATAAAGATTTATCATTATTTTCTTAAACACACGGCTAAATTAAAACCGTATGCTGCCCTCAGTTCACATGCATTCACTGTCATTGGGGTCCATGGGAATTGCTCATATTTATTGAGGACCGTGCATGACCTTTGGAATCAAGAAGTTAAATGTCTTTTACATTATCTTAAATGTGATCAAATATACGAATCTTATGACATGCTGACATTTGATAAAACTATGTTAAGAAGTATGGAGAGACTATTGCTGTATTTTAAAATTCTGACCAGATTTTACCTCTTTGGTTAAACTGTTACTTCACTGACATTTAAGAGCTCCTGGATTTGATCTGTTAATATTCTGAACAATTAAAGGTATTCTAAATATAAATACAATACAGTACACTGGATGATCAGTTTAAAAAAAAAAAAAGTTGGGTGTTGCCTCATAATTCTTGTGCAAATTATCATTTAATACTTATGATAGTATTGGTACTCGTGGAGTGGAGAAAGCATCTCAAGGTGAATTTTTCACTGGATAAGAGTTGTTGCTGACATAAGTATCTTAACACTTTAAGGGAAAAATTCTGCCCTTGGGATCATACACACAACTCTGACTACAGTTGGAGTTATACACTTCTTGGAAAAGAATATGGACCTAATATGTAGTTGGGGTTTTGCAATTAATCTTTTACTTTTTACTGTTAACTTTCATATTTGTTTTTCTTACTAAGCATAACTACATCATGTAATTTTAAAAGCTTACACAACAGCCTCGCTGTAGTACACCAGTAATGATACTGGTGTATTTAAAATTTGGTGTCTTAACTCCAGGCTCTATGCTAACTGTACTTACACTCCACATAACTATTTCAGAGATTTAAACCATGTAAAAGTGCTTTAGTTTGGGGGGTTCTAAATCTCTTTCCTGTTGCTGACTGGATCTTAGTAAAAAGGCTTTTAGACCATTTTCCCTCTCGTTTATGATTGGGCAGCCACTTCCCCTTACATGCACAATAACATAACATTATAGTGGTAATTACAGCAATTGTTCACATGGAAAAGAAATATTAGGAAAGTATTTATCATTTTAGCTGTCTTCAGTGATATACAACGCTTTGAAACATGGAGATGCAGCACCATGTAACCAGCCAGTTTTCTGCAGACTTTCTGCAGTTTTCTGCCCCATTGTTGGGGAGATGTATATTTATGTAGTATAGGTGACCCTGTCAGTTATTTGATCTGCTGTTGCCATCTGAGGCCTTGATCCTGATTGTCAAAGCTCCTAATGCGTGAGCATTTAGCTATATCAGCAACTGCATCTTCTTTTATAACCTACCAAGACAGCTGCACTTCTTTAGGAAACACAGCACAGGGAACCCAGGACAAACCTCATGAGAACTTGAGAGGAGGAATGGATCTTTCGTTAAGGGAGTGGGAGGATAGGATGGCTGTGGAAGGAATTGCCAGAAGAGAAGAAATTGATTCAGAATCTGACCACAGAGTAGGGTTGCCAGGTGTCCGGTTTTTGACCAGAACATCCTTTTGAAAAGGGACCCTGGCGGTTCTGGTCAGCACTGCTGACTGGGCTGTTAAAAGTCCACTTGGCGTGTGGCTGACAGGCTTCCTGTCCCAGCTCCTCGCAGCTCCCAGGAAGCAGCTGGCATGTCCCGCTGTCTCCTAGGCATAGGGCCGGTCCCGGGGGCTCCATGTGGTGTCCCTGCCACAAGTGCTGGCTCTGCAGTTCCCATTGGCCAGGAACCGCAGCCAACAGGAGCTGTGGAGACAGCTCCTGCGGACAGGGGCAGCATGTAGAGCCTCTTGGCTAAACCTATGCGTAGGAGCTGGAGGGATATGTTGCTGCTTCCTGGTGGCTGCCTTAGGTAAGCGCTGCTCAGAGCCTGCACCCCTCACCCTCTCTCCCAAACCCCCTGCCCCAGCCTGAGAGCCTTCTCCCACACTCTGAACCCCTCAGCCCCAGCACAGAGCCCCCTTGTGCACCCCAGCTCCACCCCAGAGCCCGCCCGCCCCCCTAGCTGGAGCCCTCCCCCCCTCCTGCATTCCAAGCCCCTGCCCTAGCCCAGTGAAAATGAGCGAGTGAGAGTGGGGGAGAGCGAGCGATGGAGGGCGGGAGGAATGAAGTGAATGGGGGCAGGGCCCAGGGCTTTCTGTGACTAGAAAGTTGGCAGCTGTACCACAGGGCATGTTGCAAGACCCCCTTTGTATTGATAAAGCTTTCCTGCCATAATGGGAAGGACTTAAATGAACAAAATGTAAAAACAAAAAAAACCCTTTTCCAAGTACAGTGGACCCTTCTGCAGTTAAGGAAAGGGGAAGAGTTGGTTGCTCCATGAAGTGCAGTTCTCTCCTCCAGTTGAAATGGGAAGCATTTCGATACTACAGTAATGTGTGCTATCAAAAGTCCTTCGGAAAAAGTTCCAAAGGATTATCAGCGTGGGGTAAAAAATAAAGATCAGGATAGAAGTAGTGCATGCACATCCTCAGCTAAACTTAAATAACTTTGCAGAAAGATAAGATGTGCAATTAAGCACTTTCAGACACTTCTTGAAACTAAGCATATTAATTAGTTTTACATACTTCATAGTATTCTGACATTACCTTTGTAGTGAAGTGCTGTGACTCACAAAATAAATGAGACTGCGAGTAAAGAGAAATGTGCCTGACAGTGCCATGGTCCTGTTGAGTGCCACTACACAACCCTTAGGTTTACAGAAGTTAATTTTCATAATACATCTTCATACCACTTGATAAGAAAAGTCCCTGCTTTTCATCCAGTATATCTAATAGTATAATTACATAAGCACATGCCATCTTTTTTTCTTACTTTATCTTCTGGTTGTCTGACACTTAAATAGGTATATGCATATGAATTTGAAAACATGTACCAACATGATTATAGAAATGGAGGAAATAAAAATCCTGGGCTTTATTTGGGTGTTGGTTCATGCTATTATACCTCTCTTCTGTTACTCAAACTTGTAGGATTTTTCTTCTTTCTCAGTTCTTTATATTATCTGATTCAGTGATTTGTAAATATTCACATTCTTTTGTCTTTGTTTTTTATTATGACCCATTACAACTGGAGTAAATTTCACTTAATGTTACACTAGCTGGCATAGAATCTGTTCTGTAGTGCAGTCTCATAAATTATGTAAATCACACATAATATTCAATACTTACATTAAGGACACAAGAAAAATAGTTTATATATAAACATATATAATTTAAGAATGTCAATATTGTTCTGGTGGGTCAAATACTGTCTATTACATAGTGCTCCCAAGTATTTCAGAGGTGAAAATGTTATGCTAAGCAGCCAAGACACCAGTTTTCAGAGCATGCACAGATTAACCAAAAAAAGTGTGTAAGTACAGAAAGCTAGAATAAAGCCATTAAGAGGTAAATAATGTATTCAAATGCAAAAATGTTGCTGCTGTAATTAAAATAATGTCAGTATACGTGTTTTCTGGGGGCTTTATAAAATGTAATCCTAGCATTCCGTTTTACTTGGCATATAAAGTCTTCACTCAAGAGTGCATTTTATGAAGATCTAAATAAAATTGTTAGCAAGATGCTTAAACGTACCTATATTTTTACCACATTGGGTTGCTTTCAAATTAAATGATTGGATTAATAAAAACAGTAATTAAGCAAAGAAATTATATTACATTAAGGTCTAATAAACTACAACTCAAATGTTAATGAAAAGTTGCTTTTCATTAGATACATTTTACGTGGGTTTATTGCATTCCTTGATTGCAAGGAATGCAAGTATTTACAGCACTCTGTTTTGCTATGTCAAATATATAGGTACTTGTATTCATATGCTCTACGTATTATGGAAACAAAATGCTACCACCTTATTCAATTAGTATTTACCCAGTTGGAGAATGTTTATCTTAAAATAAGAACAAACTTCCACAGAATATTTTCTTTCTGAAAGCAATTAAATTAATAAGAATTCTCCACCTAACCCCCCCTCCTATTTAGAAACCACTAAGTACTAACATGAATTGATAAGCAAAGAAATTCAAAGTTAGACTTGCCAGCCTTTACTCTTTCATTGTGCTTTTGTGTTTAAATAAAAATGCATATGAGTTTGAAGAGCTGCGTGTCACGACTTTGAATTTCCTGCCTATCATCAGATTTTGTCTTAGCATTTTAAACTGTTGTGTTCATTTATAAATGTTTATGCATGTGTATATACACAACTACATATACAAAACTATACACACAAGCATGTATACAATAAGTGTGTATATGTGTGTATATATATATTAATATATGTAATCATGTTTCTGAAGATGTTGCATGGAATATTTCCTTTCATTAGCATTCTAGATAGATGGATTGCTTATGAAGCTTTTAAAAATATCAATTAATTAAAGCCACAAACTGGAAAGCCAAGCTAAAGCTAAGTCAAATAAAACTTTAGAGGCCAAAAGCTGCCCTGGCTTTCGTTCTTTAAATTATCAAAAATATCTTCTATATTTCCATAGAAAGTCAAAGTTAAGTTTTAGTATCTATATTTGAACTTCAATCATAAAATATGTGTTGTCCCTGTATCCTCTTGATTTAGAAGGTGGGTGGTATGCTTCCTTCATCTGTAGAAATAAAATGGGACACTACTGTAGTTATCAACACATAACGGAAATAAAAAATTTTGTTTTCTGAATTATATTGAATATATAGGCTCCAGTCATGCAGTCACTTATGCATGTACTTTAAGCATATGAATAGCCTCATTGACTTCAGTGGGACTACTTGTGTGTTTTAACTTAAGAATGCATGTGTACAGGATCAGGGCCTAAGTGTACATCAGCTGTCAACATGCTTATTAGTACCTGTATACGGAAGATGCTGTGTAAAAGTGATTATCTTCCCTCAGTGTGAGCTCAGATGGTGTTTACAAAAAGACAAAGAAAACACTGAATTTTTAAATGCTGAAATGAAAATAGTTAGTACTCCTATATTAATCATACATCTGACTTTTGCCCATAATGTTTATATTTTGTTAGTAAAATCAGTTTAATAAAGTGTAAAGGATTTTTTCAGTTGGGCAAGAAAGAACTGAAATACTATGTATTTTTATTTTTGCACAAAGCATGATCTTTCTCCTTCTCCCTTTTTTAAACAAAAGCATAACTTATTTCATTTTCTTTTAAATGTCTAACCCTATGATTATTGATGCAGCATCCCATAACTAATGCTGACCCAATTTCCCAAAAAGATGTTCATTGTGCATTTAAAAGGTTGAAAAGGTTTTTTGTGGTTTAAATGTTGTTACATATTTTACAGCATTAGGATCTATGGAATATTTTGACAACTGCAACAGTTCAATGAAGTTGGTAATTTCTTTTTTTAATTATTTTTCATTGAACAGATTTGGCATTACATTTTTAAGGCTTGTATTCTGGTATATTATACAAGACATTTTGATGAAATGTATTGTGAATTTTTTTTTAGCATAGCTGTTAGATATAATCTAGCTAGAGATTATTGGCTCTAAGAGTAAGATTATTTATTAGCTTTTATTTTATAAGTGTAAGGGACCATTGGCACATCATTTTGGCACAGCAGCGTGGTATTCCTTTCAGCTAGCGATTGTACATGTGTGACTGCACATCCTCTTGTAGATGAGTTGATGCGTAGGGCTTCACAGGTTATGTGCAACACCTTAATCCACTTGTAGAGTGGGAAATGAAACTGGCTTTATGCTTTTCATTAAGTAAAATGCTGGTATATGCAAAGCTTCCGTTTTTTTTGTTTTTCCTATACTAAACATAGCATGAGTAATGTTTCTTGATTTGTTTGAGGCAATACACTATCCAAAAAGATTTATCTAAATAGAGTATCTTCAATACTGACGTGGTTTATAAAACAAACCTCTGATGTATTGTCTGTTAGTTTATATGATGCCAATTGATATGATTTCAGATTTTTAATCCAGTGTTTTATAAACTTTCTCTTAAATTAAAATGAAGCTGTTTGGCTGTTTCAAAACAAAGTAAAATGCATTAGCTTTGGGGGGGGGGGCGGGATATATATAAGAATATATAGCAGGTCAGTTATCAGAAATTGAGATAAGGGCCAATACGTCTTTCACTGGCATTTACCAAATTTAAGAAAACATCCTTAAAAAAAATTGCCTAAGAACTAATTTTAACAAAAACAGAGCAATAAGATTTGATGTTTTTTCTTACGTTGCTAGCAAAATGTTGATGTAGTTTTAGTGTTTTGTCACTTGAGGTTTTAAGATTCTAAAATTGTAGCTTTTGAATAATACTATATTTTGCTAACCCAAATAATCGGTTTCTTTAGCTAGGTAGGATACTTACCTTAAATCTTAAATTAAGTGCAGTTATTTTTATAGTAAAGGTAACACTTTATTTTAAGTCTTCCATCTGAATTAAATTTTTAGCATGGACACTAACCATAGCAAACACTTTATAGCCTGAAGTCTGAATTTTTCTGTGCTCAGCGCTAATATAAATTAAGACAAGAATTTAATCTCTTATACTTTTAATCCGGTGTTATATTCATTGTAGGAACATTGATCACAATGAATTTCTATGTGTGTCACGTATATTACTACATACTATTCTTTGTCAATATGTTGTGTTGAATAGAGAACACTTAAAATAAAGCATACCTTTCGTTCTGCTTAAATCCATCCCCTATATACAAGGTATTTGATTAAAAACATCTTGTAGCATTCTTTGTATAAATGTTATCTGAGCTATTTACTCTCCTAACTTTTTAATTGTTTTTCTTGTAATTATATTAATATACAAAATGATTGTAGTAATTTATATTTAAGTAGCTTTATACATTTATATCTTTATTAGTTATATACAAGTAAAAAAACTAATTAAATTAAGTGAACTTCTAACTATAGGTTTTGTATGTTAACAAGTCTTATAAATATTTTTTCTTTCCTTTCAGCAAGGAGCAAATAATGCAGAAAAATTTGACTATGTAAGTGAATATTAAAAAATTCTGGTGCTGTTTATCATATTTAGATTTGATGATACAAGGCCTCACATTATCCTCACGGAATTTTTGCCTTCAAATTGCAGGTGACACTTGAGCTGTTTAAACAGCTGCCTGATTTGTAGGTGCAATTTGGTATTTAGACATCCTAATGACTTTCACTGTATGCCCCAAAACAGTCTCAGTTAAGGCCAGGTTGAAAATTTGGTTTGAGTTATGATGTTATCAGATCTGAAGATTTTGGGATGCTTTTTTTTTTTTAATAGATGATGCAGTTTATGAATAATATGGCTGGTAACGAGTATGTTGGATTCAGTAATGCCACGTGAGTATTTTTGTTTTTGTTTGAGGTTTGGTGGTAAAATATCTAGGGTGAAAGCCTGGCCCCCTTCAAGTCAGTGGTAAAGCTCCAGTTGACTTTAGTGGAGACAGGATTTCACCCTTTATATTTAAGATCTTACTTCAGTCCTTATATGATTTACATGTTTCTGATTTAAATATATATTCATTTTTGTGGTACTTAATGTACGCCACTCTATTCGATAATAGTTTTGATTAAATATTATGTACAACAGTGGTTCCCTCTTAGGTTTTGAGAGTCTTCTCCCTTTGAGTGCTGTTTAGTTGGGAACTACAGCCCTGCGTAAGCCCTGGCATTCATACCAAAAATGAAATTGCCCACTTTAACATTAGTTGTACCAAAAGGATTATAAATCCTTCTTTTACACAGTTATTTCTTGTTTTTTTTTTTTTTTCATTATTATTTATATAATCTTTTTAAGATAGGGGAAACTCCCCTTATGGAACTCTTAGAATGTAGGGTTCCTGCAGGAAAACTAGGCTTTTCTATTACAACTGCAGGATTTCCGCCATTCTGAGGGCTGGTGAGGCAACACTCCTATGAAAACCATAAGTGTGCTCTGTAGCATTGGGGAATTTTGGATGCTGATTGGTTTGGGTGGGGGCGAGGTGATTGTAATTTACCTGAGCTTAGTTGATACAGGAATGCTTAATGTGGCAGCTGATAACTTTTTCATTAAGATTTCTTAAAAATAAATAAATAAATAAATGGAGATAACCTTTCAAGGTCCCTTCCAGTCTAGGAGATAGGATATCAAGTCCAGCCCCCTGCCTTCACTAGCAGGACCAAGTACTGATTTTTGCCCCAGATTCCCAAGTGGCCCCCTCAAGGATTGAACTCACAACCCTGGGTTTAGCAGGCCAATGCTCAAACCACTGAGCAATCCCTCCCCTTAGGACTATGACCATAAATTTAATGGGAGAAGAGCCTGAAAATGTGAGATGGTCTGTGTGTTCACCCAGACCCTTTCTGTCCCTGCACCCTGTTCAGACACTCAAACCACCACTTTAATGACATGAACCCCTAGGCAGCTGACTACCTGTTGACTTGAGCCCCAACCTGATTCCCTTTTTCTAACTGTCAAATTCCTCTTGATTGTACTTGCATATATCACAAGGAGGTGTATATTCATTATATTTCACTGTCATATGTCCTTCCTTTTCCTTTTTATTACTATCTTGCCTTTTTCAGTGTTACTTTTAGGAAAAGGGTCTTGTGCTTTTGTTTCAAAATTTACTGGCCTACCTATACATCAGCTTACATATACTATGTATACTTTATTGGTAACAAGTAAAAGTAGATATTATTCAACTATTAAAGTTCAGTTCTGCACCTTATTGTGTTAGATTTTGCACTGATAAAAGCATAATTATTTACTCTTCTACCAGAGAGAGAGTGTTGCTGAATTAGAGTAAACTTTAATCAGGACTTTAAAATCCATTCACACTATACTGTCAATTTCTGCAGAATGTAATCTTGTATTTTAAAAAATAACATTTAAAGTTCTGTGGTTGCCAGGTAACCTCCATATGTGAACCAAGTATAAATTTAATGCAACATCTTTCTAAGTCTGCAGAGAGAAGGTGCCTATGTTGTTGCTCTGAGTTTTGCTAAACAGTAGTAGAGTGAAACAAACAACACTGGTCATTTTTACTGTTGATAATTAAGGCTATGTTTTAGTCACGGGTATTTTTAGTAAAAGCCATGGACGGGTCACAGGCAGTAAACAAAAATTCACAGCCCGTAACCTGTCCATGACTTTTATTATGTACCCCTAACTAAAAGTTGGACGGGGGGGACGGACATGAGTGCTCAGGGGGGCAGCAGGCTGTGGGTGCTGGGGGGGTGGCCCGCTGGTGTAGGGTCGGGTAATGGTGTGCAGCCCGAGACCCCTGCTGGTGCTGGGAGTGGGGATTGGTGGGGCTTGCAGGCTCTCTCCCCAGCTCTGTGTTGGCCACCCCTCCCCCTAGGAGCTGCAGGGAAGGGTGGCTCCATGCACTGCTTCCGCCACAAGCGCCAGCTCTGCAGGCGCAGTTCCCATTGGACGGGAACCGCAGCCAAAGGGAGCTGTGGGGGCGGTGCCTGTGTGGGCAGTGCATGGAGCCCACCTGGTCCCTTCACCTAGGAGCTGCAGGGACATGCCAGTGGGAGCCAAGGTTCCCCCCAGGTAAGTGCCCCCACCTGCACCCCAACATTCTGCCCTTGCCCTGAACCACCACCCACATCCAAACTACTGTTGCTGGCCCAGGGGCTTCCTGACTTGGGCAGTCCCTGAGCCAGCACCAGCTGCTGCAGAAGTCATGGAATCAGTGACCTCCGTGACCGACACACAGCCTTATTGATGATCAAAACCCTGTGGGCAATAGTGAAACAGTCAAGAATCGTGCTGATGGGGTAAGTTATGAGCAGCCCAGAAGGCAGGCTCTGGAATTATTCATGCAGATAGAGGACCCAAAGAATGGTAATTGAGGAAGAGTAGAGTGTGAAGGTCTCTCTGCTTTCTCCCTCACAGCTGTCAGGAAGCTCTAAAGGGGAGGGGAAGAGAAAAGACCAGACAAATGTGCTTCTTGTTTTCATTGGCTTTCAGGTTATGGCATGTCAAGCTTATTAAATGCCCTTTAGTAAAAGGATCTATGTGACAGATGATTCCTCCAAGCATGGTGCAGCATTCTATAGAAATGGTTCACTTCTCCTTCAAGTGATTGTCCAGATGCACATTGCGTTAACGGCATGCTTGTGCCTCATGTGCTAGAGTTCAATGTCTGTGAGACAGCAGTGTCTTTATGGTGTGCATGCCACCTGGAGCTCCTCATATTCCTCAGTGAAGACATAAAAGGGCGGAATGCACCAACTGCCAGCTGTTCTTCTCACCTGTCTCCAGGCATTGAGACACAAAGTTTGCTGTCCATACTTGTGTAATCTAGCCTCTGCCTTTGTTGATATGATTAGTTATTTTGCTTGGTTGATTAGTATTTGTGATTTGCCTGTGGGCAAATTAAACAAGAGTAACAGCAAAACTTTCCCAGGATGGTATCCTTCAGGTCCCAGGGATTAAGTACTGCCCTTCCTGTGAGGGAACCATGTCTGCCAGTGACAGACATGTAAGATGTCTCTACTGTCTTGGGGAATTGCATGTCCCTGGAAAATGTGTTGTATGTAAATCATTTAGATCCGAGTCCTGCAAGAAGAGAGAGGGCAGACTGGAAATTGTTCTGCTTAACAAATATATGGGCCTGGTGTCAGATCCGGATCGATCAGATTCCCCTCTCTCTTTTGCCCTATATATATATATATAATCATATATAATCACACACACACACACGCTTTCTTAGGGGTTGTGGACTGCAGCAATGTGTAAATTGGCTAAGCCAGAAGAAGACACCGCACAGAGCTCCGGACTGCCCCAGCTCCATCCCCAGCACTGCTGCTGCTCTGCCTGCAGCTCCCTGGGCTGCTCCTCTGGCCTCTCTAGCTCTGGTTGCTGCAGCTCTCCTCCCAGTACACGTCTGCTCTCTGGGCTGCTTCTATGCCTCTTGCTGCTGCACCTGTGCTCCCAGCACTGACCTGGGCTGCTTCTCTGGTTCTCTCAGGCTCTGGCTGGCATGCCTCTGCTCCGCAGCTCAGCTCAGGCTCCTGTTCTCTCCTTAGATTGGCCCCACTCTGGCTCAGGTAGTTCCAGTTCACATGGAAGACAGGATCCCCTGGCCTCCTTACTCAATTAGCCTGGCTGAGCTGGAACGTTGGCCTTTCCCCATTGCCCTGGGGACTGTCAGTCTCAGGGTCCTGATTTCCCATCAACACTTCCTCTTTCTTTTGTTACTGGCAGCTAGCCAACCAACCTCCTGCCCCCCCCCCCCCCACTAAGTTTTAGTAACGGACCAACAGCCCCTTACATGTAGTCTAAAATCAGAAATGTCCTCATTACAAGCGTCGTATTGGCTGAATTTCGCAAGCAGCCTTATTTGGATCCCCTTGTATCCAAAAAAGCTACTGAAAGGTTTGCAGAATTATAATCAGAACTTGGTGTCAGCAAAGATAAAGATAAAACGCACTCCTTGTCCTGAGCAGCATACAGTCTAATTTTAAGACGAGACTGGACTTGAATGGGTTTAACGAACTATGGGTCTGTTGCTGCATTCTTTAATTCATTAGGAATTTTACCATTGGCGTCAGTGGGGGCAAGTTTGGAGCAGTAGGACAGAGGACGACGGTAACAGTGTTGAAATGGTGTGGTTATATAGACTAGCTAGTCCACAACTTGGTGAGACCAGTATTCCTATACCTTTTTTTATGCTTGATTTTTTTTTTTTTTAACAAATACAAAATTGTTTTTTCAATGCTCTCTGCCTGTTTCTTTTTTGTTGACATCTGCCTTTTCCCATAATTAAAAAAAAAACGAAACAAAAACCTCTTACCATTGTTTCTCTCTACAATCCAAGTATTTGAAAACTTTTTTTCTTTTCAGGTTCCAGTCTGAAAGAGAGAGTGGAGATCGAAATTTTGCAATTGGCTACTATCTGAAAGAAAAGAAGGTTTATCCATCTTTTGTTTGTTGATTTTGCAAGACTTCTATTGCTCATAATGTTGGCCTCTGAATTTTTGGCATTTTATTTTATAATCTGGGTTTTATTTACATGGTTTAGAATACTGTGTGTGTTTTGTACAATAGTTAGCAAATATGTTTCATACACTTTGGAGAGACTGTAGACATGTATTTAGGTACTGTAATCTTACAGAACAGCCCAAATCCCATTTCTGCATATTAGATTATTGATTCTAAAGTCATGTCCTGTAACTTTTTTTAAAGATTCAGTACAAGTGACTCTTTAATTTAAAAAAAAAAAAAAAAATGCATTAGGTGTTTTTAGGTGTTTCCCTGTATAATTAGTCTGTACTTCTTTAAAGGTGTGTTAGTAGCTAGAGAGTATTAAGCTATCTAACAGTTGCATCTTTTAAAACAGAATGTCATTTAATTTTCCTAAACATTAAAGTTGTCTCTTTAAACGTTTGTATAAGTGTTAGCTAGATTTTAAAATTAAAACAAATGTTTTGAACACTGGCAGGAATTTATTTGATTTTTTTTTTAATCTCTTTAGTTTAAAATTGATTTACTATCTTGATATAATCAACATGTTTAAAAGATTACTTTTACTTCTTTCCCCCCAGTGTTTTCCAGAAGGCACAGACATGGTTGCTATATTAGACTTCTACTTTCAGGTGATTGACTCTTATTTAATCTTGATTACTTAAAATGGAATTGAAATAAAGTTTTGAAAGTGTAAGCAGCACAAACTCTCTTAATCATAGATATAAAGGAGCCCATTAATACCTACATTTTTTTGAATGAACAAAGAACATTTGATGTATTAAACTTGTAAACTAAACTAAAACTAATTTACGAGTCTCCATTGGTTGTGTGAATTAGCAAGTTTCTGCTGTGAGAGAATATATGGGTGGCTGCATTATTCATAATTGGCTTTGGTAGAATATTTTGGCTTCTCTGTGCTCATAACACAGAGGAAGGCATTAAACTTTATAGTGTAACTAGAATAATGTGCATACAATTTTTTAATTTCAAGTTTGAGGGTAGTATTCAAAATGAGGCAACGCTTTTGCACTTCTTCTCTCTCTTGTTTAATCAAATTAATTCTTATGAGCCAAACATAGAAACTACGCTGTGTAAATAGTCAAGTAGCCCGTTTTTTGCTTTGCTTTTACCTAAAATAATTGCACTTGTCATGACACACAAACTTGGCAAGCAGGGGTTTTTCTCAGATAATCCACTGACCATTCACGTCGTGCATGCTGTAAACTGTCCACAGACTGACTAGATTTTGCCTTTCTGTCACTTGGTCCCTGTCAAATTCGAAGCACTAAAGTCAAGAACAATGTTTTAAAAAGGAACATGTTTCTGATTCATATTGCTTAACTCTGAGCAGCGTATTTCTAAACATTAGCTTTCTCTTAACATTCATGGGTAGGGAAGTGACTCGTGTAGATTCTTGACCTATTGATTATTTCATTTAACTATGGTAAGCTGCATCAGCACTGTGAGGCAAATTTAGTGTTTGCCTTTATTACCTCAGCTAGACAAGGCCAAACTAATATTCAGATCAAAGAATCTTTGTTAGTAAACAGTAAAAGTGAATGCAGAATTGTAGTAACGTTCTGAATTGCACTAGCATTTAAGAGCTGTAGTATTATGTATTTTGATACATTCTAATAATATCACATACAGGTTTTTTCTACAGGACTAAGTCTCATTCAGTGCGCAAAATGGACTGTCCTCCCTTGGCGAACAGCAAATTCCATATTTTGTTTTCTCATTGTTCAGTGTATGGTCCCATAACTTGTTTACTGTACTCTATTCAAAATCTGCTCTGAATGTAGAATTTTTGATTTCCTCATGGGCTTTTCTGTGGTGTTCATCATCACATCTGAGTGCTTCAGAGACATTAATGAATTTATTTTCACAACATCCCTGTGAGATGAGGAGGTATTACCTCATTTTACAAATGGGGAACCAAGGCACAAAGAGATTAAGGTCAAAAGTATCCACTAATTTTAGGTGCTTAATTTGAAAAATCAGATCCTAGGCATCTTCAAGTGTACTTAGCATTATATAGCAATGTATATATTCAAGCACAGCTCCCATTGACTTCTGTTGCAGCTGTGTGAGTGCTCAGCGCTCTGCAAATCAGACCTCATGGTTTCAGTTCAGGCCCCCAGAAAATGAGGAACACCTAATTAGTGACCACCTGTGAAAAGTTTGGTGTGATTTGCCCAGGATCCCATAAAAACTCTGTCATACATAGGGATATAATCCAGTTTTCCACTTCAGCATTCATTTGTGTTAGCTGTGAGACCATCCTTTATCTTCCTTCAAACTACATGGCTTATTCGCTACACTCCCTTCCAGCTTGTGCAACAAATGAGGCCAGGATCCTGCAGACAACAGCCTCTTTCACTACACAATCCTGATTCATCCTCAGAGCAGGTCCATTCTGTGCAGTGAATAAATCCGGTACTGTGGAGAAAATAGTAAACTATCAAGTAATTAAAGACTGTAGTATAATGCATATAAGGAAGGTAAATTAAGTTTACACAAGCAATCTTAATTTTTCATTTCCTGTCTATTTTGAATGATTGATTTTGTAACCTTAATATTCTAGCATAGTTTTCAGTGTAATTTCCTAGCTTAAAAAAAAACTTGAAATAACAAATTCCATCATGTGACATAAACCATGTGGAAGTAAATATAAGTAGGGTTGGAACCTTTAGATCCACTACTCAGACCTCCTGCCACTTGAGCTAACATAGTAATACTAGAGGGTCCTGTGGCACCTTTAAGACTAACAGAAGTATTGGGAGCATAAGCTTTCGTGGGTAAGAACCTCACTTCTTACCCAGGAAAGCTTCTGCTCCCAATACTTCTGTTAGTCTTAAAGGTGCCACAGGACCCTCTGTTGCTTTTTACAGATTCAGACTAACACGGTTACCTCTCTGATAGTAATACTAGTTTATCATTCTCTGTAGACTAGCTCTAGAGGGGGATAGAGGACATTTTTGCCAGTGGGTTTCACAGATACTTGCTGATAGCCGAAGAATGGTGAGACTCAGGGATCTTGGATTCCATTGCAGGCTTTAGAGGCAGTATGCTTTAACAGACACAGAATCTTTTGCTCATTCCCCCCCAAGTGTGTGACCTCCTTCTGCCATGTCATCATGGTGTCTTCTCCTCCCCTCCTTAGTCCGTTTTCAATCTGTTCTCCTCCACCCAAAATACACACAAATCTCTGGTTCTTACCCTCTCTGCATTTGAATCAGGCAGTTTCCTCATTAGTGCTGCCTGTGTTCAGCAGCTGGTCATTGGGAGCACCGGAGAGACAGGTTCCCTGCTCTCAGCTCAGGTGCCCTGACCCAATGTTGCCCACTGCCCAGAGCTGCAGATTCAGGGAAAGTCCAGTTTAGCTGCCACCTGGAGCATGGTTGACACAGATAGATTTTAGCAGTGTAATTCCCAGAAAATTCTAAGAATTTCCTACTGAGCATGTACAATCTGCATTTTTTTCAAAGGCTTATAATTTGGCCTAATTTGGACAGATTAAGACACATTCCTGAAAAAAACCATTCCTTGCCAAATTTTAAATAGCTGCCGCAAAGTGTGGGGGTGCTAGAGTTTTTCAAAGAAAAGGTCACCAGAATTTTTTAAAATGGGCAAAACAACATTTCCCCCCAAACTTGTTATAAAACAGCCCAACCGTTTTGTCTGAGACAAAAAAAATAATCATTATTCAATGATACAGATCAACTCATGTAATGCCACTAGTCTGCAGACCTCCAATTGTTAACCTTTAGCATACTGTATGTACGTAGAGGTTATACGTACAAATAAGAATTATTATTTTCCCTTCCATTAGCTGTGTTCTATCGAAGTGACCTGTGAATCGGCTAGTGTGATGGCAGCAACTCTGGCTAATGGTGGCTTTTGCCCAATTACTGGTGAAAGAGTACTGAGCCCTGAATCAGTCCGGAATACCTTGAGTCTAATGCATTCCTGTGGCATGTATGACTTCTCAGGACAGTTTGCCTTCCATGTGAGTAACTGTTGGCTGCTAATTGTATCTGGCAAGTGAAACTAATCTAAACTGGCTTTTAAACAAACATTCCAGGATTGATCTTTTTATACTTAAGCTGTTATGTGAATTAATCAGAAGTTGAACACAACACTATTTGAAAATCTGGTACCTAGAGCATTGTGAAATTAATCACTTCAAGGTATTTCAGACAAGTACTGTTTTCTAACACTTTAAACTCGGGCTTCATTTTCATCCTAAAAACATAAGTTGGGCTTCAAAGATATAACTCATCCCTTGCAAGAGAAATATCTACATTGCTTATTCAATTTAGTTATAATTCAAACAAATGTTATAACTGGTGAAATTAGGTGGTAAAATATTGTGCGTGCAGGCACACCCAAATCATGTTAAGCTGTCAGGGTTAAACAAAAGGGATCTTTGTACTAAAAAAATTTTGTAGCACTGTTGTTGTTGCAAATTATCAATGACTTGTTGGATATCTGTATGTCTCACTGCTGAGGTTATCAGGCCTGGGGTATAGTTCTTGCTGAACCACTAGTATGCTGTCTGACCTTAGGCGAGCAACGTAATTGCTGCTCTGTCTCTCTGCATGCCTTGTCTGTCAAGGATAATACTGCTTACCCAACTTATAAAATGTTCTGAGAACGATCAACTAAAGTGCTATATAGTATTTTTTATGTGCTAAGTGTTATGAATAATGCAACAGACTAGAATGTTAACATAGTATACTAAGTCTTTAATTTCCTGTAGGTTGGACTTCCTGCAAAATCTGGAGTTGCTGGTGGCATTCTTCTGGTTGTTCCTAATGTTATGGGTCTGATGTGCTGGTCACCTCCTTTGGACAAAATGGGCAACAGCGTTAAAGGGATTCACTTCTGTCATGTAAGGAAGGCTTCCTCTAACTTTCAATAATTTTTCTTTTGCAACCAACATTTACCTAATTAGTTAGCACGCCTAAGACCTAACTGAACTTAAATGAAATCCTTAAATTTGGTAGGTACGTATTTCCTGTCTGACCTGACCTGAGATTGAAAAGCTGTCTTGTTTTCTGACTTCCATGGCTATAATTCAAATTAGATTTATTATTGGACTACGCTGGGGTAGGCAACCTATAGCACACGTGCCAAAGGTGGCATACGAGCTGATATTCAGTGGCACTCACGCTGCCTGGGTCCTGGTCAGCAGTCCGGGGGGCTCTGCATTTTAATTTTATTTTAAATTAAGCTTCTTAAATGTTTTAAAAATCTTATTTACTTTACATACAACAATAGTTTAGTTATATATTAGACTTATAGAAAGAGACCTTCTAAAAACGTTAAAATGTAGTACTGGCACGCGAAACCTTGAATTAGAGTGAATAAATGAAGACTCGGCACACCACTTCTGAAAGGTTGCCAACCCCTGGACTATGCAAACATTTGGTTTCATCGTGTTTTCTAATCTTGGAAAAAGTGTTCATGAAAAAATTTAAAGGAATAATGTCTTATGGACAAGACGCTGGATATGAGTTGACAGTGTGCCTTTGTTGCCAAGAAGGCTAGCAGCATTTTGGGCTGTATAAGTAGGAGCATTGCCAGCAGATCGAGGGACGTGATCATTCCCCTCTTTGACATTGGTGAGGCCTCATCTGGAGTACTGTGTTCAGTTTTGGGCCTCACACCACAAGAAGGATGTGGGAAAATTGGAAAGAGTCCAGCAGAGGGCAACAAAAATGATTAGGGGGCTGGAGCACATGACTTATGAGGAGAGGCTAAGGGAACTGGGATTGTTTAGTCTGCAGAAGAGAAGAATGAGGGGGGATTTGATAGCTGCTTTCAACTACCTGAAAGGGAGCTCCAAAGGGGATGGAGCTAGGTTGTTCTCAGTGGTGGCAGATAACAGAACAAGGAGTAATGGTCTCAAGTTGCAGTGGGGGAGGTTTAGGTTGGATATTAGGAAAAACTTTTTCATTAGGAGGGTGGTGAAGCACTGGAATGGGTTACCTAGGGAGGTGGTGGAATCTCCTTCCTTAGAGGTTTTTAAGGTCAGGCTTGACAAAGCCCTGGCTGGGATGATTTAGTTGGGGATTGGTCCTGCTTTGAGTAGGGGGTTGGACTAGATGACCTTCTGAGGTCTCTTCCAACCCTGATATTCTATGACATGAGAATGGCACTGATTTCTTTGATATATTAGAACACAAGATCTCTTCCACCTTAAAGAGGCTTGCCAGAGTCCAAATATTCTTAACACTGGCATCAAACAGGGACTTCAGTCTTTCAAAGGTCAAGTCTGTAGCAAAAGACAAAGCTAAGGGTGGCTTGTCTGACAGTTGTCTTCTGTATAGAGACATTTTGTATGTATTATTCACAGAAAGGTACTAAGAAACTCCACTTCACTCCAATATAATAGAATAACAATAATTTCATTTAATTAGCAATGCTTACTGGGGCCTTAGGTGGCTAATAATAAAATAGGAATGGTGTTGCTTATATTTTGGCCAATATCGTACTTCTGTGTCTGGGGAAAAAAGAAGATGGGTTGAAAGTCTCCACAGAGACAACTGTCAGACAAGCATCCTAAGCTTTGTCTTTTGCTGCAGACATCACTTATAAAAAATTGAAGGGCCCTGTTTGGGGCCAGTGTTAAGAATATTTGGACTCTCGCCAGCCTCTTTAAGATGGTAGAGTTCTTGTACAAGACTTCATTTGCAAGTAATAAGGAATGGTGACACATCACTGGCCTTCCAAATGGAGAGAGGAACATGACAGGGATGCCTTCTGCCTCTTTCTCTTCTCCCTACAACCAAAGGCAGTGCAAATTAGGCAGTAGTCGGACAATCAAAGACCTCAACAAAGGATACTACAATATTTAGAGCATTGTGCAACGTTTAGAGTATTTCATTCACTTGACTTCTATATCAGCTGCATAACAATCCAGTTTGCACCTCATTCTGGGGAATGCGCAAGTACATTGCCTATTACTATTTTTCAGTCTAGATATGTTTGCTTTTAAGTCCTATGTTAAAAAATACTTTCCAATTAAAATCAAACTGTTTTAAAAAACGACTGTTATTAATAAAGAAAGACCTAATAACTGATGATTTGGCAACCTTCACATTGCTGCAAAATAAATAGCTATAAACGTATATATTTTATATATAAATAAATTTGTTCTTCAAACTACAACAGCATGGAAAAACTACTTGCCATAATACTTGTGAATGTCTTTCCCTACAGTGATTCTAGTTTAATTAAGATCAACTGTTGCATTGAATCTTCCTTGTTGAACTGCCTATCACAGGTCTTATGTTACTGTGAGATATTATAGCACCTTGCAAGTGTTTGTGAAGTATACATTACAAAAACAAATGCTGTAATATCTGTACAGTGACATATTGGTATAAGTTAGCTTTTTTCAAAATACCACCAATAATGCAGTTATTTAAAAAATTAATACTATTATTACAACCTGATTGAAAACATGTCTTTATTATCAATGTATGGAAGGACATTTTATGAAGAGAGTAACAAGAGGCTTCTTGTGTAAGTCAGGAACTTAGCCAAGTCATATTTGTTGTGAAGCAAAAATATTTAAAGTGTGTGCATTATCAACCTCAAGTGAGAAAATAAGAAACTAAGCAGTATACAAAGGATGATATAGTTTCTTTTTGACTGTTTGCAGGAACTGGTTTCTTTGTGCAATTTCCATAATTATGATAACTTGAGGCACTTTGCAAAGAAGCTTGATCCTCGCAGAGAAGGTGGTGATCAGCGGGTAAGCTAAATATGTTCTTTTAATGACTACTTTGTATAGTTGTTAGCTGGAAAATGTAAGGTTCATCTGTAAACATAAAACTGCTCAATGACATGTATTGCATCAAAACTTAAAGATAAGTTAAGCTTATCAGTCTAGTTTCACAAGAGCACAATTTATTTGTAACAGTCTGCCATATCTGTGATGAGGCTTAAACAGTTACAAGATTTTTTTGTAAGATTCATAATTGCTAAAGACTTAAGCATTTCTTCTCCCCAGCTAGAGTGGGTGTATGGTATTTTAATATTCAGGAGGAATTTCACTATTCGGCTTACTTTTTAATAATAATTTGGCCAACTGGTAGCTTAGTTTTTTCTGTTCTGCACTCCTGTGCATGAGATCGAAGGTCAGTATTTTTCACATTGATCTCACTGAAATCAGAGGACTCAGGGTATGTCTACACTTGAGCTGGAAGATGTAAAATCCAGCTTGAGGAGACATACCCATGCTAGCTCTCATCAAGCTAGAGGGCTAAAAATGGAAGTGTAGCCATGGTGGTGGGAGGGGCTAGTGCCTGGTGTCTCAAATGGGGTCAAACTCGTGGCAGCTAGCCCCTCCTGCCACTAATGCTGCCACAGCTGTTCTCCATTTTCAGCGCATCAACTCAATCAGAGCTAGTGTGGGGAGGTCTGCTGGAGCTGCTGTTTACATCTCCAGCTCCAAGTGTAGACATGCCCGCAGAGGGTTGTAGAGGCAGTGCACTCAGCACTTGTGTGGCTGGGAAGATAACCTCATTTTAGTGCCCCTTATTAAGGAGTACTGTTTTCAGGCTCTGAAGAGTCACTCCATTTCTGTTGTACTAAAGCATAGTAGAAGTGTTATGGGTGCTTGAGGGTAGGAGGCAAATAGTGAGAGGTTTTCCTTACGGGTTTTATAGGGATATGGAGGTCTCCCAAAGGGAAGATACAGTAGTATGAAAGATGTTTGTTTTTATTTGCCTGTACATTTCTCTTTATAACTATCTGATATGGAATTAGAACTTGATGTATAGCTCCAAAACGGACCATAACTATTTGTAATAAAATGTCAAGAGGTGGAGATGGGTGGAAGTTCAGGCTTTTGGCATTGATTGCAAATATCAATAACGCGCAGATTTGCTTTCTTCAAGTACACTAATAAATAATGTATGTTGCTTGAACAACTAGCATTCCTTTGGACCATTGGACTATGAAAGTCTCCAGCAAGAACTTGCTTTGAAAGGCACAGTGTGGAAAAAAGTGTCACCTGAGTCAAACGAGGACATCTCCAGAACCATAGTGTATAGAATGGAAAGTTGGGGAGAGCAAAACTAAAGAAATGGGTTATAGTTTCATAAAGTTCTTCATTTTAAAAGCCCTCAGGCATCTCTAGTTGTTTTGTTTCCTTGATATTTTTGGTTTATATATAAACTTTTTTCTTTTAATATTGTGTAAATACTGTATATGCTATACCAAAAATAGAATATTGACATTTTAAAAAACTGTCAACCAGATTTCATGGTTCCTTAAAGTAAATTTACTTTAAACAGAAAAATCTAAATGTTTTAAAGAATAACTCCTTTGATATATTTGAGAATTTATATATTAATTAAAGTTGGACTTTATGGAGCTGTGAGAAGATTTTGTAATGTGTCCTCTTACTAGATCTGGAACACAGAGAAATGCAAATAGTATATCTAGAACATAAAGTAAAACAGTACACCAAAATAAAGTAAGATGATGAATCCCCAAATAGGTATGTCTGAAAGAGAAACAGTTTGAGTCTTGACATGATTAGCACCTGTATCTTTTGTTTCACACACACTTACAAAATCTATTTAGCATAAATAGATCCCTTTGATGCACCATGTTAGCAAATGTAAGCAAAGTAAATTACCAAATCATATTTTTTTTAATCAAATCATTTTAAATTAAGCATGTTAATATTCAGTTAATAGACGAGCAAGTAGCTTTGTAGCTTGCAAAGCTGCTCTAATTGCATAGTTAGCTAAGTTAGGCAGAGAAGGATTTCTTTCTCAAGTATTCTGAGTGGTCCTGTAGGAGCTGTCCTGCCAGCTATGACTCAAAGTCTGCCATACTAATAACACTCCACTCCACTTTTATTTTAAAGAATATAAGCAATCTTAGTTTTAGA
This sequence comes from Malaclemys terrapin pileata, assembly GCF_027887155.1. Lineage (NCBI taxonomy): Eukaryota > Metazoa > Chordata > Testudines > Emydidae > Malaclemys > Malaclemys terrapin. The sequence goes on along the minus strand of NC_071515.1, from coordinate 28,699,690 downwards.
GGGATAGGTGAAGAGAAAATATATTCAAAGTAAAAAAGAAAAATTGTTAATGATTAAAACTGCTTAAAAAGTAAGTCTTACTGAATATAAGTATTGGTTGTATACTAGCCGTAGTGGTCCCAGGATACGAGAGAGACAAGGCGGTGAAGTAATATCTTTTATTGCACCAACATCTGTTGGTGGAAAGAACCAGCTTTTGAGCTACACAGAGCTCTTTTTCTTCTGCCAGCCCTGCAGAGAGCTCTGTGAAGTTTGAAAGCTTGTTCTTTCCACCAACAGATGTTGGTCCATAAAAGATAATACATCACCCACCTTGTCTTGCTCTGAATTAATTTTACCAGTTATAACATCATTTATCTCTATTATATATGTACTCACACACATACACATAATGTAGTTTTATAAGTTAATAGAAATAGTTTCCCCCCTCTCTTTTGTTTTTGTTTATCTACTTTGCACCTCTGTTTAGTCCTGCCCTAGTAACAAAATTTTCTGCCTTTTACAGCAAATTATGAGCATGTTAGTATCAAATAATGCACTGTTCATACTGTGGAACAGTTTGATCTGGTATGAAACAGTCAGCATAAATCTTAGAAGTAGGTTTTGTCCAACAATTAAAATTAATCATGAGATTATAAAAAAACCACGATTAATTAGTTTTAATCGCATTAATAATAGAATCCCATTTATTTGAATATTTTTGGATATTTTCTACTTTTTCAAATATATTTATTTCAATTACAACACAGAATACAGTGTACAGTGCTCGCTTTATATTTTATTACAAATTTTTGCACAGTAAAAAGATAAAAAATAGTATTTTTCAATTCCCCTCATAACAAGTACTGCAGTGCAATTTCTTTATCATGAAAGTGCAACTTACAAATGTAGAATTATGTTTGCTTTGTTTTTGAGTGTAGTTATGTAACAATGTAAAACTTTAGAGCCTACAAGTCCACTCAGTCCTACTTCTCATTCAGCCAATCATTAAGACAAATAAGTTTGTTTATATTTACAAGAGATAATGTTGCCTGCTTCATATTTACGTCGTCACTTGAAAGTGAGAACAGGTATTCGCATGGCATGGCATTGTTGTAGCAAGCACTGCAAGATACTTATGTGCCAGATATGTTAAACATTCGTATGCCTCTTCATGCTTCATCAGCATGGAAGCATGTCTTTTGGAATGGTGGCCAAAGCATGAAGGGGGGTATAAGAGTGTTTAGCATAATTGAAATCAATATATTTGAAAATGTAGAAAAACATCCACAAATATTCATAATAAATTTAAATGGGTATAGCAATTATTTTTAATTGAGGTAATTTGTTTTGAGTTAATCGCTTGAGTTAACTGCAATTAATTGACAGCGTTACTTAGAAGTAGTTCAGACTACGTAGATAATATTATACAGGCAAGCCAGTATTTTCTGAAATTTAGAGGCCAAATGCATAGCCATTTTGTTTCTTATTGATGCTAATTTTTTTTTTTTGTAAAATTCTTCACTCCCTATATAGTTAACCCTGTTGCCTTTGTCTCTAGCTTATTATGCTTTGTTCCATGCCCCCTTCCACTTAACCACCATACAAAGGCCTAATTTATTGTTAATTCCGACGATATGTCCAATATCTTAAAAGATCAATCTCTTTTTAAGAGCTACTGGTATAGTATTTACATAAAGGTCTCAAACTACATATGTAATCTTCTTTTTGACAGAAAAGTATATATTTATATACACTAAGGCTATGTCTGTATTAAACAACACTCAATAACATGTAGAGCACGTGCCCATGTAGGCCCCCTAGCATTGGGTACAAGATAGTAGTGTAGCTGGTGAATCATAGCTTAGACTAGTAGAGGAAAGACTGGGTGAAGGGTATGGGTATGTATGTGAGTGCATACTCTACTTGCCCAAGCTGTGCCTCCCTATCTACACTAATATTTTTAGCAGTGTAGGGTCCTGCTGCCTCCTTGATGTCAAAGCCTTTCCCCTCTGCAAGAAAAGACTCCCTCATTGGGGCAGACTGTGGCAGGGAGGAGGCTTGGGCAGTTCCCCGGTGTAGAGCCTTTCCACAGCATATGGAAAGGCTCTGCCAGCGCCCGGTTGCCGGAGCTTTCTTCTGCCACAAGGAAATACTTTAGCAGCGGTGAAGAGCTGAGACTTTCCCAGCTTTCCCTTTGCCAGAGCATTTTCCTCTCGGTAGTGAAAGGCTCTGGCAACGGGGAATTTCTGAAGCTTTTGCTGTCCCACTTCTGCCAGAGCCTGTCACTGAGATGTGTAGCTACACACTGCAGTGTGGGCATAGCCTACTTTTTACTGTGGCATGTAGCTATATATGCTCTATACGCTGCTGGAAGTGGTGTGTAGTGTAGACGTACCCTGAATCATTAAAAGGAAGGGATAGACTGTAAAACAACTTGGGAATTTATAAAACAAGAAAATGCATAAAGCAAGATGTGCAGTGAATGGTGATGAGGAATCTTATCTTGACCGTACCATTTAAGGATTGATTATAGCTAACAAGCACATGTCTCACAAAAATGTAGAAGTGCTATTTAAGATGTTATATAAACAAGTACTGTTGCAAGTTAATCCAAGTGATCTTGTAGCAATACATGATATTTTTTATAGTTGTGATTGGGGCTATTTGCATTTGAAGCATACAATTATAGAGTTGCTTAGGCAAACCTTTTCAGAAAATTAACATACAAAGGAATTTGAGATCCTAGTAAAATAATGCAGCAGGTACTGTTAATTGCACTTCAGAACAATGGCATAAATTACTGAATGAAAACTCAGCATATAATTTTATCCCAGTTGTTTTGCTTACATTGTTCCAGGGTTACAATGAAGTAAGAGCAAGGGAAGGATAGTGGAGATCTTTAAATGTCCTTGAAATCAACAGTTTTACATAGAATAGAATAGAATATCAGGGTTGGAAGGGACCTCAGGAGATCATCTACATGAATAAGAAAGTTAAGGTAAAACAGTAGTCACTGAGATACTGCAGGCAAAACTCTGCATGTGCACACCTCGGATGTGCTCAATTGCTGTATTTGATTAATTTGTTTTGAACATTCAGAGGGATTGCAGGTTGGAGCCTCTGCTTCTGTGCTCCCCAGTGAAAAGAACTCATGTTGCTGAATTATTGTTTAAAATGAAGGTGTACCTGTGTGGGACAGGGTTTACTTAATATAGCTCTGAATGCATTCTTTGCTGATTTCATGTTATTTGGAACTAATTTTAAAACTAGCTGAAGCTGGAGAAATTGTTTCTGCTGGATTCAGATCTTAAAATAGTAACCCACAAAGCTTTAAGCATTTAGGTGTGTAAATTATACATGGAGTTTTGAGAAGAGGAGGCAAGTCATAGGTGGTAAATGTGACAGGATTCAAAAGTGATTAGACATTTATATGGATAACAAGAATGTCCAGAGTTGTTGTTTTTTGGTTTTTGTTAAAGTTTTGGAAGGGATATAAGCCAACCTCTAACTATTGTGGATAAGTTGGAAACTTTCCTTTGGGCCAGTTTATCCCATAACCTGCCCTCTCCACAATTTCTTGCTCCTCCTCAAAAGCTTCTGTTACTGGTAGCTGTTGGTGATAGGTTACAAAACTAGTTGGATCATGGCCTGATTCACTATTGCAATTCCTTACATGTATGTTTTGTGAATAGGGTCCTAAAGAATGTTGTGGTACGGGCTAATTATTAAATGTTTTTATTGAAGATATTTCTGAGTACTTAAAGGATTTAGTATTCATCTGCGTTATGGCAATACCAGTTCTTGATATTCAAGCATCTGAGCTGTTTTGTTTTTCTTTTGTCAGCATCGTTAACATTTCATTGGAAATGTAAATACTTTTGTAAACTTTATTTTAGCATTTGTGTTCTACCTTTTGGCTCAGTTCTTTAAGTTACTTGTCTTTTCCATTTTTTCTTTTGCATTGTATGTTGTTTATGTATGTTGTGTAATAAATTTATTTTAAGCCAATTTTATTGTATTTTTTTCTATCAGTGAAGGATAACTTCCATTCAAGCACATTTTCTGAGACCAAAATAAGATAGTGAACATATTCCAGAAACTTCATCCTGGTTTAAAATAGATATGGTGGATGATACAAGTTAGTTAAAACAGTAATTGAAAACACTTAAGAATCTCTCGACTACATTTTGTGGAATCATTCTTATTTTTTCTTTTTGTTAGAAATACCATCTTAGAAGCTTGAAAATAATAAAAATATTTGTCATGGTTCTTTTCAACTTCCCACACTTTTCTAAAAAGGAAAAGCTAATATTGTGTTATTACTTTTGCTTATACAGCAGCATCATTGATCTAGAAGTACATGGCTCAGAACAGAATTTTAAGTTCAATATTTGGTCTGGTAAAATAATTGGGGAAGTAAGCATGTTGGTTTTGATAGCCACAATTATTAGTTTGGCTATCAATAATCATTTTTTTAAATTAGCAAAGTATAACTTCTGTTAAATCTTATTTATAATCTAGAAAACATTCCACACTTAGGATTTCCAACTTTCTAATTGCACAAAACCCAATACTCTTGCCCCTTCCCCTTCCCCAAGGCCCCACCCCTTCTGAGGCCCCACCCCCACTCTCTCCAACCCTTCTCCCTTAGTCGCTCACTCTCCTCCACCCTCACTCACTTTCACTGGACTGGGGCAGGGGGTTGATTGCGGGAGGGGGTGAGGGCTCCAGCTGGGGGTGCGGGCTCTGGGGTAGGGCAAGAAATGAGGGGTTCAGGGTGTAGGAGGGGGCTCTGGGCTGGGGCAGGTGGTTGGGGTGTAGGCTCAGGGGTGGGGCTGGGGATAAGGGGTTCAGGGTGTAGGAGGGGGCTCCGGGCTGGGGCAGGTGGTTGGGGTGTGGGCTCAGGGGTGGGGCTGGGGATGAGGGGTTTGGGGTATAGGAGGGGGCTCTGGGCTGGGGCCAAGGGGTTTGGAGGGAGGGAGGAGGCTCAGGCTGGGGCAGGAGGTTGGGGTGCGGGAGGAGGTTCAGAGTGCAGGCTCCAGGAGGGAGTTTGACTACTCAGGATTTGGGTGTGAGTTCCGGGAGGGGGTTCGGGGTTGGGGCAGGAGGTTGGGGTGCAGGAGGGGGTTCCGACCTGGGGCAGAGGGTTGGGGCACAGTAGAGGGTTCGGGGTGCAGGCTCCGGCCGGGCAGTGCTTACCTCAGGTGGCTCCCAGTCAGCGGCGCAGCAGGACGAAGGCAGGCTCCCTGCCTGCCCTGGCTCTGCACTGCTCTGAGACGTCCAGCATGTCTGGCCCCTAGGAGGAGGCATAGCCAGGTGGCTCTGCGTGGTGTGTGCTGCCTATGTCCGGAGGCACCGCCCCCCACAGCTCCCATTGGCTGTGGTTTCTGGCCAATGGGAGCTGTGGAGCCGGTATTGGAGGTGGGGGCAGCACACAGCACTTCCCTGATCACCCCTGCTCCTAGGGGCCACCGGGACATGCCAACCATTTCCAGGAGCTGCACAGAGCCAGGGCAGGCAGGGAGCCCCGCTATGCCGCCAACCGGACTTTTAATGACCTGGTCAGCAGTACTATCCGGAGCTGCCAGGGTCCCTTTTCGACTGGGCTTTCTGGTCGAAAACTGGATGCCTGGCAACCCTATCCACACTGCATTTTAACATCTTAAAGGTAGGTTGATTTGGGGTTTAAACAGGTTGATAGTGATCGTTGCAGCTTTTTGGGGCAATAGCTGACTTTTGAATGAGCACTATGGCTTTGGTATATTCTGCATGCTTTGTAACAAAATTACTGTTGATGTCAATGGAAGTGCACTTAGAGTGCAGGATATTAAATAGAAATCCTTAATGTGGATGGTTCTGAAACAGGGTTTAGTTTTACTCCAAATGAATTTATATAGTGTAGTTATTTATAACATGCTTTGAAAAATATTTTTATAACACAGTGACTAGAACTGTGCCTGGCTTTTTAAAAATATAGACACAATAAATCCCTGATCAGAAGAGTTTAGTCTTCTTCAGTCAGCAAGATGACGAAAGTTAAAGGGGAATAGCTGTGGGGCAGAGTGAAGGAGTCTTACAAATACAGTAACTTACTTTAGAGGTTGTATGTGTCCCTTGTGTTTTGGGTTGGTTTTATTAATGTGTGTTTTTTTTATCTACTAAAGATAATGTTTGATGGGCGAAGGGGCTGGGTATTGTAAAGTGGAAGCTGGAAAAAGGGGACTCATCAAAAAGCCAATAGAGTGAAAACGATTAAATCACCCAAGTATTTACTCATCTGCACTGTAAAATATTATTTCTCACATTACTTCCGGTCTTGATACATGTCATTGATTAGTAATGCACAGTACTTCAGGTATGAGCTTTATCATTTAAAATTATAGTGTTCTGCCTACACCTCTAACTTGATATAATGCTGTCCTCGGGAGCCAAAAAAATCTTACTCTGTTATAGGTGAAACCGCGTTATATCGAACTTGCTTTGATCCACTGGAGTGCGCGGGCTCCCTCCCCTCCCCCCCCCGGAGCACTGCTTTGCCACATTATATCTGAATCCATGTTATGTCGGGTTGCGTTATATCTGGGTAGAGGTGTATTTCTAATCTGGAATGTTACTGTTTTTTTGTTTTTGTTTTTTTAATTTGGTTTACATTAGGCAAAACAGTGCAAAGTTTTCAACGAAAGAATGACAAAAGTTGAATCCAGATTTAAAAATGTGAATGTTCATCAGAGAGAGCTGTTTTTTGTAATTGTACTTGAGTTTATTATTGGAACGATTTAACATGCATAGTCAATTGTATTTTCAGTGCATATTTTGTCCTGTTGCTTTTTTTCGGGATCCAGATGTCACATAGGACATTGCACTTTCATGCTAGTTTTTGGAATGGCAAGAGGCTGTTTAACTCTGTGGGCTTAGCAGTAGTAATTATGCTGTGCCTAAAGCTTGCTAGCTGCTTTGCAAAACAAAAAAGACATCTTTGCCCCAAGGGTCTTGTAAGTTATTTCATCTTTTATTGCCTTCAGAAGTGTTGATGAGGCTGGAAATCAGGTAGAAATCTGGTAAATTAAAGTCACCTTACAGTAACTGTAGCTCTTTGAAATGTGTTGTCTATACATATTTCACTGTTGGTGCACATGCATCATATGTGCATGAGATCAGATTGATATATATATATTTTTTTAATAGCGGTGTCCATGGGGCCATGCCCGTGCCCCTCCACACCTTCTTGGCTCCTATATTAGAGGGGTAAGGAGGAGGCAGCCCATGCTCAGTTCCTTTGCCAATAAGAATCCTGAGATTGGGCTTCCAGTGAGTGGGAAGAGGAGGTTGGATGTAGAATTTGTGTGCACATTATGTTTTGAACTACAGTTACTGTAAAGGAATCATAATTTCTTTGAGTGATTGACCATACAGATTCCACTGTTTGTAATTAGCAAGCAGTCATCTGAAAGCTAGGAAGCAAGTGAACAAATATCTTAGTTCACTTGCTTCCTAGCTTTCAGATGACTGCTTGAAGAGTGCTTGTGGGACCCCCCGGCTGAAGCTTGCATCTAACCTATAGGCTTGCACCAGAGAATAATGGGAGATAAAGGTGTGCTCTGAACTTCATTTTGAAGCTCTTGAGTATTTCAGAAAATGGGCACATGTGCAAGGCAGGCCACAGAAGCCACCTTGGCACGGGTAGAGTTATCCCTAATGTGCTGGGTGTGTCTTTGTTGGTTAGGGTATAATATGCTGTGACAGTTCTGAGGATCCCAAGAACTCCGTCACCTTGTTGTCCCCTGCCTCTAGGGAGAAGGAGTCTTGCCTGGAGTGGCTGGGCATTAGCTCCCTAACACCACCAGCCTTTCAGCCACTAAGCACTCTCCTCTGGGCTATCCCAACCTTGTCTTCACCTTGCAGGTTAACAAGGGGAGCCCCTTCATGCCGGAGTCCCTTTAAATTGTTCCCCTGTGGCATCCAGCCCCAGCTACTCTCAGAAATCCCAGATCCTCTGCTACCTAAGGAGCAGTGTATCCCACTTTACCAGTTTTACCTTAAATCATTTCTCTTGTAAAATGCCCACCCCTTGTGAGTACTTACAGTAAAACAAAAGAAGGTGCCTAGGGGAGGAGCTTCTACTATGGACTTGAGAGGGACGGGGAGGAGAGTAATTTTCCTGCAGCTCAAGAGCCCCTCTCTCTGGTGTGCTCTGCCTTAAATTCAGCACCAAAGGGAGCCTCGTGATGACTACCCAGAGCCAATCATAGCTGTGATTGGGTACCAGTCTGGCAATAGAATCAGTCAATGCCATATGGGGGTCAGTGCCAAAGATGTGACCAGTGCTGAGGGTCATGGTACAGTGGTACACAGGAGCATCCTGGCTGAAGCCATGGTGCTTGGTACTGATGTTAGGCAATGCCAAAGTGGCAGTGTGCTCCTTGTATTTGGATGTGACTATTGGTCCGAACTTTGACTTTGTTACTGAAGGTTTTGCATGGGACTCCATTTTAAGACTGGAAAGGAGCTCAGACTGGTGTTGAGGGTAATCTTAAGCACTGGAGGGGCCCGCTACTGAAGGTTTCTCGGAGGGTCTGCCCGGAACAGAGGCTGCCTGCATTGATCTCTCAAGGAGAAAGAGCTTCAGCTTTGCCTCCCTGCTCTTTTTTGCTCCTAGAGAAATATTTACAGATGGAGCAGCATGCCGGCATGTGGCTCTGACCCTGGCACATAATAGGCATCCGGCATGGCTGTCACTGATTGGCATGGCTGTATCACAGGATGGATGGATTAGAAAACCCAGTGACTTGGACTCTGCCATCTTGATACGTACCAGAGAAGGGGCTGTGATCAGTATCGGGAAAGGAATACAGGAAGAGAAGAAACACTATTACTGTACTAAAATAAGAAAAAGGGTGTTTCGAATGCACTCGAGGAGTGGAATCTATAGACAGTATCATTTTAAAATCAGAAGTCTCAATTTTAGAATCGGCGTTCCCTTCCTCAAATATATCTAGTCTCATGCTGAAGATACCGTCCCTGATCAGTAGCAGTTAGTTAAAATACATTAACTGCTATGTGCAATGTTACATGAATAGGGGATTATTAATCTACAGATCGTGAGCTTTTCAGGGCCAGGAATATGTTTTATGTGTCCAGAAAGCACTAAGCATATTGTGGGGGCTATTGTAATCTAAATCTTCTTGATTTGTTAGAACCTAAATACAGATTGATTTATATTTTTCTAAGTCTAGATATCTCATCCAAATCACAATATCCTATTGTAACTTTCCATTTTTAGTTAAATGGAAACTTATTCCACTATTGCTAAAAATTTCACACTCCTTGATGCAAAATAGGTTTACAGCTCATTTGAATCTTTTCAACCAAGAAGTCTGTTTTTTGCCTGGCCTGATCTGCACACAAAGTTGCACCATTTTAACGCTATCTATTAAAATTTTTAGTTAAACCTGCGCATCCTTGTGTGTGAATAAGGTCTTACGGAATTAATGGATACACTTCAAATTACAGGTTCAAACTAAACTGATATGAACCAGGTTTAAAAAACATAATTGTGTCAGTGCAGAATTTTGCATTGATTAACTAAGTTGTTTTTTTTTAACCAATTGTTAAACCAGTGCAACTTGTGTGTAGGAAGGCCCTAAAATAGATGTGTGGTATTAAATGGACCACACAGATTCATGGGAGGCAGAGATAATTGTGTGTGGGGGGGAAATCCAGAGTCAAGAACTTTTAACACCTGAGCTGGTCAGGAAAAGGGATGAGGGGGGAGGAATTGCATAATTCTTTTTTTCACTTCAAAATTTTCAAAATCTACGTAACATAGAGAAATTTACCTAGAATTAGCAACAAACTGTCGCTCCCATCAATCACAACTGTAGATGATTATGAAGTTGTTTTGTAGGATAGTGTAAAAGCTATTGGCCAGCAGTACTAGATGTATCACTAGTTAGCGTTTCTGGTTCGAGCCAGACTTTGAGAATTAAGTGAGAGTGCTGTTGGCAACACTAAATTAGAAGTTCAGTTTGGTGGTATCCTGCTGACAATTCCTTTCTGTTGCTTGCTTTGCAGTTACCTTTATAAAATGGAAAAGAGAGTCAAGTCATTGACATGAATGTGAGCATTTGGGCCCTTCTGTATAATTAACAGCTAGTCTTTTATTATTATGAGCTTTGAAATAATTGTTTTTCATGCAGGTGGAGAAAAACTTGTTGATTCTACAGTAATAGTGTCTGCTTTTTTAAGGTTTTTCTGCTCTTTTCTGTTCTTGAGCTACGTGATACCAAGTATTCAAGAATATAGTGTTTCCCCGTATCTTCATTACCTTTAAACTTCGTTCTGTGGTATTCTCTTCAACCTTCTTCTAATCCCCTTCTCTGATCATCTACAGCAAGTTTCTCAAGCTATAAACAGTGCCACCTGTAAATTGTGAGGTGTTTTCCAATACTTCCTCTGTGAAGACCAGGCTATATATTAACTTTATTTACCTGGTTTTCCTCAATCTAGGAAGGTAAGCGATTCCTACACGTAAATGTTAAGATACCACCATTCAGTCTCCCTTAGGTGAATTGAACTGTGTTAAAGCTTACCAGTTTGACACCCTGCATACTACTGAGATCTGAATTTCCTGCATTTTTCTTAGTCTATTTGGCTCCCAGAGTTCAGTAGAGTCACTTGGAATTGATTAATTTTTTGTTGTATTTGTTAGAATTTTCATAAAGTGGCGGAAGTGACCTTGTAAGTCATCTAGCACTTTTTCTGCACATTGAAATCTTATATTTACTGGTGTATGAGAATTGACAAGAGACGGCTTTATTTTTCTCTTCCTGGATGTAGATTTATAGTTATGTATAAGTCTTTAACAGTTAAAATTATTAGTGGTACCCCAGGTAAACCGTGTGCACTTTGTATGCAAGCATTCACCTGGCTTTCCATCTTTATACAATATATTTTCTTCAGGTAAGTCAACCTGTTAAGCAGGATGTTCTCATACTTTGCCTTGCAAGGCACCAAAGGGTCACACGTCATTTGCATTAAATATAGCAGTCTGGAGACATGGCATATGGCCAAACATATGGAACTCCGGCAGTCTGGCCTGTTGGTTCAAGATGGAGCATTGCAGGCTGAGATCTGTTGCCCCTAAAAGTTGCACTTCTGAGTTGAGGGCCGCCTTTAACCACCATTGCACTGAAGCATGATTTCTTTCCTGAAAATAATTTGTTGTATTTCCATTTGACCCTCAATTGGATTTCTGAAAAATTTTGGAGAGATGTTATTGCGAATAAAATGGCATGATCTTTTTTTAAAATTAAATAGTTGGGTGGTGAATGAAAATATCAGCTGGAAATGTATGTGCCTCTGATCTGGAAATACGTTACTTGATAAGGGAAAGATTAGGTCAAGGACCACTTGGAAGCCCTCGTGATTTGAGTAATTATTAACAAAACAATGTGAGCTAAGAACATGGGGCTGAGCGATTAGAAGAGGTAATCGTGCTTGCTTCCTGTTGATGAGATTAGCTAGTCAAAACATTTTCCTTGAAGTAGTAGACAACTTTTGTTCTACGGTTACTCAGACAGCGTTAAAAGTATTTCTTTTAGGTCTTTTAACCACTCGTAGATTTGGTTTCGGTTAAAATATGTAGAACATATTGGCCTGCTTTTCTGTATCAATACATTAATGTGCATGGTCAGCATATGAGCATAAATTCTGTATGGCTGTTGACAATGTCTCTTTCTGCTTGTCAGTATTTCTGTTTTTAAGAACTTATTTTTCAAAAGATTAGAACTTGCCTAACTGAACCTGTAAGTGTTTAAGGATGACATTTACTATTCTCTGAGTGAGATACATTATTTAATTTAAAATCAATAGATTTAATATTTCTAAGTTTGGTAGAAAAGTGCAAAATCAAATTTTTTACTAGTTTCATGTGTACTATTTACGTTTCTAGACTTAAACAAAAATTTAAGCTCTTGTTTGAGCGTTTGTCTATCTGTGTTCCACTCTTTGTGCTCATGTGCCTGAGTTCACATTTTTTTGGCAGTGTCTGCTGGGCCACACCTGCACCCCAGGTTCCCTTGTATGACCCACATAAGGGCATAAAGGGTGGGGCAACCTCAACTGTACTTCAGTTCCTTCTTACTGCTTCTGGCTGAGTCAGAAACTTAGCAGTATCCGAGTCTCTCTCTCACTGTGATATTAATCCTTTTGTAGTGAGAAAAAATAGGGTTTTTTTCATCCCCCCCTTTTTGGAAAAAAAAAAAAAACAAACCCAACCCTTTCTCTCTCTTCCCCCCTCCTCCCCCCCCCGCCCCCATGATTTCTCTGGTAAGACTTCTGTGGCACTGGGTCCAGCCCTTACAGCAGAGCTGAAGTCTTCTGGATTTAAGAACTGCTCATCTGGTGATGCAGAGATGTGATGGTCATAAGAGGTGTACCTATTGTGCCTTGGAGAGGAGCATATTGCTGACAAATGTGCCACTTACAAGTCGTTCCCTAGGAGAGTTTTAGGGAAGATTGTCTTGCCTTTTGTGTTCTCTTTGTTGGGGATATCTATGGGCCCCTCTGCAGAATCTCAAGTGTCAGAGGCTGAAAAGTTTGAGCAAACCTTTTCAAAAAGTGTTCCTGTGAACTTGGGATCTGCTCACAGCTCAGGGACTTAAGTCTAGAAGAGGCCATCCTCTAAGACCAGTAAAACATCTGTGGTCCAGGGGAGGAAGGACCACTTCTCCAGCAAGGGGTGCAGATCTGTCTCCCTCGCTGGTTCCTAACCAACAAACACAAAAAAAGCAGAGATCCCCTTGGTCTGCCTCTTTTAAGGGTAATTCAGGGTCCAAGATGGCTCCAACTGGCATCCTGTCAAGCACTGGTAGGGTGACCAGACAGCAAGTGTGAAAAATCAGGACAGGGGGCGGGGAGGGTTGGGTAATAGGAGCCTTTATAAGAAAAAGACCCCAAAATCGTGACTGTCCCTATAAAATCGGAACATCTGGTCACCCTAAGCACTGATCACTGTGCCCCTATATGGACTGATTCTGAGCTTCAAGTATTGCCTGGTACCAGTCTTTCAGCACTGAGGTTCTTGGTACCAACAACATTGATACCCAACACTTTTGATAGCTTCCGTCTGCCTGTCTGCCAGACAGCCTTTTTCAGTGCTGACAGCTTTTATAGTACTGCGCCATCTGACTGTCTCAGCGCATCCTGAATCACCACTCCTTTCAACTACGGTGAAGATAACATCTTCAGTTCTGGTCAGTACCCCCAGTTTTACCTCTGACTCCAATTAAGACTGCTCCATCTCTGGAAGAGGAAGTCTTTCTCCTCTTCCCTCTTGTAGCGTAGCAAAGAGGCATCCCCGAAACACTCTCGAAGTCCTGATCATTTTGATTCTTTGTGACTGGAGAGGGAATCTAGGGTGGAGGGGGGGGGATCGATCCAAGATACGCAACTTCAGCTACGCTATGTAGCTGAAGTCGAAGTATCTTGGATCGAATTACCTGGGGTCCAGACGGTGCGGGATCGATGGCCGCAGTTCCCCCGTCGACTGCGCTACCACCGCTCGCTCTGGTGGAGTTCCGGAGTCGACGGTGAGCGATATATCATGTCTTAATGAGACGCGATATATCGATCCCGGATAAATCGATTGCTACCCGCCGATACGGTGGGTAGTGAAGATGTACCCTAGGGCACACTGTTGTTACTCTAGAACTAAGAGTTCCAAAAGAGAGCACTCCCCAGGGCCCCCTGCCTCATACCCCTACTATCAGCCTTGTCGCTATTGGCCACCATGAGGCTTGCAGCCAGCCAGAATGCCAGTTTCTGCAGCCCCTCCTAGGGTTAGGACTCCTCCTTCCACAAGACAGCAGGAATTGCTCAAAGACCAATTCCCCCTGAACAGCTGCAGGAACAGACTGCGCAGAAGAGGATCTGCAGGCTGGTGAACAGATCATACCAGCACCCATTCCCTCTTCTTCACCTGTTGAGACAGTGGTGGTACCCTTGTCATCGAGCACAAGCCTGATTATAAAACATAGCAAGATTTATTATGCCTTATGTTAGACATGCTCAAAATTTCTGGGGACTCCTGGGCAGCTTACATACATCTTTGCTTGGATTGCGATGCCAATAAACAAGGGCCTTATGGGACAAGCCAAACATCTCAAGTAGACACAGGTTAATCGGTGATATCAAGTCTCGATGTTAGTATTTGAACATTTCTGCATACACACTCTGTTCCAGGTTGCTAGTAGGGGCTGTGGTCCATAAGATGACTAGACAACTGGGATCACCAAAATTCATGCTCAGAGAAGCAGCCTAAGAGACTTGACCTTATTTGGCTGCAAAAATTATTCTCCTGTAGTCTGTGAATTTAAACTCTCTTCTAAAAAAATATTTTTAAAAAGAGAACCAGTTTATTAATGTTTGAACATATAGCCCCTATGCTGAAATTGAGTTCCTTTAGAACTGGTGTAGAGACCTGAATCGGGCATTAATGAGAGTCTCAGTCCCCATTTTTAGCCTGGAAAGAGGAGTCAGTCACTTACCCAAGCAGTGATTCAGTGGCTGAATGAGCTAAAACTGAATTCTCTTGACTCCTAATCCTGCCCTTGAGCCATAGCTAATTTGTATAGGGTTTTTTTTTTTTTGCTGGCTCAAAATTATTTATTTTTGGCTCATTGAAGTGCGTGCTCCTGCCGTCTGCCTTCCTGGCACTATTTAAGCATTTTAAAACCTAATCAGGAAATCTGGCCTTCTCCAATTTTGAAACTCCTGACTTTAAGCATTGTAAAATCTGCATCTTCTGACACATTAGGGAAATCTTTTTGTAGAACTTTTCTTTAAGATGGTTGAGAGTTTTTATGGATGGCAGGGATGTACTTGTTAAAGCAGCTTTTTAAAACCTGTTTAGGTACTTACCTTGTCTTGAATAGATTTAAGAGAATGTTTACTTCATTGTCCCTCAAGGACAGTGGTCCCCAAACTTTTTTTGGTTGTGCCCCCCCCTTTTTACCCAGCCTGCACCCCTCTGGGAGTTGGTGCTGGGAGCCGCTGGGTGGGCGGAGCCGGAGGCCACGGGGTGGGCCAGAGCTGTGGCCAGGGCCATGGCCAGGAACGGAGCTATGGCCTGGGCTGCCGCCAGGGTCGGGAGGGAGGCTGCGGCTGGAGGCGGGGCTGGGTGGTGCCTCCTCCCTGCTCTCTGTGGGGGATGGCCCGGGCCCATCTATGCCCCCAAATGTTCCTCTGCACCAGGGCCGGCTCTCGGTTTTTTGCCACCCCAAGCAAAAAAAAAAAAAAAAAAGAAAGCCACCCCTGAAATTGTGCCGCCCCAAGCATGTGCTTGGTTTGCTGGTGCCTAGAGCTGGTCCTGCTCTGCACGCTCGTAGGGGGCCGGGCCTCACAGTTTGGGGACCACTGCTCTAGGACCAGAGGCAGCTATTACGAGGGGTACATTTTGTTCCAGCTCCAACCTGCTTCATAGCTCCTCCAGGTATTGGGTTGCGGGGGAATGGCCACTCCTCATGTTCTTGTTTTCTGGCTCCCACACCTTTATTTATATTTTAAAAATTAAAATAAAATGAAAACACTGCTCGGATAAACTCTACCCTCTGGGACGGAGACAAGGGGCAGGTGTGGCCCAACAGACACTGCCAAAAGAATGTGAACTCAGGGTACGTATAAGATTTTTTTATAGACTTTTGGTGAAAGCATAGTAAGTCTTGTTAAAGCTTGTCTGCAAGTAGGCTGTGTCTGGAGAAGATTCTCCCCAAAATTAGTTTAAAATTTACACTGAAAATTGTAATCCTACCCAGACGACGGTTCCCAATGCTAATATATGTAGTGGACTATAGAGGCACATTCCAATGCAATATACGTGATGTAAAACTATCTCCATTTCGAAAATAACTTGGTACTATCCTATGTTGGAGGCTGAATGTTCTGTAGACTTTATTCCCCTTTCTGGTGGCATATCTGATTTTTTTTTTTTGTCCTTTTCTGAATATTTTATCAATCCAAATTTCTAGATCTAAGACAAGAAAGTAAAAAAACTAGAATCTGATTACTTGTAATTCAAAGACATTTTCTGTACTATGACTCTAAAACTTTAGGCTCTGGAAACATTTCACTGATAGATTATATTCAGATTTATAATAATCAGAAGGTTAGGCCAAAACTTTCAGAAATAGGAAGCTAACATTAGGCTCCTAAATCCATATTCAGTTTTGGGTTTAGAACTTCAACTTATTTTTTTCTGTTTCAGTATAGATCACTGCACCTGTTCTAGGTCTGACATCAGCATATTCTGGGATTTAGAATGTGCGCACTGCTAAAGTATCACTTTTAAACATGGTGCATTTTATTTTATTTTTTTCAAAACAGGGTAACAGGTGATTGTTAACTTGGGTGATTTTGTTTTTCTGTATGTTAATTAAATGTCTTTTCATAGGGATTAATTTTTATTTTTAAAATAAAAGTAAAAGCAATGTGATTTAGATCTTGCTTCATTTGGAATTTTTGATACTTTGTATTGAGACAGTCCCCTCTCCGGGGCTGATTTGAACTTTCTTCAGCAGCAATTTGACCACTTCCACAGACCATCTATTAAACAGATCCCACTGAGAGCCAAGACGGTAGGGAGACCGTGTCGTAGTAAACCTCTCCCCTCAGTGTGAACATTAGTGAACCTGGATTACACACTCAGCTTCAACAGCTCAGAATCTATTTTTTGAGTTTGAGTTAATCCAGCTCAGAGCTGGATTAATGGTGGCATATCCTGTTAACAATAGGTGTAAAAGCTCAGGAAGTTCAACAGCTGTTACAACATTCCTGTCTTGGAAACTTGCCCTTAATACAAAGTATTGATGCGCACACACAGTCATTTGGCAGCCTGTGCACTTGCAGGTTGTTTAGTATGTCAATTTGATTATGGCACATCTGCCAAGCAAAAATGACTTTCAACAGGCCGGGTAATGAGCCAAGAGTAGGAGCACAGAAGAGAGATCACTTAGTGCTTTGCCATAGTCAGACAATAAACAGAAGCAGAATGTGGCATCTGTACCCCGACCTGCAGCCTTGAAATAACTTTTAGCAGACCTTTAACATGGATGTGTGGAGTTGCAGTGGCAATGTCAGCCTCCAAAAGCCCACCACTGTTGTTCCAAATGCTGCAAGAAGACAGATGTGACCATTTAACTAGGCTGCTACTTTATTAATATCTCTGGGAAGCTATCCCTCAATAACTCATTCAGTGCAGGTCATCCTTCCTTCTGTAGTGTCTGCTATCTGGGGAAGGGTTGCTGTCAGCCCTCCAGCCTGACTTTTAACCCAGCCCCAGCACCATTGCTGGGACCCCGTTCCACTCCCCTTGTATCAGGGATGAAGGTATGGGGGAATGGGGTTGGCCACTTGCTGTGCTACCTGACATTAGGAGCTCCAACCACTTTCCTCACCTTCTGTAGGGGATGCTGTCTCCTTATCCTGCTTGCAGTTCAGTTTATCAAGGAACTTGGGCTCCCTTTTGAAAAAGTAGCTTCACTGGATACTTGCCAAGTTGCAACAACATGAATTTTACAGCCACCGACTCTCTGGGCTGCTGAGAAGAAGGTTGAAAAATCCCTCTTTGCCCAGGCCAATTTAGCAGTGTGAGGAAAATTTCCTTCCCAGCCCTGAAAAGTGACAAGCATGATACTGGCAGGCCCAAAGCCCCATCCTGTTCTAATCCCACAAGGTGAGAGCTGTGGTTACTGGGTACAGAAGAGCCTCCTGGGCAGGGGGAAGGACTTATAAACCTTCCCCTTGGGTGCATGGGAGCTAGTGTGCTTTGGCAGCACCCTTTAATCTAGCCCATCAGGTAAGAAGCACCTTTTCCCTTGCTACTCTTCCCCCGCTCAAGCCCACAAGGAAACTGAACTCCCACAAGGATGGGGGACCGAAGGAACCCCAGAGCTATTTCCCCCCACTGGTCCAGAGAAAGCTTTCCCATTTCTGAGGCTTAGGTAGCAAGCATTCTTTTAGAACATGTTCCATCAGATCCTTAATATGTCATCTGTGTAATCAGCATGGGAGGGGGTATGTTCTATCCACAAAGGTTCAGGGCCTATAGCCATGAGCAAGAAAATTGAAATTATTGCAGTTCTTTACTCTGTTATACTTGAAGGCTGGCTAGTAAATGAATTACATTTACATTACATTGAAGTTCAGACACTGTCAAGATGCTGAGTGACAGGCACATTCAAAGAACATTTGCTTTTTCTGTAACTTTTTGAACATCCTGAAAAAATTGTAACCACTGAGATTTTTTTTCAAATGTTAATGCAGAGAAACTTTGGAGAGAACAGATCTGCTACCCTAATGTGATGCCATCAGCATGTTGCCTGATCTGTTGGTTAGGTATTATTTGTTTCCAATGTGACACTCTGTGGGTTGGCAGGGTTCATTTGCCGCAAGATCAGCCACAGTATTACAGTTAGTTTGGGAGTGAGGATCCCAGTACATGCAGGAAAGACACTTTCTCTTAGGGAAGACCTTTTGAATTTGCAATAGTTTTTATTAGTACAATCAGCAGTATTACAAACACTACAAAGTAGATGAGGTAGTACAAGCATCCAGAACTACTACGTTGAGTGGTGACCCAATAGGTGCTCCACTCTAGATGTGTCTCTGTCCCTGCACCTAGGATCGGAGATTTTTGGTAACAGTGCCTGTTTGGGCTGCATATGTGCCCTCCCTGACTCGTGCCATACTCTGCCATTATATAGTGCTGTGCGGCCAAACAGAAGAGATCCCCAGCATGGTCAGTGATTTCAGTACCGACCAGCGCACGGCTGATTACCTTTAAGGCAGTTGGATCCTCTGGTACTGTTGCTGCCGTTAAGCGGAATGATTCTGAGGGAAGTCACTGTTGGGAGAAAGGAGCGGAAGAGGGAGGCCCAGCCTCCTCCTAAGATAGCACCAACAGAACTGCTCAGACATGCGGTACCAAGTAGATCGGCTCTGCAAACAATTACAGTGCCGCCTGCTGGACACTCAACGGAGCACAGAGTGGCCACGGCACCGAACAACCACTTCAACTGTAGCAGCACCGACACCATTTACTGCCACGGTACCGATAGCCATTACGGTATTACAGGAATTTAGGTGTCCAAAGGACTTACTAGTATCGGAGATGCCCAAGTCTCCGCTTCTGGGTACTGATGTGTCTGCGGTACGCATCTCATCCCTGGACGTGCACTCTACTCCACCGCCCAGGAAGACATTTATTTAGTGTCAGCACAGGGCTCCCCATCACAACAGGGAGCTATCAGAACTGACCCCTATATTCAGATAAGCTACCACCACACCAGACGTGACCCACAGGGTTGATATGGATACCCATGGATGTCTCACCTATGCACTTTCCATCACAATGGCCTTATTGGGACCCATGGACTGCATACGGGCAGCAGTTTTCCAGACCCTCCAGCATCCACAAAGAGAGAATGAGGCATTCCCCATCAGCCTTGATAGCCACCCTCCCGATCCTCAAGAGGAAACCTTTGAGGAACAGGAGAAGAGACTAAAAAAAGAAGCTACTCCTGCAACCAATATTTCTTCATCTTCTCCTGACGAAGCTGTCCTTCTCCCGCACTCTCCCACCAGTAGCAGCAGATGATTTCAAGCATTTTCAGGAGCTCTTCAAAGAGAAAAGTGGATTCTCTACAAATCCCCCTTGAAGAGGTTAAAGAATTTCAGCATGAATTTCAGCATAAATTGCTTGCTATCCTCCAGACATCAGCATCAGCGAAAATTGCACTTCTCATTAATGAGGCACTGATGGACCGAGCTAAAGCTATCTGGCGGACACCGACCATAATCCCCCACACTTGCAAGAGGGCAGACAAAAAGTATTATGTACCCTCTAAAGGCATGGATTTTTTTATTTTTTCATCCTACACTGAATTGGTTTTCGACGCTGTGAATGAACGTGGCAGACAGCACCACACTAAAATGACTCCATATGATAAAGCCTAGAAGCTTTTAGATTTATTTGAACACAAAGCATACTCATCAGCAACACTGTAGTTTAGAATTGACCGCTATGAAGCCCTTATGGCAGTCATACTTATTGTTCAAAATTGAGTGAGTTTATTCATTATATTCCAGCTGATAAGAGAACAATTTCAAGCAATCATGGCTGAGGTCAACTCCCGGTAAGGACTGCATTACAAGCTTCCTTGGATACGGCTAACACAGCTAGTGACTCTTTATCCTCAGCAGTGGTCATGCTTGTGGCTTCATCTTTTAGGGTTCTCGAGGGAGGTTCAAGCCACAGTGGAGGATCTCTTCTTTGAAGGGTCAAAGTTAGTTGCAAACAGGAAAGACGAATCCCTCCACTCCTTTAAAGATTTGAGGGCAACTCTATGGTCTCTAGGTATTTACACCCCTATATAGAAGAGAAGATCTGGTAAATACCACCACACTGCACAGAGACTGAGACAGACTCCATTTCTCCCTTCTCAAAGACACTATGAGAAAGACAGAGGGCTCCAAAACATAGACCTCCCCATCACAAATATCAACATCCCAGCCATCTACATCAAAGCAACAATTTTGAGATGTTGGCCAAGTTACCACTCCTAAAGTCATTTGCTGCAACAACCTAAATGTTTCCATCAGTTTGGCAACAGCCTTATCCTCTTCTCTCAAATGTGGAAGAATATCACCATAGACAAGTGGGTCTTAAAAATTATCACCAATTTATACTCAATCCACTTTACCACCCTCCCTCTTCAGGGACCTCTCTCGTGAGCACCTTTTACACAAGGAAATGAACCAGCTCTTACAACTAGGTGCAGTAGAACTAGTTTCGGTCCAACACAAAGGGAAGGGTTTCTATTCCAAGTATTTTCTGATACAGAAAAAGAATGGTGGATGGAGACCCATTCTAGACCCAAGGGCACTCAACAAGTTTGTGAAAGTACAATAGTTCAAGATGGTTACTTTGGCAGCAATAATCCCATCACTGGACCAGGGGGATTGGTTCTCAGCCCTCTATCTCCAAGACGCCTATTTTCATATTAACGTTCATCGATCACACAGGAGATTCCGCAGGTTCACCCTGGGGCAGGTGTTATGCTCATACAAAGCACACGGGATCTTTATAGAGGAAGGTAAATATGAGAATACCACAGTTAGCATATGCTTTTTACACACACACACACACACACACTCCTGCAGTGATGTTTATAGTTACCAGTCCAGAGTCTGGATCAATCTAGTGGCCAGCCAGATTGGTCGCAGAGGGGAGCGGGGTTCTATCGGTCGCAATCCGATGCTCCTGGAGTGTGGCAAGACGAACCCAAAGTCCTATGGCAAAGCACCCTGTTCTTATAGGATTTCTTCTCTGTTGAAGCCTATGGATTCTGCTGTTTCACTTTGTGACCAGTTACTTCTTAATTGGTGTAAACATTCCAATACACCTCCGAGAGGGTCATCCTGTTCTTTGTTCCGATTTAATCAATTGTCTTTATGGGTGCCAGCCTTTACCTCAGGGTCGTCAATCTGCCCTTCCTTATGGATGCGTGTTGATGATTCTTTGATGTCCTTTAAGTTTCTTCACTCCTTCTTCCTTGACTCTGGCTATAACAATGGCCTTCACACCTTATCTTTTTCTAATGCATACATTCCTCTTTCACACAAACAGATTGAGAATACAAACAGTAGTATTTTATATTGAGCAAAAGGGCATTGCAACCCTTGCTAAGTTTTACAATCAATAACCAAGCCAATTTACATTGAGACCCAGGCCTTCAATGTTCCTCTAAGCTACTTTAACATAGACACAATAGAGAATCCTGTCTCTTACTTCCTAATTTGTAATACATATAGGAAACCATAGTAGCTTTATAACTTATTCTAAAACAAAAGGATGACCATAATTAGTCATAAGGATTGTTCTGGTCTGTCATTCCTTTCTGCTATTCAAAAAGGGTGGCTGACAGGATGAAACCAAATCATACATTAATTCTCATAGTACATTATAAAATCCAGCTCCTACACAGGATCACTTCCAATATAAAGTGCTCCTATTCGGCCTGTCATCTGCACCCAGGGTGTTCTCCAAGGTCCTCGTTGTGGTAGCGGCACACATCATAATTCTTTGTTTTTGGAAATTTCCATATTTGGATGATTGTTTGCTCAAAGCTCCTTCTCTAGACAAGGCATTAATAGCCACACAATAGGCCATGGACTTTTTCTTACAAATAGGTCTATAAATAAATAGAAATCAGCATTGACACGAGTGCAACAGCTGTAGTTCATAGGAGCTTATCTTGAGGTAGTGAAGGCCAAAGCCTTCCTTCCAGTGCACAGATTCAGCATCTTAGTTAGCTTGGTCTCAACAGTTCAGACCAGTCCACAGATATCAGCCAAAACCTGCCTACAACTACTGGAGCACCTTTGTCATAACACATGCCAGACTCCACATGCATTATCTCCAGGAGTGGCTCAAAAACTGTCCAACAGACCCAATTTAAACAAGCTTATCTCAATGGCATCTACAGACAAAAACTCACTCAACTGGTGGACGGATCCCCACAATGTGTGTGCCAGAGTTCCCTTCATCCAGCCACCTCTTTCACTAATACTGATTACAAATGCATCCTTATTAAGATGGGGAGCCCACTTCAAAGGGGACCACTCGCCCTGCACTGTGTACTCCGAGTCAACATTGCACATCAACCTGCTAGAGCTCAGAGCAGTAAGAAATGCCTGCTCACGCTTTTTACCAATAATCAAGAACAAACACCCAGAGATAATGACAGACAACATCACTTGCATGTTTTACATAAACCATGAAGGGGGAGAAAGACCACCTTCCATTGTGCTGAAGCAGTGAAATTATGGAATTGGTGTATCCAGCACAGGATCCACATCTCAGCTGCTTACCTGCCAGGACTTCAGAACATCACAGCAGATACACTCACCAGGAAGTTCTCCCAAGAACACAAGTGTGAAATAGATACCACCATCCTATACAGAATATTCACACCTAGGGGACTCCTGCGAATAGACCTCTTTGCCACAGCCAAGAATAGCAAATGCCCACAATTCTGCTCCAGAGCAGGTTGGGTCGTTGATCTCCTGTGGATGCCGTCCTTCTCAAGTGGAACAGATATCTCTTACGTGTATTTCCTCCAATTCAATTAATACCTAAAGTAATACACAAAATAAAGGAAGAAAAGGTCAGAGTTATTTTGATAGCTCCGGCATGGCTGAGACAGAGTTCCCTTACCTTTTACAGATGACCCTCCAATCGCTCTTCACTCCATTTCACATCTCCTTTCTCAGGATGTGGGCCAGATCCACCATCTGAATCTGGGAATTCTCTGCCTGAAAGTGTGGCTCCTAGATAGAGGACACAATAAAGTTCTGTTAAGTATCAGGAAAACAACCACTCATCACACACACATTCAGAAATGGAAGAAATTCCAAATATGGTGTTACACTAGACAAGTTACCACTATATTCTCTCTTTTGTCGCTGGTGCTAGGAGACTATATCCTGGAACTAAAAAAAAATCAGGACTATTGTTAAATTCACTGAGAGTACATCTCTCAGCCATTACAACCTTCCAACACCAAATAGAAGGACACTCAGTATTTGTTTATCCCACAACAAAAAGATATTTCTTAAAGGTATTCAGAACCTTTATCTTCAAATTCGAGATCCCACCGGACCTTAATTTAGTTTTATGCTGCCTCATAGGTCCCCCCCCTTTGAACCTATGGCCATTTGTTCACTCCTACACCGCTCTATGAAAACTGCATTTCTAGTGGCCATCATGTCCACCCCTAGAGTGGGGGAGAAAGGGGCTCTTATGGCATACCCTCTCTTTACCATTTTTTTCAAGGATAAGGTCACTTTTCAGCCGCACTCAAAGTTCCTACCTCAAGTGCCTTCATCCTTCGATTTGACTCAACCTATCTACCTCCTATCGTTCTTCCCCAACCCTCACAGGGATGAAGGAGGCAATATTTCATATACTGGATGTCCGGAGAGCATAAGCCTTCTATTTAGAAAGAACCAAGCCTTTCAGAAAATTTCCAAGACCGTTCCTTTCCATAGCAGATAGATCTAAAGGAGCCTCGATATCTAAGCAAAAATTCTTGAAATGGATATCTGATGACATCAACTATTACTATCGTAAGCACGGCTTGCAACCCCTGTCAAGTACTCGAACGCACTCTACAAGATTGCATTTCACCTCCATAGCTTTCTTGAACGATGTTCTGATCACAGCAGCGATCTGGGTGTCTGTTCACCCATTTACAGATCATTATGCTATCACTCATGACTCTGCATCTGATGCACTATTTGAATTGACTCTTTCATCATCATTGAGAAATCCAACAGGGGCACTGCTTTACAGTCACTTAGAGTGGCGCACGCATATGGATGCTACTCGAAGAAGAGGAGGAGGTTATTCAGCTTGTGCAGTATTCTTTTGAGATGTGTCCCCCTATGGGTGCTCCACTACCTGTCCTCCTTCCCTCTACTTCTGAGTTCTTACATATAGACTCTGGTAGAGAAGGAATTGAGGGCAGTTTGGCCGCACAGGACTGTACAACGGCCAAGTACAGCGTGAGACGGGGATAATGCATGTGCAGCCCAAATGGGCACTGCTACCAAAAATCTCTGGTCCTAGGGGCAGGGACACGGACACACCTAGAGTGGAGCACCCATGGTGGGGAGGGAGACACAGCTCGAAGAACCTTGGTTACTTCACAAGGCGAGTAACTTCCTCTTGCATGCTCACACTATCCTTTGCTGGGGGAGCACTGTAGTAGGTAAGATGACCCAAGAGTGGCCCTTGGCCTGACTGGTTCCAGGAAATCTCTCAGGAGTACATGGGCTGGGATGCCATCTTTTATCATAGATTACACTAAATGTACTATGCTTAATGCATATTCAGTAGGTATTTCAACCACTTTACCTTATCTGTATTTCCTAACCTTACTAATATTGGGGTGCCCTTCTCCCATAGGTTACTAGGGCTTTTGCTTCAAGTTTATTAGCATATACATCATTTAGTTACCATGACATTCTTGTGGTGGGACATCTGCTGATATTCTTAACTTAAATATCTAAAGTTGGTATTCTCTGGCATTTTGTGGTTACCTGCCAGCCGTTTAGCAACAGTTGCTTATAACAAAACTCTGTCGTATGACCTCTGATAGTGGGTCATTTATGGGATTAGTTACTTATGTCAAGGGTTTAGGTCTTAGGCCTCTGTTAGTTTGGCTAAACTTTTGTCTTATGGGTTTGAGACCTGTAGGCTTTTGTATTATTGCCTTAATCTGTACCTATACCTTAGTTAGCATATGCCCCTGTATCTATAGCAACATAGCTGGCTGCAAGTCGTTGTTCCCCACTCCCAACCCCCTGGATGGGCTGATTGCTAATGAACGCAACTATTTAGGATCTTACAATATCTCCATATGGAGGTTTAGGAACTTGATATTCTTTTTATTGGCTGTTATGGATGAATAGCTGCATAGGGATATTCAGGTACCTGGTATATTGCTGCTGGTTGCATGGACACATAATGTGGCTCCTCAGATTGGGTTACCTGAGGTTGATTGGTCACCTCCTGAGAGGTAATAGAATTCTGAATGGAGATAACTTGGGGTTGACTTCCCACGGAAGGTGTTTGATATCCTTTGCTTAGACCCCTGATTTTACAGTGCATACAACACAAAACAACAAAGATTATTTCCACTGCAATATCTTGCACAAAGTCCTTCCCTCTAGTCCAGTCTCTATTTAGCTAGCACTCATCACTTCCGTCCATTAACCTTGTGAACATTTGTCCCGCCTTGGTTACTTCATTACTGGTTATTAGGTGTGAATACTTACTCTCCATTAATTGCTTCAGTTTTAAATCTAGTGGGGGAATATGAAGCTGGAACATTGGTGTTCTTTGCTGGACTAGATCCTAGTATTCTGGATTAGTGGTGATAACTCTTTCATTTTCAAAAACAGGTACGGGACAAACTGCCATGTGCCCAGTTAATATGTGCACCTTTGGATCAAACAAAATTTTTTAGTTATGACCTTGCGCTCTGATTGACCATGATGAAACTTTTGATGGTTACTACATAATGTTGGGCATCGCCACCATAGGTCACCCTTTCTGTAAGAAGTTGCCACTTGGCCAGTTTAAGAGTATGGTGATGATGACAATTGGTTTTGTAGTTGGTACTCTTCTTCCTGGGCCACACAACAATTTGTCTACCTCAAACACATTACTTCTGCAGATGTACTGACACCCTTTTTCAGAGCAACAGGCAATATATGGAACTTTCCAGGTTTGGGTGCCTTAGTGATAGACCACCAGAGGAGGTACATTCATTTGTACTTTGTAGATGTTTTCTACATGACCTGTTGAGTGGATTGCTGCTAATTGGCTAAAAAAACTTCATGTGGATTGAACACAGGCAACGAGTCCCTGAATGAGACATATAAGGATTTTGCCATTATACAATGTTTGTTAAATGACACCAGTCACGATCAGTGTGTGGTATCAGCAAATCCACTAGCAGTAACCCAGGCCAGAGGGCTGTCATGGTTGATGGCATCTCACAGGATGATCACCTGGAAAATATTAAAGCCAGTAATATTAATATTTAATGAAAAATGGGTGAAGAGGCTGTAATGCTTTCTAAAGAGCACGGGAGGCCTCTCAGAAAAGCAGGACACACAGTAATAGATTATAATCTGGATTCAGTGACCCTGATCAGCCAAGAGCTTCGGCTGAAGTTAATCCAGCTTTGAGCTAAATTAATTTTTTCCAAACAGGTTTTTTTCCTGCATGTACAGCAGCTAAATTTCTCTCTCTTATATCATGTGCAGAACTGTTAAGGGGTTGAAGAGAAACAGTTAAATTAAGCAAATGCCCTTATTCCTTGGCTGGCATTTCCACAAGCCAAAAATAATTGATCGGGCGACACAGACCGTTTCTTGCTGAATTAAACATGATCCATGACCTGGCAGGGCCTGGATCTTTTCTAATGAACAGTTCTCTGCATCATGTGACTCAGGGAAGAGGGGAGCGTGAATGGTTATCATCACAGCAATACCTGATCATGTGTAGGAGAATTATTTATATAAAGTAAGTATTTGTTACATTTCAGTGCTAACTGGTGGTAAATGATTCCCATCATATCACTTGTGTGCAGATATATTTGTTTGTTTTGAGATATCTAATGAAACTCTGAGGTCCTGTTTACACAGTGAAAACAACAAAACCAGCTACTTTGATACTACCAGGAAGTCCCCCTTACTCCAAACATGGTTACAACACAGATATTCTAGCAGCGTGGATAGGACCGTTCATTGTTAGCAGTTTCCAACCCATGCTAATGTCTTTGACTTGGGATTGGAACTCAGTTAAAACATGGTCTTAGGTTTTGGTTATGCAGTAGAGATGGGATGTTTTGAAGGGAGCTCTCCTATCATGGTAGCTCTTCCCATGTAGACTATCTTTCTAGCCTCTTGCCTTTGAGCTGCAGGCTATTCTTGCCAGGTCCCTCACTGGAAAAAATCTGTCTTCCTTGCAAAGTTTTACGCTATTGAGAAAGCTTTAATGTGGGAGGCTTGGATTTTTGTTTTCGAATCTGGAATGGGGATTCTTTAATAACCCTTGCTAAAGTAGCAGTTTTTGTTTTTATTTAAATGCCAGTAACACTATACCGCACAAAGTTAGTGCAGTGGGGAAGGAGAAAACAGAGATGCTTTTTACAACTACTACCTTTGCAGTCTTGTATACATTTACCCATATGAGATTAGTGCTTATCAGTGGGGCTAGACTGATAACTCTCTAAAAATTAAAGTCCCTTTCCCCACAATAGGAGCAGTGCACAATTTCCCTGTCAGGTTCCTCTGGGGGAACCACCTCTAGCGATGAGAAAATGCAGTTCAGTCTCCATGCCCATGCAATCCTTAGTGCCTCTAACACTGCCAGTATAGGTGCCAGTTGTAGTGATTTTTGTGGTGAAGGACAGCTGTCTACTAGAAACTGTGAGCACAAAACTTCCTACTTAGGACAGTGAGGCTATCCGATTATACCAATCACTATTGAGATGGGACATTGCTCAAAATGTATTGCTTGTCACATGAAGTGGAAGACGAACCCATAGGGCTGCTAACTGGTTTATGCTTAAATAGCAAGCTACCTTCTTAAGTAGGGTGACCAGATGTCAGGATTTTATAGCGACAGTCCCGATTTTGGGGTCTTTTTCTTATATAGGCTCCTATTACCCCTCCCCCCCGTCCCAATTTTTCACACTCGCTGTCTGGTCACCCTATAAATAGTTGACTGTGGTCATACATTTTAAGAGATTTAAGTATAGTCTGTTTTAATGGCTTTAATAAGGATACATGACTGTAAAGCAGAAAATGACAAGGGGCTGAACTAGTTTCAGGTCTCCGAGCTAGGAGCTCTTTATTTGGAATGCTGTCTGACAGACTCTGTGTTCTTGGGAAGATATTTAACCCCTCTCCCTCAATTTCAAAATGAGGAAATACCTACTACACAAGTGGGATTGTGTTCACGGTGGCAAAGAGTTCTTACAATGATAAAGCCAACAGCATAACACTTTTGAAAAGCCAGTGTTACCTATGGCCAGAATATTTTTTCATGTTTTGCTACTCTTAGCTGATCTTTGGACCACAGGATAATTCATATTTTCTGCCAGGAACTGCCTATAACAGATCCTCTTCTCTCTCCCCCCCCAAAGTAACAACCCCCTTAATTAGTGTGTTACATTTAGAATACAAAAATAAAATCAGAAAAACTGCTAACCTGAGTTGGCAGCAGCAGCTTAATACCCATATTTTATTTTCCAGCACTCTAAAAGGAAATGGATGCAAGCAGTAAGAGCTAGTTTACTTTACATTTCTCATCAGTGCTGTGTGTGAGAACTCATGTTAGAATGTTAAGTTGTAACAGTTTGCAGTGTAGTTGTAGCCATGTTGGTCCCAGGATTTTAGAGAGACAAGGGGGGTGAGGTAATATCTTTTATTGGACTAACTTTTTTCTGTTTTTCACCAACAGAAGTTGGTCCACTATAAGATGTAACTGTTCCATTTTGGATTCTGCACTGGGAGCTGTGTGCTGGTATTGAACCCAAAACATATATTTAAAGATCACTCCCTCCTACTTGTCCTTCAGCTGCTTAAATCTTTGGCTGCAGATTATATAGTAGGGGCTTGCTCCAAAGCCTACTGCAGCTGGTGGAAAGACTCCCCTAGACTTCAGTCGGCTTGGATCAGGCATAAGGTGAATTTCCTATTCTTGTTTTTGAAGATGAAGAGAAAAATGTTTCTACCAATTCGAATAGCATAAACAGTCAACTTCTGAGCATCAGACATATACCATTCCTTACCATTTCTGTGGCTAGAGGGGTGGCGATTGCTTCTAATCAGACTGACTGGTTTCACTGACATCAAATGTTTCCCTAAGCAGTTCACTATCAGTTTATGAACCCATTCTACTGATCTCCCACAACATACTGGAGTTTTTGCTCATTTATTTTGTGCTGTAACACAATCTTGCTCCTCATATTTTCTTGCCTGTTCCCAAGAACAACATAAAATATTTGGCTACCTTCTATATCAAAGTTTTTAGTTTTACAGTAGATGCCATTGTTTTAGGCTAACAATTTCAAAATTTTGAGAATGGAGGCTGTTCATTTTTAGTTTTTAAAATAAACTGCTTTGATCTCTCTGAGTTAACTTCTGTAAATATAAATCCTCCAACATTTGGCTCTTTTTAGTTACTTTTCACATAATACATTTTTGATTAATTTAATTGCATTTATCAGACTGATATATGATGTGTTAACACTAGTTAGATTATTACACTGTTTGGATGTAGCCAAAATTCACAACTAGTTCCTTTCCGGAACCTTCTAAAAGGGCTGTGAAAAGTCTCATGTGGAATTCAAGCAATGTCTGGTATTTGTTGAGAGCATTTAAGGTATTCCTTGAGGTTTAGTAGTTGGATCCATTTATATGCCCATATGTGTGGTTTTCAGCTGCTACCTTTTAGAAGGCGTAGAGTCAAAATTACCTTTTGCTCACAGAAGTGCAGGAAAATAAATAACTTCTGAATACAAAGTTTTTAACTGGATCTATAGCCACTTACAATCCTTTAGCCTTATCTGTGCTTAGAAAATTACATTCTGGATTTTCCAGTTTAATAGCAAAGTGGAAGGGGAAAAACTGTTTAAAGAGGACCTTAAAAATGTTTCTGAGAAATGCAAATAAGCCTATCTCAAATCAAGAGTTTAATTTTCTCTGCACCTGTATTACAAGGTGCAGAATGCCCTCAACTCATGCTGAATTAATTGGGAATTGAGGGAGCTCAGAGTTTTGAGCCCATAGTTCTTAAATTTTATACTGTCAGCAACCTAAAGAGTATGTGGGGGATGGGGGGTTCTTGCAAGAAGTTTTCACTCATCTCTGGGGAGAGCCACTTCCTGAATTGGATTCAGATAAAATTAAAAGGTAGCTAAACTAATTTCCATTTGGTGCCTAAACACAGACTTCAGACAGGTACCTGGAAAAGTACAGTGTAATCAACTGTACTTAAAGGGGTCAGTAATGGGGTACAGAACTGTACAACTCCAGCTCACGGTAGTAGTGACCATATCAGCTACTGAACAGCCACCAGATGGTAATCTGAAACGAGTTTGGTGATCTCAGTATAACCCCCAGAGTACGTGTCCACATCACAAAGCTATAACCACCACACTGTTTGGCACTTTCATTGCTAGGCTCAGTAAAGAGGTCAGGAACTGAATGGTCCTGGAAGCTGAACTACATTTTCATTCCTGGGAGCGACCCCTCCGATAACAAGGCAGGGACACATTAGCGGAATAGTGTGAGGAAGTTGCTGCTGTTTCTCCTGATAAATAGATGACTTCAATCTACCTGTCTTAGGTACTCATATCTCCACAGTATTGGGGCACCTCACAATCTTAAGTGTATTTATTCTCAACACCCCTGTGAGGCAGAGCAGGGCTGTTTTCCCCATTTTACAGATGGAGAACTGAGGCACAGAGAGGTTCAGTGACTTGCCCCATGCATAGGTGCCGACTCCATGGATGCTCCGGGGCTGGAGCACCCATGGGGAAAAATTAGTGGGTGCTCTGCACCCACCAGCAGGCAAGCTCCCCGTCCCACCTCACCTCCTCTTCTGCCTCCTCTCCTGAGCATGCCGTGTCCCCACTCCTCTGCCTACCTCCCAGCACTTGCCACTGCCAAACAGTTGTAGCAAGCTCCAGGAGGAAGGGGGAAGGAGCAGGAACATGGCGTGCTCAGGGGAGAAGGCAGGGGCGGGGCTGGGCCGGGGATTTGGGGAAGGAGTGGGAATAGGGGCAGGGACAGGGAGGAGTTGGGGCAAGGACTTTGGGGAAGGGGTTGGAATGGGGGTGGGGCAGGGGTGGAGTCAGGGCGGGGGGGCACAAGGGGGTCAAGCACCCACCGGTGCCAGTAGAAGTTGGCGCCAATGGCCCCATGTCACCCAGGAAGTCTCTTGACAGCAAAGAACTAAACCCAGATCTCCCAAGTCTTAGGCTAGTGCTCTAATTATTGGACAGTCTTTCCTCTCAGTCTGGCATTGTTTGTGCATGTGCTAAAAGAAAAAAACCAAACCCGTGTATTGACTAGAAAATTAGTATAATACATTGCAATGAGGCAGTTCGCTAATTACAAAACCTTTTCTGTAAGCAGTATATAATAAACAGTGGACTTAAACACAGGAGTAACTTGACAGCATATACAGCCTTTTTCCTCTATTTGATCGATCTCTTGGAGAGAAAAGGGGAGGCTTTAAAACTCCTGGAGTGACAGTGTGACATTATTTTTTATCATGGTAGCCAATGTTGCAAATCTCATTGTAAAAGGATAAGACTTGGTATCTCTAGCTGGCCATAAATGCTTATGAAACTAACTGTGTGAAATGTGTATTCGACCCTTATTATCTAGAGCAGCCTTTTTGAAATGTACCTTTTCTATCTTGCTTATGCTTATTAGTTTTTCTTTTTATTATTTAACACTGTGAAGCACTCTGTAAAAAGCCTCCATAGTATATCAGCTATAGTAATGGAAAGTATTGAAACAGGTGCTATATGCAGATTTCCTTGGATAGCTTTTCCTTGGCATCCTTGTACTGACTGGTAACATCCCCTACTCTTCAAGTCCTGTGTCTCTATTCAGCATAAACTACCTGCCATGATGAATTATGCAAATCATGCAGTGGGTTAGAGTCAGTAGTATATAGTGTTATGTTTAAAAGAGAAATACAATTTGGCCAACAAAGGAAAATATTTCTAGATTTTTGTCATAGTAAAATACAAATTGGTGGTGGTCCGCTTTCTAGTGTTTCTATACGTTCAGAGTTGGACCAATGAGCATTAAATTACCGGTGGTGAAGCTGTTTGGAATTGGATCTGACAACCTTTTTAGATTGTACTGCAAATGTATCTAGAGAAATTGGTACATAGTTGACATGTTTGCCAACAGTGACCCTACTATATCTTCGCTTTCTTCCCACAAGTCACCTCAAGAAAAAACAAACAAACTTTTTTTCCTTCACATTTCACAGGTGAAGTCTGTGATAAATCTCCTGTTTGCTGCCTACACTGGGGATGTATCTGCACTCCGAAGGTAAAACTAATATGGTGTTGGGGAAAGGAAATCACTTGTGTTTCAACTATTACTGCGCTTTATTTCTGAACATATGACCATGTTAGGAGACATTATAGCTGCTTTAATACTCCAAGATAGCAGGGCCATTTAAGCATAAAGGTGTTAAAAGAATGCACTCTAGTGGATCTAGCACTGCTTTTAATGTTCTGTCTTCAGATCCTGACAGAGCAAGGAGTTAAGCTCATTACGCAATCAGTCCTTTGTTCTGCATATCAAAACTTCATGTGGATAATATGAAAAATAATTTGTACATCTGATTATAGTCGGGGTATAATCACATAAAATGGCACCATTCTGCTTTGACATAAACTGATTTTTCCCTTTGTGTCTCAGTCATGATATGTTATCGTCCTCACACATTTTTACAGCAGTAGAAGAGCAAGCTGGATTCTAGTCTGCCTTGTGAATCAATTCCAGAACTGTGAGCAAAGCTCCAATTGAGGAATGTTTATTGCTAGTGATGTAGGAGCCAGATGGAACCCAGCTTGATTTTCAGATCCCAAGTATAGTTTTCTTTTGTTTTTGTTTTTTTTGTAGGGCTGGCAGTATTTAAAAACGCTTTGCATTTTACACTGAGCAGATTTCACAGAGTCATTGAGAGAGCAGATAAATGTGGAAGGCTTAATTCTTCACTGTACCTTTGCAAAGCTGGGGCAAAGCAGAGCTGCTCTGTAGCTTTATACTGGTTAGAGATTCTTCCGACACAGGGAGAATTCTCCATGAAATTTCTCCAGCTGATGTAAGTTCCCTTTGCCCTTCACATCCCAAAGTGATCTTATCCAGTCAGAAAATCTGCCTGGAATTAGTGTTTTGGCTGGACAGAGAGAAGTATGTATGCACATCAGTATGCTCCAGAGTGGCATTTTAAGAGTGATTTTTCTGACTGGAACCACAGATGAAGATTCCAGGAAGGAAGCCAAATCTCTAGTGTACTCTTAAAGCCAGATCGTTTTGGTGCCTCTTTTTTATTAAAGCTCAGATGAAAATATAATGTACTTTTGATACTGTGATGGGTTCCCCCTGGAGGTGCCACTTGGAACTGGGGTACTACTGAGCCCCCTGACCCACCAGCCTGGGCTCCCTTTACACTGTACTGCTGTGACCAGCCTGCACTTTCACCAGCACACATACAGGTGTACAGCACACACCCAACTGCAGGTATATACAGACTTTGTGCTCAGCCTTGCCTGGGTAGGCTCCAGTTAGGGAACTTCCTAGCTACTCAGGCACACGCCACCTCTGCAGGGTAAACCCAAAACGATACCATCTTGCGCTGCACAGGGAATTGTACAGGGTAAGCTTATGAAATTCCCATCCCTCAATGTGGAGAGGAATATACAACAGCTTTCTGCCCCCAAGTTATGACTTCCACATACTGGTTTTAGATAAAGCAAAAACAAGTCTATTAACTATAAAAGATACAATCACTTAAAATCTAAGGGATAGCAAACAGATCAAAGCAGATTACCTAGCAAATAAACCAAAAACACAAACTTAATCTTAATATACTACATAGGATGAGAATTTGCTGTTCATATCTGATCTAAGTGATGATACGAGCAGGTTGCAGATTCTTAAGGGGCAAGCTGCACTTGCTTACAGCTTGGAATCCCCAGGTGTACCATTCACAGGCTAAAAATCCCTTTAGCCTGGGTCCAGCACTTCCCCCAGTTCAGTCTTTGTTCCTTAGGTGTTTCTAGGAGTCTCTTTGGGTGGGGAGTCAATGAAGAACCAAGATGATGTCACTCCCTTGCCTTATATAGCTTTTGCATATGGCAGAAACTTTGTTTCCAAGGATAGTTCCCACGCCAGTCAGTGGAAATATACTAACATCCCAAGATGGAATCCAGTACCAGGTGACCTGGTGACATGTCCCTGGTAGTGTCACAGCAGCCATGACTCAGAGACTGTCTGCTGCATCCTCAGGAAGGCCCCCAGGTGGGAGATAAGCTTCTTAAATAAAAATAAATAGGATATCTCCATTAATTTATTTTTCTCCTAGAACTGGAAGGGACCTTGAAAGGTAATCGAGTTTAGCCCCCTGCCTTCACTAGCAGGACCAAGTACTGATTTTGCCCCAGAACCCTAAGTGGCACCCTCAAGGATTGAACTCACAACCCTGGGTTTAGCAGGCCAGTGCTCAAACCACTGAGCTATCCCTCCCCCGCAACTTCTAATGTCTATTGTTTTCTCTAATGGCCCTTCCCCACCCAACTTTTCAGAATGAAAGCATCTCGTCTAGTGGGTGTTCCCCACGTGTAAACACATTTGTAATACAGATACATAGTTAATATTCCTAACAAAAATGATACATGCATACAAGCAGGATAATCCTATGCAGCAGATCATAACCTTTCCAATGACACCTCACATGACTTATCTTGCATAAAATACATCATAACTATGTCATAATCCTATCATAACATCACTATGAAAAATATGGGGTGCAGTGTCAGAATCATTTCAGTCCGGTCACAGAGGGCATTTCATTGTTTTACAGTAGAAGTATGATTACTTCTGTATTTTTGTAATTATTTCTACGATTGTCTTTCTGAATTTGGCTTTTCAGATTTGCTTTGTCAGGTATGGATATGGAGCAAAGAGATTATGATTCACGAACAGCATTGCATGTAGCAGCTGCAGAAGGTAATGACTCTTGATAAATAAGATATAAGCTATTAATTTAGAGGGCTTAATTTAAAAAGTATATTAAATCCTTCTTTTATTTTATAGGTCATGTGGAAGTAGTTAAATTTTTGCTGGAAGCCTGCAAAGTGAATCCTTTCCCCAAAGACAGGTGAGCAGTTCCACTGTTAGTATGCAGAAGGGGAGCTCCAGTAACTCATTAGATGGGTGAATCTAACTGTAGTGCAGTCAGTCAACCGGAGTTTTTGTTTCCTCTGAAATCTCATGGGATGCTGAAAGTAGTGACAACTGGGACCATCTGATCTACCCCTCTAACTTGCAGCTGGTGCTAGAGCTCCCTTGAGCTGTTTCTGCCCATTTGATCTAGCAACACTAATTCCCGCTCTTAAAGAAGCAGGAATTCCAGACCTCAGTAGGGAAGATTGAGAAAATAAATCAGTGGCTGGAGAATTTTCTTTCAAAAAAGGCATCAAGGCAAGAAAAAGGAATTTGTAGTTTGATGTGCGTGTATGAATATATATGCAGAACGCACACACGGCTGTGGGTGTAAGAGGTGTCTACGTGTGTTGCTGTCCAACATAACTAAAACTATTCACAAACTTCAGTGTGAACTTGACCCCATTAGAAAGGCTGTTTTACTGTTCTGGTGTCCTGAGAGAGATGCAGTCCGCATGGTTTGTTATGTATAATCATTAACTTTATTTTTAATGTCACCTTCAGTTTTATTACTGTAACTCAGTGTGGCATTGGAAACCAGAAAAAAATAGGTCAGTGCAAGGTCCCTCACCTATAGAAAACAAGGCCTGACACCAGTAATGAAACCACTCTTGTCCACTCTCTAGCTCTTACTCAAGTAAACTTGTGTCTTTGTCTTTGCTTCCTTCAGTTTGCCTGTACCTTTTAATTCTCCTCTCCGTATAACAGTGATTTTGCTATTCAACAGTAAAGCATTGAATGAGCTTTAATTTTATAGTTTATTTCATGCAGTTCTGTGCAGACTAATATAAGTCTGCTTATGTCTTCTATTATATGCACAATGTCCTTATGGTGCTTATAGGAGTGTCAGAAAGGCAGAGCATTTTCAGTCATTTATCATTACCTGTGATTTTTTTGAAGCCTTACTATTAAGGTGAGATTTTTACTTTTTGATACAGTCCTTTTCAAAAGGAACTCACAGTGCTACAGAGTTCTTACACCACGATTAAAATGTAACCAAGGTTGGTGGGAAATCTGCATTGTGTTTACACCTGCTCTAATTACCAGCTTTTCCATTAAAACCCCGCAGGGGAGGAGTTTGTCCTGTGCCAAAAGGATGTCAAAGATCAACACTAGGAAAAATACTTCAGTAAAAATAATGTGAGGCACATTTCTGGAGTTGATTTCCTTGGTGAAAGGAAGGCAAAAAATACTTTACATTTGTTTTGTTGAAATACTATATTTAGATATCTCTTACTCTCCTGTTTAAGAGGGGAAAATATACAATTGTATGCAATAGCCTTTGCATATTGTTGTTACATTTGGGAGGGTTTAGTGTGGATGATGTGAAAATAGCAGCAGTTACGCGTGTGTGTGTGTGTGTGTGTGTGTGTGTGTGTGTGTTTACTGTTTTGTCTAGTCTGACACTATCCATTGAAGTGCAGTTCTGCTGTGAAAAATGACTGAAAAAAATCATTGTTTTTATTGTCTTTTAGTGATTTCCATATCAAATGTGTTCAGTTTTCACATTTTCAAGTAAAAAGATTTTGTTTCCAGTGACTAACAGTGCACAATCAGCCTGTGGGCTGAAGATCAATTTGGGTTCTTCCTTTATATATTAACAATGGTCATGGTGGATTCTACATCACTGAGCATTTTTAAATCAAGATTGGATGTTTTTCTAGAAGAAATCTAGGAATTATTTTGGGGAAGTTTTATGGTCTGTGTTGTACAGGAGGTCACAGTGGTTCCTTCTGACTTTGGACTCTGAATCCCTGGTAATAAAAGTTCTTCGTGCCAGATTTTGTCCTTGGTGACACCTGTGAAATCACATTGAAGACAGTGGTGTTACACGGTGTGACTGGTTGGGCTGAAATTTATTAAACAATTATACTGAAGCACAAGAAGGAATGGAATCCCACTCATTCTCCATTAGTTATTTTGATACTGAAGGGGTAACAGGAGTAAAAAGTAGTGAAAACATCTGTTGTCAAAAAAGGTTGTGACCTACTATCCAATTCACTGAAGGTACTTACGTAGTCCCTGAGCTTAGTACATACCGTACTGGCAATTGTTGTCTCAAACATCAGAGTATAATGGAATTCATAGTGGTGGATTTACTTGCTTACTGATTTTGGAAATATTGTGCTCCCTGTTTCAGATGGAATAACACTCCTATGGATGAAGCTTTACATTTTGGACACCATGATGTATTTAAAATTCTTCAAGAATTCCAGGTCCAGTACACACCTCCAGAGGATTCCAGCGATGGAAAGGAAAATCAAACAGTTCATAAAAATCTAGATGGCTTACTCTAACCATCTGCAGCTAGATCCCAAGAGTCAAATACTTACCTATGTTATTGTGGAAAATGAGTATGAAGAGCGTGTGTATTTCTGTCTGACAGTGGTGTATATTTTACAGAATATTTCATTTATTTCAGTGTTACAGGAGTTTTCTTCATGATACGCAGCGGACAAACCCAGTCGCTCCAAAAAACAAACAAACCCCAAACAACTCCCCCCCCCCCCCCCCCCCCCCCCCCCCGAGAATCTCCTTCCATAATGTGAGCAATATTACCTTGTGTTGCGTATAGTTGATGTAAAAGAAGTATTAGCTGTTGATGGCTTTACTGTGCACTACTTAATTTATTTTTGTGTTCTATGTATATCTTCAAACCATGGTCAGGAACTTTTCTGCTGAATTTGCATTTCTAAACCAATCTCTTACAGTGTAGCCAAGTGGAACCATGCTGTTGCCATGTGCAAGTGTCATTGTGGTTTTGCTAGATTTCAGGAGTTGAGGATGCTGGTGTAGATTTAACGTGGGTGTGTTGAACAAGGATCTGCACTTATCTTTTTTTCCCTAAATAATTTCCCATGGAACCTTGTTTACATAGTCACCTTGTCACCTAGATCGATCGGTCAATCAGCCCTCACAGAGAGAGTGCTGATCACAACACATTGTTCATGATGTTCTAGCGAGTCCTTCAGCCACCTGTTGGCCAGGCTGTCAGTGGCATCAGACACCTGATCGGCATAGTACACCGCAGCCCAGAACCCCTGAGCTCAAGCGATCTGTGAGCCTCAGCCGCCCAGGTAGCTAGGATTAAGGTGCGTGCCACCTTGACTGATTGTTTACATAGTATAAATCTCAAAATAATATATTGGTGACATTTGTCAATGGTCTGGGCTAATTGTTCTTAGAGA
The DNA here is from genome assembly GCF_027887155.1 of Malaclemys terrapin pileata. Lineage (NCBI taxonomy): Eukaryota > Metazoa > Chordata > Testudines > Emydidae > Malaclemys > Malaclemys terrapin. The sequence continues at coordinate 28,660,904 of NC_071515.1, read as the reverse complement.
ATTTTTTCAGGGAATCTGTTTTAAGGTTGGTTTGATGACCAAATGCCATGGAGGAATATCACTTGTTTGACTTGTTTTTTTTTTTTAAGCTGTTTCTTTCAAATGCCCATTGTCTAGCCTCTCTCTCTGTCCATATTCAGCTGCTGAAGTGCTTTCCCTTTAGTTGGTGAAAGCAGGTGCTTCCAAAGTATGCATTGGTTCCTGACAGGCATATGTGCATCATGCGGGATCTTGTACGCTGCAAAATAATTCATCTCAGTCTTATGTTTTGTCCTTAGCTGCAACTGCACCAAAAACCTTTTAGGGGAATGTAAGTATATGAAAGGCAAAATACTAAACCAAATGTTCTAAATGAGTTAGGCTCACAATAAAAAACACTCATGGAGTGAAACAGCTTAAAGAGGCATAAAGCTAATCAAAGCATGAGCCAGGTTGTGGATATGCCAAACTGTGGGTCTATCTCTCTCCTTATGCTGGCATAAATCCTTGAATAGTTTTCTTGAAGCTTCTGAAGTTACACTGGTGTAAAACAAGTAAGGGATCAGAAACAGGGCCACAAATCAAGCAGTTCATTTGTGTGTGAACTATTGCATTTGCCCTCTTCACATGGTAGTCTGTGCCCCACGTACGCCAGTCGTTAGAAATTTAAATCCAAATACTCTATTTTGGGGACCATTACACTATGTCAGCTTCTTGCCCAATGCAACAATATGTCTGATTACTGACACTACAATATGAGTGAAGTCCTGTTTTAAAAAAAAAAAAAAAAATCTGAGTAGGAGTATCTATTTCACATTTGTTGGAAGTAGGTGATAATCAAGAATCAGGCAGTGTATTGGACTAAGACCATTTGTGGGAACTGCACACATCTCAAAGATATGGCAGTAATAATAATTCATCCATAAATCTCAAGGTGTCCACTTTACAGATGGTGAAACTGAGGCATGGAGCGGTCACCCAGCAAGTCAGTGGCAGAGGCAAGGTATGGAACCCTTGTCTCCTGCGTCCCACTCCAGTGCTCTAGCCACTATGCACATTGCCTCCCCTAAGGAGGAGAAATCAAACGGAGGCACTTGATATTCAGCACAAACAGTGGCCTATCTCATAATAAAGATGCTGTCCTGTAGTAGTGCGAAAGCCTAAACCCCTGAAATCTGATTGGTAAAAATGCTTGCCTGGCATCAGTCACTCCCCTCCTTCTCCCCCCCGCCCCCCCAATCTGATATTACTGCTCTCAAACTGCTTTTTGCCTCAAGTCAATTATTCACTCGAAGGCCTCATGCTTTTATAACCTTCACCTTTCATGCCTTGTGTCGCAGCCACCCTCCTCCTTAACCAAGAACTGGATGGGATTCCCTTTGAACCCTTCTTGGCCAGATGGGTCACTGTTGAGAGCACAAGGCCCTGTCTCTGCTGCACTCCTACAGAGGATAAAACGAGGCAAACTAAATCCCATGTTTTCCTCTAACATTCTTGGACCTACCAAATTGATCCTATGGGAGTAAAATTTCTCAGGTTGGGTTCCGGGGGTACTGATTAGGTCTCAAGCTATGAGACACATTCTGTTTAACTAATCAGATTTCTATGTATCTCTCTCTGGTTTGCTAAGAAAATGTATCCTCTGTTCTCAGAAAAAATGTGAGTGATTTATTTTGATGTAATTGAAATCAATAAATTTACTTTGCTCAAACAATAACCTTTTCAAAAGGTAGGTATATGTCCTGAGAAGATAAAGGCATTTTAATTAAATAGCATAGAGATTATGGCTGTCCCTGAACCTAACGTTTTCCTCCACCATATTAAGAGCTTTTCGCTAGAATTTTAGCACCAATGCATTTTCACCAGGATAGTTTTAGCATTTTCTCATTGTACCAGGAGATCTTATTTTGCAAAGATTTGTGCCCAGTGGAAGCAGTGCATTTATATATGCAATTATTTATAAATATATGTAGTTCACTGGTTTGGCTGCTCATCATTGCTGGCACTGACATGTAGATTTTAATTTAAATGGCTTTTGTTGTGTTATCAAATGCTGACATCCTTATGCTCCAAAGAGTTTTCTGTGTTATGTCGTATATGTGCTGCTTAAGTATCACAGCAACTAGAAATGGTTCATCTAACTTAATGCTTTGTACATAGAAATATTGTGCTGGTCTTAGCCTTAATTATCCCATCTTTTTGTGAAAAATGTGATGTACTCGGCTGATACCTTTTTAGCTGCAGAGCTGGACTGTCAATGAGTGTTTTTATTGATGCTGTACTATCAGCAATTGTAACTGATTGGTGTGACATTTTAGATTCCTTATTGTGGGGAATAGACAGTGATGAATGTATTTGCTTTCAGCAATTTTCCTGTAAGTGAATCTAAATTTAAAAATATTTGAGCTGTACTGGTTCTGAAAATGAAAGATATTTATTTTAATGAATAAAATCCAGGTATTGTTGCTTTTTACAGCACAATTAAAAAGGAATACCAAAAAATAGAGATGTTTGAAGGTTTTTTGGGTTTTTTTTTTTTGATAGCTACATCATTTACCCACCTCTAATACCACCCCAACTGAAGTAGCCAAAGAGAGTGGACTGTGTGGAGCCCTCCATTTTAGGCTGCTTTGATACCCTCCAGAGTCGAGGCTACTTTTGTATTGGGAAGGCCTTGTGACAAGCTTTAATTGTAGCATCAAATCATTAGGAGGCTCCATCTCATGGTTAGTCGCTAGTGAATACTGTAGTTTTAAATCTAAAAGCTTGATATAGCGAACAGGAACTCATTGGCTTTCCCTCACTCAATACAGGTGTCCAGCTGGTGATGGAGAAATGATGCTACAAAGGAGTAACCAACCTGCTGTGGGCATTCTAACAAGAAGCTGACCCTAATGTCCATATATTTTGAAGTGTTGGCCGTCTCCAACATCTATCCTTTAGGAATAGAGGCTGTTGCTGGGATGGGCAAGTAAAGGTCTCTGAATCTGGTGAGTCAGGGATTAGTTGGGATGGTCTGGCTATTGAAATAGTTAAGAAACACAGAGGGTGAAATAGGGATATAAATGCATCATTTTGCTCTTAAAGGTTCCTCACAAACTCCAGCCTCAGACCACAGCAGAAAATTATGGAAGCAATCAAGGGATTCTACTGAAAACCAACATCACCTAGTCCTACACTAAATAGGTCTCATATTACAGCCAGGAGTGGAGACCTATGTTGTTGCTGATTTCATGGTTTGTAGATGTAGATGGCCTTATGGAGCAAAGTGACTTTTTTTATTATGTAGTACAATCAAACTGAATCTGATGCAGAATTCCCTGAATTCTCCAAAGAACAATACCTTTGAATTTCCTGCAGTGATAGCAGAAGTGCTGCATCCTCAAACGTGATTTAGAAATGATTAGATATAATAAAGAGCCTTGTTTCAGAGAACGTATCCGGACTACTAACCTGCACTACAAAGTGAGTGCCACTAGGCATCAGACTAGCTAGCTAAACCTGTGAGGTCTCGTTCTAGGCCATTACAAAAACCATGGATTTGCCGGTTACATTTGCAAACCTCTCACTCAATCACAATACAATGAAAAATTGTTTGCCGAAATGGAATTGTCCAACATCAGTGGGGAGAGAAATTTGTATTCCTCGTTCTAACATGTTGGGAATTTTTAAAAAATTACTTGCATCCATTTTAATAGATTTTGAATATTGTGTTACTGAAACCAGGAACATTAACAGCTCAATGGACACAAGATTTTATATACTGCCTCTTTTAAAGTGTTTAGGATGTGAGTCCTGCTCTTTTCACAAATGTACATGCTGACAGGGAAGACATTTAGAATCATTTTGAAGGTTTTTTCCACACCCTTCCTTAGATAGAAGGCCCTGAAATTGTCTGCAAGGCCATTTATACTTTACCCATTCATTATACTTTATCCATTCATCCCATTACAAATATTTGCACTGTAAAAATGATAAACAAAAGAAATAGTATTTTTCAATTCACCTCATACAAGTACTGTAGTGCAATCTCTTTATCATGAAAGTGTAACATACAGATGTAGATTTTTGTTGTTACATTACTGCACTCAAAAACAAAATGTAAAACTTTAGAGACCGGAAGTCCACGCAGTCCTACTTCTTCAGCTAATTGCTAAGACAAACAAGTTTGATTATATTTACGGGAGATACTGCTGATTGCTTCTTATTTACGTCACCTGAAAGTGAGAAGAAGCAAGGTATTTACGTGCCAGATATGCTGAACATTCATATGCCCCTTCATGCTTTGGCCACCATTCCAGAGGACATGCTTCCATGCTGATGCTGCTCATTTAAAAAAATGTATTAATTACATTTGTGACTGAACTCCTTGAGGGAGAATTATGTCTCCTGTTCTGTTTTACCTGCATTCTGCCATATATTTAATGTTATAACAGTCTTGGATGATGGCACAGCACATGTTTGTTTTAAGAACACTTTCACAGCAGATTTGACAAAATGCAAAGAAGGTACCAATGTGAGATTTCTAAAGATAGCTACAGCACTCAACCCAAGGTTAAAGAATCTGAAGTGCCTTCCAAAATCTGAGAGGGATGAGGTGTGGAGCATGCTTTCAGATGTCTTAAAAGAGCAACACTCCGATGACAAAACTACAGAACCACCAAAAAAGAAAATCAACCTTCTGTTGATGGCATCTGACTCAGATGATGAAAATGAACGTGTGTTGGTATGCTCTGCTTTGGATTGTTATCGAGCAGAACCCATCATCAGCATGGACGGCACGAATGGTGGTTGAAGCATGAAGGGACATATGAATCTTTAGCGCATCTGGCACGTAAATATCTTGAGATGCCAGTTACAACAGTACCATGCGAACGCCTGTTCTCACTTTCAGGTGACATTGTAAACAAGATGTGGGCAGCGTTATCTCCTGCAAATTGTAACCAAACTTGTTTGTCTGAACGATTGGCTGAAGTAGGACTGAGTGGACTTTGTTTTATTTTTGAATACAGTTAGTTTTGGTACATAATTCTACATTTGTAAATTAAACTTTATAATGAAAGTATACAATACTTCAATTAGGTGAACTGAAATATACTATTTTGGTTTTTACAGTGCAAACATTTCTAATCAAAAATAAAGTGAGCACTGTGTTCTGTGTAACTGAAATCAATATTTGAAAATGTAGAAAATATCTGAATATATTTAAAGGATATTCTTCTATTGTTTAATAGTGCGCTTAATTTTTTTAATCGCTTGACAGCCCTAAAAAACCCCTTTTCTTACATGACCCCCTGCTAGACTAGCCACATTCTTAAAAGGTTGCCTCTGTGTCTCTCCCCCTAGGTTGACTAGATGTCCTGATTTTATAGGGATAGCCCCAATTTTGGGGTCTTTTTCTTATATAGGCTCCTATTACACATACTCTACCCCCCCCGCCCCAATTTTTCACACGTGCTGTCCGGTCACCCTACCCCCCCTCTCTCCCCCCCCCCCCCGTTCTTTTACTCCCCTTGTTGTGTCAAGTTTATATAAGCTTGTAAGTAACTTGGGCAAGGATGTCACTTGTTCTGTAATGTGAGGAGCAGCACAGCGCACTGATGGGCACCGTGAAATAATTATCAACAAATAATGTCTTGACTAGCCAGACTGCCACTTTGCTGGATTACTTATTTACCCAGAGACTAGTAGAACATATGGCTAATTCTGTAGCCACAGAAATAACTGACAACCATATAGAGATGAAACTGTCCCAATGGGCTTAAAATCAAATAGAGATGTCAAAAATTCAATTAAATCTCATGAGTCCATTGGTACAATAGGCTTAGAGAAATATGATCTCATTTATTAATAACCCTAAAACACTTGCAAAGTGATGCTTCAATTTTTTTAACCTGGAAAAGAATATTTCTGGTATTGTAAAACTTCTTTTTATAACTATCATCCATACAAAAATGACATGAATCTAGGTACTATAAATCTATTGGCCTCATGAGAAAATTTGACTGTCAGATATAAGTTGAATGATAAGCACCATATACAGATGAACATATCAGAGTTCTTAGGAACACCCACTTCCTTTCACTTGATAGCTCTTAAATATATATGTACATTTAGCTACTCTAATGAGAACAGTAATAAAATTGATGTGTTGATACATCTTGCACTTATGGTCATTGATTTTTTTTTTTATAGCGATATCAAAATAAGGCAAACTGGCACTATTTTGCTACCTAAGCAAATACTCACAGATCCTTTCAACATTTTCAAAGTAGTCCTGGAATCGTAGGATTGGAAGGGTCCTCCTTGCAGGCACCATGCTAGTCTTTGCAGGCACAATGTACTAAATGGATTTACCACTTCCTTTTCATGAAGCAGGCTCCTCAAGCAGCTGATGACTGTTTTTTAAACCTATCTGAACAATGGAAATGTAACTCCCCATCCCTTATAAACAGTAGCGTAGCTAGCGGGGTGCGGGGGAAGCAGCTGCTTCCCCTCAGCATATTTGCCAAAAGTGGCACCTTTCCAAAGGCGGCCGCCGGCTGGAGGAGTGAGGGGGGGCGTAGGCTGGCCACTTGCAGCGCGGCCGGCAGCCATCGGGGGGTGGCGGCTGGAGGAACGAGGGCACAGCATGCAGCTGGAGGAGTGGGGGGGCTGGCCACCAGTAGCATGGCTGGCAGCCATGGAGGGGGGCGGTGGGTGCGTGCACGCGGCCAGAGGAGCAGGGGGGACGCAGCATATGGCCTGGCCCTGTAGCCATGGCTGGAGGAGCGGGGGGCGCAGGCTGGGCTGGTAGCCGGGGTGGGGAGGGGCAGTCAGCAGTGTGGCTGGCGGAGTAACCAGAGGAGGAGCCAGGGGGGCGTCTTTTTTATGTTTGCTCCCCCTCTTAAAAGCTGGCTACACCACTGCTTATAAACTAACTAGCAAAATGCTGAACTCTCAAGCTGCTGAGAGCCAAAGCACTGCAGCTGTTGGAATTTCAAGGTGAGATAACTAGTGGTTTTCAGTTTCATGAGGAGTTATGAGTTCATAGATTTGAAAATCAATGAAATCTGTGCAAGAGGCCACCCTCATTAGGTAACTGTGGCTTAATTAGCCTCCAGCGTACTGAGAACAATTCTGCTCCTCTGCAATTAGCAAACTGCCTCCTTCCTCCATGTACCAATGCTTCTGTGGGCTGTAAGCACTTAACACAGTCAACTGTAATTCACCTTTCTTTATCCTACTGCTATTAATGAAGCTGTGTGTCTATGCATAGACAATGTCCTCGTTCAAATAAGCAATAGTAAAAATGAAAAGTCTTCTAAAATGTGACTTAGTTAATAATGGAATGCACAATACCTATAGGAAAAGAGCCCCCCCCAAAAAAAGAGATTACAGTTAAAATTAGTGTGGTCAGTACAAACGTAAAGCAGCAGGGACTGCAGCTAGTGAAAATCAGCGTAGCTCCATGACTGCAGTGGGGCTGTGCTGCAGTCAAGCCCCTTAGGATATGTCTATGCTGCAATGAAAATCCTGTAGCTGGCCAGGGCTAAGAGACTGTTGAATTGCAGTGTCGATGCTCAGGTTTCTAATTGCAGCATAGCCACACCCTTGGAGGCCTAAAATGAGTTTATTTTTCAATTAAGGTAACAGTGCTACTTTCACTAGTGGATTGACGTGCTCGGAATGCTTTTGTTTGCTGTTACAAAGAGGAAAGCCAGACACATTTATGCTCTAGCTGGGTTCGATCCTACTCCTATTCAAATCAATAGAAAACTCCCATAGACTTGACTGGTGTAAGATCAAGCCCTCAGTGGCCTTTCCCATTCCAATAGTGCCTGGCTAAACTGTGAACTATAAAAATAGCTGCAATCTGACAGGCCAAGAGATGGCACCTGTCAGTTTGACAAGTTTCCATTTCTTGTGGGATTTTTTTTTTTTTTCCAATTCTCAATTTACTTTTCAGGCGTAATCCCCTGGCCAGGAGCAGGGTTAGAATATTTCCTCTTTGTTTGGCTGGCAGGTGTGTCACAACGAAGGAGCCCCATTCAATTTATTTTAGTTCTGGTTACTTAAAAATTAAACTTTTATGTGCTTTGTGAATACTTAGTGGACACATGTATTTTCACAGTGGACAATGATGAATAAGTCTGACAATATCAAAGCACTTCCACCTCCATAAGTAACCACCGGCAGAGGGGTAGTGTCTGGTGTCTGTGCACTCAGCTTACAGTGATGGTTGGAGGGAGAGCAGTGCTCATATTAAGGATCCTCTGAGAAAACATCTCTCTGCTGCCTCACGCAGATTTTATTGAACTGTACTTCAGTAAGGTACTGGCTGTAATTCTACGTCTAGCTTTCAATTCCTTTACGCCGTAATAGAAAGCAGAATGTGCAGCACACACTGTTCATCATGTGACATGATGCCTTTGTGGATTTTCAACATGAAAAAGATTTTGTGAGACATCCTATTGAATTGGTGTTTCTTTTCTCAATGAACAGTACAGTAACTGTTGTGGATTTCACACTTACCCTAATAACATGCTAGTTTTTATTTACAGTGAAGGATATGCCACTGATTTAGCAGAGCAGAAGCAAACACAGGTCAGTGCAGTTTGTGGCTGTATTCTTTGAGAAAGTATTTAAGCTTTCATTTAAAAGAAAATATTCCAGCCCTCCTCATTGCAGAAGAAAGCCTTCCAAGTGTGAGCCAAGTGCAAACTGAAGCTTATTGTCTCCCTGATTATACAGGCAGCCTGAAACCAATCTCGGAGGTGTGAATTACCTTTACTTTAAACCTAGAGCCAACATTGTAAATGTCAACATAACTATTTCCTTTACGATAAATTTAGTAGAAACACAGGCTTCTCCCATAATCCCACACTGCTCTCCCAACCAAGAGCCCCGTCTGTCCTCTACCCTGTTGCTAGGATTTCCAGCTTTTCCCCCTCCACCTTCTGTGCTGGAGTTTCACAGTGGTGACAGAAAATTCTCTAGCTCATTGAAAATTACAATTAAATGAATGTAATATCACAATCAGTAACATACAGGCTACTCTGGGGATTATTCATTTTCACACTGAACTCATTAAGAACCTCAATTCCTTAATTGAACTGAAGCTCCAGTCTGATGCACTGGTGTGCCACACAGTCCAAGGGATTTCTTCAGAATGCAGGGAAAGCTTTTCACAGACTACACAGCCTTGATGCATACCCCTGCAGGCTGTGAAACAGGGAAGCAGAAAAATGCAAGCTACTTAAGGATGGACACGTGCAAACAGTATAGTAGAGAGATGAATAACACTTAAGTCGGATAGGCTGAACACATCTGTAAAGAGAGAGCACAGGTTGATTAAAATCTTAAAATCTACCTAAACCAAACCATAAAGAATTATACTAAAAGACTCTTTTACACGTACAATGCATGGTAAAATGTAACAGGAGCTATGCAGTATTATTTTTCATGGTGTTACACAATAAGGGCATTGAGACTGATGTGCTGCTATTTATTAATGAGGGCTTGAACTCTGACAGAATTATTCAGTAATATTCAAAAAGTGTTACCCAGGGTTTTCAGAACCCAGTGCTATTTGCTAAACCAGTCAAGAATATGTCATCTTTTCAGATTGCCATAGGCAGATTCAGATCTCTCTGTGAGAACAAGAAAATTGTACTTTGCCAACTTTGTTCCACTGTTAGCACTGTCATGTTATCTGGCTTAACTGGTCAAATCTATTAATAGCTACATGAATCACCTTACTACTGTTTGTATAGTAACTCTTCCTATTGTGTTTCCTCTATAGTCTTACCTAGCCTTCCTCCAGGACATAGCACATAAAGAGAGACACTGTCCTGGAGCCCAAAGAGGGGAGAAATAGGTTGAAATGAAGCAAATTAGCTGTCGCCTGCAAAGGAAATGCATTTGCATTTCCAACTAAAGGCGGTAACTTGTTCTGGAGGGCCAGTTTGTGTTCAAATCAGAGTATTTTTAAAATATGAATTATTCTATGGCAGGATAAAAAAGGAGCTTTTTAAAAGCAAATTCCATATCCATCCCCCTTTCCTCCCCTTCACCTCCCCCCACCCTGCAAAAACAAATAAACATACCACCGTATCAATTTCTGCAGGGCTCACCATTCGAGACACCTCATCAAAATCTTCAGGAGACATGGGTAAGAGGTTTTCTGTGGTCTGGAGTCTGGAAGGGTGGCTGACGGGGAGAAGAGAAGGGACAAACCTTCAGTGTATTAACATTAATTCCAGTGACCAAGCAGCACCCATGATGTCAATTCATTTCCCATTTCAAACCCCTTTCACTTTACTTGATTTTTAGTAGCATGTGCACTTCACCATGGCATCTGGCTGCTTCTCATTCACTTTAAAAGGCAACAAGTAGGTAGGTGTCACTGAGATGGGTGACTCAGCAAAGTTATATCTAACTCATTTTGCGGTGATGTTAATTACACAGTCTGAACAAATGTGAGCTGTGGGGAAGATACCATCTTTCAGCAAGAGAATCCATTACATGGAGCTCCTGGGCCCCATGCATAGTACCACTGAAGTCTCGGGATGGGTGTGGACCCCTGTGCCCATGAATCCTATTTCCACTATATCTATACAGGGATAAAAAACTCAGGGCTGGTCTAGGTCAGCTGACTCAGGCTGCGAGGCTGAAAAATTGCTGTGTAGACCCTGCAAGACTGCAGATTCCAGCCTGAGCCAAAGCATCTACACAGCTATTTTTAGCCCTGCAAACCAAAGTCAGCTGACCTAGGCCAGCCACAGCTGTGCCGTGGGTCTTTTATCCCTGTGTAGCCATACCCTGCAGCTCTCACTTGAGTAGACCACCAGCAGCAGGAGATTCCACAAGTGAGGGTGTTCTGCTTAGAAAGCCCAGCCAGTTCTTAACTGCATTGCTGAGACACAATGTTTCACTCTCTGCAATGTAAGAGTGGTTTTAATACAACTAAAAATCAGAAGTGTGGGGCTGGGAATACACACTGATCTACTACAATCAAGTCAGGATAGGTCATGTTAGTCCAAAGAAAACTGAGATAGCTAATTTTTATGAAAAATCAAGTATAGGAAACAGCTGTAAATTGCCCAAATATTTCCACATTTTGTACTTAAATATAATAGCTTTTTTTCAATTCTATTATGTGTAGTGTGGTGTCTTCCTACCCAGTGGGCTTAGCAAAGCAGGGGCAAGAGATCTAATAGCAAATCATGTACATCTTTAACACTCCTAAAATACACATTGTTTTTTGTAGTTTTCTTGGGGGAGGGATAGCTCAGTGCTTTGAGCATTGGCCTGCTAAACCCAGGGTCATGAGTTCAATCCTTGAGGGGGCCACTTGGGGATCTGGGGCAAAATCAGTACTTGGTCCTGCTAGTGAAGCCAGGGGGCTGGACTCAATGACCTTTCAAAGTCCCTTCCAGTTCTAGGAGATGGGATATCTCCATTAATTTAATTTAAAAAATACTATCCAGTTTTTAGAAATCCAACTCTTCTGTACAAACTTACACTTCAGATACAGAGATTAATTCAGTCTTGATGTATCCATTCCCTTTGGGGCCATCTAAATCCATAGGCTCAGAGGCTAAAAATAAAACACACCTATGCTTAGCAAATGGTTACTTCGTGAAAAATCTTTTATATGAATTAAAGGAGCAGTGTCAAAAATTACATTTCTTCCTGAAAATGTTTTACCAGCTACTGTTACAAAAACTCAGGCTGTATTTCCAGTTGATTTCCATTGTGCATTAAAGAAGACTATGTCAAATCAGTTCCCCCTGCTTGTGTGACTTTTCCCACACAGCAAGAGGGAGAGGAAAAACAAAGGAAAACATGGCCTTGATCCATGCAGGCAGCAGCTTCCACCCTGTGAAGTCAATGCAGCGCCACACAAGTGCCAGCGTCCAGCTACGTGGATCTAATTTATAGTGGGGGCATAAGGTTGTAAAACCATAAAATATGGCAGGCAGACTCAGGAGCAATTGTATGGCCTGAAACTACTACGTACACATTTTTCAATCTGAATAGATTTCCCATTGACAGCCCCTGTACAACCACACTTTTTTCCCCACCTGTTGAACAGTTAATATACAACTGCTCACATTTTAGACTGGAAGAATTCAGCAGGTGTGGTTTAAAAACCACTGACTGTTCTGGTTCAACTACCATCATTTAATTGTATACCACAGATATCTGGTGTTCCAACATTTCAATGACAAATAAATACCTCAAAATACTTCTGCAAATGAAATGCTGATATCACTTACTCTCCTTGGGTCTGGAGTAGTATTTCCCAAAGGCATTATCTTTGGGAATATTTGGGTACAGATAGCTCAGTGGATTTTCAGGAATATTTTCGGCCGCCATCACTTTGTAGTTGCGAATGATATCAGGGAAAGTAACAGCTGAGAGCTCCTTCTTGGTATAAGGTTCTACCGAATGGAACTGAGGTTCTAGTGAATAAAGAAGAATGTGAATCCTAGAGATGATGCCAAAAGCATGGTTAAAAGGATACAGAAAAACACAGCTGAGCTTACATATTCAGAGAGGGTCAAGTGAAGGAAGAGCCTTACAGAATGAAATCTAATTTGCACTGTCACAATTTAGTTTTTATTTCCAAAGCAAGTACCGCTCCATGCAGAGGAAAGTATGACCTAACGTATGTGCAAATGGTTCTTTTCACATGTTTTATTCAGAGTGACTGGGGTGACTTGTGTTCACCTCTGGAAATGGGCTGTAATCATATATTTAAATTAAACCATGCTGAAATTTACAAGACTGGCCCTTTTCAGCCTTTTCTGATAAAATTCAGATCACATCACCTGTACCTGATTTGACCCAAATAACATTGGCTGTTTTATTATGGAGGTGAGCGGGGCAGGGACCCCCTGCAAGCTGAAAGTTTGGATATGGGACAACACTGTGTCTTCCCCTCAGCCTTTGACTGGCAAAGGAAGGTGCGGGAAGGCTGCAGAGAAGGAGAAACAATGGGTGAGGCAGCGGCTTTCAGCAGCAGCAGTTTCTCCTAGGCTGTTTAGTAGCTGGGCTCCATCAGCAGGAGCAGCAGCTGCAGCCTCCTGCCAGGTAGGGGCGATCTGTCTCCTACAGAATAGGCAGGAAGATGCAAGGAGCCTCTCCTTTGCAATCAGTGTAATCCCTGCCCCGCCCAGGCCCCTCCCCAGCCAGCCTTGGTCTGAGCCCAGCAGGGAAGGAGCCAGCCAGGCAGGGAGCTGAGCTGATTGCAGAGGAGTCCTAGCTGCCCATCCCCCAGTGTCTTCTCTCCCCCTCTCTGGAGACAGGTGCAGGGGAGCTGCTGGGAGCAGGTGGAGTAGGGGAGCAGGACTGGGGGGGTGTTGGCATTACAGGGTCAAAGGTGGGATCTCTGTGCAGGGGGATGGGGGCAGTGCAGCAGCATCTTGGGGATAGGGGAATCTTGAGCAGATGCAGGTGAGAGCTGGGAGCACCTTGGGGCGGAGGGGGGGTATGAAGGATATGTACTAGGATATCTTGGGATGGAGGTGACCTGTATGGGGGAAATGATACTAGGGGGGACCTTGGGGATTTGTCCTCCACAACTTTATAGGCCAAACTGATTCCCCTGGAAATGCCCCTGTCCCCACTGAAGTAATTAAAGCAGCCTACCAGATTGTTGATGGAATATTGTACTTGTGGTGGTACTTTGGCACTTATCAGATGGGATTGTTAATTTCATGTTATTGCCAGTAAGGGAGACAGAGGGCTCCAAGGATTTTTAACTTTGGTTTTAAAATGTAGGTATAAACCCAAGTTATTCTCTGTATTTACTTACCATTTTGGGATCCCTCTACCCAGGTAAAAGTGATGGCTCCTTCTCGGCTACTTTCACTAAATCTCAGTAAAAAGGTCCCTGGCCTTTGGTCCTTTAACAAAGCACGTTCTCTCTCCTTACTGATAAAACCCATGATACAGCTGTAATATTAAAAGAAAAATTGTACAGTTTACTTCTAAGTACATCCAAAGCCTATTATTGGGCTACCTCATGTAACTAAAAGCAGAATTTTCCAATTGGTTTATAACATCCTATGCGGCTATAACACCACCATCAATGCACAAATTAAAATGCACTCTCTCGCTCCTGGGTGCAGTAGTCCTTGAGCAGCAGCTAAGCAGAGAGTGCTATTCAGCCTTTTCTCTCCTGCTATGTGTAACGTGCTATAAAATGATGTTGTTGCAACACTTTTTAAAATCAGAAATTGGTTTCAGTTATCCAAAACAACCAGTGTCTTGGTTCAATGAGTAAAATTACTCAACTTACTCACGTGTGTTTGCAAGACCAGGGCCTAGGTGGCATTTTAACTGAGAGAGAGCATTAAGTGGGTATTAACAAAAATTGTCACTGCGTTCCTTTTTGACGTGCTGTGTTTGCTTTAGTATCCCGTGCTCCTGTCAGAATCAAAGACAATTGTTTGGGTTTCTCAGTATTCTTTGGGTTTGTGCTCACTTCCCAGATAGCATATGTATCTCTGCTAGATCAGATATTAACAGTCTAGTTTATTTCAACACCAGTATTTCATTGTGTGTTAAACCACGTTCTCTTATGCTTGGCAACACTCTGATAGTAGCGCACATTAACTTTCTTACCCTCTTGGTACCATGGGTACTAAGATGCTTTGTCCCTCTGGAAAGGTTTATCTTTTGTCAGATAATGCTTCAGAGTGATCTGGGGTGATTTTGTGGTCTTGAAGGAAAGAAGCTCTAAGGAGAGCATATGGGGCTGTGTCTAATCTGCTTGCGATGCCTAAATTTACCTGTGCAGGGCAGAGTGGGCCAGCGGGGTATCCTAGAGTAACATCTATTTTACAGACATGATGGTGAAGACCTTAAAAGGTGGTGATGTCTGAACATCGAGATGACACAGGGAGGGTCTCAAACAAGGACATGAAGGAAGAGACTGCTCTCAAGACAATGACCTCTATCTATTAGCAATATCTGTGTTTTCATGGTTGGGGATGAGGTAGCTCTGACACAGTCACTTAGCAATATTGTCCAGGTTTTCTCTAGTAGATCATAGTTTGAGGGAGAGGCAGAAGTTTTGCTTTAAAATAATGTTTAAACTCAATTTTATTTATCTAGGAGTTCAAAAGTCCTCTGAACTATTGCTCTTTCCTTATGCAAACACTCATTTATGTAATTAAACCACCATTACTCTAGGTAAATGTGTATCTTGGCAAACCCAGTACATTAGGAAATCACCATCTACCCAAAAGAGAACAGTAGAAATCTACAAGGTAAATTATATACATTTAGAGATTTTTTTTTTTAAAAGAAGAACACTTCAGATATTGTAGGTAACAGTTACAAAGGATCCCTTGAGGACTATATATCCCAATCCTTTTTATGTTAATCTTCAGCTTCATATATGAAAAAGGCAATGTGGGGGCATTATGATCCCTATTAGACCAATGCTGATGCCATGTATATGCAACAAGCGTTCATACTGTACAAAAAAAGAGTCAGAATGGTTGGCAGTCCATCTGATTCAGGGCCTCTTGCGGTTCCAGTGGGTTATTAGCCCCTCTTAATTAACTTTCAGCTATTTGGCTTTTCGAAAAAGAACAAACAATAAATGTTTTAAAGCCTGTAGCTGACGTAACAAACCTATTTTATCTTTGTTCCTATTGATCATTTTATTGTGTTGCCTGCCTGCAAATCCTCTAGGTTTAGTCGAAAAGAAAGGTTTGTTTGTACCTTTTATTTCTGTCTCTGCTCTTCTGCCAACAAACAGAGCACTATTTACAACAAGGAGGAAATTTGTTGTTTACAACTCTGTATATCTGTAAGATGTTCTTCTTGTAGATGGTATTAATGTTATAATTATACAGAGAGAGAGCGCCCTGGATACCAGTGGTGAAATCCTGGTTCCCCTGAAGTCAGTGGCAAAATTCCCATTAACTTTAATAGAGCCAAGATTTCACCCTATGAATTAAAAACAAACAAATAAGCAAAAACCTCTTATGGGTGTGAGCGTTAAGTCTTCTGGCTGCATCTTCAAAAATGCTCAGCAGCCAGTTGCTCCCACTGTTAAGTCTAATGGGAATTTGACACTTATGAAAATCTGGACCCCTCAATGGGTGCTAATCAGTTTGCAAAGATTAGGGCCAAGATTTTCAAAGAGGAGCAGAGATTATAGATAGAAAAAGAGGAGTTTATGTAGGGTGGAGGTGACAAGTTTTTTGGGGGCATCTGAATGGGAAGCTTTGAGGGCAGAAGTCAGTGGAGAGAGATCTGTGGTAGCTAAGCAGAAAATCAGGGTGAGAACACAGCACACGTTAGTATAGTAACTTCCCCGTTAACTCAGTAATATCTGTGGGCCAAATTCAGCAAGGCACTTAAGCATTTGCCTAATCTGAAGCACATGAGAACTTCTATTATTCACACGCATAAGCACCTTGTTCAATCAAAGGCTATATTCATAATTTTCCTGGTCTATGTTTGTTAGTCCTGGATATGAGTATTATCTTGCCAGTATAAACACCCTAAAACTGTCATTAAAATAGTAAGAAAGTTTGTCACTGCTTTCATTAGTTCTTGATTGCCAATCTTAATACATAGTGAAGGTTCATTCGCAGGATCAGAAGCACCTTTCATCATATATGAGCTGTCAACAGGGTTGTAAAATAAGGTCAAATCTGAACTGACAACTAAAAAGCAGGATTAAAACCTCATTTTTAGCCTATTTCTGGCAGCAGTCATAGCCCATTATTAAAGGGTTTCAGTGTTGCTGATGTCACATAGTCCCAAGGTTTCTAAACATTATTAAAGGAGCTGAATTTTCAATCTGGAAAAGAGCTTTACTATTAACATTTTAATTCTTTAACATTTGATCAGAAAAAAAGTAGTTGCTGTAGCTGGACTCCATCACTGGTATCAAAGGATTCAGTCAATCCAGCTGTTGCCAACAGGAGGCTCACAAATGCACTTTTTAAAACGAGTGAACGTTGTACAAAATTCCCCCACAGCACCTCAGTCTTCACTTGCTAAACTCCTGTTCTTATGAGCAAACTCAGTTCTGCCTTGGGATGTGGTGAAAGCTCACTGCACTGTAGGTTGAGAGCTGGTGGCTCATCTCACTTAATCTGAACTTTGACCTTTGGCATTAAAAGGAAGGGCAATGGGTTTATTCACTAAACTCATGGTCTTTTTACCACTGCTTCAGCTAACATGCAGAGGATCTGTCTGGTTCCTTCCAACAAAGACCCAGAACAAACCTCATTTGCCCTATTAGCACTCCTATTTTATTTCCTATCACAACTGTCATTTTAACAGAGCTAAAGGCTTGAATCATCAGCCATTCATCTTCATTAGCAACATACAAGAGTCTTACCCATCATTCCAGAGACACAAGAGGTGTTTTTTAATGAGTTCAAGGATGCCCTCAATCCACAGCCAGAAGGGAAAATTTTTATCATTTATATTTTCCTGAAATTACAGTACATGGGGAGGAAGACAAATGTTACAAAAAGAAATCAGACTACAATGGACTCAACTTATAACAATGTCCTGAAAAAGCTGCAGTGTCTCTCCTTCCTCTTTTCTTCACCCCTGTTTTTCTTAACATTTTCCCTCTTTCTTTGTTCCTTTTTGTTGTTGGTTTTTATTTCATTTATTTATTTTTTTGCTGTTTCCTCTCTTCCCTCCTCTCTAATAGCTCCAGTTCCTCCACTCCCTAAGAGGAAAGATGCTGTGTTGGGATGAGGTGCATTCATTGGTACCATCCTAAGCTGGTCTGTGTGGCACAGGGAAGAGAAGAGAAGCTTGGGCTGGCAAGGGGGTACCTGGGCCTGCAGGACCTTACATGTGACCTGCTGCCACCACAGGGACGTATATTAGGGTATGTCTTAGTTGCAGAGTTAACTTGTGCAACCCAGCTCCTGTCCACTGGAGAACTACCCTTTTTGTTTAAGAGCAATGAAGCTCCTTCACTTGATTAACGGGTGAAATAAAAGTGCAGGAATAAAAGCCAGGAACAGCAGATTGTTGTATCTATGGATTTATGTATTTCAATATAATAGAACAAAGTGCTCTACGTGACTTCTATAGAAAGTAAGATTCAGTCCCTGAAAAGATGCACACAACTCAGCAGTCTAATCTCACCCCCATATAACTTACATGAACCAACCATAACTGAATCAAAATATTCACACACACCCCTTGCCTTCCCAAAAGCCTAGTGAAAAAAGTATAAAGTAGTATTTAGTACAATACTCTACTCAAGCTGAAAAACTCCATGCAAGAGAATCCTCAAACAAGAGGAGTCGAAGCATTGTCTTCATGATCTAACTTGTTAAATAGACAGTTCCTACCTTGCAGAATCTTGTCCAAGGAATAAGGCCATCAAGAGAGCCTCCACCTGTTGGACCTAAACAACAAACCAATAGACTGGTTTCAGACAACATGTTTCTTTGAAATATCATTTAGGCTCAAGACTTAATGAAGGTGAAACCAATCTGTATTTACATAATAAATTCTAAGCATTTGTTTAGTTTCAGTTAGGGGTGTGAAAAAGAAGGAAGAGAAGCTGTTGATTTAACTGTTCAAATAGCTGGTGCAGAGCTAGCAATGCGGTTTTGCAGAGTAGCCCCTCTAGAAAGTGTTCTGGAGAAGGAGAATGTATGTGAATGACAAATCTATGTTCTGACAGGCACCAGTAAGAACAATCGAGAGCTCTGCTACAGATTTTATATTAACAATAAAATAGGGTAGGAACTAATCCAACTACAAAGAGAGAATCTAAAACTGTTCTTACGTACTAAGACATTTTCATCTTCAAAATAATTTTAGAAATGTGGTCCAATCATTCTCCACTTATTGGCAGAAGCCACCACACTGAAATTAGGACTATCCACGTGAGTTGAGAGAGAGATTTGGCCTATTAACTCATCAATCATTGCAACATCCTGTGAGATCAAGTATTCCCATTTCAGTTTTAGTGACTTGCCAAAGGTCACACAGAAAGCTTGTATCATAGCGAGGAATAAGCCTCCTATCCCGGCTTCCAAGCCTACCCTTAACCATGGAATCATTTTCTTTCCCTTTCGAATCCTGTAGCATATGTGCGTGTTTTGATTTAAATAATGTCTGTGGCTTTTCCATTAAAGGAAAGTGTAGCCCAGTTGCCTCTGCTACATCAATGGCAACATGCTCAAAATCCCCCTAAGCACACAACATCACTAGGGAAGTAGTGTATATTTGTAGCTACACTCAGAGGACAAATATTCGGTTGCTTATTACTATTAAGTATTCCCACTACATTCACAATTGGATTTTAGCTATGAGGCGTGGGACCTGCAGAATCTCAGGGGAAACTAGACATACTGGCTTGTCAGCTGCAAGCCTTTCCAACTCTGACTCCATCCAGTATCCTACTCCTACTCTCAATATTAATCAATCAGACTACAAGTTTCAGGCACAAGGGAGAAATCTTCCCCGGCCCCGTGTCCATCTAGAATGAGTCTCAGTTCCCAGTACCATCCATAGTATCACAGCACAGACTATGCATGCCCTCACATCTGGAAGAATGGATACAGGCTTTATCAGATCGCTGAACTCCACGGACCAGTGAACTACATACAGCACAGAAGGAAGTCTTGAATTTATTACAGCTAATAAGGATTCTCCCATCAATCTTTCCAGTGCTAAGATTAGGTTTTATAACTCAAATGTAATATAATAAGATGGAGGATACCTATTTACAAACTTAAGTGGAGGTTATCACCGTTTGGGAATTTCCCAAGTTGTAAAATACTAAACAAACAGAGATGTCAGCGATCAATATCGCTCTAACAGCAGGAAACCTTTATTTTTTTTATGATGAATATATTCTGCCTTTGTTAAATATTACAGAATTTTAAAACACAGAGAAGTGATCTAAACTAACCATGGTAAATTGTTAACCTTTTAAAGATTTGATATTTTGAGAACTTACTAGAGCTAGAAAAAATGCTTTATAAAACACTGGACAGCAGGGATTTCCAATCTATATATTTTTTTTTTAAATATAACCTTTTATAAAATTTAAGACTAATGGGAATGCTTCTGGGAATTAGTAACAAAAGTTTTGTGTTTTTTTAATTAAATGTATCCTTCCAGACTCTCTTATCCAAACACTACAGAATTGAATTAGTCAGGGTCTTGGAGAACCAGAAAGAAAACCGACACCTTTTCATTGTTCAAGTGGGAATACTCAAAAATTGAACAATGAATTAGTTTAGCTAAGGATGGGGGGGGGGAGGGCAGGAGATTTTTAACTTGATACATTCCTTTAAAGTAGTCGCAGGTCTCTTGGTCTTGCCCTGCCTTTTATGCACTGCGTCAAGACTGTATATAGCAGGTCCTGGTCTATGGGCAAGTGTAACATGAAAACCTGAGACAAAAATTACAGTTACTGGGCTAAATGACCCATTTCTTGAAGGAATATTTCAGTGCCCTCTCAGAAGCAGATTTGGTCCCAATCCTGTAAACCCTTGCTCAGAAGGGGTGTGTGTGTGTGTGGGTGTGGGTGTGAGAGAGAGAGAGATCTGTAGGAGCTAATCCTTAGAGTATACAAACTATCTAGCATGTAGAGAAGTGGAAAATGGCTTCAACACTAAGTGTATGACCACAATACAACCTCTATCTGCATTACAGAACACTGAATATTAATAGTTTAAAACTGGGCTACAGAGTATAGCTATAAAAATACCATTACAAAATAGAGTGTAAAATTAGTTTCTCTAAACAAAGTAACAATGGAGGATAATTGCAACTAAAAACATAACAGTCCAACATGGTAGTAAGTACAGCTGGTCAAAAAAATTTCAAAATTTGACTTAGAAAAAGGCCGGGGGAGACAAGCTTTTCATGTTTTTTCTATGGAAAAGTTCATTCCATTTTTATCTAGCAATAAGTCATTTTTCTCTAGCAGTCCATCTACTTACTTAATATAACCAAGAGGAAGGAACATAATAAAAGGGTTTGTAGATATAGAAAAATTTGTTATAGAATCATACCAAGAAGTTTCTCCCCCAGCATGCTCAACTGATCTGCATGAAGTCCCCTTTTAGTTACGGAAGAGAACTGCCAACTCAGCACTTCAGAAAGCTGAGACCATCTTGCACAAGGTGGGTTCAGAAAGAAAGACAAGTTCTAGAGAGAAAACACCATGTCCACAATCTTAAACACACATGAAACTTAGCATGAGCATAAGTGTATGGTTAAAAAAGTAACGCTTGAGTTTGCATAAGATATGGTGAAGTTTGACGATAAATGAGGACTTCTACATAGACAGAAGGTCCAGCTAACCATGGAGAAGCAGTTAACAATACTGAGAGACTCTTGTTCTCCGAGAAAAAAGAAAGCTATGGCACTTCTTTTTGGGTTTAATCTTACCCAATAAACCATTCCATGTTACTGAAGAGCAGTGGATTTAATTACTGAATATACACAGTACACTGGGAGAAGCCAAAAAAAATCTGAAAACAGCTGTATAAAACATAATGAATATTACAAAACAGTTTGCTTGGTTTAAAAAAAGCACACACAAGAAACATAAACCCCAGCCAAACAAAAACAACAACAAAACAATCCTAGATCTCATAAGAACTGAACTTCAGAATAAAGATGAAAGAATGAATTAGACGCTCCCTGGGTTATGCAAGACCCAATTTACACAAATCCGCACTTACGGAAAAAGCTCCGTAAGTGTTTTGGTTTTTTTGTGCATAGTTGTCAGGTATGCGTTCCCAACTTACGCACAATTTGACTTACGGGGAGCATCTGTATGTCAAATATTATGAATTAACATGGAAAGACAACCCACATCTCCCTTGTAAATTACACAATAGTTTCAGGATACTGACTTACACTTTTAACATCCTATCTATCTTTCATGCCAACAACACTTAGAAGTAATTATTCTGTAAATACCTTCGGTTCAGTAGTCAGCATGTTGTACCACAAAATGGAAGCCCATCCACTTGGAAGCTGGCTCACATTTGAGATCACAACAATGGGAAGGGATGTGGTCTATAAAGGAGAGAGATTTTTGGAATTATTTGTGATACAGTTATTCTACTGTGTATACTTTTTTTACACTGAAATTGATTTAAGTATATATACTATAATCTTTCATATACAATATATACATTATCAGTTTGTGATTAAGTGGGCTATGTCTGTACAACTAATTAATTCTGATCAATATTGTGAAGTGGTTTTATGAAAAACTGCTGCATTACCAGTGTCTATATGCATGTGGATCCACTATTGCTGACAGGGCCTATAGCAGGTACACACCAGACAGGGGCAATGTAACATACTTAAGGTTAACGATGGCATTTAGACCTCATAAAGGTCATGCTAAAAAAGCAGCGGCATCCTTGGAAATTCTGTCATAAATAGGAAAAACACAAAATGTCAAAGACTCACTAGTGAAGGAATGTAGTAAGAGCTGGTAGAGATTGCTATAATTACGTTTACAAAACAGTTTCTATCGTTCCCTATTTTCACATGATTATAACTTACCAAACCTTTTAGAATCATAGAATCAATTTGGATTGATGTCTTTTATGTTTGCATATGGAGGGGATGGAGAGTTGAGTTTTTTGGGACTGGGGAAGTATGTTGTGGGTGAATATCCCTTCAACCAAAGAGTCAGTTTTACATCTCATTCAAAAGTTGGCACCTCCAGCAGCACTTCTAATGCTCGCCTGGGGCACTGGTTCAGTTCTGACCTGACGGGAAGGGTGCTACCTAAAGAACTGCAGGTAGCATTTCTGCAACACAGAGTGTTCTTTGTGAGGTTTTACAAACTAGACTCAGCCTTACTTAGGTACTGAGATTTGAAAGACTCAAAATACAAAGGCCCTATCACTATATGCGGTGACACTGCTAAGTATCCTCAATGTATTTGAAAACAACAATGGAGGCGGAAAAAATGCTGAAAATTCTAATACAGTAGAACCTTAATTTTATGAATACCACTCTTACAAACTATTTTTTCCCAAGAGGACAATAAAAATCACAACAAAAGTGATGTTGATGAAGAACAAGCACGTCTTCAGTGCATTGAAAATTCCTTTGCACAGGCTTGAAGTCAAGAAAGCGACACAATGCACCATGCTGCATCTTATGCACCATAGCTACTGTAATTCTGAAACATTCCTAAAAATTGAACTCAGGTCCCAATTATTTCATAAAATGGGGTTTCTACTGTACTCAAATAACTTAGAACCTCTGAATAAAATTACTCAGAATTAATTCCACCCCTATCTAATCTATATAGTAACCTTACCTCTAGATCTACTACCAGCCCAGGCTGGCACAGCTGAGTTTCAAAGCTGAGGGAATGAAGTTCTTCTGTTACAATGAGAGGACCCTTTAAAAAACAATCATAGGGAATTAAATGATTAAGCTCAAATTCTTAAAACATCGTAAATAAGACATTTTAGGCTGTTAGGATTGATATGTTATGTTAAATATTGTATGGGAACCAATTTGGGAAGGTACCTTCTGTCACGAAGTGGGGGGATGTCAGGGCCCTGCACCCCTTTTCCTGGGATTCACCATGACTCTCAGCCAGCCAGTAAAACGAGAGGTTTATTGGACAGGAGGAACGCAGTCTAAAACAGGGCTTGTAGGTACAGCCAGGACCCCTCAGTCAAGTCCTTCTGGGGGGCAGGGAGCTTAGACCCCAGCCTTGGGATTCCCTGCGTTCCACCACCCAGCACAAAACTGAAACTAAAAACTCCTCCAGCAGCTCTCTTCCCCCCTCCCCCCAGCTCCTCCTCTCCTTTGTCCAGTCTTCCGGCCAGAAGGTGTCACATCTCCCAACCCCCCTCCTGGCTCAGGTTACAGCTCAGGGATCTTCCTTCAAGGGAAGTCCCCCATCCCTAGGGTTACCATATTTAACCAATTAAAAAAGAAGACCCCCCCACAGGCCCTGGCCCCGCCCATTTCCCGCCCCACCCCAACCCCGCCCTAACTCCGCTCCCTCCCACTCCCAGCCGCGCGGAAAGGCTGCCCGAGCGCTACCGGCTTCACGGTTTGCCATGCGCAGCTGGAGCCCGGGAGGGGAAGCACCCAGCCGGGGGCGCAGGGTCTGGAGGCTGCCCAGCAAACCGTGAAGCCGGTAGCACTTGGGCTTCGGGCAGCCCCTATGCCTCCGGACCCTGCGCCCCTGGCCTGGCACTTCCCCTCCCGGGCTCCGGCGGCGCAGGGTCCAGAGGCATGGGGGCTGCCCAAAGCCCGTAGCGCTCGGCTCTTAAACAGAGCCGAAGAGTCAGGGAGGAGCAGAGCCGCCGCGGCCGGAGGCTCTGCTCCTCCCCTGACTCTTCGGCTCTGTTTAAGAGCCGAGCTGCCCCAGCGCTATCGGCTTCGGGCAGCCCCCGTGCCTCCGGACCCTGCACCGCCAGAGCCCGGGAGGGGAAGTGCCCAGCCGGCAGCTGGGGTCCGGAGGCAAGGGGGCTGCCTGAAGCCCATAGCGCTCGGGCAGCTCGGCTCTTAAACAGAGCCGAAGAGTCAGGGGAGGAGCAGAGCCGGCATTTTCCCGGACATGTTCGGCTTTTTGGCAATTCCCCTCGGACGGGGGTTTGATTGCCGAAAAGCCGGACATGTCCGGGAAAAACTGGACGTATGGTTACCCTACCCATCCCCAATGTAACTCCCCTGCAACATTCCCAGGTCAAATCCACCCTGCTCCATCACACCTTCTATTTCCCCAGCAGTGGATAAGCTATGAAGTTACTGTCCGTCCAAATAATGACATTTAGTATTCACTGGTTAATGTAAAAGCAAGCCCCCTATAAGCCATTTTTCAAATATTCAAATTAAGTGCTTCTAGGGATTAGAACAAGTGTCATTAGGCAGGGAAGGGAGCAGTTACTGTGACCATCTTTGATGGTCTCCTGGCTTAGAAAGAATGAGTCCCTAGAGAACACATGGACATTTCAGCAGGAACTTTCTGAGTCCCCTCCATGTCTGCTACTGTGCAATCCCAGGGAATTCTGCCATTGGCAAAAATTCTTGTTAGAGCCATGCTGCCATAGGGAGGAAGGCACAAAGGAAAAGCACCGAGCTGGGATCTTCCGTATAGTACAGCGTCTATGTCTGTGATTCCAGGGCTTTCCCTGAGATGGTAAGTTCATACTCTGCTCTGCCCATTTTCTTCTTGAGGACTTTTCCATGGGATTGGGCAGTTTGGCCCACTATCAGGCATTTAATAGTTCTTAATATTATAAAAATAACTGGACCAAAAGAGGGGAGGAAAAAGTCAGTGCTTCTTACCTCATTAGTTCTGCTTCCTGTATTTTTTTGTTCCTTTAATTGCTGCAAACAAAAAGAACAACCCAAAATAAATGACAGTCCTGACTGAAAAAGTGACTGTTACTCACATCTTTTATTTGTATTTACATAAATAAAGTAGCGTTTGCACAGTCTTCTGCATAACTGACCATGAATCTGCTGCATTAGTCTCTGATCCTCTTTAGTTCCCAAATGTGGGAACCAGGGGATTTGACTGTAGATACAGTGGATAACTACTGTCCCTTTATAAAAGCATTCTGCTGTGAAAACAGATATTGCAAGCTGAATTAATATCTTTTTATCATGCTGCAATGATTGTGTAGAAAAGGCCTTTCTTAGAGGCACAGCAACAATTATTGATGAGGGTGAGATAGACTAAATAATGGATTATTATCAATGAGCATCCACCCTAAATCTGTCCAGGAAAATATCAGCAGACTCTACCATAGTTAGTGCCCTCTATATAGGTCTAGGCCAGGGGTGGGCAAACTTTTTGGCCTGAAGGCCGCATCGGGTTTCAGAAATTTGTATGGAGGGCCAGTTAGGAGAGAGGGTCATGGCCCGGCCCCAACCTCCTATCTGCCCTCCTCCCGGGACTCCTGCCCCATCCACACACACCCACTCTCTGTCCCCTGACCGCCCCCAGACCCTTGCCGCCCCCCATTGTTATACCAATAAAAACTAGCAGGATCTTATTGAAGGGGACAAGATAAAGATGCCACATTTATTATAACAATCTGATTTATGACCAATAACTAATATTTTAATCCTTATACACACACACTATACCTAATACCTATATACACACACACACACACACACACACATCCATCAGATGTTCTGCAGCTGCTGCATAGTTACCAGTCCTGCTTGAGTTTGCAGCTTGGGTTCGTAGCTTGTGGCGGCTAACTGGCCAGGAAAGCCGGGCACAAGGACGAGATGGGTCTCTGTTGGGCATGCACCGATACCCTTCCATGTTGGCAGCAGAATGTTACCCTCCTCCAAAGTTTTCCATCTCACCCATCCTTTTTGTAGGCTTTAGTTTGAATTCAGAGTCTATAGGTCTTGCTGTGTCACGCTGCCTCTGGGTTTGGTGATTGATCACCTGTCAATTGCAGACATGACTTTCAGCCTCGGACTGGGCTTTGATGTTCCCTCTATTGTACCTTTTCTTTTTAGGGTGAATTTTTCTTACTTTGTTAGGGCTCCTGTCTGCATCTTCAGCCGTTGGTGTTTGAACTTTATTTAATCAGGACAGGCTGGGGCTGGAGGTTGATTCCATCATCCATACATACCTCATTCACACATCTAAACTAATAAGATTACAGCAGGGTTTGCAAAAATGAAGGTTGCAGCAAGCCCTTACAAAATGGAGTAAGCGTTTTAAAATGAGGTTTGAATTACAATATGGCAAACAGTAAACAGAAGTTACAATATAAACAAGTATAATGGATGGCAAACAGTGAACAGAAGTTACACTGTAGGCAAGTGTAATAAATGGTGAACAGAAATTACAATACTGAAACAAGCAACAGAGGGTCCTGTGGCACCTTTGAGACTAACAGAAGTATTGGGAGCATAAGCTTTCGTGGGTAAGAACCTCACTTCTTCAGATGTAATTGCATCTGAAGAAGTGAGGTTCTTACCCACGAAAGCTTATGCTCCCAATACTTCTGTTAGTCTCAAAGGTGCCACAGGACCCTCTGTTGCTTTTTACAGATTCAGACTAACACGGCTACCCCTCTGATACTTAATACTGAAACAGTAATCTAAGCAGGAATTGAATTAATAGTGAAATTTACAAAGGCAGCTGACTGAACTGCTATGGCTCTTAACAAGCATCTTAATTGTTAATTAGCCAGTTATTGGGGTAACCGGTTTTATGAATGAATATTGTTTCATTCATAAAACTTTACTTATGAAGTTACATTAATAAAGTGAACAATTAAAAACAATTTCATTCATCAGTTCTACACCATCCAACCCCTCCTCTCATTCCTGAAGGGCCCCCCCCCAGGACCATGCCTCATCCAACCACCCCTTCTCCCTGTCCCATGACTGCCCACAGAACCCCTGCCCATGACTGACCCCTGCCGCACCATCCAACCCCCCACTCCTTCCTGACTGCCCCCCTGGGACCTCTGCCCCCATTCAACCCCCTATTTGACCGCCCCAACCCCTATCCACACCCCCACCCCCTGACCACCACCCCGAACTCCCCTGCCCTCTATCCAACCCCCCCCCACTCCCTCACTGTGCTACCTGGAGCACCGGTGGCTGGCAGCGCTCCAGCCACGCCGCCACCGCTACCACGCAGCACAGAGCACCGGGTCAGGGTGGGCTCTGCAGCTGCATTGTCCCAGGAGCTCACAGCCATGCCGCCCAGAGCACTGCACCGGTGGCGGAGCGAGTGAGCTGAGGTTGCGGGGGAGGGAGGACAGCAGGGGAGGGGCCAGGGGCTACCCTTCCTAAATCAGGATGGCAGTGAGATTATTTAGTCTGCTAAAATTGTGAGGCTGTTGTTTAAAAGCCCCTTCCCTAGACAATTCAGCTCTAACCTTTCTTTCTCAACACATTTAGAACATCCCTACTCATGGCTTGCTGCAAAATCCTTTCCAGAAACTCTCACTACTGCCCCAGCACCTCCATTGCTGCAGGTTTCCTCTCTTTTCCTCAAAGAAACTGATACCCTCGTTACAACTCATTAGGAAATGTTTTTCAGGCCACAGGGCAGTAAAAACTTTCCAATGTAGTAACAGCTTATAAAGAATACGACCTCCAGATCTCCTAGGACCCAGTCTTGATTTCACTCAAGTCAGTGGCATAACTCCTTATGTAGGGGATTTTTGGCTATTTGGTACCACTACAGTAGAAAGCAGTGGCACTTTAAAGCAGTATAGAGTCAGTACTTAAAGGAATGCTTTCTTCAAACAGTGACTTAAGACGTAGTAGACAGTGATCTAAAACTGGGAAGGCAAGAAAAGTGTACCCCACCAGATGCCTGAACTCTGCTGCTAAGCTTCCATTAGTGGATTCCTCCATGTTCATTACTTTTGTATTCGTTCCCAGAATGTTAAATTTTCTGAACCTACACAAAGAGAGGGGGAGAGTTATAAGACTTTAATTCATTTTAAAAATACCCAACATGGCAAAAAAATGGGAAGAGTGCAGATGCAACATACCCTTTTACCGTGTTCTTCTCATTCACGTCCCTGCAAAGGAGATTCAGATCTTTGTAAGTTCCAAAAGTAAGCCACACACATTTGGGGGGGGGGGGGGACTTATTTTCATCCAAAGTTTAGATTTTTCCAACGTGCCTTTATAATCAAGGACAGCCCTTCAGTTTACTACACTGTTTATAACTTTGCTACTCCATTGCAAAATATAAGAGTTCATAAGCTACTTTCATTCTAAACCCCTAATTTCAAGCACAAAAAGCTACCATTTAACTTGAAACAGTGTTGCCAGTACTCATGGATTTTTATCATAAATCTCTTAATACTAGATGTTAAGCCCCAGATCCTGGAGTCAGATGATTATTCGAGAATCTGCTTGTTTTTGTTCTGTTCAAGTAAGTTTCTAACCCTTGTAATGTTTGTGGAGAAAAGCCTCACTGCACACTAAAGAATAGAAGATAGATAAAAAAAATTGTGTTCATTTTTTTTAAAATATCATCATTTTCCAGCCAATCATGATTTCTGGAGGCCTGATTTTGGATGCCTGGGTTTGGCAATAGTGTTGAATTATCTCAAGCATGTTGTTGGCTGACAGGTGAATTTTGTTTAGGAAATTTGGTAACAGTCTGTTTGGAGTTTTCTGATTTGAGTGTGAATAAGTAGGGTTTTGTTTTGTTTTACGGTTAAGACATTTCTCAAATGTTTATTTTAGGGGGCTCTTTTTGCATGTGGATAACTCAAAAATTGTTTTGTCTTAAAAGTTTAATCTTGTCATCTGTATAGTGCCCAATGTGGAATGCCTACTCTGCTAACTGTGAGAGAGACTAGTTGATAATCACCAGAGGGATAGCTGTGTTAGTCTGAATCTGTAAAAAGTAACAGAGGGTCCTGTGGCACCTTTAAGACTAACGGAAGTATTGGGAGCATAAGCTTTCGTGGGTAAGAACCTCACTTGCATCTGAAGAAGTGAGGTTCTTACCCACGAAAACTTATGCTCCCAATACTTCCGTTAGTCTTAAAGGTGCCACAGGACCCTCTGTTACTTTTTAGTTGATAATGAAAGTGTATGTGAATGAAAATAGCAGTATAGGGTCAATTCTGCCCTCAGATATGATTAATGGGAAATGCACGTGCATGCTCACACGTAATTTACCCGCGCAGTGAGTGACTTTCCTTAGCAAATAAGGCTCCAGTACTACAATGAGCTCTGCATGGCTGGGACCTATGTGGAACTCACTGCAGGACTGGGTCTACATCTTTCCCTGTTGTGCGAAGGTATACTAGAAATGGACGAGGACATGGGGAACTGTTCTCTTGCACCTAGCAAGGAAGCAGAATTATAGTTAAAATAGGGGAAATGGTAGCCCAAAAGGCCCAAAGTCTACTCTGTTGTTAAATGTCTATCTCATGTGTTTTTTACTGGGGCTGATTATCATAACTATATGCAGGATATGAAAAAGATGCAACTTACTTATCAAATAAGACTTTAACTTTTAAATTATAATTCAGTTCCTGTAGCTTCACCAGCAATCTGGAAAGAGAAATAAGTACAGATGACTGCAACTGCACAGGCTTTAATTCTCTTTTATTTTGGTGATGAACAAAATGGCTTCTTGGTTTGTCAGTCCCTTTTAAAATCAATGAGTCGGCATGAAACTTCCACCCTGCTTTTGACTTCCCCGCCTGAAATTCCTTTCCATTTTTTTTGGGTCCAATACTACTCTCATTTAAATCAGACATTTTGCTACAGACTTCACTGAGAGTGTGACTGGTCCCTTTTGACTGACTGGATACTGCCCACTGATAAGTCATCTTTGACATATTTATTTGTTGATTCTTTCCATTTTGAATAATAAACAGTGCCTGTACACCGGCTCTGAGTGCCCTACCATTTATTTGCAATTACAAAACCAAATAATGCAGCACAGTTAGCTCACCCCATTTTTCTGAAGCTGCAGCTCGTAATTAAATGCTAACGCACCATACACTGGCCTACCCCTCAATCCACCTAACACTTTTAAAAGGTAACAGTGAAACAAGTGGTCCCTGTAGCATGCCCTGGAGAGGCAATTCCACTCTATTTCAGACCAGGGATAGGGATGCAATGAAGAGTCTATGGCACTGATGGAAAACACCCCACCAGCCACCCCCTCTCTATTATAATCAAGGGGGATCTGCCGTGAGCTCCCATGCTAAATCACAACTGTAGCAGTGTCTTACAGGGAGACCAGTATTACTGAGAACTATAGAACTATGCAAAAGACAGGAACTTTGAAGGCTAGGCCTGGAAGGGAATTGACTCACCCGTCAGGGAAAGACCATTCCTAACCACTTCTATGCAAAGAATTATTCCAAGTATAAGCAAAGAAAGTAAGTGTATTATTAGCTGACACCTATGCAAAGCTTCTGAAAGGAGAGGAGATATTGGCAAACTAATTATAGTTCTAGTCAAGGAAGTGTCATTAAATATGGTATAAAACGGCTATTGCTAGGGCCCTACCAAATTCATGGCCATGAAAAACACGTCATGGACTGTGAAATCTGGTCTCCCCTCATGAAATCTGATTTTTTGTGTGCTTTTACCCTATATTATACAGATTTCACAGTGGAGACCAGCATTTCTCAAATTGAGGGTCCTGACCCAAAAGGGAAATGCAGGAGGGTCTCCAGGTTATTTTAGGGGGGTCACGGTATTGTCACCCTTATTTCTGCACTGCCTTCAGAGCTGGGCAACCAGAGAGCAGCAGCTGTTGGCCCAGCACCCAACTCTGAAGGCAGCACCCTGCCAGCAGCAGCACAGAAGTAAGGCTGGCAATACCATACCATGCCACCCTTACTTCTGTGCTGCTGCCGCCTTCAGAGCTGGGGGGCCGAAGAGTGGCGGCTGCTGATTGAGGGCCCAACTCTGCAGGCAGCAGCACAGAAGTAAAGGTGGCAATACTACACCATGCCATTCTTACTTCTGCGCTGCTGATGGTGGTGGCTCTGCCTTCAGTGGGGCTCCTGGCCAGCAGTCTCTGCTCTCCAGTTGCCCAGCTCTGAAGGCAGCACTGCCGCCAGCAGCAGCGCAGAAGTAAGGGTAGCAGTACTGCAACCCCACCCTCACCACCACACACAATAATCTTGTGACACCACCTCACACAACTTCTTTTTGGGTCAGGATCCCTGCAATTACAACACTGTGAAATTTCAGATTTAAATAGCTGAAATCATGAAACTTAAGATTTTTTTTAATCCTATGACTGTGAAATTGAGCAAAATGAATCATGAAGCTGGTAGCTATTGCTTAAGGGAAGAGGACAGTTTTTTTTTTTGGGGGGGGGGGGGGTTACTCCAAGATTCTGCCCCTGAGCAATCATGAATACAGCATAGTGCTCCATGGCTAGCCTACTAATGGTGGTTCATCCCTCCCCACATCAAAGTGGCCTGAAGGGTTTTTACACTGTATGCCTTCAACTCACTTCTGGCTAGGAAGGCAGGACTGTGTCACTCGATACCATGTCCCTGACCAAAGAAGTAAAGTCAGAGGGTTCCAAACAGAATCCTGGTCAGTTCTCAGCCGGAAGGAAGTGGAGCAGTGAGTGGGAAGAGGGATGCGTTGAGGGAGGAAGATAAGCAGGGCCCAGGGAAATCCTACCAGAACACTTTGTCACAGAGCGCTCAATATATTTTGTTTCTGGTCACTTAGCCAGATGGAAGGTTTTGCGGCCCTTTCAGCTACAGGAAGTCAATGAGGTAATAGGCTTAACACAAAGAAATATTACCTCAGTTTCACCGTGAACTGCACTCCAGTCTTCAGAACCAATGGCCTCTGAGGATGAGTTGGCATGCAAGGCTGCCTCTCCACCACAAAAGAACTGCAGGGGGAACAAAACCATGGACATTTTGAGCTACAATACAGTTAAAAAGTGATGACGCTTTAGCACAAAACAGATTGCACAATCTGATTTATTTACTACAGTATTTTTGACAATTATCCACAATAAATTGGTATTGTGTGGACTTTCAGTACCTATTTATTCAGGTACTAAATCCTTGGACTCTATTCTTATTCAAGTGATATGTTTTTAACTTGGATGGAACTCCAAAAATATAAACTTTTATTTCATCAGGGCTTTAAAAAAAAAAAAAGAGCACTAAAAATATAATTAACAGTTTGAAGAAAAACAAAAGCTACTTCAAGCAACTTTAATAATCAAACAGCATGTAAATAATAAAGGACAGAACTGGTACAATCATAGGTGAGATAGAGTGTAAAGTAACGGAATGATCCATCAGCAGCACTATGGATTACTAAATTCTTAAAGTGTTGATACAGTGACCGGATGTCAGGCTCTAGGACAGTATTTCTCATCCTACTCGCACAATCACACTATGCATATGACTAAGGAAAATGGCAGGATTTAGGCCTTTATATCTTCTCCATTTGCACCGATTCTAATGGAACAGGGGCTGATTTCAGTCCCTTTCAACTGTGGGTTAGCTAGGGTGCTTGAGTGGGACTCAGGAATAGGGGGTTCTATTCTCAGCTCAGACAGTAACCTGTTGTGGGATCCTGGACAAATCACTTTA
Organism: Malaclemys terrapin pileata; assembly: GCF_027887155.1. Taxonomy (NCBI): domain Eukaryota; kingdom Metazoa; phylum Chordata; order Testudines; family Emydidae; genus Malaclemys; species Malaclemys terrapin. The sequence continues at coordinate 28,627,863 of NC_071515.1, read as the reverse complement.
TCCCTTTGGACCTCTTCCCCTCCCACATCTCATCTGTCTTATCTGTTTAGACTGTAACTACTTCAGGGCAGGAACCTTATGTTACATATTTGTACAGTGGGACCCTGATCTTAGATGGGGCCTCTAATCACTACTGGAATATAAATAACTGCATGGAGATGCAGGGCTATTCTGACTCATCCTAACTCCCACCCAAGGGAATAAGAGGTAGACAGTTTTCAAGGTATTCATCCTGCATGTATCTCTGTGGGTAGACCCCAGGCCGAACCTACATGGAGCAGCTTGCAGGACTAGAGCCGAAAACAAGAAATGGACTAAGGGGCCAAAGCTTGATTCTATGTGCACTAAGACAATGGCAAAGCTCCCATTGATGTAAGGGTGCAGAATCAGTGGCTTAAACAGGAGAGTTTACAGGGAAAATCCTAGTAACAGACAGCTCAGTTTGTTTGTTTTTTGTGAAGAATAAATGAAAACGCAGGTGGGGCATTAACCCCTGTGTGTGACATGTTAATTGGGAAGAGTCTACCATCCATTCACACAGACAGACCAAACAAACACATGCATCCATTACCTCTGAATGAGTTGTTTGAAAAGATTGCAGGTGCGGTCTTGCAGGACTTGTTTGTTTTTTGTAATGGGATCTGGGTCATATGTAAATTTCTGCTCCAATTCCTCAAGCTTTTTAAGCTGCTGGCGAACTTGCTGAAGACTCTCAGCAACAATAGTGAACCTGCAAAAACACATCTTATTTATTATTGTTACCAAACACTGGTATTACAGTAGTGCCCAGACACCACCCAGCTCAGTCTCCAATTAGTAGGTTTAAGATTCACAGTCCACAGGAACTTGTGAGCTTGTCTCAGTGGAAAAAAGATACGATGATGATGTAGGTTTGGCAAGGATTTGTTGTTAGTGCAGGTAAATACTTAAATCTCCAGAATCTGCCCTCTTCACCTCTCCTTCCCATGTATGTACTGTGACCTATTTAAAGTAATAAGGAATGGAAGCATTGCCTTAAGTTACTAGTATGTGTTTCTTGGAGGACGTGTTTTGTGTATTGGAGACAATTGCTGTACTGCATTTGGTGCTATAATGGAGATTTCTATCCTCTCTAGAGTGCATTAGCTCTGCAGCACAGGAAATTATATTTAAGCAATCTGAGTGCTAACATGACATATAAAGGTAGTTTATATGATATTTAATAAGGAAAACTATATTTCTCCCCCAATTAGAGCCCTCATTCTCTAGGGATGCACTCTGATGGTGGCAAATTCAATGAGATTTGCATCATCTTACACGAGAAATTACAGTAGAACCCCATTTATCCAATCCTCCATTATCCAGGTCTCCCTATTAACCAAACAACCAATGCACACAGGTCCAGAAGCAAGCGATCTCTCCTGCTGCCACTAGATGGCACTGCAGTCTTGCACCTTCCCATTCTCGGGATTATCAGATCTGACCCCTGTCTCAATTAGATCGGATAAATGGGGTTCTGCTGTAATGTGTCCTTGATGGGAAAACTAAGTGTCAATTTACTACATTTATCAGAACAAATACTTCCTAGTGGACTTCAACATTAACACCAAGGCTCAATTTGGCCTCTGGAACATAAAAAGGCAAATTGTACTTCACGTACAGAAAGTTATACAAGAAAGGCAGTTAATGTTTTCTTCAGACTTCCTCGGAAAGAATGAATACAAGACATTATTATATAACTTTCAAGAGCACAGTGAAATAAATATGCTTGTTGGTTCTCTTCTGGATAAAAAAATTGACTGTGAGCCAAAATACTCTCTCTCTAAGCATGCCCATTTTCAAATATATTTACTTATCAGACCTTCCTTCGTGGCATGTTTCAAAATCCCTGGGGTCAGTTCAACTGTGATGATGAGACTTACCAGTTTTGTAGCTGGTCGAGGCAGGCATTGGGTGGGCCACCAATACAAGCAATTTGTTGTCTATGCTTCCATTCAACAAGCTCTTCATTAATCAAAGCACTTTGTGTGTGCTCTGATATATTCAACAGATTTATTATTTTGCTCACCACTTCCTAAAAAGAATATCAGATTCCTCTGTTTAATTGTTATATTTTAAGTATATTTAATTATTTGCTTTATCAATTAATGCTGCATCTCACAAAATTTTGCAAGGAATTCTGAATAATAGAAAATCTACTCTGCTAACATGAACTTGGAGAGCTGCTCTTTTTCCTCAACCAGCAGAGTATTTGCTTCACACAGAGAAGAGACAAAGCTCTACTAAACCGCTGACTTCTCCCAAGCGACTAACCTTAGATCCACAATTCTGCATGACCTTTATGCAAGTGGACCCAGGTGCCCATACAGACTCATTGCAGAATTGGGGCTCACGCTATTACAAGACATGTTTGACTACTTAAGAAAGGTTTAAACAAACAAAAAAGACAGCACTTTCTAGCATGACTAATGAGATATGACACATTTCCTTTCCTGTCATTGCACCAGCTTTAGCTGGTTAAGTAAGTGTTCAAAACGAAAAGGCTGATTTAGTAAGAAAAATCCTAAAACAGGAGCAGTGCAATTGCTTTAAGAGGTTTGGACTCCCAATAACAATGCAAAGGGCAAAAGAACATTTAAACTGGTATTAACAATCAAGCTGCTTCTTCGTTTAAAACCATGGTTCTTTTATATCCTATGATAAGCCAAGCCAAAGAACAAATGTGCATCTTTTCAACTAAAATATTTTGGAGCATCACCTTTCGCTTAAGGTCAAGTGTTAGAAACATCTTTTGGAGGACAAGCTGTTCTTTCTTATATTCATCCTGTGCCACTCCACTGGTCTCATTTTCTGTAAAAATAAAATCAAACAATAGAATAAGAAATATTTTGTGGGGGGGAGTGCGGGGGAAATTGTTTTACTTCAGTTAGACATTCAGAAGTCTGCAGAAGCTGATGGCAGCAGAGTGAGTACAAAGTGCTGAGGAACATAGTGGCTGGAGGGAAAAGCCTGGCATTGTCTCTTCCTGTTTGTTACTTGGGAACTGCTGACAGATTTCAAGAAAGGGAAAACCACATCCTTTCTTCTGCTTGAAATGATTAATTTAAAAGCTCAGTAGTTCTCAATTACTTTCACACCCAGGCTTCATGAGGGATTTAGACAAGGGAATCTCCAAAATTACTCAACTGGCCAGTGTCTAGATTGTACTGTGCTGTTTGAATATCTTTCCAAGCATTAAAAACTCCCAAGTTCTACTTTTGAACAAATAGCCCAGTCCTACATCCCTTACTCATGCCAGGAGAACCAGTCAAGTCACATAATGAAGCATTTCGCCATCTTTGATATTGAAAGTTCAATTAAATAGAACAGTGGCATGCAATTCTCTCTGGATAGCTCCCATCTTCAGTTCAACACTCTTTGTATTTGCGAACACTAAACAATTTATTGTTTGTTAAACAGTAACTTTGTTTTTTTAGAAGCCAACGGTTTTCAAAACATGCAAGATGACAAATCCTCATTAATGGCTAGTCACTTTCCAACTTTGGTTTTGAAAAATGGGGCCTTTTTAGAATGTTTCAAGAACAGAACCAACCAACCTTAATCACTCTGGTCCCAATTCTACTGAAGTTAGTGGCAAAACTCCTATTAACTTAAATGGTGTAGGATCAGGGCCTTTTGCGGAGGCAGGAGGGGAGAGAAGAGAGAGCTCCTCTAACTCAAAAACAGAAATCCGTACTTCCTCCAAACTAAGATATTAGGGAAAAACTCCTTAGCAGTGACCAAGTAAGTCAAGTTTCAGCCCATTCAAAGAATTTTTATCTCAAAAACTAGTAACTGACTGAAAACAGGGATCTATATAATGAATATGTAATCTCAATTTGTGATTCTCTATATATGAGAGGTTTACAAGTGCATCTCTATTTAAGGTTATAAGGTAATTTCATAATAAAATTACTTATGTATGCAGCGAATACACAATAGCAGGGAGAAGCCCAAGCTCCAGAGAGAGGATCTACAGCTGAACTGTCTCAAAATTCATGGGGTTTTGAAGTTAGCGTTTCTAGTAACAATGCAAAGGACACAAGAACATTTTGGCTTTCCAACTTTACATAACAGTGGGCATTGTGAGATGAAATATTTTAGGGATGAATTTTCATACCATAAGAAGGAAGAACAAGTAAAATTACCCCATCATTTGCATTATCTCTGAATTTGGCTGTCTCTAAATCCTGCTTTCTGGTACAATCTGATAGAATTTGTTTTCTGTACTGTACTTAAGATTTCTTATGGATGAATCTCACCTCTGTTCTGTAAGGTTTTGCATTTAAAGTCATATTCATCTTGCACATCCTCTAGAGTCTTGATGTCTTGTTCCACTTCCTACAAAGCATCAACATTGTAAAACACAGTTAGTCAAACAGACTTGATCATCTGAGACTTTTATGATTGGCAATCGTGTGGTACCAGCTACTTAGAGATCATAGAATCATAGAAGATTTAGGGTTGGAAAAGACCTCAGGAGGTCATCTAGTCCAACCCTCTGCTCAAAGCAAAAAGAAGGTAGTAAGAAAAATCCACAAATTAATCACTGCCTTCTCTGCCAATGGAAAGTGCACTTGTAATAAATTGGGGCTAAATTCTGACCTGGCATAGTCCCACACAACTTCAATGAGATGAGGAAAATTCGTGCACGACATAAAGGCATAATTTGACCAATGAATGGCATTTAAAGATTTTGGGACAAATCCTTCAGCCCTCACTCAGGAAAACTCTCAGGAAAGTCATAGTAAGCACTACAGGATTTGTCCTACAGAAGATTATCAACCAAGATTAAGAAGTTATTTAAAAACAAAACAAAACAAAAAAAACGTGCAGGGAAAAGCCGTAGAGGCAGGTCTGATTTATAAAAACTGACGATCTGGCTTCTAATAATTTTTTTTTTTTTTTTTTTTTTTTTAGTGAACTATATATGATTTCTCAAAATACCTCCTTTCTTCTATAGTGTCGCTTCAGATAGTCAGATATCTGACAATCTAAACTCTCTATCCATCCATCCCATTTTAAAACTTTCTCCTGCTGTGTTTGAAATTTGGGAAATCTGGTATAGCTAAGACTAAACTAAAAATCTGATTCCAGCCACAGTATGACAGGCATTGTGGACATCCTGCGTCTCAGTACTGTTGAAAAGTGATAAGGTAAAGTTTTAAAAACATTTAACTAGTGGTAAAAAGCTGAAAAACATTCTGCTGAACTCATGATTGCCCTTTCACAACTTAGACACTGAAAATATTTTCCTGTTAGAAAAATAAATGTAGATCTCCAAGCAAAGCCTAGAGTCCCACTTTGACTTTTACTTACCACAACGTTGTTCTTCACACTCCTGACTTTCATATCCAGCTCCTTCTGTTTGTCCAGCATTACAGTATTCTGTATGTTCCCCACCTGCATCTGCAGTAGAGAGGAGAACAAAAACAAAAATATTGGGTTTTTGGTTTTGATTAACACAAGCTACAGTGTATTTGATGCCATAATGAAGCCTCTAACAGAGCACACTTTGTTCTGATAGTTCATGAGCAATTGTTATATACATCATAGTCAAAGAATTAGGTTTAAATAACTGAAAATAGAGGAAGGCTGTAATAAGGAAAGGGACTGGGGTGTGTGTGAAAATATATAAACTTTGCTTTTTGGGTGACACATTGTACTTTATATCATTTCTTAACTTATATACTTTTTCTGTGACTTGTTTTTGGCAAGCAATGATTGTATTTTGTATATTTTTCTGACATAATATAAAGAAAATGTAACATCTGAGAAGGCTGGGTTTTTTTTTTTTTTATAATAAAGAGTTGGTACCGATGTTGGACTTTTAATGTGCATATACGTGAAGAGTAAGAATAGGGCAAGCATTTGTACAAAAAACTCTGTAAATTGGTATACAGTTGACTTTTTGTGCATCTAAAATATAAAGCAAGATATCTTAGGTAGATGTAATTGTTTGAAACTGAATCCAAAAATAATTTAAGTAGTTAATGCTACTTAAAAGCCAGGACATTTGAAGGGCAGGTTGCTTCTCCATCCAGTAGTACACTATCAATGAAATAGGTATAGCAAAGCACTTCAGACCGTAGATGACTTTTACATAATATGTGCTGTAAGAACTACTGTTTTGTGCAGTTATTAACTCAGTATTTAATGGTTTTCCAAGAAGTATATGATCCCATAAACTTATCAAAACGTCCCTTTAAGTCAGACCATGAAAGCTACCTGCCTATTGTTTGTGATTTGAGATACGGTAAGGGACTTTCCTGTGTGCTTGGAATGTTTACAGTTTGGCTTTATGACATAGAACTCTGTGTGTTATCACAATGGCTTCCTACATCTATATAACTTACAATCCAAAACTGGCCCATTCCAGTACACTGTAACACCAAAGTACTGATTCATCACAAGTAAGTAATCTATTACTACCTAATAACTGAAGTGCTACATTTTGCAGTATGCACTTTGTCTGCACCAAATGTGTCAGTGTGGGTTTTTTTTATAATCTTTATTACCAAAGAATGTGACTAGTCCCAGGAAAAAAGAGAGGAAAGACAAGGAGATTTACTCTAATAGGTGAAGAAAGGAACATCGTGGCTCCTTTCAATTTTTTACCTATTAATTTATGGGCAGAGAAGGGCTCCATTGAAAACACAAGATGGTAAAGACATATTTAGAGAGCAAATGAAAAGCTGAGAGACTGTTGCATCAAGATCACAGAGAGAAGCTACAGAAAAGTAGGAAGGATCAGGTGGTCCCCACAGGGCAGGCAGAGGGGTACACTGCAGAAAGAAAGGAGGCTAGAATCCCACTGATGTTGGAAGCACTGGCAGGGCAAAGGCAAGTCTTATAGCTGAGTCATAATAAAACCTGATAAGGTTGTTTAAATATTATCCTTATCATAGCAGTGGTATAAACTGTTTTTGTAAACTGGATTTTATTGTGGTGTTTTACTTTTTGATAAAGGACTCAAAGTGGCCTAGCTTGCTCATATTTACTTTTGATTAGGTCAAATGTAAGAATAATACACAAACTGGCTTCTTTTCGTAAGTCTCATCTAGCTCTGGACTATAAGGGCAGCTGAGGCCTTGAATTCCATCACAGGGAAAAAGTTTACTTTCTTTTTCTTTAAACTATGCCTAGGCAAGCAAACAATTTAAAACAAACCACATCTTCTGCGGTGGATGTTTGTGATAGACCTGATCAAGCTTCCTCTTTTAAAACAGGAGGTGATGGGCAAGAGGAGAAAGCACACATGGTTCTGCTTTCAATCTGTCACTCTGTTTGAGTGGCTGGAACTGCAGCAGCTAAAGAGAAAGAAGGAATTACCTGGTCTGACAACTGGGCGCTGCTCAGTATTTTCCTTTCTTCCTTCAGACAGTTGAAGATTGTCATTGCCATTTGTATTGGGTCCTCTTGAAAATGATCCTGGTTGCACAGCATTAAAATAGTCCATTATTAGTACACACCAAACACTCCAGTTCTCATGTCTTTGATGAAACTGACTGGCAAAAAGCTTAGCATGTGGCGGTTGAACGTGAGCCAAGATGTGGTGTGGAGATGCACTGCTTCCGCAAGAGCTATCGGGTCAGGCACAGTGTTCCCTAGAACTACAGGAAGCATGACGGCTGTGTCACCCTTTCCAAGAGTGCAGAATCCAATGCCCTCTCATCCACCCCAAGGGCCACTGCCCACCCACTTTCAGGAAGTCTAGTACTGCTGTAGGTGCTGGTTTTACATGGTTCTTGAACCTACTGTGTCCTGCTCTGCTCAGGGGCACTCGGGAAGGCTCCTTGCTGCATATGAACCCAGTTAGTGCTTGGCACAAGTCTAACCCTACCATTTGAAATGTGTACAGAGTGCTTGTACGGGGCCAACTGCGAGATAGCAAGACAAACAGGCAGCTGCACTATCCTAAGCTTGGCTGAACAGAAGGACCGAGGAGGTCCGGCTATCAGTAGGCTTTCCTACCCTCTTTGCACTAGGGAGCACTGTTCCGCAATAGCTGCAGTCTTGTGGAAGAATGAGCTGGCGGCGGGAAGGCAGGACTGTGCCCAGTGAATCCACTAACTAATAAAATCCTCTAGGTCCACATTCTGCAGTGTCCTACAATATATAAATCCCCAAGTGCTTTATTCCCTTTCCTCTTTAGTTCAGTATCATGTTTCTCTGCCTACAGTATGACATTGTCATTAGTACTGTGGCTTTTACTCGTTATAACTTGCCACTGTCAACCAAATTACTGAAACTGTTATTGTCTCTGCTGACTTTACTGGAGACTAACATGTTATCTGATCCTTTCCATAATATAAACCACTTTCATTTCTTTGGTATAATCCTACAGAGCCTGGGGCTGCAGAACATGTGCAGGGAACACTTGCTCTTTTCACTGAGATTCTTCATTAGGATTTGTTTCTTGGTACAGTCTCTACAATGTTATTTCACAGGCAAACTCTCAGACTACTGTTTTTAATAGGTATGAGAGAACTGTATTATAAAATGTTTGCAGGAATCTAGTTTAAAAAGAATCTGGAAAACACCTATTAAACCCACCTTCCCTATTTTCTTAAAGTACAAGTTGATTTAATGTATTGCTGAAATCAAGTCAATTTAAAAGAAATGGATGGGTGAAATTTCTTTTAACCAAAGTCCCTCTGCAATTTTTTTTGTGGCTCCATAACTTCTTTTGAAAAATGTTTTTTTTTTTTTTTTTTTCCCCCTGTTGCTGCATAACACCCCCACACAAATGCCTGGAAAACTGAATAGATGTGAAAAAGTAAAGAATTTGTACAAAGTGCTACCAAATAAACATAGTAAACTGGAAAAAAAATCATTTCTTTAAACTGCTATAGTACTCAGGAGTTACTTGTACCATTCATAAGTTTTTAAGAAAAAAAACTCAGAGGGGGTATAATCTTTAACTTGATTGTGTTTAAGTTAGAAGAATATTCTCTTGAATAAAATAAGACCCTAATAAAATGACAGGCGTATGCCTGTGTGAATCCAAACAAGTTACACACATACCTGAAGATTACGTTTGCTTTTCCTGATGTTGTGTTGCAACAAAAAGTTGTTTTCTATTAAAAACCGACTGAACTGATCGTCTAGCTGTGACAGCAGGTCATGGAACAATACTGTAGCAAATGAAACGTTGTTGGCAGCATGCTCCCTAGGATATTTAAGGCATCTTTAATATTCAATGCAACTGTTATCTTTCTAAAATATCAGTTTAAGTGAATGCATTTTTTCAGATTCTGGTCTTAGTTTTTAAAAGCATTGAATAGGCATCTGTATATTTCATTCAGTTCCACTCTCTGTAACCCTTTTATTCCTTGATTCTCATCTCAAATGAATAATACTTCCTTTGCTTTTTTTCCTAGGGTTACTCTTGCAACATTGTGTATTTGCTCATGTATTTTTCCTTAATCTTCACTATACTGAGGAGCTGGAAGTGGGATCTATTCATTTGCATGTTAATGAAGCTCTATAAAAAGATTCTCTAGAGATTTTAGCAATACTTCAATTTGCTAGTGGAGATGAAGCTAAACACCTGGCCCATATATCCCTTTAATAATAATTGTCCATCTCTCTCTGGTAGACAAACCAAACAGGGAACCAGCTGTGTACCCCTGAGCAGCACTACCCAATAGGCCCAGACCAGACTGGTAAGTGCTGGAAGGAAGTCCATGGGAAACAGTGACTAGCAGCCACATAGGCAACTACTAAATGTCTGTTTCCACCACCCAATGTTCACTCTCATAAAAATTTACTGAACAGTTTGCTGCCCTAAGTGTCTGCTTGCTCTCACTGTACAGCAGAGGTAACCTTGTTCTCGGATATGCATGCATGGTTATCAATGAGAGCCATCGGCACCATAACTTTCAAAGGCATCACCAGTCAACTAATTTAATGGTGAATTCCTATACACATTACAGCACTTTGCTCTCACCAGTCTTGATTTTCCAGCCATTGTGCCAGATACTGTCTGATTTCCATGGGAAAGCTGTCATCATACAGCTGGTGTACTTGCTCCAAGAATTTGGAATCAAGTTGCTGCAACTGATACCACTGAGTCATCCTGTGGAATCAAGATTAATGAAGTTTAATAAAATTACACCAATCTTATTCATACCTACATCCCAATACAAGATATTTAAGAGTAGAGCTATTTTTGATGGGGAATGTTTTTTTTTAATTCCCCCCCCACCCCACCCCCCCCAAATTTAGTATAGTTATTTTCATAGAAAATGTTCAGGTTTTTGTCAAAAAAAAAAAAAAAAAAAAACAAGTAATGTTTGGTTCTCGGGTTTTCAGAAATTCCCCAAAATTTCAAGAAAACATTGACAATTTAATTTGCATGGAAATAAACATCCTTTCCCAACCAGCTCTGATTAACGGTACGATGCAAAGAAGAATTTGTAAAATATACATATTTAATGGAGAGTCAACTTAAAAAAGAAATCACACTTCTCTTTGAAAACTTTTACCTATTTTTGTTATAATTAACATTTAAGATTCTATAACAGTGATCCCTGACCAATTTGTAATTTTGTGCATTTGACAGCACTTTGCATAGAGATCTGTTTCCCCTATGCAGTCGTAGATCTTGCAATGGGGCTCTGTGTAGGAGTAGCAGGCTGCTTGCATGTTGTATATTGCAGGACTGAGGTCTCACATTCAATTTCCCCTTCTGCATGTATGAATTTTTAACCCATCAATAGGAGAATGAAGAATATGAGACCTAAAAATGTGACTGCAAACCCATAAAAATGGTCAGGGAACTCAAGTGAAGGTTCAGAAAAGAGACATAAGAATGAGCTGAGATCTGAAAAGCCTGCCTCAGTGAGAGACTAAGGAAGCTCAAGGTGTTTATCTTATCCAAGATCACCTCTATAAGTACCTACACGGGGAAAAGATTTCTTATATTAGAAAGCTCTTTAATTTAGCAGACAAAAGGCACAAAAGCTGAAGTGAGACGAATTCAGGCTAGAAATACGGTGAAAATTTTTACCAGTGAGAGTTGTTAATCACTGGAAGAAGTTACCTACAGATGTAGTCGATTCTCCATAAGTGAGTCTTTCAAAGAGATGCTCTAGCTCAGTTACACTCATGACTTCAGTGGTTCAGGAGCCAAATTAGCAATCAACATTGCCCAAAAGAGCCACAGTAGGGCGAATTCATTGTTTCATTTACTATAGTATTATATATTCATATTTAAACAGTATGATGGGAAATATATAATTAATCTCACAGCAAAATTACTGACCAATTATTATTTTATCAATTACAACTGGTTAATAGAATCATAGAACTGGAAGGAATCTCAAGAGGTCTTCTAGTCCAGGCCCCTGCACTCAAGGCAGGACTAAGAATTATCTAGACTGTCTCTGACAGGGTTGGGCATGGTGGTGTGTGCCTACCTAGCTACCTGGGAGGCTGAGGCTGGCAGATTACTCAGGGGTTCTGGGCTGTGATGCACTATGCCAATCAGCTGTCTGGTGCCACTGACAGCCTGGCCGGCGGGTGATGGAGATCTGGCTAGTGATCGGTGCTCTCTCTGTGAGTGCTGATGGACTGATCAATCAAAGTGATCTGACAGGTGTCTGTCTAACCTGCTATGTTTAATAACATAGTAAAAGCATCCTGATTTAATAATTAAATCGGTGTTTTAATATCATGTGCTGCGAAGAGCCATACACATTAAAGAGCCACTTGTGGCTCGTAAACCTCAGTCAATCACTGTTCTAGTTCAACCAGAAATTATGGGGTCATGGCAAGAATCGCTTAGCAAAACTCTGTGGCCTATGTTATGCAGGTCAGATGATCATAATGGTCCCTTCTGACTTAGATTTTTAAAGTCACTTAGGCTCCTAAATCCCTCTGAAAGTGATTTCTCTAATTGTGCATGTTCTCTTTGAAAAGGTATGCAAGTATCCAAGATCTTTACATTTCATTTTTCATTATATACCTTGACCCCGATATAACAGTCCTCAGAAGACAAAAAAAATCTCAATGCGTTATAAGTGAGACCGCGTTATATCGAACTTGCTTTGGCCCCCCTGTTCCTTGTTCCCTGACCGCCCCCTCCAGAGACCCGTCCTTAATCACCCCCAGGACCCCACCTCTACCCAACCCCCCTGCTCCCTGACAGGCACTCACCGGAAGCGGAGCAACGTGGCCCCAGCCTGCTCCACTCCGCCACCTCCCAGCTGCAGCGCTCCGCTTCCCGCCGCCAGTGAGTGCGGGGAGGTTGGGGAAAAGACGCCCCCCGCTGTGGTGGGAAGCGGAGCGCTGCAGCTGGGAGCTGGTGGAGTAGAGAGGGCTGGGGCCAGGCTGCTCTGCTTCCGACCGTCGGTGAGTGCGGGGAGGTTGGGGAAAGGACGTCCCCCATACTCACCGGCAGCGGAGCGACGCGGCCCCAGCCCGCTCCGCTTTCCTTGCCCCGGACCCAGCCATGTCGGTGGAGGGGGAGGTTGGGGAAAGGTCCCGCACTCACCTGCGGCAGGAAGCAGAGCACCGCGGCTGGGAGCTGGTGGAGTGAAGCGGGCTGGGGCCGGGCTGCTCCGCTTCTGCCGGTGAGTGCGGGGGGGTTCCCTTCCCCTGAGCCCCCTCCCCCCGAGTGACCCTGCTGGGGCAGGGGTGAGGGAAGCGGAGCGGGCTGCTCCCAGCTCCCCACTAATGCCCCGGGCCACTCTGGGACTGCGGAGCCCCCCAAAGTGCCCCCCTCACAGCTCCTGCCTCCCAGACCCTGGGGGGGGGGGGAGAGAGCCCCTGACCGCCCCCGAGACCCTCTGCCCCTTATCCAACCAGGCCCTGGCACCCTTGACACGCTGCTCTGAGCAGCGTGTCAGAGCTTTACCGCGTTGTATGCAAACCTGTGTTATATCAGATCGCATTATATCGGGGTAGAGGTGTACTATGTTCTTAATTCAATGTTCCTTCATTATACCCTCCTAAAATCTTGGGACCAAGTTGTAACCCTCTGTGTGTATTTATTTAGGAAAGGGATATGGTACTAAAAAATAAAACTCAGGTCTCGGAGGAAGCAGGTGATGCAGGTTCCCAACCCTATGTATCTGGGGAATCTGAAGAGATGGGAAGGTCCAGTTCTGTAAAGTAGTGACTTTTTTGTGTTTTTGTTGTGGAGCTCCCTCAAGGCAGCATAGTTCCTGCAGGATCTGTGCTGCCATTTACAAGTCATCTTGCATGGCTGAAATCTCCCTATCTGTTCTTAAACGCTTTAGCCAAGACATCTGCACCCACTGTAGGGTAGAATACCATAGAGGTAAGCTCTTCTGTGGCTCCTGCTTCCAATACCTTGTCAGGCAAAGGAAGAGGCTTTGTATTTCCATGTACTAGGGTCAGGGTTTTTCCACTGACTCAAGGAGAGGTTTGGGGTCATAGGAAGGACCCCTGGATCTGTGACTGTGAATCCAATCATTGGAATACTTTGTGATGCTGACGCAGAGGGGCTGTGGTCAGTATAACAGGATAGGATCAAGTTGCAGTCATTGTTACTCGGCCAGAGCCTGCCCCCTGGTAGGGTGCATGTGGGGAATGGATTTTATTCCCAGCATGAAGTTCCACTGCTCAGGCTTTGTGCAAAGGATGGGCTTAACTTCACTTCATTCCTTTCTTTTTAAATAAGTTAATTCAGGCCTCCAGAAGGATGCATACTGGCAATTTTTCACTTTAACTTCTCTCTTTCTTTTAATAATCTTAAACCTTTCATTTTGATTGTTTCGTTTTAACTCTTAAAATGAAACAAATCCCACAACCCAAAGTCAATTGAGTTGCAAAGTCTACAAGCCCCTGAAACTTACTTACGCTTCCACAACTCAACACTCCTGCTTGTCTACTCTCCCTACCTATAGCTGAGGCTATGCAATACCCGAGGCGGCTGCCAATGTGGCATATAGCCACTTCTGTTCCTTTTCTCCTCCCTCAGTCGTGCTAAGTTCAACCCACCCAGAGCTCAGAGCTGCATTTCTAAAGTCATTCTTACATAATTTCAAACCCTAGTGAAAAGGGTCAAAGACTTGTTTTTTTTTTTTTAAACAAAACACAATTTGGATAATAAGCCCTGATCTCTAAGGAGCGATTGGTACTCAGCATCAAACTTGTTCTTCATATATTAAAAAAAAAAAAAAAGGAAGAGTAACATAAACTCCTGGTAGCTTGACTGTTCTGGACCACTTGGTGAGTGAGTTTTGTTATTTGCCCCATACCTGAGAGATACTTTTGCTGCTTTTTGCATTTTTGTACAACTAATTCCAGCCACACTTTCATTTTGCTGTTTAACTTCAGTCCCTGTGTGTTCAGATCTACACTGAAGAAAAGTCAGAAGCCGGTTCATTTAAAAAAGGGGAATTAAAAGTAATTTCAGTCACTGCAATTGCCCTTTTTTCCTTCTGGTTTGGCAGTCACATTTTCCTTTTTGTTACAAACCTCTTTCTGTTGCCTAATGCTGTATGGAATACAAATACAGAGAACAATTTTATATGTGCTGTCAAATGCCCATGGTAAACAAAAAGCTTGTTTTCCCCCCTCTAAGCTTTGTCAGTTATAAGCACGTTATTTGCAATAACAGGTGAACAAAATTTCAAGCTGAAGGATGATCTTCTTCACCGTGGTAGTGTCCAGCTTTAAACTGCATGAGCAAGGCCTGTAGTCTATCCGACTTTGCACTCCGTTGCTGCTCTCCCGCTCGATGGGATCATGTTCCCCGCACGTTAGCAGGTGTGAGCGCGGCTACAGTAACGGAGTGTCCCCCTACTCCAGCCGGCAGCAGCCCTCTGATGGAGGGGAGCAGCGTTAACCCCCTTGCCGGCCCTGGGGCACCCACTGAAGTGACTTGGCTGAGGTCACACAGGAAGGAACCGTGTGACAAACCCGGGAACAGAGGCCGGGTTCCCTGAGGCTCGCTGCAGCCCCGGGAGCACGCATCCCTCCTTGCTCCCGGGGCCGGCCCTGCCCCCCGCGGGCGGTCTCCGCCAGGCGCTACGGACCCCAGCAGCAGGCCGGGCAAACAGCCCGTGGGCGCCTCCGTGCCCGGCAGCCTGCGCGGACACCAGCTCCGTGTGCGGGGCCACCACTCACCCGCCTATCGAGAGGAGGCTCCGGACCCCGCTGCCACCGCTCCGCTGCTGCGCCGGCAAAGCGAAACCGAGCCGAGAAATAGCAACAAAGCGACAGCAACGTCGCCAGCGCTCGGCCCAGTCCCGAGCCCCAGCCAATCCGCGAGCCCCGGCACCCTGACACGGGCTGTTCCCAACAGCGTCCTACCCTCCCCGTTCCCCGCTCTCCTCCACAGAGCCTCCCCCCGCACTGTCCTGCTCCACAGAGCCCCCCTGCTCCACAGGCTAACCCCCACCCCGCAGAGCCTCCCCCCGCACTGTCCTGCTCCACAGAGCCCCCCTGCTCCACAGGCTAACCCCCACCCCGCAGAGCCTCCCCCCGCACTGTCCTGCTCCACAGAGCCCCCCTGCTCCACAGGCTAACCCCCACCCCGCAGAGCCTCCCCCCCCACTGTCCTGCTCCACAGAGCCCCCCCCCCGCTCCACAGGCTAACCCCCACCCCGCAGAGCCTCCCCCCCACTGTCCTGCTCCACAGAGCCCCCCCCCCGCTCCACAGGCTAACCCCCACCCCGCAGAGCCTCCCCCCCCACTGTCCTGCTCCACAGAGCCCCCCCCCCGCTCCACAGGCTAACCCCCACCCCGCAGAGCCTCCCCCCCACTGTCCTGCTCCACAGAGCCCCCCCCCCCCGCTCCACAGGCTAACCCCCACCCCGCAGAGCCTCCCCCCCCACTGTCCTGCTCCACAGAGCCCCCCCCCCGCTCCACAGGCTAACCCCCACCCCGCAGAGCCTCCCCCCCCACTGTCCTGCTCCACAGAGCCCCCCCCCCGCTCCACAGGCTAACCCCCACCCCGCAGAGCCTCCCCCCCCACTGTCCTGCTCCACAGAGCCCCCCCCCCCCCGCTCCACAGGCTAACCCCCACCCCGCAGAGTCCCCCCCCCACTGTCCTGCTCCACAGAGCCCCCCTGCTCCACAGGCTAACCCCCACCCCGCAGAGCCTCCCCCCGCACTGTCCTGCTCCACAGAACCCCCCCATGCTCCACAGGCTAACCCCCACCCCGCAGAGCCTCCCCCCCCACTGTCCTGCTCCACAGAGCCCCCCTGCTCCACAGGCTAACCCCCACCCCGCAGAGCCTCCCCCCCCACTGTCCTGCTCCACAGAGCCCCCCTGCTCCAAAGGCTAACCCCCACCCCACAGAGCCTCCCCCCACTGTCCTGCTCCACAGAGCCCCCCTGCTCCAAAGGCTAACCCCCACCCCGTAGAGCCTCCCCCCACACTGTCCTGCTCCACAGAGCCCCCCCCCCGCTCCACAGGCTAACCCCCACCCCACAGAGTCCCCCCCCACACTGTCCTGCTCCACAGAGCCCCCCCCCGCTCCACAGGCTAACCCCCACCCCGCAGAGTCCCCCCCCACACTGTCCTGCTCCACAGAGCCCCCCCCCCGCTCCACAGGTTAACCCCCACCCTGCAGAGTCCCCCCCCCACTGTCCTCCTCCACAGGCTAACCCCCCCCCCCGCAGAGTCCCCCCCCACTGTCCTGCTCCACAGAGCCCCCCCGCTCCACAGGCTAATCCCCACCCCGCAGAGTCCCCCCCCCCACTGTCCTGCTCCACAGGCTAACCCCCACCCTGCAGAGTCCCCCCCACTCCACAGGCTAACCCCCCCCCGCCATGCTCCACAGGCTAACCCCCACCCCGCAGAGTCCCCCCCCACTGTCCTGCTCCACAGAGCCCCCCCGCTCCACAGGCTAACCCCCCCCGCCCCGCAGAGTCCCCCCCCCCACTGTCCTGCTCCACAGAGCCCCCCTGCCCTGCTCCACAGGCTAACCCCCACCCCGCAGAGCCTCCCCCACTGTCCTGCTCCACAGAACCCCCCCATGCTCCACAGGCTAATCCCTCCGCAGAGCCCCGTCCCCCCCGTCCTGCTCCACAGGCTAACCCCCACCCCGCAGAGTCTCCCCCTGCACTGTCCTGCTCCACAGGCTAACCCCTGTCCCCTCCGCAGAGCCCCTTCCCCCCCCCCGCCCCGCTTCACAGACTAACCCCCCCCGCACTCTCCTGCTCTACAGAGCCCCCTCCGCTACACAAAATAACCCCCACCCTGCAGAATCCCTTCTTCTCCCCCCCCCCCACAGGGCTAACCCCCACCCCACGCCCTACTCTACAGACCTGACCCCTACCACGCAGAGCCCCACCTACCGTCCTGCTCCACAGAGCTAACCCCCACAACCCTCCCCACTGTCCCATTCAATAGGGCTAACTGCCATGCATCGATTTCCACTCACCACATTATGCTTATTCAAATGTTTCTCCATCAATTTTCAAAAACTACTAATGGTAATACAAAGCAGTGTACCTTTTCTCCAAGGATCCTCCACTAGACAAAGCCCTGTTTTTATCTCCTGTTCCTGCAAATGAGTTCAGCTTGCAGCCATAGATTGACCTGTGAGTACAACCTGGCCTTGTGCCATGTCTGCTTAAGTGATTTACTTGGAGTTTGAAAGGTTTTTATTTTGCATTATTAATTCCTCAAGAAGGGGTCAAGAACACTTTAACTGGTGCATATGCTAAAAAGAAACACATTCGTGAGCATGTTTAAGGCACTTACAACCTTCACGTTTGAGAATTGTGGCAAAAAGATCAGAAACATATTTACTCACGAAAGCTTATGCCCAAATAAATCTGTTAGTCTTTAAGGTGCCACCAGACTCTTTGTTGTTTTTGTAGATACAGACTAACACGGCTACCCCCTGATACTTAAAAAGATCAGAGTAAATCAGTAAACCACCAAATTCCGTGGGAAAAATCATTTCAATGCAAGTTCTCCTCACTAGCTTTGAATTTTAGTGGTGCATTGTATGACAACTGGCTTGGGTTGCATCTCTTGCATACTTTGGTTTCACTGTTGCATTTTAATTTAAAATAAAATAAACTTTTCCCTTCCAGTGCCCCATGATGTTTTTTGATGTATTGTTGGTTTTTTTTAAAGGCATTCAGTAAAAAGCTGCACTAGTTTTGCTGCAAAGTGCTGGGGCCATAGCTTTAAGAAACCCGATAGTGAAACCTAACCTTGACATTCAGAGAAATTAAGGGCCCATATTGCAAACTGCTGTGTGCCCCCAACTCCTGCTTAAACTCCTCACAAGAGGAGGGTTTATGTCTTTAAGGAGAAAGACTAGAGTATCTTGGCATGACTATTTTAGGCCTTGCCTCACTGACAGCTGTCTTGCTGCCATTGAAGTCAATAGCAAAACTCATATTGTCTTCAGACATGCATGTGTCAGGTCAAAGTACAAAGCATAGAGACACACTTCTCCAAGGTACTGATGGAAGATTTTTTTGACCGTTGGCTTGAGGCCCATACTTTTTCATTAAGCCTTTTCATTCTGCTTGGAGATTGGGAGGGGAAATTATTTAAAATAGTTTCCTTTTGTCATCAGCATTTTGATTTGTTTTTGAGTCTGTTGAACAACTCTGATTGTCAGCTTTAAGAACTCCCATTGAAGACAAGCTAAATGTAGTTCTTTTGCTTCGTCTAGCAGATGATCCAAATCCACTGATTTTTTTTTTCAGCAGAGGACTTACTGTTCCCACTTTGAAAACAGTATGTTTTGGGAAAAACTCGTAAAATTGACATATTTGCCACAAAATACATTAGAACATTTTGGATTCTGTGCAACTGTTCTTGGGACAACCCAATTAAAATCAGGATTGTGGTGCCAAAATTGTGTCCACATAAGTTTGCCCGCCCCTGTTTTAGTTAAAGGTTGTTACAAGGAAGAGGGAGAAATTGTTCTTTTTAACCTCTGTGGAGAGGACAAGAAGCAATGGGCTTAAATTGCAGCAAGGGCAGTTTAGGTTGGACATTAGGAAAAACTTACTGTTGGGGTGGTTAAGCACTGGAATGAATTGCCTAGGGAGGTTGTGGAATCTCCATCATTGGAGGTTTTTAAGAGCAGGTTAGACAAACACCTGTCAGGGATGGTCTAGAACAGTGGTGTGCCACATGCTGCCCGCGGGCTGCATGCAGCCCATCAGGGTAATCTGATTGTGGGCTGCGAGACATTTTGCTTTCGTTGACTGTCTGCAGGCACGGCCCCCTGCAGCTCCTAGCAACCATGCTGGCTGCTGCTTCCCGCAGCTCCCATTGGCCGGGAACAGTGACCGTGGCCACTGAGAGCTGCAGGGGCAGGGCCGTCCTTAGGCATACGCAGCATACGCAGCTGTGTAGGGCAGCATGAAATTTGGGGCACCAAATTGCCCCAAATTTCATGGTGCCCTAGGCAGCTGCATATGTGTCAGCCCAGCTCCAGCCACCAGCCCTATTTCCCGTCCGGACCCCCCACGGGCTGCACCCCTAGGGGGATGTGGGGCTCCGGACAACTCCCTCCGCCCCACCTCTTACCCTCCCCCCCTGCTCTGCCCCCGGCCCGCCCCCATTTCACCTCTTCTCCCAGCAAGCCCACACTCATCGGCGGCAGCAGGAAGCGGAGCAGCCCGCTCTACTCCGCCAGCTCCCAGCTGCGTCACTCCGCTTCCTGCCGCCGGTGAGTGCAGGGAGGTTGGGGAAAGGACATCCACCGCACTCACCTGCAGCGGGAAGCAGAACGACGCAGCCCCAGCCGTGTCGCTCGGGGGATTGGGGAAAGGTCCCCCCCACACATTCACTGGTGGCGGGAAGCAGAGCGCCATGGCTGGGAGCTGGCGGAGTAGAGCGGGCTGGGGCCGGGCTGCTCTGCTTCCCGCTGCTGCCGGTGAGTGCGGGGAGGGGATCCCTTCTTCCAAGCCCCCTCCCCCAAGCAACACGGCTGGGGCCAGGGCAAGGGAAGTGGAGTGGGCTGCTCCCGGCCCCCCGCTAATCCCCTGGGCCACTTTGGGTCTGTGGGGCCCCCAAAAGTGCCCCCACACAGCTCCTGCCTCCCAGATCCTGGGGGGAGGCCTGGGGCCCCACACAGCCCCCCCCCGGGGTGGGGGCTATATAGGGCACCCAAATGGCTAGGGACAGCCCTGTGTAGGAGAGCTGTGCCTGCAGATGGTCAATGTCAGCAAAATGTCTCACGGCCCGCAATCGGATTACCCTGATGGGCTGCATGCAGCCCCCAGGTTGCCCACCGCTGGTCTAGAACGTAATCCTACCCTGAGTGCAGGGGACTGGACTTCATGACCTCAAAGTTTCTTCTAATCCTATGATTTGAAGCATTTCTCCAGAAGCAGAGACTTTACAAACCACAGAAGGCTGTACAGCCCAACTAGGGTGATCAGATGTCCTGATTTTATAGGGACAGCCCCAATTTTTGGGTCTTTTTCTTATATAGGTTCCTATTACCCCCCACCCCCGTCCTGATTTTTGTTCGGTCACCCTAGCCTGATCACACGTTGGCAGGCACTGAGGTCAAGAAAACGCTGGCTGGTCTCTGGCTGATTCTGTGACGGGGCCAGGGAGGCAGGAGGGGTGAGCTAAACCAGGAACAGCTGAGCCACGTGGTTTCTGAGAAAGGACTCCTGGAGCAAGAAGGCAGCGATTGAGAGGAAAGCGAAAGTTAAAGCAGCTGGAGGAGGGGAAATGGAGGTTACCCTGAGCAGCTGTGCCCTCGCTGGGGAAAGGGGCTGATTTTCCCCCCCCCCTTCCCTATCACATTCTGTTAGCTCAGCATGCCTCGGTGGCAGGGCCGACTTTAGGAAATGCAGGGCCCAATTCGAACATTTTCGGCGGGGCCCCGGCAGGGATGACTTAAAAAAAAAAAAATGTAAAAAAAGCCTTTCATTACTTAGCAACCGGTTCCCTATAAAAAGTTCTGATTTAAGGGATGTGCCACAGTATGTATTTTTTATACCAATAGGGTTACATACATCCGTATTTCCTCCCGGATGGCAATTTAAGAACCAAAAAGTCTGACATGTCCGGGAAAATACGGATGTATGTTAACCCTACCTAAGTTCTTTTTTAAAAAGATGGGCCTGAACCAGAAATGAGCTCCGTTTCACAATCCCTGGGGGGTGTGCACATGTGTGGGTCCCAGCTGCTCCCTGCCCCCCTCATTGAAGTAGGTGTGCAGGGTTATGCCCTGGGAACTGCAGGGCACCACTGGACATGGGGCTGGCTGGAGGCAGGGCAGGGCTAACTGGAGGTAGGGTCTGGCTGCAGGCAGGGCAAGGGGTGCGAGTCTGGCTGAAGACAGGGGTTGTGGGGTGGGCTGGTTGGCTTCAGGAAGGGCCGCAGGGGTTGGCAGGGCTGGAGACAGAGGAGTGTGGGACTGGCTGGCTTCAGGCAGGGGGGGTGCGGCAGGGGTTGGCTGGAGACAGGGCAGGGGGTGCGGGGTTGGCTACAGGCGGGGCAGGGGGTGCAGAGCTGGTGCGGGAAGGGGTGTCTGTGAGGCTGGCTGGCTTTGGGCCACAGGGGGGTGTGGCAGGGGTTGGCTGGAGACAGGGCCGGGGCTGTGGCAGGGGCTGGCTGTGGGCAGGGGGTGAGGGGCTGGCTGCGGGCAGCAGCAGGGTAGGGGGTGTGGGGCTGCTGCAGGCAAGATGGGGGTGCAGGGCAGGGGGTGTGGCAGGAGCTGGCTGCGGGCAGGGCAGGGGGTGCGGGGCTGGCTGGAGACAGGGCAGGGGGTGCGGGGCTGGCTGCGGGCAGGGCAGGGGATGCGGGGCTGGTGCGGGCAGAGGGTGTGGGTACAGCCCACCCTGTATGGTAAGTGCCCCCTCCTCCTCCTCCTCCCTCCCCCACTGGGGTAGCAGCAGCCCGGGGTTTGGGGGCTATTTAAAGGGCCCGGGGATCCCCTGCTTCCACCGCCCCCACCCTTTCAATAACCGCGGGAGCCCTGGGGAAGTGGCTGGGCTCCAACGGCTATTTAAAGGGCCGGGGCGGTAGAAGCAATGGGAGCCCCGGACTTTTTAAATAGCCCCCAGAGGCCCGCAGCCCTACCCCAGGGCTCCAGCAGTGGGGCTCTGGTGGCAATTTAAAGGGCCTGGGGCTCCCTGGGGAAGCCGGGCCACCCGGGTACAGCACACTGGCTCTTGCTGGTACGCCGTACCGTGGCTTGGGCGCGGGGCCCTCTTAGGGGCGGGTCCCGATTCAGGGGAATTGGTTGAATTGGCCTAAAGCCGGCCCTGCTCGGTGGGTGACCAGCTACCAAAATAGTGTTTGAATCCTTTAAGAAATGCTCTTCCTGAAAACCTGCTGGGCTTCTTGATTGCCTGATGCATTTTTAGCTTAGGGTGACCAGATGTCCCGATTTTATAGGGACAGTCCCGATTTTTGGGTCTTTTTCTTATATAGACTCCTATTACTCCCCACCCCGTCCCGATTTTTCACATTTGCTGTCTGGTCACCCTGTTTTAGCTTGTTGTGCCACCCCTGGCCTTTCCTGTCATTTGGGTGCTTGACTTTTCAACCTGATGCTGTTCCTTCAAGGTGTGCTGTAATAATACAGACGCTTCGCCTGCGGTACAGAGTGCAAGGAACGTGTCCAGCTGAATAGATCACCATCCTCCTGGCTTAGACATGCAGCCTAGAGCCCTTTCAGTGTAAAGGATTCCAAAGCAAGTTTACACTAATGACCCATGGACTGCCATCAGTTTTTACGCAGAACACACCCATGGATGCCCCCTTAATGAAATGAAAGCATGGTATGGCGCACTGCATATACAAGCATCACTGAACTGCAGCCACCTCTGGGGTGGAAGATGGGTGTCAGGTAGTTGCCAGCACATTTCACAATGCTGGTGGAAGAGAAGTAACATCGTTTTGTTTATAGACATGCTTGTCACCAAGACACTGTTTAAAAGGGCATAGACACAGGACCAATATTTTGAAAACAGCAAAAGCAATTTTGATCCATCATAAAAATACAACCATAATATCTCCTTTGTGGTTGCAACATAATTTTGCAAATCTTCTGTTGGTAATAAAACTAGAGGTGTTACATGTGTGTTAATCAAAAATTGGGGTGGAAATGAGCTATTGTGAATTTTATGAAGCACTGACAATGTGCTTGACACTGTACGATACACACAATACAGACAGCCACTCCAAATCTAGACAAGATGGATTCAAAGCAGACAGGATGCACTGGGAAGTACAGAGGAGGAAATAATCATGATGTTTTTGTGTGTGTGATGACTTATTCACTCATTTTTTCTGGGTACTTATGGAAGAAGCGACCTTTCATGAGAGGGTCTGAGTTATAGAAACACTGGTTGCCATGTCATGGTTAAGTTTGCAGCTACACTTTCTTTCCAAATCTTCTTACACCGCCATTATTTCCCCTAATTTTTATTAGGGAAGGAGCTATTGCTCTGAATATTTTGGGGTTTCCTCACACGTAGAAGTTTTTTTCCTTAGAGTTAAAAAACTCTAGGATAAAGAGCTGTCAAATAAAATGCTGTCAAAAATGACCCACTTTTTACATTTGGAATAAAACATCTCATGGTTTGTCAACCGGCAGTTAAAGACATGCAATGTTGGCATTTGTTGGCATGTACACAGTGGAAGCCAAACATAATTTGATTCTGAACTGCTTAAACTGTTTAAAATTAATTAAAGGTTAACTGTATGTGGATGGAAGCAAACTTCACCAGATTCTGTATTATACAGTGGGAAGAAATAAGATGCAAGGGATTAAAAATAGGACATACAAATATACTTGACCTTTCCCATTTCTAAACTATAACCAAGATTTCCATGTAAGATACAGTAGTTTTTGACTGGTGAACAACTACAGCCAGAAATCAAAGAATGTTCTTTTTTATCTTCCCTGACATTTAGCATCATTCCCCCACTGGATTTTCTGATAGTTTCTTTTTGTTTCTTGTTTTCTTTCCTTTATGATTTTCTTTGGACCATTGTATTAACTGATATTCAGAGAAATAGGAGCATATCTTGTTCCCCCAGAACAGGAATAAAAGATTGGCAAAACAATGGAAGAATAAGTTTGGGCTTTGGAACAGGCCTCCAGTACATACGCCTCCTTTCCTGTTTTACTTTGGGATCTGTCTATAAACAATTTTCAAAATGTCACTGTCAAGGAACAAAATCCAGATGCAAAGTGCATATGGTAAACCTTGTGGATTGTAATCCTGCTGAGGTCTGGTTACAGGTATCGTCTTTTTAAGTAAAAGAGCCAGGTGGCAACTGAAATTTTCATGTTTCTGTTTAATTCGTTGCATTGTGATGATGTGGCAAAACTCTAAGTTCCGCATATTTGTCTTTGTGATCTTTAGACAATTTTTGACTTTGCAGCTGCAAAGTACAATGAAAGTGAAAGTGCAGTTATCAGCTGCTGTGTCCCTGCTGAGCTGGTCCGCCAGCGTATTCTTGACACTGGGAAGGTGACAAGCTTCAAGGTGCGTTTTGTGGCTGATACAGAAGTCCCAGAGATGGAGTGCCTCTTGACAGAGAGTCAACGAGCGCGCTCCCCTTGCCTGTTGATGTAGAACATCGAAGCTGTGTTGTCCATCAGGACTTGTACCACCTTGCCCGAAAAGGTGGGGCAGGAAGACGCCACATGCCAGCCAGACTGCTCGGAGCTCTTTGACATTTATGCGTAACTTTGCCTCCTACGGGGACCACATCCCCTGTGTCTAGAGGTCACCAAGATGCGCACCCAACCGAGGTCTGAGGCATCCGACACCAACTCGATGGAGTGAGAGGGGTTGTCGAAAGGAACCCCTTCCAGGACTATCCTGTGGTCGGTCCACCATCGCGGCGAGGTAAGTATCGCCTGGGGAATGGTAACAATCTTTTCCAGGGGGACTCGGGACTGGGAATAGACCGTCCCCAATCATTGTTGCAGGGGCCGCATTTGGAGCCTGGCATGGCAGACCACGTAAGTGCACGCTGCCATGTGACCCAGGAGGTGCAGACAGACCCTGGCTGTAGTCCGAGGGAACGCGGAGAGTTCTGCGATGAGGTTCGTCAACGTGTGGAACTTTTCCAGCAGCAGGAACACCCTGGCACAGGTCAAGGACCACTCCGATGAACTCTGTCCTCTGCACTGGCACTAATGTTGACTTTTTGTTGTTTACCAGTAGGCCCAGAGAGTAGCATGTGGCCTGAACCACCGTGACATCCCTTTGGACTTGAGACCTGGAGTTGCCCTTGATGAGCCAGTCGTCAAGGTATGGGTCGATCTGAATACTCTGGCGCCTGAAGTAAGCCGCTACCACTGACATGCACTTGGTAAACACTCAGTGCTGTTGCCAGGCCGAACGGGAGGACCACAAACCGGTAATGGTGGGGCCTCCCTGTAAACTGGAGGAAGAGTCTGTGCCCTTGAAAGATCGAAGTATGCATGTGGAAGTATGCATCGTTCAAGTCGAGGGCGGCATACCAGTCTCCCAGATCAAGGGAGGGGATAATAGAAGACAGAGAAACCATGTGGAACTTTAACTTCTTTAGGTACTTGTTGAGGTCTCGCAGGTCCAGACCGCCCTTGGCCTTTGGGATTAAAAAGCACTAGGAATAGAACCCCTTGTTCCTGTACTCAAGAGGAACTTCTTCCACCGCACCCAGCTGTAGTCACTCCTTTACCTCCTGCACGAGGAGACTCTGTGAGAGGAGTCCCTGAAGAGGGACAGGGAAGATGGGTGGGAAGAGGGGGTAGAAAGGAACTGGAGAGTATAACCCTGTTTCACTGTGCTGAGGACATATCGGTTCGAGATTATAGCCGTCCAGGCAGGGAGGAAGAGGGAAAGGCGGTTGGAGAACACAGGGAAGGATGGATCCAGGGAATAGTCTGGTAGTTTGTCCTTGGGCGCATCCTCAAAATGACTGTTTGGCCCCCTGCTTATTATGGGTCAAGCCCAATTGGGCAGATCATGGAGGCGGCTGGCTCAGGCGGCGCTTGTAGACGTTGGCTCATTTATGGGGCTGGTCCTGCCGAGGCTGACTCCCCTGGCCCTGTGGCTGCTGCAGTTTGAACACTTACACGCCGGGGCTGGGATGTAGAGACCCAGGGTTTTTTTGGGTGATGGGGGTGTGATGTTGTAGCCCATAATGCTTTATGGGAATATGCTTATGAATGTATATATGACATAACTGGAATATGTTTTATGCTACATATGCCATGTAACATACCTCTGTAAAGGTTATGATCTACTGAATATATTCATCCTATTTGTATACAGGTATCATTTTTGTATTCAAAGTTAGGAATATTGGCTATGTACTTGTTTAATTTTAAGTAGCCTCAGTGAAGCAGTTGGTCAGCTTCCTGAGAAAAGACTATTCTCAGCAAGTGCCCAATCAAGAAATACTTAAGCTAACAATGAATTTGGAGATGCCAATCCACATCTGAGCTTTCCCAGGAATGTGGCCTGGCTAGTAAGGAACTTAAGTCATCCATGGACCTGTGACTTGCCCATGTGGCTCCAAAACTCCATCTTATAGAGGGGATTCTACACAGGGGGAGGGAGGGATTTAGATCCACAAGGAGAAACTATATAAAGCTTTGGGAGACCCCTCCATTTTTGGTCTTCAGCTGGCTCAAGAGAGCCTCTTCACCCCCAAAGGAAAGAAACTGGAACAAAGGATAGTTACCATAGGGGTGTGAGTGATTCTTGGACCCAGACTAGAAGGAGGCTAGTCTGTAAAAGAAGCTTACTGGAACATCTCTGAGGGTGAGATTTCATCTGTAATCATTTTCTTACTGTATTAGGTTTAGACTTGTGTGTTATATTTTGCTTGGTAATTCACTTTGTTCTGTCTGTTATTACTTGGAACTACTTAAATCCTACTTCTTGTATTTAATAAAATCACTGTTTACTTATTAATACATACTCTGAGTTAATTAATATCTGGGGGGTGGGTAACAACTGTGCATATCTCTCTATCAGTGTTATAGAAGGCGAACAATTTATGAGTAAAACAGATTTATTTGGGGTTTGGACCCCATTGGGAGCTGGGCATCTGAATGTTGGAGACAGGAACACTTCTTAAACTGTTTTCAGTTAAGCCTGCAGCTTTTAGGGGACGTGGTTCAGACTGGGGTCTATGTTTGTAGCAGGCTAGCATGTCTGGCTCAAACTAGGCAAGGTTCTGAAGTCCCAAACTGCCAGGGAAAACAGGCTCAGAGGTAGTCTTGGCACATCAGTTGGCAGTTCCCAAGGGGTTTTCTGTGATCCAACCCATCACAGCGGGAGTCCTGGAGGCCATGCAACTTGCTGTCTGTTTGCTCCGCAAACAGGGCCTGGACGTCGAAGGGCAGGTCCTGCATTGACTGCTGAGCCTCGGTGGACAACCCAGAGAGGAGCCGCCGAGAGGCTCGCCGCATGGAGATAGCGGAAGCCATGGTGCGGGCAGCAGCGTCTGCAGCCTCCTGGAGGGCTGCCCTGGCCATTGTCGTGCCCTCATCAAGGATAGCTCGGAAAACCTCGGGGAGAGACCCTTTGAACTTGGCCATGGCTTGCCACAAATTGAAGTCATATTGGCCAAGGAGAGCTTAGTGGTTGGCCACTCTCAGCTGAAGGCTGGAAGACGAATAAACCTTTCGCCCGAAAAGATCCAGCCTCCACGTGTCTTTATTTTTTGTGGTGGCCCCGGGTTTTCCCTGTCTCTCCTTGTGGTTAACCCCCTCAACCACAAGAGAATTGGGGGCCGGGTGGGAGTATAAGTACTCATGCCTTTTGGTTGGCATGAAGTACTTGCATTCGGCTCTTTTAGAGATGGGGCCAGGGAAGAGGGGGTCTGCCACAGGGCATTAGTGATTTTAGAAACCCCTTCATGAAGGGGTAGAGCCACCGTGGCAGGAGCTGTGGAGCAGGGGACATCAAACAGAATCTGAGGGCTCTTCCAATTCCTGTGCCTGAAGCCCAAGGTTAGAAACAACCCTCTTCAAATGTTCCTGGTGCGTCTTGGCGTCATCCTGAGGAACTGGGTAAGGGGGCCCTGTGATAGCCTTGTCTGGCGACGATGAGGATGATACTGGTGCCCCGGGAACTTCCACATCCATTGGTGGTCCAGCAGCTTGCTCCTCTGGGTCCTCCGGGACCTACAGGGTCTTACCCCCCCGAAGTCTCCAGCACCAGATAGGGATGGGATACCAAGGCCGCTGGCCTCTCCGAGGCTCACAAAACCGATCAGGCAGCCTGGGAAGGCTGGGTAAACCCCCGGGTTCCATGAGTACCATGGTACCAGCCACTTGCTTGGGGCCATTGGACAGGTTTTGGTGCTGATAACGTAGTCGGTACTGGGTCTTGCCCCGCAGTCAGGGAACCCTGCTCCGAGCTGGAGCTACCAGCAGAGCGGTCAGTCCCGGGCGACCAGGATCAGACTGAGCAGTGGCTCTTGTCCAACTGGTGCCGGTCGCTGCATCCCGAAGCCAGCCTAGTGAGATTGTCTTGATCAGGCTCTCTGGGACCGACGGTGTTGGGCGGATCTGCGTCGGATACCCAGCAATCCATTCCTCACGCTACTCGACTGGTACCGGGACTTCAAATGGGACTGGGAGCTACTATGAGCTGATTGCCAGGAGGATCGTCCTGAGGAGGGTGACCTTCCTTTTGGAGATGGGCGATGACGGGCCAGTGATTGGCGGTCTTTGGTCCCCGATTGGTCCTGGGATCGGTACTGGGCCCTTGAAGATGGTCCCGGAGTTCTTGCCAGGTGGCACGTGCCTCAGAGAGTCTATGCCAATCTACTGGCAAGGTACGCCTCGAGTCCCTCGATCAGTGCCCCCAGTGTGGGGACTGAAGGGGCTCCGCTGAGCCTACCTCTCCCGTCCTGAGGCGTGACAGCTGTGGGCGGGCAAATGCTGATGGGATGTCCCTCTCGATGGGGAATGGTGCGCTGAAGCGGGAACACACGAATAAGTCCCAATGCAGATTTTCCCCAAGACCGGGGTACTGCAGGAGCTGGTGTGGGCGGCACCGGGAGTGTCAGGATCTCCTAAGCTGCTTGAAGGGCTTCGGGCGTCGATGGCACCTGAAGCTGGCTGGTGCCTGCACCACTATCCGGAGTCTCAGGCAAGGGATGGGTTGCACTGCTCGATTTGAGCTGGGGCCCAACTTCCCGAGGGGGATGTTGAGCTGCCTGACACGGGTCTTGGCTCGCCCCCTGCCCTCTCCTTTCCCTTGCAGGAGGTAGGAGATCTTCCCCTCAAAGTCTTTTTCGGCTTCTTGACTGGAGCCATGGAGGGAGACCGGTGCCAGCTTGCGCACGGAGGCCACGGTGCTCGGTGCGGAGTCAGACCACTGCTCTGGTGCCGGAGTGAGTGCCAACTCCATTAGGAGCGCTTTCAGATGGGTATCGCACTCCTTCGTCCTAGGTTTAAAGCACTTGCAGATATGGCACTTGTCACTTATGTGCCCCTCGCCTATGCACCTTAGGAACTGGTATATGGATCACTGACGGGCATAGGCCATATGCAGTGATCGCAGGGCTTAAAGCCTAGGGATAGGGCTTAAAGGCTGGGTCCTGTTCGGGACTAACAAAGAGTTTGAGACTACTACTAAGGGTAACTAAGAAAACTACCAACTATGTATACCTACTTTACAGGATTTCAAAGTTCACAAGAACAGAGAAGGAATCAATGCTAGTCAAAGCAGCAGATGTTCCAGCACCATCACTGATGGCAAGAAGGAACTGAGGGTGGGGGGAGCCGGCAGTGCCCCTTATACCGCACCATGCGGGCGCCACTCCAGAGGGTGTCAGAGCTGGTTCCCTATGGATACTGCTGAGGGAAAAACTTCTGGCACCTGTGCATGTGGTGAGCGCACACCCCTAATATGGAATGGATATGAGCAAGCACTTGAAGAAGAAGAAGAAGAAGAAGAATCTGTGTTTCGAAAGGGTCTTATCATCAAAACAGATTTGAAAGAATTAGCCTTTTCTTTCCAATTGGCCAGAGCAGAGCTAAGATATGGGACATCACAGAGATTAACACACACTTCTAGGTGGTTTACATGGTCAAGAACGTTCTATATGCATCATTTTTTTTTTTTTTTTTTTTGAGACGCTGTGATGCATGGCTAGAATGAGTTAAACATCCTGCAAAATAAATAACCTCAAAAGACGGGTGGGGATAATGTTTGTATTTTTGTGTATTTACATACGTATGAGTAGGGTCAACAATGTAATCAACAGTCCCCGTCTAGGCTGTATTCTGATAATTCAGAGGTCAAAAGAACATCCTATAATTTAAATGAATTGTAAACATGGGATATCTCCGTATTCATCTTTCTTTTGAAATGTACTGTGAACGGTGGAGGAACAAGCAAATGGTTTTATGTTAATTCGTATAGCTAAGTATCGGTGATGGACCTCCTTCAAAGTCATCCTAATTACCCTGAGGAACTCCAACTCATCAAAAGACATAAAATTGTATAAAAGATCCTTGGGTCCTGATTCTGTCATCTCAGATCTGCTTAGGCTTCGTCAGGGGAAGTTTGAGTCACAAGACTGAGATCCCAGTTATGCTGTGTGATAGACCCAGGCCAGCAGGGTACAGCAGAGTAGTCGAAGGCAGATATACTGGCCATTGGATAACCAGTTTTCTGTTCCCTGACCAGAGCAGGGGCTGCTCCAGGCTAATAAGAACACCTGATTCCAATTAACCTGCAAAGAGTCAGGTGAGGCTGTTAAGCTAATGTGAACATCTGACTCTAATTAGGCCCCTCTGATACTATAAAAGGGCTCACTCCAGTCAGGCCAAAGACAGCCAGGGAGCCAGAGGGGAGGAAGTGCGGCTGAAGGACTGGGTAATGAAGACACCCTGAAACCACTGGAAAGGGAGCCCTAAGGTAAGGGTGAAGGCAGCGTTGGGAGAGAGAAGCGGGGGAGCTGTGCGGAAGTGGCACAGGGAAATGTAGCAGCTCTGGCGGTGAAAGGTCGGCTGCCAACAGCTGCTGCCATTAGGGTCCCTGGGCCGGAACCCGGAGTAGAGGGTGGGCCGGGGTGCCCCACAACTCGCCACTACAGAAACACCTCCTGGGAGGGGAAGACAGGCCCCTGGCAGGCCAGGAGGCTAAGCTGTTCTGGAATAAGCCTGTAGGGACAATAGAGACTGTGGGAGCTCTCTCACCAACCTCCTTGCTGGCTTATGATGAAATGGGCTCAGTAGATTGTACCCTGGCCCTAGAGAGAGAAGGGCTACATGGAGGGTCGCAGTAAGCCTCTGAGGCTAGCATAAACCGCCTGGAAGCGCGGAACCCACAGGGACAAGGCCGGAGCTCTGCCACAGCTAGTACGCCCTAGATATGATATTTGGACATTGGACTATGACCTATGAACTGAATTCTAAAGGAACTCCTGGCAACTACAAAGCTCACCATCTCTGATATAGCAACAGAGGGTCCTGTGGCACCTTTGAGACTTAGTCTCAAAAGTGCCACAGGACCCTCTGTTGCTTTTTACAGATTCAGACTAACACGGCTACCCCTCTGATACTTGACATCTCTGATATGAATCTAAACCGCAATGGACTGAACTCATGCCTGTATGTATACTGATCTTTTAACCATACTCTCTCTTGTTTTTTAATACATTTTATAATAGTTAATAAGCCTTGGCTGTAGCGTGTATTTGGGTAAGATCTGAAACATTCATTAACCTGGGAGGTTGTGTGTCTGGTCCTTTGGGATTGGTGGAACCTTTTCTTTTATATGATGAAATAAGATTTACAGAAATTTTCATCATATTTGATGTGGGTACATGGATGGAGGCCTGAGGCTAGATCACTTTAAGGGAACTGTGTTGTTTGGACTTCTGAATAAAAAGTAAGGTAATAAAGAAGCTGTTTTATGCTGTCTTGGTGAATCTAAGTATTGGAATATCCACCAGGTTTATGGGGATTGTCTGCCCAATTCTTTGCAGTTCACCCTAATTGAGTGACCACAGCTGGCTCCACACTAGGTCACAGAAGCATTATAGATTAAACAAACTGTGTGGTGGCAGATGCTGGATGAATTTGATGTTTGCCTCTTTAAATGTCTCAGTTCACACTGGTGGTTCAGACTCAGGAACAACCAAGGTGACTGAGTGCTTCCACTTTTGTCTTATCTTTAAAAGTCCCACAAGACCAAGTATCTAACAGCAAAACAAAATCTAATTTTATTTCTATTGGTCATGTATAAATTACAGAGATTATGAAACTATATACACGGTTTAATATCAGCTCTATGCCATGTTTCTGGAGAATTACTTACGGTCATTGGGTTTTCAAAGTTTGACTACATCCCCCTGACTAGGTACAAATCATTCAGACTAGACAGCGGAAAAAAAATGTATTCATTTATTTTAAACATACTCCATTTGCACAGCAAGGAGATGCCAGGTGGATCAGATCATTGGGGCTGTCCCTTTGCTTTCCCGACAGTTTACAACTCAGGACAATACTAGTGGGGAAGAGCTGGACTCCCTACTGCTTATTCCACTTCTAACCATATACTCTGATCTTACATCCCTGCCCCGGCGGATTTTTCCCTATGCTGCTACTTGGAGATGCTCATCGTGGCTCTGTGCATTGAACCTTACTTCTCGTGACCAGAGGAGCAGGAATCCTAAGATTGTTCTAGAACTTTTCAATTTAATGTTATAGTACTATCAGCTATCAGCCAAGCCACTAGGCTAAGAGCTAAAACAGGCCTATCAAAGGTAATACATTGGTATCAGTTTGCTTTCAGGTCCCAGGTACATTATCTATTTAAATGTGAGAGCCTCCACGGATGGCCCACAAAAGGCCTTAGTAAGATACCTTTGGAGGTGCCCAGCAAACAAAACTGTATGGTAAATGTTGAGGGTCACTCTTTTTTGTTGGGGGTGGGGAGTAGGCATGAAATCCTGGTCCCACTGAAGTCAATAACAAACCTCTCATTGTCTTCAATGGGGCGAGGATTTCATCTCAGGTGCCAAAGGGCTTGCCTACACTTAAAATGCTCTAATGGCACAGCTGCATAGTTGTAGCGCTTCACTGTAGACACTACCTACACTGAAGAAAGGGGTTCTCCCATGGGCATAGGTAATCCACCTTCTCGAGAGGCAGTAGTTAGGTTAACAGAAGAATTCTTCCATTAACATAGTGCTGCCTACATGAGGTTAGGTTGGCTTAACAACGCCACTCGGGTTGTGGATTTTTCATACTCCTGACCGAAATAGTTAAACTGATCTAATTTCTAGCACAGACCAGGCCTATGTTGTACCTTACCACTTGCTTGTACAAATGCATATTTTGCTTGCACAATTAAATATGCTCAAGACTGCATATTTTGCAGGCAGAACTTGGATATCTATCTTTTGTAATTGTCAGTGTTTAAGTTATTCTAAAACAGTTAATTTGTCATGAGTAATTCTGAGAAACGACAGACTGTCATGACTAACAGTAACTTGGCTGCTTTAAAAAGGCAAATAACCTTTTATGTTAAGAACTGGTTATTCTGCTTATTTACATCTGTATCTGAGGTAATTTAGCTCTTTGTAACTTTGGACTATGACTAGGCGCATGTTGGACAGTACTCAGCAAATGAAGCAGCTCTTTGGTATCCTTTTTAATCATTCTGTGTCCCTAAGGCCTCTATTATGGCACACAATCTAAACCCTGCATTGAATAAGGACTGTTTTCTTTCTTCATGGGCTTTTCTGAAGTACTCATCATAGTGCCTCACAACCATGAATAAATTTACCCTCACAACTGTCCTGCAAGACAGAGAGATTTTATTAACCCTGCTTTACAGATGCGGAATGGAGGTACAGAAATTTAGTGACCTTCGAAGTGTAGTGCCTCTAGAGCAGGGGTAATCAATAGGTGGCCCGCGGGACAAATCCGGACCGCCAGATACTTTTAAATAGACCCCAAAATCTTTTTATTTACTTATTATTGTTATTTTTATTATTTTCTCTGGAGTTTGGACCTTGACTCTACTTAGACTGAGAAATTTAGACCTTAGCAAAAACTAATTTACTATCCATCCCTGCTCTAGAGTTTCTAGAGAACTCTTCTATTCCCATTATTCCGTTCTCCTCCTCCTTCCCTTCCATGGATTTTACTGCAGGAAGATAAAATCTGTCCCTTTGTACTGAAAGCCGTTCATGGCAGCAAAAGCTGATTCCTGGCACCTACGGTCAGTGTCATGAAGGGACGGATGAGAACCTTTAATTTAAAATAAAAGCCAAAGAAATAGACATTATAAAAACAGAACATGAAATGTACAGCATAAATCCTGATTTTCTGAACACATCTTAAATGTCTTTAGTTATTCTAAAGTCTTGCTTTCAAAATGTTTCATGAACAGAACATCTCCATCCTACCGTAAGTCCTATTTTACAGCAATACTGCAGTCCTTATTTCCATAAGCAGTCCCACTGGGCTAAATTCATACCTAGTGTAACGCCACTGAAGTCAATGGAGTTGCACACCAGGGAAGGATTTGGCCCATTGAGTTAAGAGGTAATATTCCCTTGAGTGAGAACTTCAGTGGCAGGACGCAAATGATGCCAGATGTTTGTAACTCCAGTGACTTCCCTGGGGAGGCTTCTGATTTACATGCATTTGAAAGTACATGTAGGCCCAAGAAGAACATCGCATTGGCTTCCAGGAAACCCTTATTTACAAAGCTGCATAAACAACTTCTTTTTTTTAAACTTTCATTTTATGAAGTATTTTGGCTGCTTTGTTGTTCTTCATGGTGTCTGCATTTCAGTCAGCTGAATATGGAGAACTCAGCTAGAAGAGAGGAACGAAAACATCAGCTTTAAGGCAATTATTGCTGCACATTTAAAAACAAAACAAACAAGCCACAGTTTGCTCAAATTACTTCCAGTGACAAACACATACTCAGAGTGCAAACTAAGCCCTGACTTTATGTAATAGTTCCCCACCTTAGCCACTTAAAGAGACACTGGTAGTTTAGGTTCAGTCCCTAGAACTAGACAGAAGGAGATGCCCCACGCACACACCCACTCACAGTCTGGGGAAATTAGGGGCTTGTTTACATGGAGACTTAGTATGTGGCAAGCTCAGAAGTGGATATACAGCACACTAGCTTGCTGTGCACTAACTCGCCCCTTGAACTCTGCTACTGTACACTAAAAGTTCCCTCTTGCCACATACTGAGTGTTTGTCTTCACGTACAGCGCCACAGCTGCAGCTGTGCTGCTGTAGTACTTTAGTGAAGATGCTACTATGCTGCTGGTGACGGGAGAGCTTCAAATCACACCAGCCCAGGTTCGGTCCCCAAATATTTAAACCAGGTAAGAAATACAAGAACCTCTCCTGCTTTGAGTGCAACTTGTGAGGCTGAGCTGCCTCATGTTCTGCACAGAGCTCTGAATGCAGTGCTTTGCAGGCAAGTAAAATAGAAAATGATTTTAAAATAAATAAATACATTTGCAATGTAAGTTTTAAGTCTCTCCATGGACTTTTAATGAATGTTTTGTATTTGTTTAGTTAAGACATTTCAGTTCACCTTTAACAGACCCAGCTACACCATGCAGCCGCAGTAGTCATTTTCATTAGTGCAAAGTGTCTGTAAAATGCTACCAAATCAGAAATGGCAACTACATAAAATGCATGGCAATGGGTGAATCAAGCCCTCTGTGTTTTCTGTAAAATCGGTACAATACTTACATACAGTTATGGGTGTTGAAGCTTAATTAATGTGTGTACACAAATTGGAGATCCTTACATGGAATTTTGAGATCCTTGCATTGCAAAGTTCTAAGATATAAAGTTCATAGTACAATGGTTACCATGAAAAAGACAACATTCCCTACCATACTGAAGAATTCTACTGCATTTAGAATAGGAAAGAACTGGGTTATCTCCCATAGCACTGTATAGGAACTGAAGGCAAGTGCTGACTTTTTAATGGTTACAACTGTACTCTCACCCTTTTGCACTGCAAAAGAAGCCTTTCTCTCCACAAAGTAGACCCTATTTGCTTAGTAGTAAATTATGAATAAAAAAACTTGCAACATACAGCAGTTTCAATTACTGTGGGACTGAGGTGTTCTGTCAGCACAGCATAAACACTTGGAGACATGGGAAGAAGATCTGATGGAGAATGTGGATCTGTGGAATCATACAGGCTTAAAAGAAACACAAATAAAATAAATAACCTTAAAGATGATTAGGAAATAATGGGAAGAAACCCCTTTGCAACTTAATGCATCAAAAAGGGATGCAGATATGGAAATAATCCTATAGATCTGTGTTTGGGTAACACTGATTTAGCAGCAAGTAGCCTGTGAAAGAGCCAACTGCATGCTAATGTCCTATTAGCCAACAACATCCATGAGAATACCTTGAAAAGATATAGCTGCTGGCACACGCACAAAAACATACTGTACACATTGTGCTACTCCCGTTAATTCTTGTTTAATTTGTTAATTCTGCCTGCATAGGGGGGATCTTCCTGTGATCTAGAACTGCAGAGGAGCTCCTTC
Organism: Malaclemys terrapin pileata; assembly: GCF_027887155.1. Lineage (NCBI taxonomy): Eukaryota > Metazoa > Chordata > Testudines > Emydidae > Malaclemys > Malaclemys terrapin. The sequence goes on along the minus strand of NC_071515.1, from coordinate 28,591,394 downwards.
ACCACTTTCTGGCCACTTGATGCAGGAGCTGAAGTCAGGGAAAGAAAGGTAAAACCCAGCTACCATACCCAAGATTCTGGGGGACAGTAAAAGCTGGAACACGTTAGAGGAGCCTAAAGGCTGCTCTAATTTATTTTGCATACCTTCCTGATGCATAGACAGCACCAGGACTGGGGGAGAAAAGGTGGTTTTTAAAGCCCTCTTTACTTATCCCCCCAGCCTTACACTGAGCACTCCTTTGCCAGACCAGAGAATTGGGGCCCATATCTCTGTGTTGCTACCACTAGGTATTTTCATGGGAAAAAATGGAATCAAAGAAACTGCGGGGTGAAGGGAGGTACACAGACTTAATGAAAAACATCCAAAGTGTAAAACAGCTCTTAGATTACTCACATTTTGGAGATTGGGATAAATACAGCTGGGACATAACCTTTGACCCCTCCTTCTGTAGGTCTTGAGACTAAAAAAGAATCAACATTAAGAAAATTTTAAAAAATGCCCTAAAGTTTCTATGCTTATTATTTGCTGAGATTTAATACAAATATTTTAAAAGCTGTAGAGCATAATGTATTGAAAGGGAAACATAACTATTTTTTTAATCATAAATGGGCAACAAGAACATGGGCAACAAGACAGGACTTGAACCTACACAGACATACACACATAAGTAACTGGACTCACTTAAGAAGTTCCTTTGAAGTCATGAGGAGTACTTAAATGCATTATAGGTATGTGCTCAAATCTTTGCAGGTCTGAGCCTTTAGAAGCCAATCCTGCAAACATTTGCATTTAACTGAAACCTTTCATGAGAGGACAAAATAGGATTGTGTTTGTTCATAAGTAATTCTGACTACACTGGCAATTTTAGTCAATATATATTACATGGGATCTGGAATTATAAGTTAGTATTGGCAAACAGCCCATGAGAGTAAGTCCCCTGAACCTCAAATGAGAGGTTCTTGGAACTGAAAAAACAGCAAGTGACACTGCTACATAATTCTGGAAGCGGACTAACAAGTGGTCTTGTAAATAGAAATAAATATCTGAAACATGGGCAAAGAAATGTAATTTGAAAGTAAATATATTTTTGTAAATAATGAATTGAATAACTTCCTCTAATATGACTGCTTTCACAGAGATGTTTCTTAGCTTGTGCATATCTAAGGGCTTGTCTACATTACCCGCTGGATCAATGGGCACCGATCGATCCAGCGGGGATCGATTTATCGCGTCTAATCTAGTCGTGAGAAATCGACTACCGGGTGCTCTCCCTTCGACTCCGGTACTCCACCGGGGCAAGAGGTGCAGGCGGAGTCGACGGGAGAGCGTCAGCCGTCGACGTACCGCAGTGAAGATACCGCGGTGAGTAGATCTAAGTACGTCGACTTCAGCTACGCTATTCATGTAGCTGACGTTGCATAACTTAGATCGATCCTGCCTCCCACCCCAGTAGACCAGGCCTATGTGTCATTGTTATTTATTATTTGTATTGCTGTAGTACCTACAGTTCACAGAGTAGGGTCCAACTATGCTAGGTGCTGAACAAACACACAACAAAAACACAGTCCCTGCCCCAAAGAGCTTACAATCTAAATATACGACAAGAGACAACAGGTGGAAACAATAGGCAGACAGGGGGTGCATGAGAAAACAAGTACAGTTTTTATAAAGGCATTCCATAAAATGAGGTAATGTTTTCAGAAGTAAACATTTGTTTTCCTTAGAAAAAAGTTCATTTGCATATCATCTGAATTTAATGTTACTTTCCAACAAGGATAAGTATAGACTATAGAGCCCAACCTTCATTTGGCTGACTGCTGTAGTATTTGCCAAAGGCTTTATCTTTGGGAATATCTGGATACAGATATTTCAGTGGATTTTCAGGAACATTGTCTGCCAAAATAACTTTGTAATCTCGCAAAATGTCAGCAAATGGCAGCGCAGTTAAACGACCTTTATTATAGGGTTCCACTGAGTGGAACCTTACTTCTCCTGTAAAGACACAAAGGCAATATAATTGTGAATAGGCAAAGAGGTCAACCGTCATAATCAGCTACACATTTCACCTATCATTTATAGTTTAGGTTGTCTTGAATTTTACACTTTTAAGTTGCACTTACCGTTTTCTGACTGGTCCACCCAGGTAAATGTAATTCCCCCCAGGTTGCTTTCACTAAACCTTAATAAAAATGTTCCAGGCATTTTGTCCCTGAGCAAAACTCGTTCTTTCTCCTTGCTCACAAATCCCATTATATACCTGCAAGTATAAGAAAATTATGGCTTTACTTACAGAGTAATTACAGCATCCATTCTGTGGCATTCATTTCCCAACTTTTATCTTGCAATGCCAGATAAGTGCCGATCAAATAAAAGGCTGGTTTTATAGGGCCCACTGCTATAGACTTCACAAAGGCTCCACATGAAGTTAGTGGGAGTTTTATCTGCACAGGAACACAGCATGGGCCCCCATCACAGCGTGCAGCATGACAAAATTTATCATATTACTTGCCTGTAAACTAACTGAGTCCATAAGAGAGAAATATAAAATCCACTTTGAATAGTTTCAGTAGAGTTTTCTTCAGGCTACACATAATTGCAAACAGTATGGCATACTTGGAGATTTTTAGGCCTTTGGAAATTATTTTCTGTAATGCTGAATGTAGACTTAATAAAGAGAAGGGACAAATGAGATAAGCTTGTTATGTTAATGGAGAGTTGCCAGTATATTGCTCACCCGTCAATCCAAAGAGGAAGAATGTGTTTTTTAATTAGGTCCAGTATTGCTTCGAGCCATACCCAAAAGGTAAATGACTTTCCAGGTAAATGTTCCTATTGGTAATATAAACAAACAAATAAAAAGATAATTTCAACCACATCTTTAACACAATATCAATGCTGCATGTCCCTGTCATTTTCACAGGAATAGTCCTAGTCTCTATTTATGTGAGAATGATAGAGAAATGTGTTAAAAGCAGCAATTCAAATCTTACTATCTTGTGTAAAAACAAAATATCTATATGATTTGCTTTTAAAGATTTTTAGAGGAAGTGCTTCACTTTAAAATCTTTATTTAGAATAATGAATGTCTATATCAGTGTTTCCCAAACTTGGGACGCCGCTTGTGTAGGGAAAGCCCCTGGCGGGCCGGGCCGGTTTATTTACCTGCCGCGTCCGCAGGTCTGGCCGATCGCGGCCTCCACTGGCCGTGGTTTGCCACTCCAGGCCAATGGGGGCTGCTGGAAGTGGCGCGGCCGAGGGACGTACTGGCCACCGCTTCCAGCAACCCCCATTGGCCTGGAGCGGCGAACCGCGGCCAATGGGAGCCGCGATCGGCCGGACCTGCGGACGCAGCAGGTAAACAAACCGGCCCGGCCCGCCAGGGGCTTTCCCTACACAAGCGGTGTCCCAAGTTTGGGAAACACTGGTTTATATCATTTCTCCCTCACTATGAAACTACAGCTTGAGAGCACAGAACACAGCTATTTCCTTCCAAGAATCTTTAGATATTACAAATATATTTTAAATAATGTATCTTTAATATGAATGTATTGACTGTACTTTCCATACTCAGTATTTTTGTCTGATTCTGACCAAAGTATTTAGATGTATTGATTTACAGCCAATCAGTTCTTGAAGTATCTTTGTTTTAGTTCACAAATGAGCATCTGGTGTAATTTAACTTTTTAAAACAATTTTAGGGTCTGGCTCCCATCAGTGATTATGGTTTCTTAAGTCAGTTGTAAGCTAACTAGAATGGTCAAAGAAGATTCAGACAAAACTACTGACTAATGGTCAAGCCATTAATTTTCTAGAGATGGCCTGTATGTGCCAATTTAAACTGCATCGCCATTAAAATATAGTTCAGTTTCAACAACTTTAGGACAGGTCATTTTGTGGAGTAAAGGGTGACCCAGGTTGGTTTAGGGCATGAACCCCTCCCAGCCAGATTTAACCATTAGGGTCCTTGTTGCTTCTTTCCATGAAGTAGCATTTTAGAATTTAATTTAAGTGTGCTAGGCCTGGAAATCCTGACACAGGGCAGCTCTGTGTCAGGATTTCCAGGCCTAGCACACTTAAATTAAAGGATAGGGCCAATCCTGATCTCAGACATGTCAAGTGGGAGGTCTGTCAGTGAGGTCAATGGGGCAGAATTAAGCCTGCAAGCAGGCGCTCAAAGGAAAAAGAAGAATTTTTTTTTTTTACAATCGTACCTTGCAGAACTTTGCCCAGGACAGTTGATAATCATTGTAACTAATTTGTTGCCCTAAAATTTAAAAAGAAATATATCAGTCCCTTTGTCTGAAGTTCCTGAAATAGGTTCATTTGTGATATTTGAATATTAAAAGCATTACATTGTACATGACATTTAACTGAACAACATGACTACAAGCAAAGTTTCTCTATAGGTGGACCTGCAATTTAAACATTACAGCAATGCTTTGAAGCAATGTGGGACTTCTGTTCTATATCAACTTAAACACAGAGTTCCACTTTTTATCTGAGTTTGCTGCTCATGGGCTTCACTTTATCTGAGACTTTTCTGTTCAAAGTTCTAATAAGAAAATCTTTTATGATACATATGTCCCTACCAATTTACTCTTCTGTAAATGCTAGCAGAGAATAAATATAGTACCTTTAGAGTAACATCACTTAACGTAGTTATTAGTCGTATTGTTTCAAATCTTTAATGTCTAAATAAGAAGTCATGATTCTCCTGTGAAATAAAACCAACCTCATCCTAATTTTGTTCCCTTCTAATTACTGAGATACAAGAGGAGGGAGATCTTGTTTAAACAGGAAATGGCACCTGGAAATTGCACCAGGTCCCAGACATTTATCCAGTAACAGGCTAGATCACTTGAAGTTTTTGGGGAAGGAGTGGGAGCTGGGAGGGGAGATCTTTCAGCCTGACTATCTTGCAGGAGGAGGATTCAGGTACAGGCACAATGTCTGGGGAAATGCAAACATTTCCTTCTCTCTTTTTTTTTTCCTACTGTACTTATGATTCTCCTTGTTGTGGCTGCAGGTCTTTTGCATTCTCACTCTTGGTCTTGTCCCTCTAATTTTATTAGTGTGGTTGCAGCTCTGGATCCCAGCCCTAGAAGAGGTTGACTATGTGCACATTGGACATGCACAACTGCACCTCTCTTCAACCTGCACCACCATCACTTCACTGCAGGAAGTGGCTCTAATCTGGATGTTCCCTCCTCCTGTACAACAAGCCACTAAAAAAAGTGGTTTCATTCCCCTAGGCAAATTGCCTTCCCCTCCCAATCCTCCTGCAGCAGCCTTCCCCAAACCATTAGTAGCTGCCTTAATCCCCTTTTGCTGCACCTCAGAAGTATCTTCCTGTCATAAATATAGAGGGAAATGTGCATAAAATCCCTCCTTGGCAGCTGTACTGAATCACCTTACCTGTAAGGGGTTAAGCAGTTCAAATAATCTAGTTGGCACCTGACCAGAAGGATCAATGAGGAAAGAGGATACTTTCAAATCTGGGGGGGAAGGATTTGTTTGTTGTTCCCTCTCTGGACGGAGGGAGACGCCAAGCAGGTACAACATCTCCTAAAAATATACTTGGAATAATCCATCTAAAACCACAGAAATTGTAAGTAGAGCAAGGAAATGCATTAGGTTATCTTTTGTTTTGTGAATTTTTCTATGCTACAGAGGTAGTTTTATTCCTGTTTTTGTAACTGTGAAGCTGAACCCAGAGGGGAATCCGCTGGGTTTTAAATCTTATTACTGCCTTGTAAAGTTACTTTCCATCCTGATTTTGCAGGTGTGATTCTTTAACTTTTTTCTTTATAAATAAAGTTCTTTTAAGAACCTGATTGATTTTTATTGTCCTGAAGACAAAGGGTCTGGTCTGTGCTCATACTGCTAAGGCAATTGGTTGGTATATTATTCTCAAGCCTCCCCAGGAAAGGGCGTGAAGGGCTTGGGGGGATATTTTGGGGGGATAGGGATTCCAAGTGACACTTTCTTGAATTTTTGTGTAAATCACTTGGTGGTGGCAGCAATACCGTCCAAGGACAAGGAAAGGAATTTGTGCCTTGGGGAAGTTTTAACCTAAGCTGGTAGAAAATAAACTTAGGGGGTCTTTCATGTTGGTCCCCACATCTGTACCCCAGAGTTCAGTGTGTGTGGGGGGGGAACCCTGACACCTCCCCACCTCAGCCTCCACCAAAACTAAAATCTAGCTAAGGAGCCCCCCTGTGTTTTGTCAACATCTTTTCTTCCCTTCCTCCATCAAAAAGGGCAACCAGTCCAATCAATATCCACCTGACAATATCTACCCGACTGACATTAGAAGGAACAGCCTCTCCACCTTTTAACCACAGATAAATCTACCAGCCTCCTCCAAAGCCTGAATCCCCCTTCAGGAGGACAGGTAGCTGAAACCTTCAAGTGTCTATCCTGCTACTAGAAGGCTTACTACGACTTAACTATTACACTTCCTGCCCATAGAGAACCCCCCCTCTCCTTCATCAGCAGAGCAGGAGTGATCTCTCTTTGCGTTCGGAAGACAAGTAACCCAGAAGATAAAAGGTATATTATTTTTTTTTAAACAGACCAAGACTGCCCTTTCATTTCATAATAAGTTGACAGTTCTTTAACAAAGCTTACCACAGTTTGTTGCAACTATGACACCCTTTTGCTTAGCCTTACCATCCGAAAGTTCACAAGCTGAGGCACTTTTTGTCACGAATAAGGTGAAACAAACTTTTTTTACTTTGAAAGTATTAACAAACAATTAGCAATGCTGAGCTGAGTGGCGGAGGTGGTTGTGTTACTGAAAAGTGATGTCACCTGTAGCAATAGTACATGAGAGCACAAAGGGGAGGAAGGCAAACTGTGTTTACAAACTGGTTTAGAACTAGTGAACAATGTGGGGGAAGAAGGGGTGTGTGTGCGTGTGGAGGAGGGGATTTTGGGCATAAATTCTGACCTCTAACCTGCAAGTGAGCAGAGCGTGGCCTGTCGTGTAATATTTAGAAGTAAATGGAAATTGAACAACTATCATAGTTTTATGGTTCTTACCCATAAGTTTCTCTGCCAGCATATTGAGCTGCTCAGAATTGAGTCCACGACCAACATAAGATGAAAACTGCCAGCTCAGTACTTCTAAGAGTTGACTCAGAGTGGCAGTAGGAGGATTGTTAAAGAAACCCAGGTTCTGCAATAGAATTCATGCTTTGTTTATACATTGGTAGCCACTCTGAAATATTAGACATTTCAAACTGCAAAGAGGAAGTCAGATGCACCTTAGTTTTGATAGCAGCACTTTCTTCTGACACTATCAATGCTAACTATTGAAAAGCTGACCAATAAGAGCAGGTGTTCTCAGAAGACAATTTTCATCTGGAGCAAACACAACTTCAGTGTGCCAAGTCTACTAACTAACCCTTTAGACCAGTGGTTCCCAAACTTGTTCCACTGCTTGTTCAGGGAAAGCCCCTGGCGGGCCGGGCCGGTTTTTTTTACTTGCCGCGTCTGCAGGTTCGGCCGGTTGCGGCTCCCAGTGGCCGTGGTTCGCTGCTCCAGGCCAATGGGAGCTGTTGGAAGCGGCGCGGGCCGAGGGACGTGCTGGCCGCCACTTCCAGCAGCTCCCACTAGCCTGGAGCAGCGAACCACAGCCACTGGGAGCTGTGATCGGCCGAACCTGCGGACATTGCAGGTAAACAAACCAGCCCGGCTCGCCAGGGCCTTTCCCTGCACAAGCAGCGGAACAAGTTTGGGAACCATTGCTTTAGACACCCTGTATAGCAATATGTTAAATTCTTTTTATAGCCTGGCTGATTTTTTTTTTTCCATTTGAATCATTTAATCTAAAACAGACTAATGACTGTGCTCAAAAGACTTCAGTTAAGAGTTTTGTTTGGGTTAAAATTGATATCTAGAGGGATTGTCATTTGGCCTGCCGATTCTTGTTGGCATTCTGACACATCCTTTCTTGCATTCTCTCTCCTCACAACATCTACAGACAGCCACCAAACCCTGACTGAAAAACTAGAGGAGCTTCTCATTCAGAGCTACTATTAGAGCTATTCCACAACGTGGCAGAAGTAATGCTGGTAAAGGTAATTGATGTGACTAACTTAGCAGTTTGTGCTGAACCTCCCACAGACTGAGAACCTCCCTGAAGTTGGGGCTACTAGCAGGTGGTACTAGTCCACTTACTAATGTTCTAATTTAATAAAAGCACTAACTCCTGTGAAATAAGTGAGGGGAACTGTCTTTAATATAGTACAGAAACTCTTATGTATCCAATTTGACAGACTGATATTGCAATGAATTAATCTGAATAACGAAAGCTCTTTTATATACAACGTAAGTATATATTAATCACAGCCATGAATAATTTTTTTAAGTGAAGTTAGTGTTTGTGAATGGTGTAGGTTGGCATTATTTAGTACAAGGCAATCTTAAAGTCTATGAGTCTATAAGGTCAGAAGGGACCATTATGATCATCTGGTCTGACCCGCTGCAGGCCACAAAACCGTCCCTACACCTTCCCTTGACTCTGCTGTTGAAGTCCCCAAATCCTGTGTTTTAGTGACTTCAATTGGCAGAGAACCCTCCTGCTAGCGATCCCTGCCCCATGCTGCGGAGGAAGGCGAAAAACCTCCAGGACCTCAGCCAATCTACCCTGGAGGAAAATTCCTTCCCGACCCCAAATATGGCGAGGAGTAAGACCCCGAGCATGTAGGCAAGAGGCTCCAGCCTGACCCTTGTTAGCCATTATACTATTTACCTGCCATTGCTCGGTATTCCTTGGCTAATATGTTTTACCATTAAACCATTCCCTCCATAAACTTATCTAACTTAATCTTAAAACCAGACAGGTCCCTCACCCCCACCGTTTCATTCGGAAGGCCGTTCCAATATTTCACCCCTCTGACGGTCAGAAACCTTCGTCTAATTTCAAGCCTAAACTTCCCCACGGCCAGTCTTCTAAGGTGTTCCATATACTCACAAATTAGGAACAGTGCAAGAAGCAGGAGTACAATACTTCCGAGTACACCCCTTCAATTTGCCTTAGTCCTGTTGCAGAGAAACCGCATCAAGAGAGTGAAAGGGTAATTAAACCTACAAGCCCATTCCATTACTGGTTTTTTTACCAAGACTACCAACATGCCAGTTGAGAATGTTCGCTCTGTGAGTTAGATTTGTTCACTAAGAACTATGTATGATGCCTAGCAGAGTGGGGTCCTGGTACATGCTTGGGGCTCCTAGACCCTATAATAATACAAATCAATAATAAATAGTTTGGAAACTTCTAATACATCATTTCATACAGACCAAACACCAGAAGTCAAATGGTAACAGGTCAGTATTGACTGAAAACTATCTTACATTTGAACTGACGATCTGGAGGTAAAAAAGGGCACCATATCTCGATCCAAAGACCCATTCAGTCCTCTACATAATGTTAATCGTATTATTATAAATGTGATTACAGCTAATTTGTAGTATAACGTGTGTGTGCAGGAAAAAAAGGCCAGATTTCCTAGAAGTATCAGATCTGGGAAAAAATCTTTTTCTGCTGATACATTTGTTTGACAAGTGGATAACTAGAAATATACAGAAAATTAATATTTGGGATTTGAAGACCTACCTGAGAATCCTTTGACAACAAGTTGTACCAAATAATAGAAGCCCAAGCATTAGGTAACTGACTGACATTGGAAATCATCACTACAGGCAAAGAGCTTGTCTGGTGAAGAAGACAGAATATGTGAATGTTACAGCGTATTGCATACAAGGCATTCATTGGGGAATGTATTAGTCTGCAAGCATGTTTTTTTTTTTTTTTAAATTCGCATAATAGTTTTGTAGTATTGGAAACTGTAATAGTCTCAATATCACCAATTCGTCTTTTAGCATATTCCTAGGGGAGGAGATCTGCTGGGGTGCTGTTGCTGGCTAATGGTTGGTCTGTGAACCCAAGGGATGGGCCCCCAAATGTCCAGTGAATGTTAGTCTCAGAGCTCAGCTATATGTGCTGGACTCCACAGCGACCCAGGTGGCTGGCTGTAGCTGTGGCTAGGGGCTGCCTTATCAGCTGTATGAAAGCTGCACAAAGTATAGCTGCCAATAGCCAGTCATCTGTCTGGCAGGAAGGGGACCTATGGTATCCCTAGAACTGTTGGAGACCTTTAGGGCTCATTTCATCCACACTATGATGCCCACAAATGGTGAATCAGGAAGAGCTGCAGGCATGTGTATCATGGGCCCCTAAAACTTTCTCTTGCCATATATCAAATCTTCTCAAAGCAGCATGCTGTGCTGCTCCATGGGGCATTCCAATCCTGCGTCTATTGAACTCAATGGGAATTTTGCCACTGATTTCACTGGGGGCAGGATTGTGCACTAAATTCTCTGCAGAACATCATATTTATGCTGTACCAAAGTGAAGTGTGCATAGCCAATTAGAGTTAGCCAATTAGATGACTTAAAAGTTGCTGTATGTATCTATGTACTGTACATCTTCTATCTCAAACTCTTGTAAGTAATATGTATTAATTTGGCTTGAGGACAAATAATTACTTATTCTTTCCCACATAAAAACAGTGAAAACACTCACCTCCAAATCTACAGTCAGACCATACAGGGAGACCTGTGTTTCAAAGCTGATGGAGTGTAGCTCTTCAGTTACCATCTGAGGGCCCTGAGGAAGCAAACACATTATAAAACTGTGAATAAAGTTGGCACTTAAAACTGGTTTTGGCAGCCTGACTACAACCAAACCGTGCAGAGAACACAACACTGAAAGAACATATGCCAGTTGAATATACTGTTTAAGCAGAGCCAGTGGAAAATCGTGGGTGTTTATAAAAAAAAAAAAAAAAAAGGCAGTACCCTGACCTTAAACTCTGTCTAAAACTTCAGCAGTTTTCTGAAGAAGCTAAGAAAACATTGTTAAAGGGATTGTTGCACTTTTAAAGACTGAAGTGAAAAATGAACAAAAGGAACTGTGCTTTTTGCAAGTTCTAGAGATGGCCTCAAACTTTTTTTTTTTTTTAAAAAACCTTCTTTCGTGATTAACAATTTCAATGTAAAACAGATTCCGATTTCCCAGAGGACTCTATCTTTGGAGGACTAGGAATGCAACATCCCAGGAAGGATAAACTTGAGCAGCCGCTCAATTAGCTTTCCTGTTGCCCAACAGCTCCTCCATATATTGGGCTAGATTGTGCAGTTTGCACAAAGAGCTGCATGGAGGCCCTCCTGCACCAGTAGCAGTACAGGGAGTGACTGCCTCAGGCATAAACTCTCCCAGGGTTGCTCAGCACTCATGGGGGTGGGAGGGTGCATGCACTGCTCTGTACCATCCAAAGGGATGGTGTATCTTGCTCTCTAGTGTGCTAGAGCCCCACTTCCTTTTCAGTTGATTTGCTCCATGGAGGGGTTAAGGTGAAATCCCTGCTTACAGAGAGTATTTATAATTCTCTGTCTTTGCATAGGTCACATGAGGAAGGTCTCCTTCCATGACTCCCCTTCCCCTTGCACATGTCAGTTGGGAGCTGCAGATCAGGTTTCCACCTCCTATCAGGTCAAAGTTCCCCTCCTGAAACTACCAAATCCTGCCATTCCTAGTATAAAATTAAATGGAGAAAAGCCACTTTTTTTTACAACCAAAAGTGAGACAAAAACCCAAATGCATGTTGTCAACTTTATGCATCAGCCAAAGCCATGAAAGGCACAGTTTCACTGGCTTTGCAGTTCACCTTTTAAGTTAAGCTTTGAATTAAAAAGTACCCCCACACACACCCCAGTGTGGCATAAACCACAGCTGCAGAACCTTCTGATCAGTAGGCTTTCATGGACACTTACCTGGAATGGAAGAACTAACCAAGCACAGAATTAAAAACTGTCTCTGCCCTGGGCCAGATTTTTAAGGTATTTAAGCACCTAAAGATGCAGATAGCTGCCTAGTGGGATTTTCAAAAGCACCTGACCTCTCTCAGGAGAGAGTTTATTTGCCTATTCTAGCTACTACACTCCTTTGCCTTCTCATTTCTTTCAGAACCTGGGACCAGCAGCAGTGTGGCACAAATAACACAGCTATAACAACCAAGCAGGATACTTGTGCTACCTCATTTCTGAATTCATTTCTAGAGCCTCAGTATACTTTTTTTCCAGTTGCAGCATGGAACATGGACAATTGTCTCCATCTGTTAACTAAAATGATTAACTCTAACTCCCCGTACAGGACTAGAACACTGACCATATGTGTTTTGAAGTGCAGATCTGAAAACTGTAACCACAGACATACTTGGAGAGCAAGTTCTACCAACTTCTGCCTTTTTATAAGCACAGAAGTTTGGCATCTGTCACTACGTGCAGGGATCCACCAGCAGTTTTACTTAAACACTCCAAACTAGCTATATAGCTCCAATAATCCTACTGAAAGTCATAGTCTCCTCTTGCCTGCAGCAAATGGAAGTACCCAGCAGAAAAGATTTGAGGACAAGAAGTAGCCACCAATATGCTTGTACTATAACCTCAGAAAGTGGGGGCCAGCAGCAATAGAGCGAAATCTGGCAAATTTGTGGCATGTCCAGATAAGCCACACACCGGAGTAAGAACAAAAGTAACAGAGTGGCCAAATCACAAGGATATTCACATAGAATCACTCTGTCTCTGTGCTGTTCCTTGTCCTCCCCCTGCACAAAAGGCTCTTGCTGCCACTGGCTTCCCCACATGCTGGCAGCATGGCTGTGACTCCCTCTGATGGTGGAGAAGGATGATCAGAGGATATGTAGCTGCTCAGAGTCGCTGTAACTGCATTCTGGATATTATCCCATTTAACAAAAAGAATGGTACACAAATTACAGCCTTTTCCCGGCCCCTCTCTTCCATCCAGCCCATATCCCTCACACTGGTGCCAACGCTCATAATTTTATTGTGAATCTTGTCTTATTTTTTTAACTTGAAGTCCCATTTCCTGGAGACCTGTGGTTATGTGAGAATCTCCCTTTACTTTTTGTGGGTTTTCTTTAAATGAATATTGTTAACCTTCCTGGATATAGAGAGAATTTGGAAAATTTAAAACCTAAAAGGCTAACGAACTAGAAGGCAAATAAAAAAACCCCAAACCCTAATTGTTTAAAGTCTCATGATTTTTAAACAATCTCATAACATTTTTGGGGGGCCTGATGCATACATTTTGAACACTTGGGGTTCCTGATACTAGTTTTGAGTGGACACTCGGGGAGGATGTGATCTGTTGGAGGAATATACTCTCTCACTACCTGTCCCATCTGCATAGGCCTCAACTTTTCTTCATGCCATCAGTGCTATTTTGCTTCCCACTGTGCTGCATAAAGGGGAGCATTTAGCCTTGGATGATTTTGGATTTAATGGGAAAGACTCATCGACAACTAAGATAAGCACACAGCATCTGTTACTAAATCCAAACTTAACAAGAAGTGCACAAACTGAGGGCAGGGCAGTAGCATTTTATACCCACTTTGCACTCATTTACCCTAGTGCAAATTCACTTCACAAGGTGCAGAGCAACAGAGAATCAGACCCTGAGTTTCAGTTTTACTATTTAAATGGTGAATTGTTCCAGTCAAGAATACAGATGTGTGTGCAAAAATGTGTCCTGCTTGGTTTTGGGTTGTGGTTTCTTTTTGTTTGTTTAAACCATCCATGCTGATCTTTTCTTATTTTGCACATAAACTCTATTACGAAGGCCTGGTCTATACGCAGTTTTTGTACTCTTATAACTGTCTTTTAGGAATGTGTTGTGTTTTTTTTATTATTTTTTTTTTAAAGATATACTAGTATAACACCTAATGCGGATGCAGTTAAACTGCTAGAAAGGTACTGTAGACAGGGCTGGCACAACCCATTAGGCGACCTAGGCGGTCGCCTAGGGCACTAACATTTGGGGGGCAGCGACCGCGGCTGCCTAGGGCAGCAAAAAAGCTGGTGGCGCTCCTGACTATAGACCAGTATAGCTTTTCCTCTTCCCACACAGGAATATTCCATACCATTTTTAAACTGGTATAGCTGCATCCACACTAGAGGGTTATACCACTTTAATTATACTGGTACTGGTACAGTTAAAGCTGTACGAACATTCATGTGTAGGTTTCTAATTTTTGTTTCAATCTGATCTTAAACAAAAACCTGAGGATAAATTGCAAACTTACTCGAAATACGAATTCATACTGATGTCCCTACACCATTTAATGGTATCTATTTAAAAGTGTGTTTTTTAGAGAGCAAGACAATGCCTATTTTGAGGTTATGTAAATTTTTCTTTGGGGTATAAGGGGGAGGAGCATATTTTTAGACTCTTCTAGGATGCAGTCACTCACAACATCTGTTCACTTTACAAAGCTGAAGTGTACACAAGTCTCCCAAATGTCAGAGGGCATGGATAGTCCACAGCTGAAGTTTTATATTATAATCTATCCAGTAGGGGGCGCACTAAGACCAGCTTCTGATAAATATTACCAAAGCAGGACCAAATTCAAAGCTGATTGAAGAAGGCACAACTCCATTGACTTAAATACAATTACACCTTATTCCAGTTGTGAATTTGGCTCTTAGTTTATTTATTTAATGAACTGTTCTTACTGGACTTAATAAAAAAAAAGTCTGTGGAAACATTTCTCTTGTTCTGGATTTCATAAAACTTTGTTTTTACAAAATGCAAATGTTGAGGCCCAATTTAAAAGAATACTCCTTAAGAAGAAACACATGCATTTGGATACATATATCCTGCTGTCTAATCCAACTGTTTTTGTTGTATAAAATTGAGGCTTTTTAATTCAAACTTCTAAGAAATTTATTTCTGAAAAGTTCTCATGTATTTTTATTATATTACGACTGTCTACTGTTCAGTTTATCATGACTGTGTTTATTTCAAAAGCTAACATGCCTACAAATGAGATCAGTGGAAATGCATTCTAAAATACTTTTTATTTGAAAGTCCTAAAAAAACATATTCCAAAACTAAAAAACTTTATACCTCATTTCCTTTGCTTCCAGCACTCGATTTCATTTCTTTGGGTTGCTGTAAAATGGAAATTAAGATCTATATTCAGGAAGTTTATAGATGGAAATATTTAGCAGCAGTATTTGCTACAGTGGTTTTACTACTATGGTTGTACAGTGATGGTCTATTTGTGCTGTGCATCCTTCAGAAACTAACATATGATTTCTTCAGGGATCTCAAAATAGTATGTCTACACTACCCGCCGGATTGGCGGGTAGTGATCGATCGATCGGGGATCAATTTATCGCGTCTAGTGTAGACATGACAAATCGATCCCCAATCGCTCTGCCATTGACTCCGGAACTCCACCACGGGGAGAGGCGGAAGCGGAGTCGACGGGGGAACGGCAGCCGTCGATCCCGCGCCGCGAGGACGCGAAGTATGTGATTCTAAGTCGATCTAAGATATATCGACTTCAGCTATGCTATTCTCGTAGCTGAAGTTGCATATCTTAGATCGATTCCCGCCCCCCCGCTCCCCACCAGTGTAGACCAGGCCTTGATGGCTGGTGGAATCAAAATCTGCCTTGCCATAAATTAATGGCACTAGGTAATCTTGTGATAAGTACACCATTTATATTGAATACCTATAATTAAGGCTCTGATGGTGATTCTTGATAAATCTATTCAGTGAGTTATTATTTTAAAGAATTTTTTTAAATACACAATTAACTCCTAATATGTCAATAAAGCTAAGTTCATAATAAAAAAAAAACTAAACAAGAATGTAAAAAGTGAAGCCTTGCATTCTAATTGCAGACTCCTTTCCTGCAGAACTTCTACGATGCCCCACAGTGATTAAGTCACAGAAAGTCACACAACATATCATTGGAGACGTAGTCCAGTCAGGCAGCAGGACCAATCAGGAGAATAGGGACATGAGCGACCCAGAATTAATGTTGATTTTGACAAAACTCCATTTTTGATGGGAAAATTTTTCATTCAATATATTTCAAACACCCATTTTCCTTTATTTAATGTTTGTCTACTTGGTCAGCTCATCTGTTCATTCGAGAAAATATCCAAAATAATTATCAGTAGCAAATATGGAAATGCGAAAGCTACAAATCATATGAAGTCAGATGAAAAATCTAGAGCCACTGGACACAGAGGGGATGGGAGGGAGATTGGTTTGTAGAGCAGAAAGTACATGGTACCTAATCTTGTGTAGAGTATTAACAGTGAGCATTGTATAGCACATATTTGATAAAGAGAGTAAAAGTAAGTACTATGAGGCTATGTGTGCTGTTTCTTTAAAACTGCAGCAAAAAGTGGGGCATGTTGGGGCTGTGAAAGGTTCTAGGCAGAAGCTCTATAGTGAAGCAGAGAGAGAGACAGACAGCTGTAGGAATGATATAGTTTTCCTTATTCAGATTAAAAAAAAAAATCTGTGATTGCTTTACCAATGTCACATGACAAGAACAGTACCTGGCAAACTTACCAAATGTCTAAATTCTACAGACAGACTTCCATTTGCAGATTCATCCATATTCATAGCTTTGACATGAGTGCCACATAGAACAAATCTGCGATTACTAGAAAACACATTATAACAATGTACACAATGGCAGATAAAATAATGTGGGATAAATTAAGAAGTCTCAAACTTTTATAGCCTTACCTTACAGTTGACACATTCCTTAAAAAAAAAAAAAAGAAAGAGAAAATATATCCTGTAACCCAGTGTGTGTGTGTGTGTGTATATATATATATATATATATAGTATGCATTCAAACTAAATAGCGCCTTTTTAAAAAGAGCAGATTAAATTATGCCTTGGCCTCTAAAGGTTCATCCATATTACAAATCCAGCTGTGACTTTTGTTCTGTAATCAGTCAGACACATGGCTAGTTATAAGTAATATGATTCACTTTGTGCCCCCACAGCCTTTTTTCTGCCATCAGAACCATATGTGCATATCCAAAGCTACCACTCTGCCTAACTGTTTGCATCAATGCATTCTGGGAAAATATAGGCATCTGTACAGCAGGGCACAGAATGACTGGAGAACATGCACACAGCATCAGCATGTAGAGCAATGCACTCTGAGATGTCCTGCTGCATAGACACCTGGGAAGAAGGAGGACTAACCAAATCAGTTTGGGTGTCCTGTTCACACTGTAAAAAAGAAAAATGGAAAAAAAGATGGGAGGAACCACTTACAGGAAGACAGCCATGTGCAAAGCTCAGTCTCTGGCAGGGGTGGAACACTCTGAGCTTCCATAGTTACTAACTATAGCACCAGTCCTCCAAGAACATGCTTAACTTTACTACCCTGAGTAGTCCAATTGAAATCAATGGAACTACTCACAGAAGTGAAGTTAAGCAGGTATGTAAATATTAGCAGGATCTGGGTCTATGTGGTGTTTTGAGATAAATTGGCTTTTAGAGCTAGCTATGCTATTAACTAATTACAAGTTAGAATCATTCAATTAGAAGTTGAAATGTGGCTAGGGCCTAAGGTTCTGCTGAGAACAGCCAGTGAGAAACCTGAAACTCCCATTCTCTTCAAGGAGCTGGACCTTAGTAGTTATTTGTTTTGTGATTACAAATTAATGCAGCCTGATTTCATCAAGAGTATAGGGGCACTGAAAAGACAGATGCACTTTGGCTTTCATCACACAACCTACGTTCACTTGGGTATGAGAACCTTTTAGTGAACCTGGGCTAACTTATGGTTTCCACCCAAAACTCGGCAAAACTGGTTGACATTTTGTAGTGGGGTGGTTGCCGCACTCCTGAGGAACAGGGGTTCAAAGCAGCCCTGCAGAGGGCTAGGGCTGAAGGAAAAGCATGGGCTGATTGGGGAAGGCAGTAATAGCTAGGGCCATGCCCCAATCAGGCCACAGCTGGCCCTATAAAAGGGCTGTAAGGCAGGAGCTCAAAGAACTCTCTCTCTAGCTCCTGAGAGAGAAGGACCTGGCTCCCTGCTAGCGGAGCAGGATACCTAGGGTGGAGCAGTGCTGCGGAAGAGCAGAGGAAGCTGGGGAGCTCCAGCCTAGTAAAACCCCAGGCTGCAGGTCTTGTTAAGGGCCTACAAAAGGGTACTGGGGCTGCAGGGGGCAGCCCAGAGATAGGCACAGGCAGCAGGGTCTTAACCGCCTTGCCGATGATGAGTGGTTTACAGATTGCAGTCGGCCCCAGGGAGCGGGGGGCTAGATGATGACTGGCAGTAGCCACTGAAGCAAGGTGGGTTTAGAGGGTTGGGGGTTCCCCTGGGAGGGGAGACCCAGCGCGAGGGGGTACTGTGGTGGGCAGAACCCCTGGGCAAAGGGCACCGGGGTCTAGGAGGGACACGGGGAGCCAGCAGCAGGTGAGACATCCTCCGGCAGAGGGCGCTCCGGAGCTGGAAAAGAGCTAATTCCCTGGACAGCCAGTAGGAGGCGTCACGCCGGTGAGTCATCGCACCGTTACACGTTCCCTTTATTTTTTTTTTTTTGTTTGGTATAAATTTAGAACTCAAGGGGCACAATCCCACAGGACTCAAAGCTGAAAAATGGTTTGCAGGAATATGCTGCTGCTGCCAGCCAAAACCACTGTGTTTCACACAGCTCCTGTTACAAATCTTCATTGGAATTGCTGTCTCAAATTTAAAAAAAATCAAGTAAAAATTAAGCTTTTTTTTTTTTTTTTAAACATAAGAAAATCTTTCAGCAGTTATTGACTCTAATAAACCTCCTTAACATTCAAATAGGTCTTATATTTTAAAAACACAACAACTTTAAAATCACCTAAAGCAGCAACACAGACGGTGAGCCCTAGCTGTATCATGTGGTCACTTACTTGTCAATAGTTGCTTTCACTCTGATCTGGTAGTTCAGCTCTGGCAATTTAATTAGCAGCCTGGGAAATAAAAAAGTGTAAAACTGAACAATCAGAACTAGGACTTGTCCCTTTTATATAATAAAGTTCATGTCATTATAGAATAAAGGCTGGTAGTTCCCTAGTCAAAGGTCTCTAAAATCCCATTTTAAAGAAAACCAGACCAAGTAAGCAGAGCTGTATCATGATTTGCGGGGTCCCAAGCTTAAGTTGAGGGAGATAAGGTGGCAAGTGCCTCCCTCTTCATTATAAGTGCTGGCATGTGACAAAAGTTAGGATGGCACAGGCAAGGTGTTACTGCATAAGACCTGCAGCTGTGTTGTGAGAGACATCAAGTGGATAGTAAGTATGGGGGTTCTTGTACCCTCGTCCCTCCTGTTCCCTCTGTTCTTACTGCTCGTGGATGGGATTCAGCTGCGAGTTCCACCATCCAGTCCTATTTTCAGAGTAGGCAAGGAGCCAGTGGGGAGCAAATTCAGGCTCTGAGCTGTTGAAGACATGAGCCTCCAAAAATGCAGTAATTTACCTTGCTTGTGGGCAAGAGTAGCCTTGAAAGTACTGCAGAGATGGCTTGTGTGATGTGATATATTATTATTCACTTTGTTTTTGTGCCTTATTTTGTTAGTAATGTCATTAAAGCAAGAATCCAATAAAGGATTTTTTTAAAAATGTGACCTAGCAAACATCTGAAGTCTTTACTCACAGTGAGAAGCTGCTACTTTCACTCATGTTGAACAGTATCTTACTCCATGTACAGTTGTAGGTGGCAGAATTTGGACCACAGTATATGTATGTCCTTACTCAAGAAAATTCTCATTGAAGGCAATAGGATCTCTGCTTGAGTGTAGTCATCGGGATTTGGCCCAATGTGTTAAACGTTGGCTCTCCCAGGATATAATGTAATATGGAAATAAAGGAATTAACGCTAGTCTTCCTTTACTTACCTTAGTTTAACAGTGAACTGTATTAAAGTTTTAAGTACCATTGGCCTCTGGGGATGGGTGGGCATGCAGGGCTGCCTTTCAATCACAAATGAACTAGTTGGCAAAGAAATAGCTTGATTAAAAGCATGCATAAATGTACAGAACTAGTCAAAAGGCTTTCATATCATGGAGGGTGACTTTTCTATGCATATTGGAGTGGCAGGTGTACATCCCAGTCCAACACTCACTTTCTATGAATTTCTTGTGCGTTATTCCCATAAAAAATGAACTAGTTGAATATAATAGAATACATCATAGCACAGAGATCATATTCCGCTAAAAGATGCAGGAAAGAGTCACCACCACAAATGAGGCAGGAAAACATGCTACAAAATCGGTTCCAATAAAATGTCTAAAACATGAAATACAACAATTATTTCACATTTCTGTCATATTTTAAAGACAAATGGCCAAATTTTGCTCTCAGACAGGGCCAATCCTAGGTATGTGCTAACAGTGCAGTCACATGTGGTACATCCACAGCATAGGCAAAACACCAGGGATGGTACAGTAACAAAATATGGTTTACTTAAAAGGAAGAAACTAAAAGGGATGCGTGAGTGTGGCACTCATGGCGGGGGAGGAGATGCATGGAAGAATTTGGCATCCCCTAGTCCCACACCAGGCCTTGTTCACAGAGGCACATGGAGGATTCCTGTTGAAATCAATGGGAGTTATGCATGTTTATCCAAAGGCAGAACTTGACCACAAAACTTTAAGGGCCTGATTTGTGAAATTCCTATCCCCAGGCTCCTACCAATGTCTGTTAGTGTTGTAGGTGCTCATCACCTTTAAATACCAAGCTCTAAAATCATTGCAGATATGTTCAGGTTTTTTTCTTTTCAATGATAAATTGTGTTTGTTTTAGATTCCTGCATCTTAAATGACACACAAAATGTATAATAGCCGATGTACCTTCGGAAAAGATTGTAGAGCAAGAAGTTGACTCTTTCCAACAGGTGAGGCCTTTGCAGTAGAATAGGATCTCCGTCATAAGTCAGTTTAGTCAACAGCTCATCCAATTTTTCCAGTTGCCTTCTTACTTGAAAAAGGCTCTCTGCCAGCAGTGTAAAACTATTGCAGAACAAATGATTGTTACATTCTCTCATATAAATTGCTTATTAGAACATAAAAGTTACTGAAGTTCTTGTCAGAAAAATCATAGAATTAGAATTGATTGTCATTTACTAACCTTATACAAGCTAACTTCAGCCAGTTAAATGAATACATGTGAACCATTGGCCAAATTGTTCCTATATCATTTCAGAAATTAGCCCTTTCCCAAAAGACCTCGTTGACACTGACTTGAAGCTGCCTGTGACTTGCTAAAGAGAAATATATATGCAACCACTACTATAGGACAACAATGCCACAGCTCAGTAGTATTTTTGCAAAACATGCTCTTTAAGAGAAGAACATTTATATCCCAGAGAAGTGAGGAGATGACTGTGAAAATCCAACCCAAGCACACTTGGTTATCAGTTTACCTTAATGAGATTCATGTGGCTAAAATCCCATATGGGACTCTGAAAAAAGTCTCCCTTCTCATAACTGTGTGAGGAGTGGATTAAAAAACTGAGCAGGGACTTCAAGATTTGTCCTGTTATATCTTTGTCACAAATTCACATAGGTCCTTACAAAAAGATTCATAGATTCTAAGACTGGAAGGGACCTCGAGAGGTCATCGAGTCCAGTCCCCTGCCCGCATGGCAGGACCAAATACGATCAGGTAGAGCTGGTTAAAAAAATTTTATTGAAAAAATATTTTGGTAACAAACAAAAAAAAAAAAGCTTTTCAACCAAAATACAAATTTTAATTTTGCTATCAATTTTCTGATGAAAAACTAAAACTTTTCCAACAGTGAAAAATGGTTTTGTTTTTGGTTGTTCCCCCTCTACCATTCTTTCCTTTTTTCCTTGCTGACCTTCACTATACCTCTTCCAGTGAGGGGAAAAAGCTTCATGGGACATAAAAAATTGTTGGGAAGGCTCTGAATGGAACAAGAATTTTCTCTGGCTCCATTATAATTGTCAAATTTAATTATGTTTATGTTCCAATTTGAACTTTGAATCTAGATATGACAACCTCCTTTTGAGCCTTGTGGTATTTTCAAATACAGGCTATGATCTCTCCTTAAACTCCTACTTGTTACAATGACCTATTGTTTCAAATCTGGTGAAGTGTTGCACTGAATGAGTCAAAGCATGAAGTCTTTACCTATTTCTTCCCCCGATAAAACTCCCACTGTCCTCAAGTGACGAGTTTAGTGAGCTCAGTGTGCCACTCTAATACGCACAGAGAAGTCATACTCCATGAGATGAGAGCGTTGTTTCTCTGTGGGTTTTTGACTAGATCTGTACATTTATGTGTGGTTTTAATCAAACTATTTATTTCTTTTTAGCAAAACTCCTTTGAGGAAGTGTATGTGATATATGGGAGGCTTGTCGCTGTTGTTTTGTTTGATAATCTGCAAGTGATGAGTCTCCGTGTATAGCTCGTTGTTTTGTATTCATTCTAACAGGAGATTATACCTATCAAAGCCCATTGCATTTCAGTTACTTATTTCCTTAACTGCTACCATATCAGCAGCAAACTCAATTAATTCATACATAAGGTTCCATGAGAGCTGCTGTTGTATCTTTTTACATGTGCTGGGCTACTGTGAAGCAGCAGACTTCCTGTGGTTTTCACTGGAAACTTAAAGTAAATGTAAGTTTACCAGTTCTGGAGCTGATCAAGCCCACTATGTAGAGGACCTCCAATGCAGGCAATTTGCTGGCGCCTCTTCCAGTCTAGAAGTTCTTCAAGCAGCAGGTTGTTCATCAAGACATCACTTTCATTTATTACTTGTGTCATTTTATTAAGGACTTCCTGAAAGGAATAGGAACAGTGTCACCAACTGATCACAGGGAACACCAATAAAGCTTACAAATGAAGCCAATTATAATGTTGGTCATAAATTTTAATTTCTGAGAGTTAGGAAAAATGTGCAATACGTTAATGTGCAATAAAGTGTTTTGGATTCACCTTGTTTTTAAGCGTTTCTCTTTGAAACCCCATATTCAAATTACTTAAGGCTTTAAATATATAATGTGCTAATGCTTATGGATTAATTTTTATTTCTGAGAAAGTGACCATACTTATACCTCTACTGCTTGGGTTCAGGTAACTGAATTCTCCATTCATTATACTAAAAATAGTCCTGAATATTAATGAATTCTTTTTACAGATAATTTTTTTTTTTTTTAGTGAATTTATTATGGCATAACACCTTCAGGACCTTGCCATGTAGAAGCACCGTTAAGGTCACAAGCTCCTTTCTGTGATCTTTGATTGTATCCCCACATAGACTTTTCTTTAATGATGAAAAGTCTATGTGGAAATTATATGGAAGTTTTTAAGCTATTCCAAGGTGAACAGCAAAAAAAAAATAGACATAGATGGAGTGCTTTCCCCACCATCAGTTGGCATTCAACTGCACTCAATGGTGTGATGTCTGGTTTTGTGGTTATGGGATTACATTGATCTGGAGTGGGTTTTTTCCCTGCCTTTAAATGCAGTAACTTGCAAACAAAGGGGATGAATCCAGAACAGTTCCTGTGAGGTGATGGTTAATCCTCACCTGCCAACTAATAGGCTCATGCCCTTAGTTGTACTCTTTAGAATTGCCAGTTATTTAATTGCTAGTAAACTCCTCACCCCATCATCCCCCTGGTATTTGTAACACAAAATGATATTTACCTGCTCTTTTTGATGGGAGAGTTTGTGCAAATGCCTCCTTACATGTGATTATTCAGTGTGGGAGCAGGGGGAGAAAGCAAATGAACCACAAATGACAAAACATGTTACCAACCTTTCTTTTGTAGTCTAAGGTATTCAGCATTTCCTGCAACATCACCATTTCCTGTTTCATCAGGACGCTGTTTTTGTCACCCTGTTCTACAAGGGGAAGAGGAAAAAAAATCATCTGGTAACCTCAGTATAAGCGTATGTGTTTACAATCGGGATAGGGGGTGGGAAGCCTTAAATTGATTATATCCTGGTAGCTAGTAAAGAAATCTACTAATGTTTGTAATTAAAGTTTATTATATTCAATTGAAATTACGACTCTAATATGAATTTAAGAATTATTATAGGAGCGGGGTATTTTGATTTTTTTTTTCTTGTGTGGAACAGGAGGAGTATAGGGAAGAAATGAATAACATTATTAGATTCTTATGTCTGTGTATACTCTTATTTCATTATATAATTCTGATTTGGCTGGGATTCAAATATTTAATTGTGATGAGCCATTATAAAATAAAATAATATTGTGCATGATGCTGTCAGTAATTCTAGTAAAGTTCTTTGGAATCTTAGCGTGAACCATGTGTCCGGTTGAGGAAATATTTGCAGGTGGGGGAAAGGTGCAAGAAGGTTTGGCATTTTGGATGGGGAATTTTATGGTGCGCCTAACCATGAGAATTTTGGAAGCTGTGAATACAGGTTACTAGGTGTTTTTGCCTTGACGTGATCTTTCCTGCTACTGGTCGTCTACTGGCTTCACGTCTTCCTAGCGTGACCCACTCCCTCTTCCTCTGCAGCTCTATACCCCTCACTTTCTCTACATCTCCAACTACTTTCAAAGACGAACGTAATGCCATCTATGTTTATGCTGGGCCCTGGCATGTGCCTTCCATTGAAATTTGTGCTCTGACATGTTAAATCTCAGTCTCCTATGTTTGGCAGGGCTGAAGAACTTGGGGCATCTAGAGGCCCAGATTTCTCTACATGTTAAAAGGGAGGTGCCATTAAGGTCTCAGTGCAGTCATAGCTGTGTGCCAGTTTCATTTCTGAAGGAGGGTCATGAAGAAGTTGTTGCAGTGTGACAGGCTGCAGATCCCAGAACCACTGCAGGCTGCTCAAGCTTGCATTTGGAATGCTTACCAGATGATTAACACAGCTCTGGTCAAAAAGACTGGAAGGCCAAGTTAGTGACTAATAAATTGGTTTCAGAAAACTCCACTATGGGGGAAAGCACGGGGTCCTATACATTCCACTCTGTAAGAGGAAGGGCTATGTTAAACATGAAAAAAATGTCCTCTAAACTATGAAGACCATAATTTCCAAGACTTGACCACACTGCTTCATAGCTCATTTACAGAAAATAACTGCATCTGGACACTGAGGATATTATTACATTTTTTAGCCCCAGAAGTGTGCTTTATGGCACAGATAGCAGTTTTGCATACACATCATGCATATATCTCAAAATATCAGCTTCTATGCTTATGTATGCGTGGAAGATAATACACAAAACACATCTGAGACTGGAATCTAGCCCAATAATCAACATTTTCTCACAGAATCTTAAAATAATTATGAAAAAGCTTACCTAGGCTCTGTATTGTTTTATACCTGAAGTCAAACTCCTCTTGCAAATCTTCTAAGTATTTGACATCTTGTTCTGTCATCTTTTTATAAATTAAAAAAAAAAAATCAGTATAGCACTTGAGAGTTTACCATATCTGACAGTTTCTAATTTACATTATTTTATTTTTACCTAGATTGTAGTTAACTTCTTTCAATATTTCCCTTCCCTGTCAAAGACCTGACAGGACTGTTTATCTCCTACTCACTAATCTCAGCAAAAAAATGATAATTTTGTGTGCAGCTGCAGACCATAATATTGAAGGGTTCCGTTCATTGCATCCCAGTAAAGTCACATATTATTCTCTTTCACACCCTATTTTTACTGATACAATCAGCCCAATCATGAACTCTGCTGTGGCAAAACTACATTGATTCAGGTTTTGCCTGCAGAATGAGACACTGTATGTATCTGGCAACATCATTTATTTTCATCTAAACCAGTCTCCCCAAATAATAATTCAAATCTTTATTTGTTTGAAAGTAGAAATGACTAAAATTAGTTGAGATTGCTTATCAATAATATAAACCTAACTAAAATACATTTATGTAAACTATTAGAGTAATTGCCATTTGACACTTAAACATACTATGGATGCCCCTCCCCCCACCCACTTTTTAAAATATAGTAGTTTGGTACTGTAAATTATTATTCTTTGAAGAATATTAAATTATGCTTGTGGATTTGAACACACAGCTATGCAAAGTATGGCATGGGGATTTTTAATGTGGATATCCAAGAAAAGAATTTATCTTTAAAAGTATAAGCCCAAGAACAAATTAAAAATAAAAAACTAAACAAAACACTTCTACCATCTTGATGTGCACACAAAAACACCTGCTTGCAGAGTATTGCCACAGCAGGATAATTTCCCTTTTTTAACTGAGAGCTCTAATTTTTCATTTGTTTTTATAATTCTTTGGCCTATTTGGAGATTTAAAGTTATGCTCCATTGTTCTCAGGTGAAACAAGCTAAGTCATACTCTGTGCAAAAGACCCTCTCCTGTGACACATGAATATCTCAGAACAGGACCATACTCCTCTAAAGGCCTGATCCCACACCATTTAAGTCAATTAAAGACTTTGCATTGAGTGCCCTGGGAGCTGGATCAGAGCCTACAAGAATACTTAGGAGCGGAGATTTCCAGAAAAAGTTCTGGACAGATAGAATGACATAGGTTCTGCAGGTCTGTAGCCACAAACTTCATTTTTAAATAAAGACACCTTCATGAACTTTGTGCAAAGCAGTGAAACTGAATTACAGGACTGTCACATCTTATACTGGGGTTAGGTTCTAAAGCCAGCGCGTAAGGCGAAAATCGCGTACAGTCAAAACCCCAGACCAGCAGCAGGCTGAGCAGGGCCGGCGGACAGAACCCCAGACTGGCTCAGCCCACCGCCGGTTTGGGGTTCCGTCTGCCAGCTAGCCAGCCCGGGGTTCCGTTCACCCAGGCAGGCAGTGGGCTGAGTAAGGCCAGCGGCCAGGACCTCAGCTGGCAGCAGCGTGCCAGTAAAAATCGGCTCATTGCGTGCATAGTTGAATTCGCATAAGTTTAATGTGCGTATGATGCGACTCCACTGTACTGCTTTGGCCTTTTTCAGAGTTTCACTTTCATGCTTTTGGGTTTGGAATAGTCCTGATATTTCGGTGTCTGTCCCGCTATCCCCCGGCAGCACTGTGTGTTTTTTTTTGTTTTTGCTCCCTCCCCCACCCCATGTGTCCCAATATTTTCTTCCTAGTTTGGAAAGACTTCTCCAAGTAATCCTATCATAAAAGATGATTCATGAACAGGCTCTGCCCCTAAGGTTCCCCCCACAGCTGGGCTCCCTCTGCTCCGGGGCTGGGATGGAAGCTGCAGCCCAACGCAGAGCCTGCTGCCTGCCTGCCCATGAGATGCAAGTAGGAGGCGGCCCCGGCTGAGCAGGCATCTTCCCCCACAACCCTCCCATTCCTGCCCGCCTACAGTAATCAGACTTTTGGTGTCTAGACTTTCTGGTTGAAAACTGGACACCTGGCAACCCCGGTAAATGTTTAGAGGACTATCAAAATCCAGTCTCCAAATCTAGATGTGTGCACAGACAGTCACATCTGTTGTTGGGTTTTTTTTTTTTCCTATTTTGGGGACTAAACTTTGGAAATGCAAATGCAAGGTGTGCAGTTGCATGCACAGTTGGCTATTTTTCATGTACAACTCAAGCATACAATATTTAAAAAAAATGTAGCTCCTAACCATTATTCTTATTTACCCTTTCTTTTTCAATGAAATTCACCCTCCCTACAAAAAGCCCCAGCAACAGATTCTATGCAGCAGTTTGCAGAAGAGGGTCAATGCTCACCAACATTATGGGCAGGCTGCTGGGCCTCCGCCTCCAGCTGCTTCTCCTCTGTGACGCTATCTGGACCCTAAATATATAAGTGCTGATCCAGTGCCCCTTTCCCTGGGTTTGATACTCAAACTCTCCCCTTTTCTGTTTTTTTCCTTTGTTGTTATATAAAGAACAACAAAACGAAACCTCAAGCCAAACTTCTTGAGGTAAGTTGTTTCTAGTATTATCCCTGCAGGACCTCTCTTTCTCTGTCCTTAGTTGCCTCTACTATAGAGAGATACTTCTGAGATGAAGTACTAGGCTCCAGTTGAACGGGCTGTGTGACTGAATCTAATGTAATAAATCTGTATCTCTGTGCGGAGTCCTAGAACCTGACACAATGGCTCAGACTGTAACAGACACAACATACCTGGGCACTGTTCTTAATGGCGGACACTTTGTGCTCCACATTTCTTTGTCTTTCTGAAACTACGGAATTCTGCAATTGTTTTTCCAATGGTCCCTAGAACAAATTAAATACGTAGTGTGTAGACCATCTAGGATATCTTAAACAGCAATGATATTTCGCCTTATATAGAACATTCCATACAAATAACTCCACTACAACATCTAGCACAGAAGATGGAATTTAGGGCTAGCTCTTCAACTGGTGTAAATCACTGTAGTTCCACAGACTGATAAATACCCCCCACTGGATCTTGAGATCCGAATGGATACAGGTAGTGTTGCAAACATTTTAAAATTTAATATATGTTTAACAAACAAGAAAATCCAAAATGAAAATATATTGTAGGAAGATTGTTATATTGCTGAAAAAATATTTTAACACCCCAGTAAGCACATACATTCTATGCACAAGTTAATTAACTTATTAACAGAACTTAAA
This sequence comes from Malaclemys terrapin pileata, assembly GCF_027887155.1. Taxonomy (NCBI): domain Eukaryota; kingdom Metazoa; phylum Chordata; order Testudines; family Emydidae; genus Malaclemys; species Malaclemys terrapin. The sequence continues at coordinate 28,562,942 of NC_071515.1, read as the reverse complement.
TTAATCTGTCTGAATTTTTCCATCAATATAACAGTTTTCACAATGTATATTGTACAGTTTGGGATTTTCTTGTGTGGTTTTAAAAAATATATTAACTTCTTTTAATAAGTTTATGGAGGGGATGGTATAATGGAACTACCTACGATGGCATGTGGCCCATCAGCAACTGCCAGTAGCAAAAATCCCAAACGGCTGGAGGCAGGACATTAGATGGGGAAGGCTCTGAGTTACTACAGAGAATTCTTTCCCAGATGTTTGCCTGGTGGGTCTTGCCCACATGCTCAGGGTCTAACTGACTGCCATATTTGGGGTTGGAAAGGAATTTCCCCCAGGTCAGATTGGCCGAGACCTGGGGGGTTTTCACCTTCCTCTGCAGCATTGGGCACGGGTCACTTGCAGGTTTAAACTAGTATAAATGGTGAATTCTCTGTAACTTGAAGTCTTTAAACCATGATCTGAGGACTTCAATAACGCAGCCAGAGGTTAGGGGTCTATTTCAAGTGTGAGTAAAGTTCTGTGGCCTGCAATGTGCAGGAGGCTAGATTAGATGATCACAATGGTCCCTCTGTCCTTAAAGTCTATAATCATTAGCATAACAAGTATTACATAATAAATACAAGCTAAAACTTAACAATGAAACTTGTCTTATACAAAACAAGTTTAAAAACTGCTCCATGCTTCAGAAACATAGGCGCCGACTCCGTAGGTGCTCTGGGGCTGGGGCACCCATGGGGGAAAAAATGGTGGGTGCTGAGCACCCACCGGCAGCCCCCCATTAGCTCCCCGCTACCCCCCCCCAAGCGCCTCCCGCCCACTGGCAGGCCCCACGGATCAGCACCTTCCGCCCGCCGCGAACAGCTGTTTTGCGGTATGCAGGAGGCTGGGATGGAGGGGGGAGGAGTGAGGATGTTGTGCATTCAGGGGTGGAGCGTGGGCGGGAAGAGGTGGGGTGGGAAAAGGTAGGGCAAGGGTGGGGCCTTGGGGAAAGGGGTGGAGAGGGGGCAGAGCCGGGGGGGTCAAGCACCCCCTGGCATTTTGGAAAGTCGGTGCCTGTGTTCAGAAATAACACCATCTCTCACAAGGCATTCCTATAGTTTCTTAAGATTAATAGTAACATACTGAAGTTACTTAAATTAATGTGTAAGGTCCTGATTCTGCAAACACAAATGTGCACATGCTGTTTACACGATTTGGAGACAGACGGCCAGATCTTGCCCTCACTGTTCCTGTTGGTTTCATCGTAAGAGGACAGAATTTGGTCCTCAGTACAAGTGATCAACATGGCCAAAGCAGATTAATAAAATGTAATATGTTACCTGTACCGGCATGCTGGCTGCAGCCAATATCCTTCTCTCTTCTCTTAAGCAGTTTGAAATAATAACTGCTATGTGCATAGGATTACCATGATATTTTCCCTGCAAACATAAATAAATTGTAAATGTTAAAATTAAAAGAAATCTAGGGTCTTCCCTATGTAAATAATAAAAATCTTGATTTCATTGTCTACTGACTGGCCTTGGAAAGTTTTAGGAGATTTTGCTAATATTTCCCACCATTGCTAACACCGATTCAGCTATAAACCAGTGTTAACCACAACGGGAGCCCTTATGTAGATAGCCTGCCTGCTAGTGACACCATTTTCAGTACCGTATCAATTAGACTTGTTCTGAGCTGGATTAGATGACACAATGCTGGTACACAGAGAGCCATGTGCGTTGGGGCTCCCAATGATGCTAATTCAGCTGACAAGGCGTTAACAATGGTTGGAGTTTTTTTGAGAATATTTGTACTGTCGACTAAGCTGACTTGATGTAACTGCATGACTTCTTTAAAGACAAGTACTGCATACATTCATATGGTATTTATTATTATTTATTCACATCCCAGCAGCACCTAAAGGCCCCTATCAGAGTCCTGCTGTGCTAAGTGCTATACAAACACACAGAGCATGACATAGTCCCTGCTCCCAAGAGCTTCCAGCAGGGGTAAGCAACCTCTGGCATGCGTGCCAAAGGCGGCACACAAGCTGATTTTCAGTGGCACTCACACTGCCCAGGTCCTGGCCACTGGTCCGGGGGGCTCTCCATTTTAATTTAATTTTAAATGAAGCTTCTTAAACATTTTAAAAACCTTATTTACTTTACATACAATAATAGTTTAGTTATATATTAAAGACTTATAGAAAGAGACCTTCTAAAAAGGTTAACATGTATTACTCGCACGCGAAACCTTAAATGAGAGTGAATAAATGAAGACTCGGCACACCACTTCTGAAAGGTTGCCGACCCCTGGCTTACAGTCTTACAACAGACCAGTCACACAAGTAAGTTTAATGAGGAGGTAGGAGCAAATAGGGTGGGAGGACAAACATTACAGTACAAATCAAAAGGCATCTTAAGTAACTTATTTGTATGTCTAGATAATATGGAGGCTTCTACAGTAGTAGTGGATTTAAAAACAATGTGGATTTAAAGCCTCTTTAAAAGCAAATCGTGATTAAATTGATTACAATAATCCGATAAAACGTATTACTGCATGTAGATTTATGCAGCAATGCAGAATCAATTTGTGCTATTATTGTAAATATATTACTATAAAGATTATTAAATTATAGCCATGAGTTATATGTGGCAATGGAACAATTTGACCTTCAAATGAAAACGTATCTGGTTTGAGATGGTTTTCTTGTCAGCATATTTTTGATGCATTTTTTTAATCAGGTTTTCCATTTTCAATCCAGCATGTAGTATGCATTTGAGCAAGAAAACTATATACCACATATCAGCATAGTAACTATATACGCAGAAAAGCCTTCCCCAGTATATACCAATAGACTTAAATCTGTTCTCATTTTAGCCAACCTCTTTGAACAATTTTCATTCCAATAACACATGGAAGAAGCAGCTCTCATCCCAAGACAAGGAGCCCAATTTTCCTCTCATTTACACTAATGTAAACCAGGGGCAGAATCACTATCTTTAATGGAGTTATACTAGTTTAGAACTATTGTGAGATGAGAATCAGGCCAAAGGGGACCAAATATTAATAAAGTTTGTGCTGTCTTTGGCAAGCTAGAAAGCCTGTACCCCTTCCCTGAAGCGGTGCCTTTCACGGTAATATTCTTTTGTGCTTTTGTCTCTTTTTCTGTAATATTTGTTTACCTTAGTGTTTTTTCATATTTTTATTATCATTTGTATAGTACAATTTCTCTCACTATTCCAGAATCAAATACTTAGTCTCTCTTGCAGTGTTTCCCCTTCTCCATCTTTCTAATTTAGTTTTCACTCTCATCTGGCTTTGTTTCTATTAAATATTTTTCTTATTCTTGCTTTTTCTTTGCCTGGCACAATCAGCTTCTCAATTCTTAAAACATCTCTTTATTTCTTAAACCACATGTTCCATTGTCTGTCAATGTGTGATGGAAAAGTGCACAGACTCATCATATCTTTTCACATCAGTGTGATTGCACAGTTGAATTCTTAGCAGTAGCACTAAATGCAAAAAATGTAGAAAAAATCCCTTGGTGTTTGTTTTTGGTTGAGGCATGGATAGCTGGAGGGTGTTTTTCATTGCATACGCTGGCTGCAGTTGCAAGGCAGCAGAGTATGAGAGAAAGATGGACCTTCAAGAGAACTACAAATCATTTTAATCACTGGGACTGGCTGCTTGTTATTAAACATTGTGCTGCCCATAGTGTTGTGCTGCCAGACAGAAATGGCACTGATGTAAAAGGCACAGGACTTTTGCAGTCAATTGAATGGGGAGTGAAGAATTACCTATCCTTCCCAGAGAAGCTTTGGCTTTCATCACACCGGGCAAGTCTACAATCAAGTGCTACATTAGCACAGCTGCACCGCTGTAGCACATCTGGTGAAGATGTGCTTTGCCAACTGGAGAGCACTCTCCCATCAGCTTAATAACTCTAACTCTGTGAGAGGCAGAAGCTGTGTCAGCGGAAGAGCATCTCCCACTGATATAGCGCCAGTGTGGACAGGACTTAGGCCGATGTAACTTACGTCGCTCAGGGGGGTGTCTTTTTCACACCCGTGAGTGCCGTAAGTTACATCGACTAAGCGGTAGGGTAGACCAGCTCTTAGTGTTGAAACAAGGCTTCAGAGTTAACCAACTGAATGCTAAGTAATGTACCTGCTATATGGGGTAAAATAAACTTCCCACAGCTGCCACATGTGCTGTATCTCCTAATGTCCCTTTGAAGTGCGCTGAAAAGGTTGTGACAAGTTCAAGGAGTTGTGCTTACATTCAGCAGTGAAGACTTTAACATCACCGTGGACTCAAATTCACTATGTACATAACCAAAAAAGAAAGGATGTTCTACGATAGCAGTCACTTGCTTTGGGGAATAAAGGGCAAGGGCTAGATTGTGATTTTAGGCACAGCCCTGAGCAAGGTGGTGGCGGATAACCAGCACTATTCTAGGAATCACTGCACCTCAGACACCCCTCTCAAGCACAATTCCCTCCTGGCCTCCTCCTTGCTGTGGGGTGAAGATAAGGGGAAGGTGGGTGGGAAAGGTAGTTGTTGGTTATTTACTGATCTATACAAACTCTTTCTTGTACCTGGCCAGTGTGTTATAGGAGCAGAGCCAAACTTCTGCACATTCCTCAATTCTCTCTGCCCACTTCCCACCCATTGGCTCTGTAGGAATGAAGGAGAGTGAACAGGTGCACAGTGCTTCCTTATCACTGGTCATGTGGACACAAGGGTGTAGCCCATGCAGTGGTAAAAGGAGGCTTCTTACTCCCCTGTATGGGCATCTTGTCAAACTAGCCCTCAGCAAATTCCGAATGAAACTTTGCTCCGACCTTCAACATACACAAAAGGAGGTGAGGGGAACATGGGACATCACATGTGATCAGGACTGGGATTTGAGGATATTCCTGCAAAAGACTGAAGCCTCATCCTGTTTGACTAGAGCGGTGCTTCATGAGGAAAGGGACAAGATTAAGGGGTGGCCAAATCCTCAACTGGTGTAAAATAGCATAACTTCCATTGAAATCAATGGCTAATTTATACCAGCTGAGGAACGAGTCCTGATGTTTAGCTAGTTCTTTCTAATTCTTATAGTTTTTGTTTGCTGATATTCTTTAATGTCCTATCTCCTACATTTGAGTGTTCTGTCCTGGAGATGGCTGGCTGGAAGGAGTCTTTGCTGTGTCATGGTGTCTCCACAGGCAATCTGCAAGGGGACAGCCTGAGGAGTGGGTAGTCTGGCTTAGGCACTGCCCAGCAACAGAATCCCACCAGCCTGTAACAAAATCTTAGGGTTTAAGCAGCGTGTTTAATACACCACAGCCCTGATCTTGCAGTCAGATTGTCATGGGCAGACCCGTGTCCCCATAAAGAGCCCCAGGACATAAGGGTCTGCCCACATGAATTGCAGAAGGGGATCATAACATGCAGTCAGAGACCTCTCTTTCAGTTTAGGCTGAGCCTTTGAGCCCATTTTAAGCCTTAGACTGGGGGCATGGGGATAAGCTGAGGTCAGAGGGTCATAGATGTCTGAGGAGTGGCAATCCCAAAGAACCAAAAGAGGGCAAAAACTAAATCCCTCAGACTCTGTAGTTTTTTGTCATTGTCAAGTGAAAGAGACAGGATTCAAACAAAAGCTGTTTAACAAAGTCAACAAAAAAATGAAATTCTGTGTTGGAGTCAGGAAATGTATTTACATAGAAAAGGCGTTTCAAAAGAAACTCTTGTCAGTGGGATGATTTAAAATCCCCCGCCATACGATCACCAGGTAACAGGGACTTTCCCAGCATTTCTACAGATACCAGTTGTACACAAAACTTTTTTCTTGTCTCTTTTTTTTTTTTTTTCACAATGAAAAAAATTAATGACTGAGCTGTTTAAGAGACCAAAGTGATTAAGGGGGAATTAACTCCTTTCCCTCTCAGCCCCACAAAGCTCAAGTAAATAAGTTTTGTGTGTAATAAACTACACGCTGACTGGTGGTCTCTCACCCCTCGCTCACCACAGGAGTGCAGATCACCTCTGCAGCCTGTGTGAGGCAGGGGCTGTGATTGCTTGGATCTGCTACATAAATGTTTGTGGACACATGGTGCTGCTGCACTGGGAACTGCTTTGGCATCAACACCAGTGGGTGAATTCCATCCTAACAGAACGCAGATAGTGTCTTAAAAATAACAAGATTGAAGCTCGTTTATAAGCTATATTGCATCACCCAGCTTGTCTCTGCTAGACAGAATAACATATTTAAAGGCTTAACACTTAATGTCCCAACTCGTTTTATACAACTCTCAATGATTATTGTATTTGCTGTTGAAAAAAGTATGCAGATCACCACCCCATTTTCTTCAATATCAGTTTAAAGTCTCCACAAAAAATCCCATCCTGGTTCAATTTTGCCCTTAGTTAACCAATGTAGTTGAAGACAAAATCTGGCTAAGCATGAAATTGGCCATTCAGTGAGAAGCAGAAAATGATCTCACAAAACTGGAGGGTCAAAAAAAGATGGTGTGGGCAGAAGAAGATGGAAAAAATTCAGAAAAGAGCCTGAAGTCAGGGAATCCAATCCAATCCTAGATTGTGATATAATGTACCATGCCATCCTGCCAGCCAGCAAAGGAGAGTACAGATTCCAAAATTAGGCAGTATTGTATTTGTTTATGTATATAAAAAAACCATCAAGTATCTTGATAAACACTTTACTCTTATAGCAGTTTTCTACGGTGAATAAGTTTTAAACCAAGACAGTGGGAAATCTTTGCTTCCTTTAGTTATTTCCCATAACTTGATTTCAAGCCTCTGGGTTTTTCTTGTAAGCGTTGATGGGCTTGTTAATACCTAAAATAGTCTAAAGGAAGGCCAACAGAGAAGAGAGCTGGGGTGAACTTTTCATCTGAAAGTCTTGTTTTTATCTTTTCAATTTACTAAAATTTCCTCTATCAAAAATATTTTCCTGCTCCTTTCCTTTGTTTCCTAAATATAAAAATATTTCTTTTCCTAATATAAAAACATTTACATAATGATCTAAAATATATAACTAATTAATATTTGGACAGTTTTTTTTTTCTCAGTATCTACCAGGACACTGTTAAATGAAGCAAACAGTTAGTGGAAAATGCTTTCATTCTGAACAGGTGAAAATATTCTCTGAATGCTGATGACATTTACTAAGAAAAAAACCCCATACATTTCCCACAGAGCATATAGATTCTGCACTCCATATAAGACAACTGATGAGGTACAAATATCTTAATAGATCATGAAGAAAAAGAGAAACTGATTACTGCTAAAACAGTTAATTCACAATAACCTTTTGGGATAGATATTTTTGGCCAAGTTTTCAAGCAGCTTGTAGAAGTATGTCCAATATTAATAAATACAAAATCTTGCATGTGCGGATGTAGAAAGGCATTTGTGCAGGCTAAATGGGGGGAATGCATATTTAATTAGTTTTAGGCTGCAATTATTATTTGGTGCCTAGAAACTCCTTTCTATGTGCAAATGTGTAGTTTTGCCCAGGTAAATCCAGAATTCTCCTGCGCCCCCTCAGTCTCTTGTACCTCTTCAGTTCCTCTCTTTCTTCCTACAGTCTCTTACCTTCTTATAGTTTCCCGCCCAGACCCCTAATCATAGAGCTCATTCAGTCACTGTCCCAAGCAAGCTTCAGTTGGATTGGAAATGGTGAGAGTAGGCAGCCATCTTTACTAGAGGCAGCCTCACTTCAGGATACAAAAACTGCAGGGAAACGTTGGCCATCTTAACTGAGAACAGCTTGCTTCATCTCCATTGAAAGTAATGAGATGGTGTCCATTTTGAATATGGGAAAATTCATGAGTTTGATGCCAGCAGTTGTAAGATCATGGAAAACTTTAAAAAACATCAAGACTTGCTATAACAATACTACAGTCTCTAGCTCTTATGTAGTGCTTTTCATCAGCAAATCTCAAAGTGCTTCAAAACGTCAGTCAGTATCGTTTGTGATTTTTATGCTAAAGTTGGCAACTCTGTTTTATTGCTTAATGTGAAACAAGTCATTTAGATCAGAGAGTTCTCAACATTTTTTTTTTATAGTGTGGACCACAACTTAATTGACAGACCCTCTTGTGGACACCTCCTCTCTCATCTGCGATCATGTGGGCCACTTCTCTTTCACACAGTTCATCTACAAATCATGATCTCATAACAGTCCTATAGCAACTACAGCAATTGCTTATATGGTAAATTAATATAAGTATTTAATTCTTAGCTTTGCTTCAGGTGATATAGCAGCTGAAAACAAAGAGAAACAGCCAGCACTTCAAACTGTACTAAGATCTGATCAGATTTTTATAAGGTACCCCCAGCTTTACACAGATCACAAGTACATGCTCTGCAGATCACTAATAGTGGATATACTTCAATGGAAGTGCCTCTGGTATGCACCAGCTGAGAATCTGAATGACTGTGTGGATAGTGACTAAAGCAGGGGACTGGAAGTTAGGACTGTGGGGTTCTACTTTGACGTCCACTGACCTGCTGTGTGATCTTGAGAAAGTCACTCACCTGCGAAGGACTCTTTTTATTTTTTAATTGGGCTTGTGTCCTTTTTGATTCTTTACAAAAATGTTTTTAGGTTTGGTGGATTTTTCCCTGCTATTTTTTAAAAAGTGGAAGTATCAGGGATGTCAACTCTGGACTTCCCAGGTTTTGTTAGAGGGCCTACTGGATGGCTCAGAAGATGTTGGTTGGAGAGGCGTTGTTGCTGAATCTTTTACAAAAGTTTTCATTCCCCAAGCTGTTAAGTATTTATTGAAGTTAAAGAGGGGTTTAAAAGAAAGGGTGTTTAAACAGTTTGACAAAAATCCTTTCCCTTCCCAATTGCTCATTTTTCACTCTTCTGACTCTTGTAATGTCCTCGCTTCACTAGATCTCCAGTCACTGCCAGACAGTCTTCCAAGCTATACAGATCTTCAATTTCCAAATGTTTTTTTTTTTTAAAGGCAGGAAAAAAACTCTGTTTGTTTGTTTTTAAATTTTATTTTTAGAAAAAAAAACTCCAGGCCTTCTTTATGCCCCATAAAGAAGAACACAAAGCACAACTCACCCTTGTTTTCCTTTGCATTCTTTTTCATTCCACCTTTAAAAGGATAGCAAACTCTTCAAAGGGCGCAGGATTCTTTCCCAATTCGGTCTGCCTCTGTTTACCCATCCATTAAGTAGGCATGATAATACTTACTGTACTGTGTTATGATTCTTTGTTTATAAAGTGCTTGAGAATTCTCTAAAGGCAACTTTTCAAGTTTGGTGTATTATTTTTAAAAGGACATTCAGATGGCCATTGTATTTCTGTTTTATCTAGGTCAAAGAGGAAGTACCTGTGTCAGTAACTATTTACTGTACTTATTTTAGACTTATATTTTTAGATTCCCCTCCCCCATCCTCAGGATGCATGAAAGAAGAGAACTCAAAGGCAACCTCCTTCTTTTAGGCAATTCTCATGATATGGGGAAGTCCTAGAATGTACATACACAATTCTGTATTTCCCCTCTTCATCAGTGCCTGTCTACTGTAAACTGTGTAATTTCCAGGATCTGGTTAAATTCCTTAGGACACACAGAACTAAACTTTAATAATTTGTGGGCAGATAAACAGCAGAGTTTAATTAGTGCAGGCCAGGTCACCGTCTCACATAGCGAAACACAGAGCTGTGGGAGGAGGGAAACCCAGAAAATTTAATGCAATGAAATGTACAGAATTTGCTACTAAGCGTCCCCACACAGGGGAAGAGATATGGGGCCCACTGGAGTTTGCAGCAGATGAACTTTCCTTTCCACTCCATTTGTGATACCAAAGTGTTTTCCCTAATTTACCAGTAATATTTGTTGATCAATGCTATTTGGTGAGAGAGAACACATTCTGGTAAATTGCATGTCAGACTGACTTCAAGTTATTTTGTAATTTCACACAGTTACTGAAGTTAACCAGGATGTATTCTATTCTGATTATATAAATAATTTAACTTTGAAAGAATCTTCTGTGATTATTGAAAATCTGTGTGAGAGAGTGTGACCAATTTCTGCCTCGTATCCCAATTGGAGTCTTTGGTTATTATGGGTCATTCAATGCGAGGATGCTGAAGAGCAAGCCTATTTAAGGTATAAAATGAAGCATACACCTAGGCTTTCACAATGTATTATACAGCAAAGGTTAGTAAAACTCGTAGTCTCCTTGTGATGGGGGTGAGATGGTGGCAAAGGAAGAGGATTGACTGATTTATTTTTCTTCTACAGTCACTCTATACTAGAGCATTAGTAACAACCTCCCAAGAAGATACTTGCTTCAGAACTTCACAGTCAGGCCCCAGTAGATCAGGACTGAGCACAGACTATAAGAGTTTCTCTCTCCCATCTATGAGCCAATTTACATTTGTAAGTCCTATAAACACCAGTGAAAATGTACACAAAATGTTAGCGTTGAGTTAAACAAGCAATAATTAGGAATTAGCCTGCCAACAGAATATGCATTTTCATGCTAGTAACACAATTTCCACTCTTACATCTTGTCTGAATTAGAACAATTCTCTTTTAATTCCCCACCACCAGAAAGCTCCACAGTTTCACCCATCCAGCTGTAGTCTGTTAGTATTTCCTGGCCCCAAAGACCCTCCCTAATTTAGATTGCCTGCACTGGGACTGGAACAAAGATTTGTACTGTCTGAAGCACTGGGACAAGCCGGCCTAGCCCTGCCCATAACTGAAGATCTGCCCCCTTAATTAAGGGGGAAGAACTTCTAAGCCCAGGCTACAGCTGATTACTGGGGACAACCAATAAAAGAAACAGGAAGGGAAATGAGGTCAGACTGAAAAATCAGGGATCCAGAGGGGGTCACTGAGCAGAGATCCCCTGATAGCGCCCACTGCTCCTCAAAGGTATCTAGGGAGTCAGTGGATACTGCCCAGATGAACTCCGCCTGGAGGTGTGTTTGGATAACGGACTGGAAATAGGCCCCCCAGTCATAGAGCACTTGCCCTGTCTAACTTCCTCCTTCTGGTGGAACAAAGATTTGTGTGTATCCTTGAACCCTAGCTAAGGGGGAAGCACCTTTCAAAACATCAAAAACTCTACTATTGATCTACGATTAAGGCTGACCCAACAGAAAATTGTTTCATTCACACTGGTCCCTGCATAGGTTACAGTGCACGGGCCTTGCCAAAACAGATTGCTTTTGATGATGTGGGTGTCCCAGAGCCTCACTGGCTCATGTAGGTTGGGACTGTCCCAGGATACAAGCCTTTTGGCTAGAAGCATGCAGGAGGATTAATATGATGATGGTTACCTTCTTTAAAATTAATTCTCAGAAGCGTGTTTTGAGATATATCCCATCATCTTGGAAATTCTCATGGAAAGCTTGGTTGTCTAGAGCAGTGCTTCTAGCTAAATGACTCAGACTGCTTAGATGGGAAAGTGGACTGCCTCGAGGGACAGAAGTTTAGCACAGCAACTGGGCTGACCTGGCAGCTAATGAGCAGGTAACATTTCAGAGAACAGGGACCTTAGATAAACTTGAAATGCTTTTGTGTGACTTTTAAGAAACCTTTGATTAATTCCTAGGGAACAGAAACAAATGTCTATCTCCTTTTCCCCTCTCTGCCTCCCTTCTTTCCTTCCCCTCCTTTTTCCAATTTATTACCTTTTTGTTCTTCTGCCTTTTTTTCCTGTTGTTCCTTATTTGGGGGGGGGGGTAGGGGGGATCAATTAAATAAATAAATAAAATCTCCCACCATCGCTAATGTGCTGGTGGCAGGCTGGCTAGCTCAGTTGGCTAGAATGGTCTATAATGCAAAAGTCATGGGATTATGCCTTCTCCAGGCCAAGATTTTTAGTGGGGCGTGCTGGTGGTTAAAGTAGGTTACCTACTGGAACAGAATGTTAGTAATGCAAACCAACAGTTAATCGGCCTTATACATCAAAACACATTAAATATATCTTTCCTATTATTTGTTGTTTACCCACTCGGATTTAATGCATCATTGTAGGCCCCAAGACACAGGAGATTGAAGGAGACAGAGAAAGGATGATGGTAGACCCAAAGGGGACTAGGTAATGAGATCTAGAGCTTGTCCTTCCTAGGTCACAGGTTCAAATCTAGCCCAGGTCACTAGTAACCAAAAGTTGTTAGCAGCTAATGGCTTATTTGGCCTCCATTCACTTTACAGAGATAAGAGCCCCCCCTTGGTATTAATTCATACTTCTGATGTCAATGTCAGGATTGAGTTACATTGGTGGGCCAGTAAGGGGAAGTTTTCACCTGAGTCTTGACCAGCATCTGGCTTGTGGATAAATAGTGAAATTCAGTCTGCTGGGTTGTTAATTTGGTATTGTTCATGAGCACTAAATCTACATGAAAAGATTAAAAAAAAAAAAACAATTCTGCTCTTGTGCATCAAAGGTGACATTTTAACACTGAGCATTAAAATAAATATATTGTATAAAAGGAGTGATATTTCAAGTGAGGCAATGTGGCACTGAAGCAGGCATTAAAAGACAACATTCTATCCTGTTCTGAGTGTTTCTTTATATGTTCCATTCTCACCCTGTTATAATCTTTAACAGGAAACTGCAGCTCACACTTCAATGGCTATTGTTTCCATCCTCTGCAGCTGCTTCTCAGTACGGTGTTTGTTAGAAATATTTGTTAAATGCCAATTGGAATCTCCTATTTCACAGCATATGCTGTTTTTGTCACTTTCCTTTGTTGCAGTGAAACAAAACAATTTTAGGAAATATCTGTCACACATTTTTTCTTACTAGGGAAGTGACTTGTATAACCATGTTGAAATAAGAAATGTAGTCTCTCTCTCCCTTTCTCTCTCTCTCTCTCTGTAATTGTTGGTGGGAGGGACTGGTATTGTCACATAACAGTGACAAATTGTCAAATGACTGTTGCTGTGCATGTAAAGCAGAGTTATTATTATTTATTATTTGTAGTATAGTAGCACCTAGAAGGTTCAATCTGATCACCCGTATTATTGCATTCATCACCCTCACAGATACTATCTGATCAAAAACAATTCACAGGAAAAAAAGCAAAGTCTAAAAAGAAATAGTTTAGCCATACAAAGATGGGACATCCTTAAAAACAAACATATTAGCAAATGGCTAGACATGTAACCAGCACTCTTGCCCGACTTGAGGCGAAAGGTGGGATGTTGGCTGCTCATTACCAGAGTCATCCTCCTAGGATTGGGCCCAAGATGGGCAGCTGCAAAGGAAAAATGTGAGACCTAGCATATACTGCAGATGAACAATCTGCACTAACCAGTTTGGCAGGGAAGAAGGGTTTTGACCATGTTCCCTTGAGAGTCCATGCTCCCTTGGGACTAAGATTACACAGTTGGTGTATTAGCCATTCTCCTTTCCTAGAGCATCGAATTAGATTCCTTCCCAGCTGCTGAAGGGGACTGGAGGGTGGAGAAGAGGCTTCCTAAGTCCTTTTCTCCTTCTAGTGCAACTGTGCAATGAAAGGCAGGATTTGGCCCAAACTTAGGTTTAACTTAGCCCACATCATAAACCCGTGAGAGCGCAGCGTTGTGGTTGAGGAGGAAAGTTACAGTGCAGTAACTCTATATCAAGTCTTTCCACCATAAGAATGATACTTGCAGCACTGACACCTGTTTCTTTCCCTAACCCTTACCAACCAAAAATAAATATATAAAACAAAATTAAAAAATCTTGACCAACACACACAAAAGCCTACCCCTTGGAGAGATTTGAGCCCTCCAAAAGAGAAAAGTGCTAGAGACTTTATGAAGTCCACTAGTGTCTTCTCTATTCTTGATTTTGCATGGGAGGTACTCAGATACTACAGTGATGGGTAGCAAAATAAAACCCTAAGATAGAGAGATGCATATAAATAAAACTCAGTTCATTGTGTGCTTCATCCACAAGAACAAAAGGAAAGAAAACAGAGTTGGTTGGAAATTTTCTGTCAAAAGTTTTTTCAATGGAAAATTACTATTTAATCAAAACAGAATTTTCCACAAAAAATGTCTGTTTTTGATAAAATTTTCCTAGACACCAATTTTTTTTTTCAGTTTCAGCAGCAAAAACTTTGATTGATTGATTTATTTATTGCTACTGAAAAGTAAGTTAAGTAAGACTGGTAGGCAAAATTTTCAAAATTTACTGAACATTTTTTATCTGACTGCCTACATTTTTCAGGTGAGGTGAAAACCTGAAAAAAATTCACAAAAAGTTAAGATGAAAACCAAAAAAATTATTTGTTTTTGTCAAAAATTTTCATAGGGTATAAGATGCTTTCCAACCAGTTCTAAAGAACAACAGACATTTCCATGTAGTTTAGCTGTACTGTGTAAGTCTTTATAAGTAGAGTACCCATTAAAATGATTTTGAATGTGATGGTGAGAACTAGGTCTGTGCCAAAACACAATGGATGCATCCTGTTCTCCTCACTCAGTTTTTATTCAGTCCTTTTCAGGACAAACTCCTAGCAAAGACTGAATAAAAACTGAGACCCAATCCTGCACTGAGATCTGTTAGCATGGACTCCTGCACCCTACAAGCTTTTCAAAACCTGTATGGAATCCCACTGACTTCAGCAGGGTTCCATCTGCGTGCAAGGGTTCCTTCTATCTAGTGCTTATCTTTGCAAGATCAGAAAAACAAGGAGGAGTTTGGTAGTTGGTCCCAAAAGAATAAAAATTCCCACACTTGTCAAGTGTTCTCAGGATAGTCCCTTGATGCCGTATCCAGTGTTTGGTCCTAAATGGATGGTAAGAGGAGAACACTTCCCTGACTTTGCTTAAGTCAGTCTCCTAACTCTGAATCTACAACATGACAAGCCGTGCCTCCGAAAGTCCATTTTGATATATGTGATTGCTGTATATTAATAGGATAAATATTGAAATTACTCAATTTTACTCAGGCAGAGCTTCCAGTGGAGTAAATAGGCCAAATACTAACAGGGACAGATTAAGGCAATCACCTGGGGTGCCTTGTTGGGTGGGATGGGGGGGGGGTGCACGCCAGGCTCGGGGTGCTGTTTTTGTTGTTAGCGACAAAAGGGAAAATAGAATGTTTGAAGTAAAATGTTTCAGGTATTCCGTATGTGAATTCATTTTTCATTAACCTCCTAGAACGTTCTGGACCTTTGTAGAATCTCGTGGAACGTTCTCAGAAAGTCTGGAAGTACATTTTCCTTGAAACTCCAAGAATGTGGTCAGCCATACCTTCACGGGTATATAAAGGGTGGGGAGTCACCAGTCAGTCAGATATAAAAACAAAGTGAGACCCCAGTTGTGATATTGGGAATCTTGTTTTATTATGTAATAATAAAAGTGTACTTGTGTTTTAAGACTTGAAGAGTGTAAGTAGTGACTAATAAAGGACATATTTAATGAGACGCCAGAGATATCTATCAAACCCCTATCTACGCAACAATATAAAAGAAATACTATTACTTCTTTTGCCATGCTTCACTGGTAATGTTTGATGACTTTCTAAGACTGTGGAACATAGACTTTTGCTCTCCCTAATACTGTCTGTTTTCCCCCATAGAAAATAAAAGAAGCCTTCAAGAGCTCAATATAGGAAGCAGAAAGCTCAATTGCAATCTAGTTTGCAGTAAGGGGTAAATTTGATGGGAAATTATCTGAATCAGAACAACATAGATTGGGCTTTAGGCAGTAACAATCGTCCTAGTGCAGAAGAAATTGAGGAGCAAATCGTAAATGATAGAAGTCCTATTACCAAGGAATTAGCAGATTTACCTGATGATAAGGAATGGAAATGTGAGGGAAAGTGATGGAGAATTGTCCAGTTTTCCTGGAAGCATAATGGAGAGCGGTGATAAAAAAAGAATGTGGCTCATATGAAAAGAAGAGTAATGACAAAGAAAAATCTGGTTTACATGAAATGGAGAGAAACGATAACGAAGAATCAGTCTTGCACAATGGCAGAAACAGCAGCAAAAAAAATTGACACCACAAATGGATACATCAGATCCTGCTTTATGGCTGGCGATCCTAAACTCTGCTGATATTGATTGTACAATTTTGAATGGGCCGAGCAAAATCAAGGATGTGACGTTTCCAGTAAGTGAGCAGAAGCAACACTTCTCAAAGTCACACTGTGAAAAAGGGCTTGAGAATGGTGAGAAACTGAATCGGCATTGGCTAGTTTTCTCAAAATCAACTGACAAAGTGCTCTGGTTTTGTTGCAAAATATTTGACAAGAATGCCAAATCCTTGCTTGTGCTTTCTGGGTACAATTATTGGCATAACTTAGCTGATGCTCTGAAGTAACATGAAAAGTCACCCAGCCATTTTATGGCCTACTCCAAATGGATGGCGGTCGAGTGCCAGCTCAAGACGAATAAATGGACAGACGCAGAAAACCAGCGCATTATTAATGTAGAAACCCAGCATTGGAGGAACGTGCTTGAGCATCTGATACCTCGATTACCTTCTTCCTTGCAAAGAATAATTTGGCTTTCCAGGGATTGTCAGATAAGTTGTTCATGTAACATAATGGTAATTTCCTCAATTTGGTAGAGCTTCTTGGGAAATTCAACCATGTTATGCGTGAGTCAAGTAGTTCATAAAGAAGCTGTGGATCATTACTGCAGCAAATTAGTTAAAAACAAATTGATTTTATGGCAAGGAAGGTGCTTGATAACATATTGATTACTACACTGTAATAATGGACTGCAGTCCTAATATTAGTCACAGTGAAAAGTTGTCATTTACAGTAAGATACGCTGATGACAAAGATGGTTGTATCCAAGTAATGGAACACTTTATCTGTTTCCGGTCTGCGGATGACTCTACTGGAAAGGGCCTAACAGAACTGCTTATGAATGTTTTGAATGAGAATAAAATAAAGCTTCAGGTCTGCCGTGGCCAAGGCTACAACAATGATGCAAATATGAAGGGAAGAAACAGTGGCGTCCAGGCAAGGATCCTTGTGCTGAATCCAAGAGCTTTCTTTGTGCCTTATGGCTGCCATTCCCTCAACCTGGTTGTGTCAGATGCAGCAGCCTCTTCTTTAGATTCAATATCTGTCTTTGGAGTACTACAAAGGATATACACCCTGTTCTCAGCATCAACTATCAGGTGTAAGATCCTCATGGACAATGTTACAAATCTGACCATGAAGCCTCTAAGTGACACTCACTAGGAGAACAGCATTGACAGCATAAGGCCAGTGAGGTACCAAGTGACTGAAGTTTATGATACCTTGATAGAACTGGTGCAGTTGAGTAAAGCTGAGGCTGGAATCTGATACGAGGACAAAGCCTGGCAAACCAGATCACTGACTTCAAATTTCTGGTCTCATTTGTGGTTTGGCACGATATCCTGTTCCGAGTAAACATTGTAAGCAAGGCATTACAACAAACTCAGTCGATGGACATCGCGACTGCTACTACTTTGATGAAAAGCTGCCTTGATTTCGTTGTGGCCTACAGAGACAACGGATTTGAATATGCCTCACTGCTACCAAATAAATAGCAAAAAGCTCAGGAGTTGAGCCTGTCTTCAAGGAAACTCATATTCATTGCAAGAAGAGACAGAGGGCATTGGTTACGAGGGCAGAGATGAGGTGACGGGAAGCTTGGGAGAAAAATTCAAGAGGGAGGTTTTTTGCTCATTTGTTGACACTGTTTGAATGTCCATCAAAGAAAGGTTTGGACAAATGAAGCACCACAAAAAGACCTGCGGTTTTCTGCATGACCTTAGTAAGCTGCCAGCAGACTCTTGAATAACTGTACGGACCTTCACCGGATGCTGACACCTGGAGAATGTTTGGACATCAATGATAAAGACCTATATGTTGAATTGGACAACATCCATCACATTTTGCAAGATGGGAAGCACATTTTCCACTCCAAGTTTTCCAATTCATTCATGATGCACAGCAGACGGACATTTTTCTTAATGTGCGGATAGCCTTTTTCAAAGCTCAGGGTCATTAAAAAGATATCTTTGATCAACTATGGCACTTGAAAATGCCATTGACCAGTCTTTTGATCTCTCTGATGCTGTGCTTCAGTTCACAAGGGCAAAGGCGAGAAAAACGACCTGTTGAACTAAAGGACTAGGGTTAACATTCTAACATTCTAATATCACCTACTGTAACACGATTTAATACTGGTCCACCCAATGTTGGTGCACAGTTCAATTTCTTGATGTTAGTACATTTCAATTATTCTTAAAATTAAAAAGTTTCTATAAATGTAGAGGAAAAGATATTTTTATTTGCTTATATATAGCATGAATAAATACAGCTTCCAGATCATAGCATGCAAATTTATTGTCTTATATGACAGGGATAAATCATGCATGCAAATTGTGGCTCAAAGTCATGAAATGGGCTACAAACGCAATAAAGAATAAAATATTTAAAAGTTTAACAAATGGGTGGGTGTTAAAGATGCACCTCACCTTGGTCGCCATTTGGGTTAGGCCCTGCATACTTAGATCCTTATTCAGGAAAAACTCCCATTGCCTGTCCCCCCAGCCACTCTGCCCTAGCTGGCTGGTGCATATACTTCCTCTAAATTCCATCAGAGTTTTGCACTAGGAGAGAAATCCAGGTTTTGTCCAATAGTATGAACTGCTACACAATAACCCAAAGCTTGAATGCTAAATAGGTGGAGGAGCTCTCTTTCCCATTTGTCTTCAACTTCTTGAGATGTAACATTATAACTGCACGTCCTTCATTTCCCCACTAAATATCTCCTTTTTGTGGGTTACACCGTGCCACTGACTTAAGCAGAGTTCCTCCAGTGATTTCAATGGTAAGATTTGCTTAAAAATCAATGACATAATATGACCTGTGTTTTTAAATACCAAGAGCAAACTGTTCTAATTAAGGACCAGGTATCTCGATATCAGAAGGTAAAGTTTGGCTTAGGTTACAAGTAGGAATGACTCTGGGCTTTTCTGCCTATTCTTCATTTGTTTATATCATAAACCCACCATATAATGTGTCAGTCACTGTTCATTCTCTTGTGTACCAAATTCACCCACAAATTAGGGGGAAGGGAAATAATATATTTGAAAATATGTTGCCAGTTTAAAGTTGAAGGATAAAAGGAATGTGACTCATTTTGTCTTTGATTTTCATTTATAAAAATCCTAGCTAAGCCATTTCAAAATATGTTTAAAAACAAAATATAACTGGTCACGGTCTAAGGTTACGTCTGCTGTGTTTCATCTTGGAACTAATTCTTAGAAATGATATCAGACTCTTCTCCTACCTGCAGTCTTCTCATTTTATCTGGTTACTTACTTCTAGGTTCAACACCTCACCATCACACTGTTGTCATAGCAACAACAAAAACTGTATTCGTGACTAATCTGGTTTGCTTCCCTCCACCTGATTTCTTTAAGCATGAACAAGTACTGTAGCTGCATAGTTTTATTTTTTTCCCTTTCTTCCCTTCATCTGTTCACAGAACTCCTATTCATGTGAATGGGACGGATGTACAGAAAATAAGACCTTTCATAAGTAAACCTGCTGTAATAGCGTCCACCCAAGATCATAGCAATGACAGGCCAACATCATCTCTACAGCTTTCACTTTCTTGAATCTAATTTACTGAATACAGAAATAAAAAACAAAAACAAAATAAATAACGACATCCAGTGTTTTAGCCTAAAACTTTGACGTACATAGTGCCAGTCATGCAGAAAAATCCTCAAGCAATTTACAGACTAATTTATATCAGATTAATACCTAGAAATGGTATTTCAGCTAAGTAGTGGATAGAGGAGTAAATGATAGACACATGTATTACAGAAGGAGCTGGTAGCAACTTTGAAGTTGACCAGTACTTTCCATTATCACACCCCGTTTTCAGTGGCTTATAATTCAGACAGATTTTAATTATTCCGACATAAGTTTTCCATGCTTGCTCTCTGCTTCAAGCTGCTTTTTAATTTTTTTTAATACTTTCTGCTATATTGGCTATTTCTGAGAATTAAATTAATAAAAATTGGTAGTTTTTGCTAATGTTACAAGATTAGGGTGTCTAGATCCTTGTATAGGAATTGTTTTTAGTATTATCTAACTTGAAATAAATAATAAATGAAATACTTTTTCAGCTATTTTTTTGAAGTCTAATATCTTTGTGGTTTAGAGCAGGAACTTGAAATTTGATTGAAGGTGGTGGTGGTGGGGGAGGGGGGACGAACTGTCCAAAAGGTACACAGATGTTATTTGCTGTTTCCATGAAAATCCATCAGATCTGAAAATAATCATTTACACTTTCTCAGCAGAGCTTGTTAAAGGTTTGCTGCTAAAATCTCTGAATGTTCTATCTGCGCTGCGCCTGCTCAAGCCCCACTGGCCATCTAGCTAAATTGAGCATGTTCCCCCACTCCACTTTCCTGCCATCTGCACTGAGCATACTCAAAACCTGAGGCCCAGATGGGATGTAGCAGCAGCAGCAGCATTGCTCTGGCCAGGGAAGGAGTTCTGGACTGGAAGGAGACCATAAGTTATAGTGTCAGCTCTTCTACTAACTGGTTTTAATAATTCAGTGCACTTCACAACTTTTATTACTGAGTAAGGTCTCATACCTCTAGCTTAGGAGGCAGGCATCTCCCACATATTACTGATTGGACAACTGAGAGGTTACACAAAGACACTTCAGGAAGAGCTGTGAATAAAAATCTGTTGCGACTATTGGAGACACATACTCATTGATAGCCACACTGCCTTTCAGACTGAATGTGCCAAATCTATGTGTTTGGCTGAGATATCTGTAACCATTAGACCCAACTTCCCTCCACAGCCAGAACCATAACTGTAGAGATATGTTTGTAGAAGATGATACAGTAACTCCTCACTCAACATTGTAGTTATGTCCTGAAAAATGCAACTTTAAGTGAAACAATGTTAAACTAATCCAATTGTCCCATAAGATTTAATGTAAATGCGGGGAATTAGGTTCCAAGGAAATTTTTTGGGGGCAGACAAAAGGCATTATACTGTATATCGGTGGTCCCCAACCTTTTTTGTCTGGCGGGCGCCAGACGACGAGCCACGGAGGACCGTGGTGGCGGACGAGCATCCACCGAAATGCCGCCAACAAGTGGCAATGTCAATAGGCATCGCTGCTGAAATGCCGCCGACAAGCAGTGTCATCCAGAGGCATCGGCGGCATTTCGGCGGCGACGCCTCTGGATGCTGCTGCTTGTCAGCGGCATTTCGGCAGATGCTCATCCACCGGCCAGTACACGGGCGCACTTAGACGCCCTGGCGGGTACCATGGCACCCGCGGGCACTGCGTTGGGGACTGCTATATACTGTACAGTACTGTACTGTACTGTGGTTGGGAACTGCCCCGGCTTACCCCACACAGGCACAGCCCGCTGCAGGCAAGGATGCTAGGAAGCACCTTTGCAGCAGCAGCTTCCCCGGAGAACAGGCTCGGATTTTGCCGGGAATGCTCCAGGCCCGCCTCTTCCTGTCCCCGCTCCACTCCAGGCCCCACCATTTCCCACCCCCACTCCACCTCCTCTCCAGAGCATGCCACATCCTCCCCCCCCTAAAGTCCTAGGCGGTGCTTAGGACTTTCTGAGAGGGAGGGGGAGGAGCGGAGACGCAGCTTCCAAACAGCTGTTTAGCGGCGCTTAGGATTTTCTGGGAGTGAGGGGGAGGAGTGGAGATGCGGGGCTTCCCTGCTCCTCCCCCTCCCTCCCAGCACTTCACGCTTAGGACTTTCTGGGAGGAAGTGCTGGGAGGGAGAGGTAAGAGGCGGAGAAGTGGAACTTGTGCAGACTGAATGTGCCAAATCTATGTGTTTGGCTGAGATATCTGTAAAGTCGCTGCTCTTCCACAGAATCTTACAAGCAGGCAGCCAAAGGACATTATAAGGGAGCACTGTACAACTTTAAATGAGCATGTTCCCTAATTGAGCAGCGACGTAACATTGAAACAACGTTAAGTGGGATAACGTTAAATGAGGATTTACTGTAATTTAGAGATGCTCCTTCATTAGGGACAGTATGTCATAGGAATTTAGAGATGTGCCCTGACAGTGGGGCCTGAGAACTCCCTATGGCTGCGTGCAGCCATTCACCAGAGACGTTCTCTAGTTTGTTTTATGAAAGTTTTATTCCTGTCTCATTCACTGGTTTGTTATTTAATGAACCCCAAGATCATTACAATAACCAAACAACCCCGACTCCCAATATTCCATTGCCATCTAGAAAATAGTTGTGCAAGGCACTGGTAACGTGCGTGTTGTGTCCCTCTGTAAAGGCTGGTCCACCCTAACGACTGTGGCAAGGCACCTTCTCAGTCTCACCAGCCTCAGCTGCTTTTAGCCTTGGCGAGACAGGCTTGGGTAAAATAGTCCCTCTTGGTGGCACAGGGGAAGTCTGTTCCTTCTCTTCACCAGTCTTTTTAGCTTGTTTTTCTCCCTTATGGGTGGGAATGCAGCCTCCCCTCCTGGTGAGGCTCGCTGCTCCTAACCTACTGGCAGCAGGACTCCTTCTCTCTCCTTTTCCCCCTTCTCCCAACAGGGGAGGGTTTAAAAAGGTCTCAGGCAGCCCTTAGTTGGAATCAGTTGATCCTAACTGACCTCAGGTCAGGGCCGGCTCCAGGGTTTTGGCCGCCCCAAGCAGCCAAAACACACAAAAGAGCTGCGATCGCAATCACGATCTGCGGCGGCAATTCGGTGGGAGGTCCTTTGCTCCCAGCGGGAGCGAGGGACTGTCCGCCGAATTGCCGCCGAATACCTGGACGTGCCGCCCCTCTCAAGAGCGGCCGTCCCAAGCACCTGCTTGAGAAGCTGGTGCCTGGAGCCGGCCCTGCCCCAGGTAACTTCCTCTCAGCTGATCCTAATTGAGTCTCTGGTAACCCCTTCTCAGATGAACCTGATTGACCTGTAGTTACCCCTCCTCAGTTGATAGGGAGGAGGGCCTTATACCCTTGGACTGTTCCCACCCCCAGCAGCTTTCTGTCCTGAGTTTATCACACGACATTATAACTTATGATTAATTAAAGATATCAAAATGTGTTTTAAGTGTCATTGGAAAATAGCTTCTCTAGTAAATAGGGCTCTTCAATACCAGATTGGTAAATTCAGTGGATTGCTCTGCTTTCTTCCCTCTGAGCCTCTGTGAACAGGTTCTCCTGTGTGCTCCTGGGAGTTGGGGATGCCTTTCACAGCTGTGTTTTGGCTCATGGGTATGTATGTTTCATTTATTGATAGAAGGAACTAGTGCACATTGAAATGTGTGTGTAAGACTCCTATTTGCTGAATGATCAGAGCAGCAGTTTTGTAAATTTCAATATCCTATTGCCCATTGCAAAAAACAGAGCAGATGAGTGTGTTGGTATACAAGTGAGATGCATGCTGGACACCCACTACATTAACCAGTGAGCAAAGTCTGCTGTAGAGGTTACTCAGGAGTAGATTTAGTAGGAGAATAGGGAGGAAAAAAATCCATAACATTTTTTTTGTTTGGTTTTCATTGCAACTTCAGTGTCACTAGTTCTTTTTCCAATTAATTCTACTCAGGCACATAGCAGTGAATGCTATGGACAGACTGCTTCAGCCTTTGTACTTGAAGACAAATTATAGCTTCCAGATCTGTCAAGCTTGACAAAGTGTTCTTTAAAGTTATAACAGAACTGTGCTTAAAATAATAAATAAACTCCACTTTCAGATCATGTGTTGAGGTTGGGTAGCTTCTTGTTTGTGTGTGTGTGTGTGTGTGTGTGGTGTAGAGGGGAAGGAAGAGGAGTGAACTGAGAAATTTCAAAGAAATGTTGCACTAGAGAGAGCCAAGAGTAAGTCAGGTGGGCTATAACCTTCAGAGATAAATAAACCAACACTGTTCACACAGTCACCAAAAGGTAGAAGATGAATTACAAATATATTTTTCCTCTCTCATTAAGAGTCTAACCCCTCTCCCATTTAAGTCAATAGAAAATCTCCCTACTTCTATAACCCATCCTCCCAATTGCCTGTTTTCCCCTGGCACTGGTGGTGTGCTGGGACAGGAGGTGGCACAGCCAGCATGTGCTGCAACACCAGAAGGGATTGCTGGAATAACAGCCATAGCTGTTGCAAGTTGGTACAAGTTAGAGGGGTGCTGTGTCTGTTCTTACTTGTGCCAGGGATCAGGGAAGTGCCCCTGCCACCCTTCTTCAGGTGTGCTAAGCAGAACTCTGGCGCGCTGAAGGATCTAGGCCCGGCCTAGAGCACAAATAGGTATGAGAAAAGATGCCAAGTTTGCTCTCCCACATGCGATTTGTATACTTTAGTATCTTTGGAATAGGGACTATCTTGTATTGTGTGTCCTGTACAGCTTTCAGTACATTTTCAATGCTTGACAAATAATAAATGAGAACAACAAGGGTGCTAGTTGGTGACAGCTGTGGTAGTGGTTTTTCTACCTGCCCAACAGAATTAAACTGAATGGGATTAGTTTTGATAACTGAAGATCCAGGGTCTGTATCAATAACTCTGGACCATTGGAATAATGCTCTGTAGCACATATTTGGGTTAAAGATGTAAGCAGAAATTATATTATACAAATTTCACGGCCAGACGGGTAATACTTTAAATGAAATGTGTGTTCAATACAGTTTGTTTATTTTTTAAAAAGCGCCACAAGCTATTTGCTTTATCTATAGTACAGAACATTTCACAAAATCGCCTCTGCCCTGCCAGTAGCAGTTATTGTGGAAACCAAGCTAGACTGCGGGTTTTACTATTAAAGGTCATAAAAGAAAAATCAGGAAAAAGATCTAATAGTGAAAGTGCTATTAAATGTCTGGTGGTTGACATTTCTATTCTGAAACCATAGCAGTAACTTGTTATCTAAAAAAATCAGTTCTTTGCTGTCGTGATACAACTGAGAAAGGCCAGCATCGTTACTAATAGAGAGAACTATTGCTCTTTTTCTCAGATGGAAATATTTTACCACAAAGGTCAGGACTGAGATCATTTTTTAATAGGCAGAACAGTGTCTTGTCAAGAAAATCTGTAAATCTTTAGACCCCAAGCTCCTGAAGTCAATGGAGCTCCATGCAAGGACCTTTCTGCTTGGAGCAGATTGCAGGACTGGGATCTGAATACCCAATCCTGCATAGGGATACAGAGAATTATTCAGTGTACACTCCCACTTGTGCTGCATTTCTTTTGAGAAAGCCAGCCATTGAGTGGGCTGAGCAGTGGTTGCCAAGCCTCTATGCAGTCTCTATCTGCTCATGGCTGTGGGGCAGGAAAAGGCAGACTCTGGGCCCATTATGCCTCCTGCTCTGGCCCTTATATGCTGTTCCAGTAGCATACAGGGGCTGCAGTGAAGCCACCAGAGGCTGGGGGAGAATACAACCCAGAAGAGGAACATAAGGTTCCTGGGATTGTTCTAATATATTCTGGTTACCACTTCAAATCCTGGCCAGATCAGAATCCAGGTGGCACAAAAGATGGCTCACAGCCACCTTTGCCTCCCCCTACTAGTATGCATCTACGGCATTGCAGCTCCCAAGAGGCACAGCACAGTATCTGTCCCAGCAGAGGTGACAGGACTTAAGGACATTTGTTCTGCCTTCTACACACACAAAAGGCTATTATCTAAACACACACATACGTGTATACAAAAGTACATTGAAATCCTAAGTGCTCGTCCCAATCTGTTCTATATTCTACAGGTTATCTACAGTGCACATTTGTTTAGAGCTGGTTACGTTTCTAGCATTTGGTAATACTCTTTTTTTTTAATCAAATACATAGCAAAGGGAAGAGGGGAACATTTAAAGTGCTAAACCAAATACCAAAACAAAGTCTGAATAAAAATACAGACAAATCCCTATAATCAAGCATCTGGTACCAGTGACTATGTAAAATGCGTATCTGTTCAGCCTGCAAAATATTGTCAGAACTGTTCATCTCAATGCCATTGAAGGCATTCTTCCTGTATGTATGATCCTGCAGAGAGTGCCTCTGGTAGAGTGATGCAGCAATACTTCCACCACTCTATGGCTGTGTGTCCTAGGACCAAGACAATAACAATAGGCTGTGCCTCTTTGCTTGTCCTGCAGAAGCAGTTAATAAATTTGTTGTTTTAACTGTTTTGAAATTATGGATGACGTTAATATACAAACCAGGAGGGAAACAAAAAAAGTGACCTTAATTTCAAGTTGCATGAAAATCACATGAGAAAAATAGTGTTTGAATAATGCAAGAGGAAATGTTGGTAGGAATGGAAATATTGTCAAGTTTCTAAGAGGCCATCACCAATAATGAATAAAGGGAACAAAGTGATTGGCAGTGTCATGTTAAGATTTTCCATTGCAGTACATATAATAAAGATAACCCTTTGCAAGAACTATAACAGTCATTGCAGTCCCAGTAGGAAACATGCCACCATCAAAGAAGGGAAAGAAACCTTTCATAAAACGGAGATATGTATCTGCTTTGTGCAGAAGGCACAATTATAACAGGAAGTAAATCATTAACTAAATGCTATCATTTCCCCAGAATTCTTACCATAAACAAACATTTATTAGACTATGTTTTACTAACTCCAACCAATAAAAGAAAATGCAAAAGCTTGATGGAAAAACCTTTAAGCTTATCAAAAGACAATCTTAGATACGTATCAAACTGAAGGTCTATATGCTATAGAACTGTAGCTTTCAACCTGTGGTATGCAGACCACTGGGTGTCTGTAGACTATGTCTAAGATAACCAAAGGGGTCTGCATCTTCCTTTGAAATTTTTTAGTGGTCCGCAAATGAAAAAAGGTTTAAAACCACTGCTCTAAAGCCTCATATCCAGTGCTGGCTGCAGTTTTTTACCTGTAAATAACTGTGCCTGCATTTTTACGTCTGTAATGAATTGTATACTACTCCTAGGGAAATTCTGTGCCACTGCACAATGCAGATTTTTGCAAAAATTAATGGGTTTTGTGCATAATTTCCTTTCCCCCACAGAAATGGGCTGCAGTGGTGTTGGCTGCCACTAGGGGCCGCTGGACCCAGCAGAGCCCATCTCGCACACAGAAGACACTGGCGGGGAGAGGGGCGAGGAGAGTATAGTACAAGGTTCCCAGCAGCTGCACGTCCTGAGGGAAGGAGACGGTGGCATTTAGGAAACTCCACACAAGCCTGGCTGGGACCCCGCAACAGGCTGTTTCTCCTTCTGGAATCCTGGGCAGTAGAGGGACCGGGGTCTGGGGTGGGTAGACCACGGCTGGGTTCGGGGAGGGTGTCTGGGCTGGGGGGGCCACAGATGGGCTCTGGGAGGGAGGGGGAGGTTATCTGGGCTGGGGAAGACGGGGCAGAGAAACAGAAACTGGGTTTCAGAGTAGCAGCCATGTTAGTCTATATCCGCAAAAAGAATAGGAGTACTTTGGAGTATTAGAGCATAAGCTTTCACGGGCTACAGCCCACTTCATCGGATGCATATAATAAGGAGATAACATACAGAACATATATGAAACATATAGTGAGGAGATAAATATACAAATACAGCAAACATGAAAAGGTGCGAGTTGTCCTACCAACTCTAAAAGGCTAATTAATTAAGAGAAAAAACTGGGTTGTCAGGGGTTTCTTTAATTTTCTGCTGCTAGAGGAATTTTTGTGTGCTGTCAGGTATTTTGAAATAAATTACCAAAATAATTGAAACTGGCATGATTATGTAGTGTTATTTAGACAAATAAAATTTGCAAAATTTTAAAATATTTGAATTTTCAATTTTTTGGCGCAGAATTCCCCCAGGAGTATGTATACACAACTATTCATAGTTAAATATCTACTTTTGTGCCACAAGGTTGCAAAATGTCACTTGCAAAAACTGAGATTTGTCTGCATATCAAGACCCTGGGTCCCAGTTTCTGCTGTTACACTTGTGCAATCTCCGCTGAAATCAGACATGTTACTCCATAAGTGTAACTAAGAACAGAATTTGACCTTAAGTGTCAACTTAATTTTGCCTGGAGATAGTAGGGTCTGATCTTCCCAGAGTTGCTTTGATACTACATTGATGAGCACAATTTAAGAACATAAACAGAACTGAACTGACTTCAAGGGTAGTTGGATTTTGTCTCAGAAACCAGTAAGAAGGTACAAATTTATCTAAAGGCAATCTGAGGTAATAATCTTACCTGAAGAAGTTTCCTGATTCTTTTCAGATTGTGTATCAACAGGAGGTTCTTTTCTTGAGAAACCCGGTCTAACTGCTCATCCAATTGTATTAACAAATTCTGTAAGAGGATTGTTGCCATTGGTTCATTATTGGAAGCGGCCTCCCTATGCAACACAAAATTATTAACATGAAACATGCATGTGAATGAACAAAAATGTCAAGAGATATGTCAAGTTATTTGCTAAGTAAGTTATAATCTGCATTCAGAAATAAAGGAAACAAGTAAAGACTTTTTTAAAAGGTAGTTTGCTTCTTGCGTGCAGTTTGGAGAAAAGAGTACATGAATCCGTTTCACACTACAAAATACAAACAAACAAAAAAACAACCTAAAACTAACTAACTGACATTTTTTCATGCAAAAAACTGTCATTATGTTAATATTCAAAAACAAATATATTTTGTATAGAGATAAGTCCAAACAAAAATCTATTCAAACACACCTGAAATTTGAGGTTGAAAGAGAGAAAATTGAGCTCTAAAAGATATAGAACAGCTCAAATGACTATATATTATCTGATTATATTAAGCTTTAATTTTGTTTCTCTTAATTAAAGCTAGATGAAGCCATATTTCAATAAACGTGTTATAAAGAAAATTACATTCAGCTTTTTTATTTAAAAATAATTCTTTAAAGAAGTATGTGGTATTTGATTTATTCAAAATCAAAGCAAGAAAGAGATCCCTAAACTCTAATTAGTGTTTTTATTATAAATCTGCCCCTGACAAATCAAATATATGCCATGGAAATTTGTAATTAGTAAATTAATGTAGTGAAAACATTGGCACTTTCAATGTTTCACTCACTCTGAATCTCTCAGATAAATAAAGGGCAACATGCTATGTGAATAAGATGGCCTTTAATACATAACTAAAGGCACACTTTTCTTGCAAAGCATGTTCCTGCACAGTTCACAAGCAAACATACTAAAAATCTGCCTGTATAAACCATAAAGTTTCCACAAATCAAACCTTAGTAGACAGAAGAACATTTAATCCTACCAATCTTGGCTTTCTATCCACTGTGCTAGTAGATGTCGGACTTCCATGGGAAAGTTATCGTCATAGAACTGGTCTACCTGCTCCAAAAACTTTATTTCCAACTGCTGGACTTGACTCCATTGAGACATACTATAAAAGAAATGGTGAAATTGGTTTAATATTTAATCTTTGATACTACACAAGCACTCCATAGCATGTGTATAATTTGTTTTCAACATATGTTCATCCCTTGTCCCATAATTTCATAGTCCCCCTACCCCTCATTTTTTCCACTTTCAAAGGGACACTCCACCTGAAACAGTGAATTATTCAGTTAAAAAAAAAGAAAGAGTAAACAGTAGTCTCAGGCATTATACCAATCTGGGTACCCTGCGGATTTCTGTGGTTTCACACCACCTTTTCCTTTTTTATTGTAAATGATTTTCTCTCTCTGGTTGTTGTGTGAAAGACTCATAAAAGTAGATCATAAAAATATCAGACAGAATGGTGATTTTTCTTTTAACAGTATTTCCCTTTTCAGGAAAGTAGTTTACAAAGCCAGATATCATCACTTACAAGAAGTCCAGTAAGCTGGCAGGAAGGTGCCCTTGTTGGTTTGATTAATTCACACCAGTCTGATTTTATATTACACTTATCATTGTATTTCATCTACTTCAGCTGGTTCTAGAACTCCATCCTCTTCTCTATTGAGGGTACTATATCCTGCCCTAGTACATTGAGGTATTGCTCTAGTACATCTTAAACGGCTATAAACCTGTGTGCACGCTGGGTCCAAACCCAGGAATGGGAAGGCTACATAAGAAATAAAAGAGAAGAAACCGTAGGCATGATCAGGGCATCTACTGCCCCACTCTGAAATTCATACCTAGACTAAGCATCTCTATAACTATCTCACCTAGAAGGATTGTACGTTGGGGTTGCTTCAGATTGTAGTTGTATGTTTTTGGTAAACTTAGTACCGGAAAGAAAGCCAAATACAAAGAATAGGCCACCATCTGATAAGCTTGCATGGGGGTGAGGGGCAGACATTAGACCTGCATTGTCACTCCATACTCAGGCAAAACCGACATTAACTTCAGTACTTGAGTGTGGGATTGCAACAGTCTTTCAAGGTTACAAATATTGGGCCAGATTCTCATGCTGCATCCAACTTCCACTGGGCAGACTAGTGTGGAAGGGGTGGCCATCAGGAAGCTGGTTATACCTCCCTGATTCTCTGCTTTAATTCTGAGTACACATTAGAGTAGCTTAGAGGCTGCTCTAAAGTGCACCAGTTGGAATCATGTTCCAGCCAATGCTACTGCCTACTCCTCTCCATTCCTCCCCCCCCCCCGACATACTTCCTACGCTGGGGACTGCAAAGAGGGAGTGACAAAGAAACCAGCTATATCAGCTCAGTATCCCTAGCATGGTCCCAGTGGTACAAAAGAGATAGAGTGAGCCTGAGAATTTAGACCATTATATTTATTTTTTTTAATTTACATGTTTATGTTGTAAAAAGTCATTACCAATCAATGCTGCAGATATTTTGCATTATTTCAGAGTAAAACAGAGAAGGGGGAAACACCCAAACAACAAAAATGTTGCTGCAATGACCCTTAATGCCTTTATTATTATTACTATCTATTATTTGATGATATTACTTAAAAGTCCCAATCTCTGCTTCGGACCTCTAACAGGATGGATTGCCCTTTTTAGGGCCAGGAGGCCTGGGGCAGCTAACCCTGTTCAGTCAGCCCACCTGTGCTGTAATTAGCCCCATCTTAGCTAGAGGGGGTAGGGCTAATTGAGGTCAGGTGGCAGTATGAGACACCTGGCCTCACAAAAGGGGTGAGAAAACTCAGTTTGGAAGATGAATCACAGGGAGCTAGTAGGGTTTCTGTAGAAGATTCTTAAATAGGGGGAATGAGATAAAGAGGGGATTCTAGGAAAAGAGCCAGAGAAACTTAAAGATAACCCACAAGGGGTAGGGAGCTGAGTCTGGAGGATGTGCTGAAGATGAGCCCAAGCAGTGTGAAAGACCCTTTTGTTTGTCTGAGTTGCTGTTTTGGGCTTTCCATACCCTTGGAGGGCTATGCTGTGGACAGACACAGGGCCAAAGAGGTAATCAGCAGGAGGGGGGGGTTCCAGAGGTGAAAATCCCTCCACTGCCCCCTTCCAGATGCTGGGGATGGTACTGTGGTGAGTAGAACTGTTATAGGGCCCCATTGTGCTAGGTGCTGCACAAAAATTACAACTTGTTGAGTCCTTTTGAGTGGAAGAAGGACTATGGAACTGTCAGTCTTTGAGACAAATGTAGATTAACAGTTTTTCAATGTGCCAATTCAAAATGAAGCCTTTTATTTTGAATTTTCATAATGTCAGATATGGTCTTAATAAAGACACTTAATGTATGGCTTATTACAATAATCTGTAACCCTCTAACCCCCTTTTTGCCCTATGACTACAGCAGGGGTCGGCAACCTTTCAGAAGTGGTGTGCTGAGTCTTTGTTTATTCACTTGAATTTAAGGTTTCGTGTGCCAGTAATACATTTTTAGAAGGTCTCTTTCTCTGTCTACAATACATAACTGTTGTTGTATGTAAAGTAAATAAGCTTTTTAAAGTGTTTAAGAAGCTTCATTTAAAATTAAATTAAAATGCAGAGCCCCCCGGACCGGTGGACAGGACCCGGGCAGTGTGAGTGCCACTGAAAATCAGCTCGCGTGCTGCTTTCGGCATGCATGCCATAGGTTGCCTACCCCTGGACTACAGGGTTTTAATGGGCCACTTCACCTAGAATGACCCCTTAGAATGTGCTAACTACTTATGCTAAACTATCTTTTTGACCTTGTATTTACCTGTTACACTCTAGATATGTCTACACTGCAATTAAACACCTGTGGTGCACCTATGCCAGGTGACTTCCTCTCACAGGCTTGGGTTAAGGGGCTGTTTAATTGCAGTTTAGACATTTTGGCTCAAGCTAGAGGGTCCCAGTGCCTAGACTTCAGCCTGAGCCCAAATATTCAAACTAAACAGCCCTTTAGCTCAAGCACTGTGAGCTCAAGTCCACTGGCATGGCCCAGCCAGGGGTGTCTAAACTGCAGCGTAGACATACCCTGAGTACCTTTCCCAGACCTGAGGAAGAGCTCTGTGTAGCTCAAATGCTTCTCTCTCTCTCTCACCAACAGAAGTTAATCCAATAAAAGATATCCCCTCCTCTCTAACTTTAAAACAGTGTCTTAATTGAAAATATAACAATTTTGTAGAACTTTATTTTTGGGTGACTTGTTGCTATTTCAATTTTTTGTCCCACTTTGTTGTGTGAGTTATGTATCAAGCTGGTCACAAAACAATTTCCATTCTGTGGAAAATCCTGATATTTAAAAAAAAAAAAAAAACACAACCCTAGTTCTGAATCTGATCAATTTCCCATAGAATCCAAATTCCCAAAGTTAATTCTCAAGACTGAACAACTTGTTTTGATATCAAATCATTTTGTTTAGATGAAGTAAAAACATCATATGGGGTATTTAATATAATTGTGATGCTAAAATATTAATGTTAATGTCTAAATTCATCAAAACTACAAAGTTAAGTGTTCTTGTCTCATTGAAATGATAGTTCCATGTCATACAAACAAATTAAAAATAGCTTTTTAGATGCTTTAAAATTTTAATTAATAAAGGGAAAATAAAAATACCTTTATGGTTTGAGATTCTTTATTCAAAAATGTTTTTGTGTTTGAATTTCCATGTTTGGTTTTCATTGAACCAAAGAAAAACACTGAAGAAGCTGAAGTACTTCATGGGCATAATTGAGTCCTGTGGCCTTAATCAGGCAAAATTAAGGGAGGCCAATGGGAGTCTTTCCTTAGTAAAAAGAACAAGGAGTCCTTGTGGCACCTTAGAGACTAACAAATTTTTCTGAGCATAAGCTTTTGTGGGCTAAAACCCACTTCATCAGATGCATGCAGTGGAAAATACAGTAGGATGAAGTAGGTTTTAGCCCACGAAAGCTTATGCTCAAATAAATTTGTTAGTCTCTAAGGTGCCACAAGGACTCCTTGTTCTTTTTGCTGATACAGACTAACACGGCTACCCCTCTGAAACCTGTTTCCTTAGTAAGTACTGCATAACTTGGCCTTGTGATATGTTGTTGAGTGCTGTACATTAAGTCAGAGTGCCTAAGTTTAAAAACTGATTAACAGCCAAATCCTGAGGTCTTTATATAATTACTGATTTATCCCCTCCAGATATAGTTATGAATATATGGCAATTCTCTCCAAAAACCTTGTGAATATTTATGGATTGATAATTATATGCAGATCTTATGCAGCATTCATTTCTTCAGGATTACATTATCATTGCAATTTATAAAAACTCCCTGCAACATCACTTGTAAACAACATCTTTCAATCTGCCTCCTCTTTACATTTTTTTTTCTTCCACTAAATAGGAGAAATGTTGCCAACTATTTACTTTTGTTTTCTGGAAATTGGGTATGAAAGCATTTCATTTCCTTTCTGCAGTTGTATTGATAACTTTACACCATTTGCATCACTGATTAGTGAGGCATACAAAGAGCCAAATCCATGTGTTCCTTCCATACTGATGATGCTGTCTTTTTTGCATATATTAAGACTTGCGATTTCCCCCCCCCCTTCTCTCCTGCTCCCCCATCCAGGGGAACTTCTGTGGCCTGAGCTTTAGAGGACATCAGACTAGATGATCACAAGGCTCCCTTCTGGCCTTAGACACTCAATCTATTTATAGTAGGAGTTTTGAGTGCAAAACTTTAATAGAATTAAATGGCTTTGGGAATCCCGGAGTTTTAGGGCCCTATTAGGTGTTCTGGGCACATCTAAGTAAGGATTTTGTCTGCAGTGTAAACTTTTAGGTTTCTTTTACATTCAGTCACTTGCCTACATGACCCTTTGTACTATTGGGGCCTGTTTTGTAAATGTGAGATTTTTTTATTTATTTAGCATATCCAGATCAAACAAAAACAATACACATTGTGGCATGCTTTCCATTTCACTTTTAGTCACAGGGTATAAATTTGCCATGTTCATTTTTCTCTTGTCTTAGTTTGTTTCGCCACTGGAAGTAAAGACTTTATTCAAATTCATACCACAAAGTACTTTTTTTCCAGGAAAAATTAAAGTTAAAAAACTGAAAATATATAGTTAGTTTAGATTCTTACTCCAATGTATCTAGTGCAGTATAAATAGTTGATATTGCAATGTAATGCAATAGACTATTTCTTAATGTTGCAATGTAACTTTCATATTTCAGTTATGGTGTCAAAATAGTATGTGTGGTATAACTATATTTAAATACATTCTAGAACAGTTATATTCAACTGTACTTTAGGAAAGCACAAGGGCTTCAAAATGTATCTTCTGAAACTATCAAATTCACACACAGAAGGTAAATGCAGAGGTGCTGGAACAATTTGTATAGTGGAGGTGCCAGAGGCATTGAACCAAACTGTAAGCACTATATATGATGGAAGTGACTTCAAGCTTAGTTTTGGGACCTATGCCTAAATGTATTTATTTAATTCTCAAAGCTCTATGGTGTTAAGAGGGACATTATTGTGCATAAGTGGGAATCGTATAAAACAGTGCCATAGCATATACTTCTCTTCAGTTTCTTTCAGGAGTTAGATTAATTTGTTTTCAAAACACAAATGGCCTGTACTGTTCTGTAAAAACAATTTGATCTCTTAAGGTTATCTTTGCACTCTGCTCTAGGCAGTGTTTCCATGCAAATTTTGGGTTTCTGAATATGCTTTCCGAAAATGACTTGTCTGAACTTCCAACCATAGAGCTTACCTAGGGAAGGCTACCCCCTCCCCTCAAAAGAGGGCCAGGGCCCATCTTCAGTGGGGGACAAGTGCAAGGAACCGCCTTCAAAGCTGCTTTGCAGAGCCCTGAGGAAGCAGGGTTATGCGTACAGGTGGAACAAAGGCGAAGAGGGCCAATGTAATCCCCAAATGAGCTAGTCTCTCTCCTCTATTTCCTCGTCTGGCCTCGCTCCTCTGTTCCATCAGCTCGTCTCTGCAGGTGCCCACCTAAGAAACTTGCGCGCCCCCCCTCACTCCCGCGGTTGGGGCGCTCACTGCCCGCTCCCGCGTCTCTTCGGCCCTGGAGCTGCCGGGGCCGCGCAGCAGCCCAAGGGACACATGGTTCAAGCCGTGCCCAAGCTGGGTGGCCTCACTCACTCACCCCCACTCCAGAGAGCGCTGCGAGCGGGCCGTGGGGCCCCTGCCCGCAGCAGCCGCTGGCCTTGCCTGGGGGCTCCCTGAAGGCCAAGCTCCCCCAGGGGCCAGGCTCCCCCCGCTTTTTCTGGGAGACCCAACTCGGCGCCAGCTGCTGCGACCCCCCGCACCATGCAGCGGCGGCTCGACGGGTGCGAAGAGCCGCTGCTCCGGCGCCCGCCTCGCTCTGCCGGCGGAGCCCCCCTGGGCCAGGTCGGCAGCGAAGCGGGGGGTGCGCGCGGGGCCCCCGCAGAGCCTGAAGCCCGGGGTGCGGAGCTCGCCCCCCGGCTGCCCTCGCAGCCCCCCGGTGCCCGCGAGCAAGCGGCAGCCCGAGCCTGCCACTCCCCCTCCCCGCCCGCGGGCAGCAGCCCGCTCCTCCGACTTGCCTGTCCGAGGGGCGCCCCAGGCAGGCTCCGCGGGTGGCGAGGCGCGCAGGCTGAGCTCCGCCGGGCGGCTGGCTGCCTGCCCCCGCCTGCCGCGCGCTTTATTCTGCACGCTGCCTGCCGGCTTTCCTGTGCGTCAGGGGGAGTCCCCGTCCTGCTCCGGAGACCGCTGCTCAGCCCGGGCCCGGGACTCCTCACCCCTCCCCGGGCGTGTCCCCCGCGGAGAAGAAACCCCGCGCAGTGGCGAGCTGAGCATTCCCCGCTAGGGGCTTGAATTGCACTGGGCGAACCACCCCCAAGGGGCAGGTGCGGGGCTGGCCTGGCTCATGGCCAGTGCCTGACCTGAGGGTTTCAGTGCTGCTGTTCCCACTGCACCGCAAGAGGTGGATTTTTGGGGTCCTGCTTTCCTACCTATCTACCTACTGCAGCTTGTTGAGCCAGCAGGGGTGACTTGGCCAAGCATCGCCCTGCCCCCAGTGTTCCCATTGATGAAGCTTTGAGCATGATGTTGTCAATAGAACATTATTATCAGAGCTATATATATTTTTTATTACAGGATTATTTTCTCAACATTTTTTTCAACCTTATGTTTTGCACAGTTCAAAATGGACTGGTTTTCCTTTTTTGCCAAAGTCTCAGTGACATTTTTAAATATCTTTAGCAAAATCATGTTAGATTGTTATTAACAACTTTGTTTGCCAAAAATGCTTGCTAACAATCCTGAATCCGATTTAATTTTTTTTAAAGTCAATACCCCTTCCAAAAATGGAAAATTAAGTTGTTGACAATTATTTGTGACAAGTTTGGTTTGGAGTGAGTGGGACAGTTTTCATCAGAGAAACAAAAAATGTTGACAGGCTTTCTTATAGCCCTGTTACTGCTAAGTAGAGCCCTCCAACACTTGCAATATGCTTCACTCCTTAAAAGTGTATAGAGTGATCATACGTCCCACTAAGATTCTCCTGCTTTTCACTGAGTCAGTATAGTTGATGGCCCAACCTCTGGGCTAGCAAAAATGTCTTCCAACTTTCAGAAAGTAAATACATGGTTAATAGGAATTTAAAAGGCCAGGGACACTTCCTTGTGAAAAATCTGTGCAGCAAATCGTGCTAGCGCTGCGAAAATGTCCGTTTTTTGATGTGTGGAACTTTAGAGGGAGTGATTGTCATTGTGTTTCTGGTAGTGTCCAAGATGTGCTGCTAACGTCTTTCCAAACAAAAATAAGGCACAATTTAAGGAGTGAACAATTTTAAGGTCAGATGTATGAACAGGCAGAGCTGGGGGCGGGGGTACAACACAAAAGTATCTCAAAGAATTTATTTTATTTATTTTTTTGCAGATAAGTTCTGGATGGAAAATAGTGGCTCTTCAATCATAGCAGTCGTGCTGCTAGCACAGTTCTCTGATATCTAAAAGCTGTACATTGAGAAGAATTTTGGTCTGATTCTCCAACATCGCATGTGGCCAGGTTTGTTTACGCTTGTCCGACATGGATATAAAATGCTACCAAATCAGAACGATAACATTTTACATCCATTTTGTAAATGACTAGAGTTAGACAAAGATCAAGGCAGTGAGGAATCAGGATCCTAGGTCTGAGGCAGTGCAAAGCAGCTGGAATGCTGCCCTAATGTAGATTCCAAGGATTCTTGTGACTTATTATTTATTCCATTATTCTCTGTATTATAGTAATGCTTAGGACATCTCTATACTGCAGCTAGAAGTATGCCTCCGAGTGAACAGACACATGATAGCTCCATTCGAGCTAGTGTGCAAAAAATAGCAGTGTGGTGGACTTGTGTCACGGGCAGCGGCTCAGGCTAACCACCTGAGTACAGCTCCAGAGGGTCAGGCAGACTTGTAAGCAAGTGGCTAGCCCATGCTGCCATCCATGCCATGGGAAGTCAACACTATTTTAGTGTGCTAGCTCTGCTCATGCT
Organism: Malaclemys terrapin pileata; assembly: GCF_027887155.1. Taxonomy (NCBI): domain Eukaryota; kingdom Metazoa; phylum Chordata; order Testudines; family Emydidae; genus Malaclemys; species Malaclemys terrapin. The sequence continues at coordinate 28,525,213 of NC_071515.1, read as the reverse complement.
ATTGTCTGTCTACCTGCACTCCCAGCTGCAGCATAGACATACCCCTGAAGGCCCCAACCAAGATGGGGACTCCATTGTCCTAGGCACTTACTCCATGCTTGGAGTATGAGATAGTCCTAAGTGATAGCTACCCTATTGGCTGACGCACCAGAAATTGAAATGGGACCATCCAGAGCTAAAAACCTGAGCTGCTACAGAGCTAAGGACTCTGCAGCCGGAGGCTATAACAATTCATGTCCTCTGGATCAGCTCTGGGAAACATTTATAACACTCACTCACCTGTGACTTACAATTGCACTGAATAGCAATCTTTGCACTGAAACTGACAGAGGAATCCTTGGGCTTCACAAACCTACTATACCTGGCTTAGTGTGTTCCATTCTTCCCATGAAGGGACATTCTGGTGGCCATCCATGCACAAATGAAAGCAGCCAGACATTGGAGCTGTAGTCATAGCAAAGGTGGGTATGGCTGCTGAAATGCAATGATATTTTCCAGAAAGTGAAGGGAGAATGTCATTGTTAGGAGACTGAGGAGCAAGGAGAGCTGAGAAACTCTGAAGCATGAAGATTGCATATGATAACATTTAGGAAGCTGTAATACTACAGCAGGTGTCAAGTGTGGGTGCAGCTGAACATCAGGTGTTAACTAGGACAAACTATGGTCAGCACCATTTTGGTAACCATGGTTAAACCTGTTCGATGTCAGCACTGCAAATTGTTACTATTGTGGGAAAAGGTTTAATTTTCTCTTAAATGTATTTGTGAGCCCAGATCATTAACACAAATGCTGCAAAATTCCAATGATAGAATTGTGCACTCAAGTGTGGATTTTTGTGATTACTAGGCAATTTTTTTTTTTTCAAGTGCTGTCAAACTTATGTACCTCCAGGATTTTCTCCATATTCTATTACTTCTCTGAAGCCTGGGTGCAGTCCACTGCAAAGCCACGTTTGCTTAGCATATCACAAACGAATGTTATGCATAAAAAGGGCCAAGAGCCTGCATCTGTGTTTACTGAAGTCCAGCATAGTGTCCCAAATCCCACTTGACTTATTCATGCAAATAGTCTTTATCATCTTTTGGTGTTGGTAATGGCCTCAACCAGACATTCAGCTAATGCCATCTCCAACACCTTGACAACACCAAAAAAGATAAAGACCAAGGTTAACATCATCCAGAAGCTCCCTGGTATGTCCTGGGGATATGATGCACGCATGCTTTGAACAAGCCCTGATCTTGCCAACAGCTGAGTATCATGCCCCAGTTTGGTGCAACAGCTCCTTCCCACACCAGTCTCATTGACACAAAATTCCTGAGTGCAGCATTAATTTTAAGCAGTTCTCTTAAAGCAATGGCAATACTGTGGCTTTCAGTTTTGGCAGGTGTTGCGCCAGCCAACATGAGGTGAGATGCTGCTGTGGTTCAGGAGTACAAGATCCTGGCAGCATCAAACCTGCCGATACACCAAGACCAGGGCCGGCTTTAGGCCAATTCCACCAATTCCCCCGAATCGGGCTCCGAGCCTAAGAGGGCCCCATGCCCAGTGGTAGGGCCGCCCAGAGTGGGGGACAAGTGGCAGAGAATCCCTTCCTTGGCTAGAGGCACCTTTTTAATTTTTACTTACCGGCGGTGCTTCGGGTCTTTGGAGGTGGGTCCTTCAATCGCTCCGGGTCTTTGGCGGCACTTTGGCGGCGGGTCCTTCAGTGCCGCCGAAGACCTGGAGCGAGTGAAGGACCAGCCACCAATGACAAGGAGCGCGGCCCGATGAGTACAAGCCCCATGTGTTTGTGTGGTTTTTTTGTTTGTTTTTGTTTTTTTGTCATCCCTTCCGGGGCCCCGTCAAAACTGTTCGAATTGGGCCCTGCACTTCCTAAAGCCGGCCCTAACCAAGACCTCAGTTCACTGCCACTCTCCCAACTCAAACCCAGGAAGCCTTTCTGGAGACACTTGTCAGCACTACTGGCCAATGGAAAGGACATCAATGCTCGCTGTCCTGAATCATGGTCCACTTGTGACAGCTCAGACAACGACCTTCTAGAATCCTAGGACTTCTTTTGTTGGATATTCAACCTTTCCCATAGGCAGTGGACTGCACTCAACCAAGTTCAGACAACACATGGAAGGTATGGATATCTCCTCCACAAATGGGAAATCAAAGAATCACCAAATTGTGACACTGGTGAGGTACAAACCATGTAACACCTCACAGACAACTGCCCCATTCATGCTTACTGTGGTGGTGGCATAAGGGGTATACACCTAGCTACCACAGAAGCATTAGAGTGGCTTTCAAATTTCTAGATTCAATTATAATCTCAGCCCATTGCTTTTCAAATGCCATGTGAAAGAGAATGCAGATAGTCAAATTGTAACTCACCGGGGCTAATTCTTTGCTCCAGCTGAGCTATTACTGGCTCAGAACAGGGGACGTGAGGGGAAAAAGACAAATAATAATAATGTCTCCATTTCCCATATTCTTGGAATGATCATGAGCCAGTTTGGCATGGCGGCCAACACTTAGAGCAGCCTTGGGCTTGCTCCCATTCCTAGGGTGACCATCCATCTCGTTTTTAATGGGATAGTCCTGCATTTAAGCCCTATTGCAGGTGTCCTGCCTCTTTATTTTAAAAAAGGGGCAAAATTGTCCCGTATTTTCTGCTCCCCCTGCTGGTCTGTCAGCGCAGCCCCAGCCGTGTCTTGTTTGTGGCTGGTGAGTGAGTGTGGGCAGGTGGTGGCTTGGCAGTGAGAGCACGTGGTGGCCTCAGGCCGGGTGGAGGGCAGGAACACATCAGGTAGGACGAGAGGCAGCCCCCTGTGTGAGGGGCTAGGGGTGTGTGTCACCCCTCACTTTGTGAAATCTTAAGCAGGGGTTCTCAGTTGGGGTCTGCAAGTGCTTTCGGGGGGGTCACTGGGAGCTGATGCTGAAACCCACAGTCTGAGCCCCTGTGGGGCTGCAACCCCGATCTCCAGCACCCTTCACGGGGCTGACACCCCGATCCCCGGCGCCTGCCAGGGGGCTGAAGCCCTGATTCTTGACACCCGCTCCAGAGCTGAAGCTGGAGCCATAGGGGGGCCTGAAGCCCTGATTCCCAGTGCCCGCTGCAGGGCTCAAGCCAGAACTGCAGGGGGGACTGAAACCCTGATTCCTAGCGCCCGCTGCAGGGCTGAAGGGAGGAGCCACGGGGCTGAATCTTGGATTCCCGGTGCTCTCCATGGGGCAAAAGCCCCTGGAGCCCATGGGCAGAGTTGGGGGGGCACCGGGAATGTTGCCACCCCAAACTGCAGTGCATGTGAAGGGGTATCCTGGGGGCAGCTCCACACCCCCCACACCACCTCCTCTCTCTCTCTCTTCCCTCTGGCCAATTTGGAGGCGGGAAGCTGGAGCCGGGCAGTGCGAGGCAACTGCACCTCTGGCTGGTGCTTTGGAGCAGGCAACCATGGTGTTCCCTCCTCTCCTGCTGACTGCTCGTCAGCTCCCAGCCCCTTTTCTCACACAGTCGGTAAGAGCCATAGGGGTGGGGCTGGCAGAGCCCTCGGGGAACAGGGATCTGCACCCTGAGCTACCACCCTATCTGCACACAGCCCCTAGTTACCCCCCTCCTTGCATCCTGAACTACCTCCTGCCCCCACACAGCCCCCAGCTATCCCCTTCCCTGCACCCCGAGTTGTTTTCAAACTTTTTGAGCTGAATTCCCCCCCACACACACACACCCCCCACCGCCTTTGAGTTATCATTTTTGGTTGTGTCTCCCTCCCATCACAACCAAGACCGGCTGGGTGGCCTCCTGAGGTGAGTCAGGGGGTGAAGGTGGCATTCCCTCCCTGGACCTGCCATGTGGAGCGGCTTGAGCCCTGCTGGTCCCTGCCTCCCAAAATAGAAGTAATACTATGCCTATGCCCAATGGCCCCCCCAGATCCCTGAGGCCCCCCTCTTCCTGCTGGGCTCTGGAGGTTTTTATAGCATGTTGGGGTGACTACTGCATAGTTCTGATTGATTGCTGTTGAATACGAGCAATTTTACAAGGTGTTCCATATTCAGCATAGGAAAATATGGTCACCCTGCCCATTCTCAAGAGGGCTTTCAGCAGTTGGGAATAGCCAGACTGGTGCAGCTCTCCCAGACAGACTCCTACATACCTGCACCCCTTTGTGCCTGGGCTGGGGGAATTCCCTGGGGGCCTTATCTGGAGACTTTGTGGTCCCTTTGCAGTGCCAGAGCGTTATAGCCATAATACAATGGAGAATCTGCCCCATTGACTTCAATGGGCATATAGGATCAAGCCTTTTTCTCTGTGCAAAGTGAATATAAATTGGTATGTCTAAGTGGTAAATTCTGATCTGGGAATATTTTAACAGCCATTTTGGATAGGTGTTAGTGACTACACAAGGTGCAAAGCAGTGGAGAATCAGGTCCACAGAGATTTTGTGTAGTGTTTTCTTTTTGAAAATACTCCCAGCTTCAGGTTGTTATGAGGACAAGCTGCCAGCAGAGGGCACTTAATACCATGCTTCTGACAACATGCATGAGATTAAAAAATGTTAATGCCAACAGATTTCTTGCTATTGCATCAATGCATAACATTTAGTGAGATCTGTCAATAAGTATTAGCCATATACGCCCATATACCGTTTTTCTTAAATGAATTGTATAGTGATTTGGAAATATTGGGGAAATTTGAAGCTAGATCTGAAGTTTCTGGTTTGGACCCATCACTTAGGTTATGTAAACAGTATTCCAGTGGAAAACATGGTACCTTTTCAAAAGAAGTCTGAACAAATAATCTGGTAACCAAATACAAATCTAGTTTATTCCAGTCTGAAAATGCACACCTTTTATTAGATCTGCCATCTATGTATGTACACCTCTACCCTGATATAACGCTGTCCGAGGACAGCCAAAAATCTTACCGCGTTATAGGTGAAATCGCGTTACATCGAACTTGCTTTGAACCGCCGGGGTGCGCAGCCCCTGCCCCCCAGAGCACTGCTTTACCATGTTATATCCGAATTCGTGTTATATTGGGTCGTGTTAGGTCGGGGTAGAGGTGTATTTACAAACTGCAGGCAAAAATGTTTAGTCTCAGCTGTGTGTGACACCCATTGGCATCAATAGGAATTCTACACAAACACATAAAATAGAATATCCAAGGTGGCCTACCACTAAGATATGAGAGCAGGCTTGTACCCTGTGAGATTCAGCAGGAAGCATTGCACATAGTTCCCTTAGCCTATAAATATCAGGCAAGGAAGAATAATTCTCCTGTTATTCATCAAATTCTCAATAACCACCCTAAGGACTGCAGGAGCAAAGTTCAGTTTCTAAATGTGCTAGATTATTGGCTCTTGCATCAGGGTTCAGACTTGTGTATGACATTATGTCTGACTGATAATAGTAATAAGCAGTGTTTCTTCCTTGTAATAAAGGCTAAAGGGAGAGAAGTTTCATTTGTCATGCTGTCTGCTTGAGGGCACTATGTAGATACCAACCAGACACACACACACACGCAGTTTGTTGGTTGGTTAGTTTTTTAAGTCTTGTCCATTTTAATCACAAATGGGAATACTTGCTTGTCCTGGACAAGAGGTTCTACCACAGAGATTCTTTATAGTAAGTGGGATTCATAGGACTATTATATAAGCAAATCTTCTACCTGATTAATACATAATGGACAATGAGTTCTATATTGCAATTATTCCCTCCCATACAGCATCCAGTGATTACAGCACATGACTTGAAGTCAGGATTATTATTACCATTTATTATTTGTGTTGTGGTAGTGCCTAAATGCCCCAGGCCCGCTGTGCGAGGCACTGTACAAACATAATAAAACAGAGAGTCCCTTCCTCAAATTGCTTACAATCTAAGATGAGATGGATGCAACAAACAGAGGAGGAAAACAAAATGTAACAATGAGACGATAAGCAATGGTCATAGGCAGGCAGCTTGCGTGCTATTTAGGATTTCTGGATTCTCTTCAGGGCCCTGACACTGTCTAACTACAACTTTGGGCAACTCTTTTAGCATCTCTGTGCCTCAGTTTTCCATCTGTAAAATGAGACTATTCATACTTATCTTGTAAGGTTGTTGTGCTTCTTTATTACTGCTTGTAAAGGTCTTGCCGTTATACCCTTACCTAGCATCTTTTATCCAATAAGTATTATGGCTAACCCAGGCATGTAAATTAGCACTATACCATTGTCCACTCTACTGTTTTTTTCCAAGTAAATGATCTGATCACAGCCATAACAAAATACATAGATCAACACACCACATAACAGCTAAGGAACTTTAGTAAAAGAACACATGAGGGGTTAGATAGTCTCTGTTTTAGGATCAGAGGGGTAGCCGTGTTAGTCTGAATCTGTAAAAAGCAACAGAGGGTCCTGTGGCACCTTTGAGACTAACAGAAGTATTGGGAGCATAAGCTTTCGTGGGTAAGAACCTTACTTCTGTTAGTCTCAAAGGTGCCACAGGACCCTCTGTTTCTGTTTAGGATGACATCTCCCTAGTGGTAACAGTGGGCAGCAAATTACACAAGTTTCCAGTGCGCTACATCGCACCAAAAACCAGCCTGTGTTTCTTTTGGAGTTTGTGTGAAGAGGCATCATATTACAGATTAGAGAGCCACTAATTGTGGTCTAATCTCTCAGACCACACCTGCTACAATTGAATCGTGTGAACAGTTCTGGGCGCCTTAATACCAGAAATACTACTAATTGTTTAGGTAGCTCTACTTTACCATTGAAAAGGAGACTTTCTCAACTTTATCTATCTAGCCACCTTTGGTGGCTTCCAAAACATCAAACCTTAAAATCCAAGCACCCTCAAAATCCAAATCCCAGTTTTATAGCTTGGGCCCATCTTTACGTATTACAAATCACTCAGATTGATTATATCTACCTTAAGTATTTCTGATGTGCCTTTCATTTTCTAAGCACCAAAGGCAAAATGAGTTGTATCAAAATAGATTCTTCTGTTCTCCATAATTTGCTTCATCTGCTGTTCCTTATTTTTTTTTCTCCTACTTCATCCTTTCCTTCTGACCTGCACAGAGAGTATGAAAATAGTAATTTCTCATTGTGAAGTAGTGCTCTGTAGGGAACAAGACTGCCCTAGCCTGGATACGGAGAAGATAAGGTAATGACCTTTCCCATATCTAGTTTATGAGATTAAAATAATCTCTAATCGCTATAATTTTAGGACACATCTGTTTTCAGAATGCCATACTGCCCACAGTTCATCTGGGTTTCTAAGCCATGCTTAGTTTTAAGGATGTGTAGTCCAGTTAAAGGCAATGGGATGACTAGTGTGCTTCAACTGAGGCACATGTTTATACACGTTGCTGAATTGGGCCCATCATAATAGCAAGAAGACACTTCACAACATTTTACAATACTAATTTGTATATGTGATGGGTGCTCTAGAAGAATTTAATCTTCACTTATTGTTCTCAACACACCCTACATGCTCTAATAAGTAGGAATCACTGGCTCTTATTGCTTAATTAGATACATTTCACATATTCAGGTAGTGATGACACATGATGTAGAATTGTATAATTAAATTCTTTCACTTTGTCAAGCAACCTCCATGACCTGTAAAAAATAATGTTGAAACATATTTGCTTTCAGTTTAGTAATTCATAGTGTCAGACCTAGATCCCAGATTGGTGTATGATTTGGCATCAAACACTTTTATGACAAAAAGGGTGTGGTGTAAATCTATTAGTTTGCATTGAACAAGAGTCACTTATAGAAGAGTCCTTTGCTTTATTTGGTTGGGTGTGATGTAGGGTTTTTGCAATTGCATCACCCTTTTCTTTAAAAAAATATTGTAATACTGAAAATATAGTAGGTGTGGCTTTAGTGACAGGGTAATGCAGTCAGAAATAATGACTGCAACATCATCATGTTGGTTATACAGTAGTAATAACATTCCACTCACAAATACATGCTTAAACTTGCCATAGTATCCTTGATTATAATTACTGCCAAATTTATGTTACATTAAAAGATAACTTGAAAGAGCTCAGTGCTGATTTTTAGGAGGACTGGAGAAGGCTAGGCTTCCTCTCCTTCATCATAAGAAGTCCCTAAGCTCCCACAATTGGTATCAAACTTTCTTGTGGGTGTTCCTCTATTGGGCTTTTTTTTTGACAGGCAGCTGAATAGTCAGGGTTAAGCCCAAATGTTTAACCTTGTTACTTCAAGACATGTTGAATTCTATCGCCCCATTTTATCTTCTTTGTCAGCACAAATTGCTCCTACCCAATATGATGATTTAAAAAAAAAAAAGGAAAGCACAATCCCTGCACTCTGGTTATCTTGCTGTACTGCACAGGAATGGGCACGTGTCTTCTTTCAGGAAAGTAATTTTGCACACACACAAAACCCCCTCATCAGCTGCATAGTTTTGAAAAACGAGATTATGCCTCCTGTTTCTCAAAATCCAGTCAAGTGTGTTAATTTTACTGTGGTGGCTCTAATGGGATCAGAATAACAGCAACAAGAAAGATCAACAAAACAATCAAGTTTGCATAGTGAGGACTCTCCTTGTTTACAAGGGAAAGAAGTAAATAACCCACTGATCCTGTTAGTTCTACAGTCAACTCCAGCTGGAGACTGTTAGGAATTCTGCCATCTGAACTTTAACAGACCAAAGGCACAGTAACCCCACATTGTCAGCAGAGGTCTTAAAGTTCCATATATTGTACTCCTCACCTGACATTTTAAAATTACACATTTAGGCCCTATGCTGTGGCTGCTTTTTGCTGCATCACCTGTCTGAAGTGGCCCTGAGCCAGGGATGATTATCCTAATATATGGAGATCTGGTAGTCCAGAGCCAACACAACTCCTCCTATCCCACTTTGTATCTCTGCTGCAGGTGTAGAGGCCATGGCTGGGGGTTAAGGAGAGAAGGCCCGGGGGGAATTTCTCACTCTTTACGCTTTGTCCTGGGATCTTTAAATTATCTTGTCCTCGAGGAGTGCAGCTGTCTTGTTGGGTTGTAGATTGAGATGTGGCTGCTGATGTAGCTGGGGCTTTGAAAATTAGGACCATGGCTTTGAACAGCAATGGATACAGACTGGGGTCTAATGATAGGAATGGACCTCTGAAGGAGAGAGTATTTACCTCTTTATTATTGTAAAATAGGCATGTCTCATATGCACTATTGAGCTTATAAATTGAGACTTTTTAAAAGCAGGGAAGCTCAAGCATGAGGATCACTTTTACATTCAAAATTTTTTGATCCAGAAATATATATGTCTGAAGGAGAGTAGTGAACCTGCTAAACCCCTGGGTTTTATTATTTAGGGAAAATCTGCTGCTTCTTTTTGAAATGGCTTTTAAAGAAAAAGAACAATGAATGCTATAGTACTAATATACTATACTATGTATACAACTGCTTCAGGCAAAAATCCTTGTCACTTTTAGTTTTGTCTATGCTAATAATTTTGAAAGTCAGTTTATAAAGTGTAGACATACATTTGAAAGAACTACAGCAGTTTCTGTTCAATTTTATCTTAGGAATTCCTATGCAGAGTGAATCACTATAAACAAGTACTTTGTGAAATTCTTGGAAACATGCTGTGGAATGGTACAGCACATCTCAACAGGAAAAGGTGGTGTTAGTGCATCATCAACTTGGTATTTTGTGCTCTGGGCAAAGGCCACAGAGACTAGAAAAAATCACCTGTAAGTAATATTTCTGCTTAGTCGCTGAGTTTGACAACATCAGGATAGGCACATACCTCTGGCTCCATTTATGGATTTTTACAAATGCCTGGTCAAGGCAATGAGTACAACTTGTTTGGGTCAAAAATATTTGAGCGAGAGCTGAAATTTCAAAGACCCAAACACCTTAAAGTTGATGTTGGATGATAATGAAAGTCAGAGGCTCATCAAGACTGGCTGCTGAAGAATGATGCTGTTCTGTTGAGGAGATTTACAGATTTTTTCAGAGCCGAGCAGGCTGTGAAATGTCTTTGCTGAATCTGATGTTCATTAATTCTGCAATGTCTTTCCTGCCCACACTCTGCTCCTGTTTTGCCCTTATTTTTTTTCTATATGCAAGTTAATATATTCCATCCAGACTGAAAAATAATAGTGTGATTGGGCTGTAAGGTTCTATAGCAATTTAAATAAAATAAATTATGAATTCCTAAAAAAGATGAATATGTCTCACCCTATTGAATGATGCTGACAAATCTTGCAGACTAGTGTTTAGTGCTCCCATTAGTGAGTATCCTTCATGAATCTGTACTAAACCAATCTCCAGCATGCTGCTGGGGTGGACTGGGATGCTTGAGGCACTATTTTATTTTATGTTTTGGCTATGATTTAAAACTGAGGTTCTATTTAATCACATTTTATAATGTGACTGTCACCTTGTTCCTAAGTCCTGATACTTGGGCCTGGTTTACACTGACCCCCCAATTCGAACTAAGTTATGCAACTTCAGCTACGTGAATAACGTAGCTGAAGTCGACGTACCTTAGTTCGAACTTACCGCGGTCCAGACGCGGCAGGCAGGCTCCCCTGTCGACTCCGCGTACTCCTCACGCCGAGCAGGATTACCGGAGTCGACGGGGAGCACTTCTGGGTTCGATTTATCGTATCCAGACAAGACGCGATAAATCGAACCCAGAAGTTCAATTGCCTGCCGCCGAACCAGCGCGTAAGTATAGACAAACCCGTATGTATCTAAAGTTGTGACCACTTGTGGTGATAAGACAGCATGGTACTTTTGTGTTTAGTCCTAATGGCCTGGTAAGACTTCAAAACAGGTGATTACATTCTTCCTACCCCATGTTAGTTCAGGCAAGCTGCCAAACCTCCAGCTGTAGGCAGCCCCAGGTCAAGGGGGCCCACCCACCAGCAGCAAGATGTTTATAATACATACTCTAGAGCCAGGTAGTGTGCAACAAAAGGTGTTGTTGCATGCTAAATGAGAGCTCTGCTCAACACACTTAAATTCTGATTCTTCAGTGTGTTTAACCCCTGTCTGGAGTAGATCATAATGTTCCCTCTTTTTCCTCTTTGACAGGAAGCCTTCACCCTAAATCCCTATGGTGGGGTCTGTTCACTCCACACTAGCCCTGAAAGGGTTAATTTGGTTCAGAAGGAGCTAAGTAACCTGATAGGCAGGGCCAGCTCTGGCTTTTTGGCCGCCCCAGGGGGAAGAAGAAGGAAAAAGAAAAAAAACAAAAACGGGGCGGCCAGAACAGCAAAGCAAAAAACAAAAACAAAACCAAAAAAAACCTGTGGCGTGGGTGCAGGGGGACTGGCTGGGGTGGGGAGCGGGCGGGAGAGAGAGAGAGAGAAGGGGGCAGCCAGGGCTACAGCAGGGGCGCTGCCACGCGGCCCCTCCCGCTGCGCCGTCGCCTGCCGCGAGGGCTCCGTGCCAGTCGGCGGGGAGGGAAGGAAGAGGACTGCCCTGCAAGGCACTCTGGTTCTCCGTGCCACCGCCCCCTACAGGGCAGCCGGAGCGGAACAAGAAAGGGGGGGGGGGAGCGTCCATGCTGCCCTAGGATTGGGCAGAATGCCGCCTCCAACAATCAGCCGCCCCTAGCACCAGCTTGCTCAGCTGGTGCCTGGAGCCAGCCCTGCTGATAGGCCCTACCTGAGGGAGAGTTAGGCTTGATAGACAATCCCTGATGGAGGATGGAGCCCAGCTGAGCAGATGGGGCTGGTATAATACCAAGCAAGGACAGAAGGGGCTGTAGTGTGGAAGCTTACAGCTGCTCTATAGGTCGGGGGAGGAGGAGAGCCAGGGGGAGAGTAGAAGTCCTGGGATCCTGGCCCTGGAGGAAGGGTTTACCAAGAAGGATTCTGGACCAGAAGCCCAATAGGGGTGGAATAGGAAAAGGCTTGGGGAAATGGCAGGAAGGTTTGGAATATTGCAGACCTTGGTTCCTGATTCAAGGGTACCTGAGGTGCGAACTTGGAGTAGTGGGTGGGCCCTGATTCCCCTACCAGCCAGCTGGGAAGTGGCTTAGCCTTGGATTGAAGGGCTGCCAGGAACAATATTGGGTCAACCAGTCCAGTGAGACTTTGATATCCTGGAAGGGGGAAACTGTAATGTCTGGCAAGAGAGCCAAACCATGAAGAGGGAGCACTGTAATTCCTGGAGCACAAGAGAGTGTCAGTGCAACAAGAGACAGAAAGGGGGTATATTGGACTGGGTGAAGCTAATCCCCAGCTGTAGCCACAAGGAGATGCACCGGTGGTGAGTAAAGAACCTTGTGACGAACTCCTGCAGACACCATTCTTGGGTCCATTTTTTTTTTTCCTTGCTCCATCCACTGTCAGCAGGACTAAATGCCTCAGTTAGCAGACTAGGGCATTTTAGCGCTAGTTGAAAGGAAAAGGTATGTCATATGCCTGGGCCTTGTAGCTGGGTCCCCAGTCAAATGGCTTAACAGGGATACTCAGATTTACTTGAACAGTTCTTGTTCCTGAGTAAATTCCGCCTGCAGCATTAGTTTGATGTGACATGCTCCTTCACTGTGCCAAACCCCTGTGACTCTTTTGTGTACTGTTAAGCATCTGCTCTGTTCATCCCAGCGCTGGCTGAATTTGAATGGTGTGGTTAAAAGCCAGTCTGTGAGATCCTGCAAAGCTCATGATTACGGCACCAACACATCCCATAGGAGAATGAGGAAATCTAAAGGAGAATCTGTTTTAAAAACAAAGCCTCCCACATTCCTAGTCCTTTTCCTTTCAAAGATGGTCTTGAAGATGTGATGGATTGCAGACAAGTTTTGTCAGTGATTTTTTTTCTCCCCACCCCCAAAAGACTATGAGGAATTCATTCACAGTTTGCTCAGAGTCATGCAGGGCTGGAAAAACCTCCAGCTGTAGGTCCCTGTAGGCTATAGGTCCCTTTACTTTTAGAAAGATACCAGATCACATCTGTAGCAAAATCTACTGATCCTACCCAGCCCTGCTGACCCTCTGATCACTCCTACTGCCAATTGCCATTAGGGTGGACCTCTCCCTCTTCCCCTCACCTGTTCAGTGCTTTGCTCTGGGGGCTGGAAAGTTGGCACTATTAGAGGCAGGGGAAACGGATTCACCACCTCTTGAAGCAAAGCAGTGCGGTCTCCAGTGCTGAGCACTATGCAGTTTGGGTACCAAGAAGAGAAGCATCTTCTTCAGCAAGCATCAGCCATTCTATCCACAAACAGCCCTTCCAGTACCTCCAGTCCCCACTCCAGTAACAACCCCTCACCTGGCAGCCAGAATCCTCACCTATCCCAACTCTGATGCCCAGTGAGTTTGTCTCCCAGCAACGAGCCCACTAACCTCCCCCTACTCAAGAAAACACTCTGGTTTCTTACCATGACACCCACCTCTCAATCCTTTGCAGCCATGCAGGATTGGTGGTAGGGTGAGGACATCATTATCATGGTCAAATCATCAGCGCTTTCAGGCTGAGCTCAGAGTCTATTCTTTATCCCATGAGGGTTCTGGACCCGTGTTGATAGTTTACCTGTGAACGCTATTGAACTGTCTAGCCACAGGACTTGGCATTCATTGATGATCTGTTATAATGAACTCTTGTCCATGATCATCAATGTACTGTCTCCCACAGATGCTGTCTTCCCCTATCTCCTACCTCTGCCTCAATCTTTGCAGGTCACTGGCTTACAGATGACCAACATGTCAGTGTCCAGACTGTTAGAGTTTGCATGTTCTTGTTGTCATATCATCCCATTTCCTCAGCACTTATTTTTACAGTTGCCATTCTTATTGCATTGTAATGGAAAGATAATCACATTCCACATGTTTCTACCAAAACAAGGGGATGGAATAAAGGGAACTCCGGTTGCTAATAACAGCTATGTCATTTGTAGCTTTGCCGTGGAAACGCACATGCGGGAAAGTGAAGAATTAAACAAATGGCTTTCCAGGTAAGAAAATCCATGTGGCCTGGATATTCTGCCAATAGATTTAGCAATAATCAAGTTCCTTCTTTGGTGTTAGAATAAAGTGACTCTCTGTGTTTCTTCACCATAGGTACTGTACGTGACATATCAGAAGTTGACTAATTCTGAATAAACAAGAGAAAACATGCTAATGTTCAGCTCTCTGTAAGGCTCTGCATTTGATAAAGCCAACGAATGGGCTGAGTGGAAGGAGCACTTCACCAAATCAAGCTACAATTAACTTAATACAGAGAATGGTGTAGTGCAAGTCGGCTCATTAATGTATGCAACAAGGAGTCAAGCTGAACTATTTATAAATTGCCTTTACTGAGTATGGAGCTTGATAATTATGAGATGTTGCACTTAAAAAATGTGGTGAGCATTTCATATCAAATCAGAATGTAATATGCAAACAGGTGTGCTGTTTGCAGAGGATGCAGAAACCCATAGAGAGTGGAGGAATGTATGTGACTTCAGTATCCATAAGGAAGAATGCATATGAGATTGTCTGTCTAGCAGTTGGGATTTTACAAAAGGAACTTTATTAGCATAAAACCAGTAGTACCCATAAAGCCGAGCCTTTCCTTGTCTGCTCCACCAGAAAGCTGCTTCTAAAACTTTCCAAAGCTGCTTCCTGCTATGGATTTAAAGAAACAGTGCCCATATGCTCTGTTACCACCAATTGATTGGTTTGATGGACTAAGAGAATTTTGATGATCTAGAACACATAAGCTTTTGATTAGGGTGCGACATGTACCAATCAGTTCAGTAGGCATGAGGCTTTTGAATTGACAAGTAGAATAAAAATTGTATAAGCATTCCTACATTAAATTATTGATAATGTGACCAGCCCTTCTGCTGTCACAGTATTTTCGGAGGCTGTAATGTTACTGAGTCTCCAGTTTGGCTGGTTTATTACATTTCATATCAAATTTTAGACACATTTTCTTTGCTGCATTGTATGAAAGCCTAGGATGTTTTTGGGATTTGCCTGTTTTATAGATGGATTTATGTGCTGCAGCCGTAATAATACAGTATATATATTGCTAATGAGCACATCTTGATGTTCTCACACAGAGAAAGCTCCCATTGTTTGCAATTTGTCCATGTACAAATTTTGGTATTTGGCCGACCCGTAAGGCCTTCTGTTTTGTAGGAGGTATATGCTCTATCTTGATTTTTGAGGGGATATGTTTGCTTAAGGCATTAAGTAGAAGCACAAAAACCTGCTAAGCAAATCAAGTTCAACTGGCACAAACCATTTTCAGGTCTGATTTGACTCTGATAAAATTTTGCGAGCGTTTGGTGAAGCAGAAGTCAGCAGTAATTGTAATAAAAGTTTAAGTGATGCAGCAGGGACACAAAGATTATATGAATTTGGTCCAGTAAATGAAGCACTAAATGGAATCCACTTTAGAGGAACACACAACACCAGAGAATACTGGGGGTATGATCTGCATCTTCTTAAAACACAGCCCCAGTAATGCTCCTCTAATGATACACATACACACTATCTTATATAACACTTTCAGGTGACATTAATTGTCCAACCACTCTTACCTACAGTATTTTAAAGCAAACACTCTTGGATCATTTTGTAATATTGGAGCCAGCTGGTTAATCAGGTGTAACATGAAGCTTAGACATGATTTACTGCATGCTGGTAGCTTATACTGTAACTGTATTGTCCTGCTCTATGTACTGTATAATAGCTTTGAGCTGCCCTTAGACAAGGCCCCATTGTAAACAAGCTGTCTAGCTTTATGGGGATATCCTGTAAAAATATTTTAATAAAAGCAGAAGCTGACATTGTGAAGAATAGTGTGCCTACTATTTGTGTCTCAACCCCTAAACTACCCCCCTCCCCGCCCCCGTGAAGTACATTAGATACTTCCCTGGATACAATGCTGACTTCATAGGCTTAACTGGTAATTTTGTACCACCTCTCTCAACACTGGTAAAACATCAGATAATTTCAATTAATTGGATCTGTGTGGCTATGCTGAACTCTTTGGGCCACATTCTGCCTTCTGTTATACCATGCAAAATATACCATCAGAATAAGAAAATAATTTGGCCTGTCAAAAATAAATTCTTAGCACCTTCTATGCCTGTACACCTTAAAAACAGGCCCAGTAAAGTCATCTCATATCACTGACTAATAGGATACTTTTTGAACTTAATTTAAAAAGTGTTTTAAACACAGAAAAGGTCTGAGTGTTTACCTTTAAAGTATTATACCAACTCTTCACATCCTTGAGTTGATAGCCATAGCCTTTGCTTCTCTTGTCTTTTTGAGATTGCTTCAGTATGTAAGGTCCTTTTCATCTGTCATTAAACATCAATCCTATAAAGTCCTTTTATTTGTTACTAATATTATTTTTGATGTGTTGCAGGGGTCACAGTCATAAGAGTGTGGAATTCACTGTGTCACCTTCTAGTTGGAATTGATATCCTCAATAGCATTTAAAAGATGCACTTTCTCACACATCCCTACCTACGCTGCACCCCCAGCTGGTGAGCTAGAGGACTGGGATGAATTGTAAATTCAGCCTGCAAATCTCAGCGCTTTTGATCTAGAATGCAAATCTATAGACAGACAGCAGAAAATTGTGTGCTTTAAAAATCAACAGTGGTGCTTAACGGACAACCAAAGTCTGAGAATATCATTGTTTTAATAGTAGAAGAGCTTTGAGAAGAAGGATGAATATTCCAACTTCTTTTCTACAGCATACTAGTTATTTGAAGTTGGCCTGCAAAGGGAAAAAATAGGGTTTGTGCTGGTATTTTTTTTTCTTTTATACTGCATAAAGTGGACCTGAAGTTACTTCATGTGCTTCATTTTTTAAATTATAAATTAATGCCTTATCTACCCTAAAAGACTGTCACTGGACACTACTAAGATTACTGTGGTATATAGAGCTGCAAAAACTGTTGTGACTGTGTGTGTTTACTGCACCTTTAAAGTCTGGAATATTTTGTGTGGCTGGCAGATTTGAAAAGGGCTTTGTCTGTTGGAAGAGCTAAAGTTGGTTGGAGATTGAAATGAGGCTCAAGGTAGTTTACAAACAAGTAACCTTTTTGTTTGCAAACTTGATTGTTCTGTTACACGTTGTTGTTGTTGCCTTTGCTGATAGTCCAATCCATTTCAAATTGCTGTAGTCAAATTTTAAAAGTTTAACAAGGTGACCAGATTTTGGATACTGGTAACAATGATGATATAACAAGAGTCAAGAGTGAAAGTTGAGCAGCTGAATGTTTTTGCTGCCAAAAAAGGGATATTTTTGCAGTAAGACATAACTTGAGTTAGCTATCTTATATAAAATCCTAGTGGAGACAAGACCCAGGTAGTTTTTACCTCAGTGTTGCTAGTGGAGGTAACCTCCAGTGAGGGGATATAGTCTTTGATCTCAACTAGCTACATTCAGGTAAAAACTGCCTATGCCTTGTTTTCAGTCCATTAGGATTTTTACAGCAGGATAGCTAACTTGAGTTATATCTTGCTGTAGAAACCAATCTTATTGGCAGTCAAGACATAGCCTGAGATGGGAAGAGACCTTCAGTCAGAGTGTTTAAAATTCTTTGGATGAAATCCTGGCCCCATTGAAGTCAATGGCAAAACTCCCATTGACTTCAAAAGGGCAGATTTAACATTTTGTCTTTCTGTTAACAGTTGCTTGACTCTAGTGACTAATGAACATTTTGGAGAAACCATTTCCGTGTTAAAGTTTCAACATCCAGTGTGTTAAACTCCCATGTAATTGCTCGGAATAGGTCTATAAAGTGCCAGAGTTGGCCAACCACCTGCACTGACTGGCAACATTGCTTGTGTCAATGGACCTTAACTAGTGTTAGTAGTGGTGGTAAATTTTCTTAGAAAATATGCCTGCTATAAAAAGGGCTTGACTTGTCAAGAAACGTTGCGCCTTTGCTGTAACCTGTATTAGTTCAACATAACAATGTTCCTGGTTCCTAGCCAACCCATCACTATGACAGAAAGCACAATGCTGTGGGGTCTGGGGGATGGGGAGACTTCACTCTGCCATAGTGTGAGAATGTACTGTAGCTGTCTATGGATAAAGCCAGGCCATTGTTTTTAGGGTTATTTATTCACCTAATTAGATTTATTCCAGAGCGTGATTTCTCAGCTCTTTGCTTTAATGTACTGCTCTCGGCTTTGTTCTTAACTTCCTTTTTAGAGAGAGTCAGTCTCTCTCTCTCTCTCTCTCTCTCTCTCTCTAAATTCCTCAAGTTGCCAATTTATACATGTTAACATTTCTTAAATGATTCTCAAAGTGGAAAAAGTATGTGGCAAACTCCAATAATAAGAGATGGTCTTAAGGTTTGCGCGGCCCTTTTCCAAACCTGCCAGCACTCCCCACCGTGATCAGCACCCTGCTTCAGCACACTCCCAGCTGTTAAAGTAAACACTCCTGATTCCTTCTACCCAGGGCTGGCCTTATGGGTGGGTGATGTGGAGGGGGGCAATGTTGTCAACCCCCACAGCCAGCTCAAGGGCCCTTTAACACCCTGGGCACAGAGCCAGGGAGGGACATGGCTGGGGGCTCTAGCTGCTAGTCCTGATTTGGACTGGGAAGGAATGGGACTTCCTCTTCCCCTGCATGGGCCATTCCTGGGGCTGGGTCAGACCCACCTTCGAGAACCTCCCCTGGCTGCAGGAAGCTCCCTACTCCACTTCCTGCCCCCACTGCTCCTCAGCCATGGGGACTGAGGGGGGAGAAGGGGTCACTGTATGCTTAACTGCCCCTCCCCCTCCACCCAACCCCCATGTATCCAGACTCAAAGGGTACCAAAATACAAGTTCTCCCAGGGCACCATTTTCACTAAGGCCGCCCCTGCTCCCCACTCTGCTGGAAAGCAGCTCTGACTCCCCTCTCACTGCTGCAAACTCTCTGCATCCTCCCAATCTGTAACTGACCAACCTGCTCCAAGTGCCAAACTCTCCCACTTCTTGGTCTGGCCCTTCCTCGAATCTTGTAACTCCTTTCTTTTCAGCTCTCTCCAGCTCTGCACAGATGGTCACAGAAAAGCACTGATTATTATTACTGTACAATGATTACATTACTGTAGCAGCTAGAGCCCCTGTACAAATGCATACAAAGACAGGGTCCCTGCCTTGAATAGATACAAATACTGTTGAAATGATCACCATTAATTAGGGAGAGCCACAAGCATTTCAAGAACACACCCAGTCTGGGAATGGCTCCTGTCTGCAGTACCTAAAGCCAACTCTGTGAAACATATCTATTTGTAGTTTTCTAATTAACTCAACCGAATTTCATTGTGTACCACAAAGGCAAGTGACACAAATGGAGTTTTGAAGGCACAAGGATTATGTGCACCTTGCCCTTTTTAAAAAAAAAAAAAAAAAAAAAGGGACTATAAAAATCCAATGTTCTCTCTTTTTGCTATTATGTTTATGGCAAAATCCAGTTCCACTTACTAGTGTTTATAGAAGTACCTATGGGGCAGCTGGGGACATGTTGGAGCTGGCTGCTTTTCAGTGAGGTGGGGAGTGCAGGAGCTGATACCTTAACTTAAGGTCCCTTAGTTCGTACTCTACCGTTGTTCTGCATGTGCAATTCATTAACATTGGTGGGAGCTTGGTGCAAACATAAGGAGTAGCATCTGTCCCTTAACTAAATTTACCATAATACTAGCGACAAAGACAAAAACGGGCCCAATGGGTGGAGATAGCTCCTGTTGGCAATGGATTGCCTGCCCTTGCATTCCAACAATTACTACTGGATCAAGGACATGTCCACCCTACCTCTCTGCTGGCCAGCCTTTCACCTTTATAACAGCCAGTCTGCAGCCTGAGTTTGCATGTTGGTTTTTAGCCTTCTACAAAGGGAAAACCTTGTTCTAATGAAGTGTTTGATTATACTTCCCAAAGCCAGTTTGCCAACACTGAGGTTCCCCAAACTGTACCTCCTCCCCACTTTGGTCATGTCAAACTGAATTACTGTCTGATCCATGTCTATGTGGTCACACATACTAAACTGGAGATGGGATTGTCTCACAAAAAGAGGCCTATTCAGATCTGAACAAGAGCATAATAGTTGTTGAAGTGAAAACATAGGTCTGCTAGAAGCCACATCCAGCTTACTTGATGTGTCCTAGGTATATAGGTAAAGTTATTTGAGCAAACATAACTACACTTCCTGAATACTTTTTTTTTTTTTTTTTTTTTTAAGAAAGGAAATAATAGCAGGTGGCAAATGAATGCTAATGCCAAGGCTGAAAAAGACTGAGATGTAATGGCATACAATCAACCCTCTTGGGTTTTTGTAGTAGTTCTTTTACCACACGTAGGAACACACTAGAGACTTGTACATTTTATTTTAATTATAACTTTAAAATAACACTCCTAACAATATCTAAGTATCAGGACAAGATCAAAAGCTATTTGTGATATATAAATCCCAACAGCCTTTTTCAAATGGTGGCCCCAATTCATTTACACTGGTTTTACGCTGACTTCATGGAGTTCTCCTTATTCACACCATTATAAGTGAGACATGAATCGGACCATATGCATGAAGATAAGGTTTGACTACATCACAGGAATCAACCAATAATAATAGAACTGGTTGAAATATTTAATAATTTTACCTCATTTTTGGTTAACAAATTGTTTGCAGTCCAATCTTGACTTTGATTAATAGATCTATTCACTACAGTATACGTATTCACTAGTTTCAACAAATAATTTTTAGCTTTTTGGTTTGTGCAAACTGGTCATGTCAAGTATTTGGTTTTCATGGCGGGTGATATATGGTTTTGTTTCTGTTCCTTAAGTGGATAACAATTTTGTTTTAAAAAGAACAATGAATTGTGCATAATACAACTTTCTAATTAATTTTTCTGGGCCAATAGTAATTCATGATTTTGGAATTCACAAACATATCACCTAAATATTTGTGACTAACAATTGACCTCTATGTATCATAAGTAACTAGTCTTAGCACCCTTTTTTGTTTTAATTTTTACTATTCAACCAGCTCTTGTTTCCACAAAATATTGGTTTTAAACTAAAAAATATTGTGCTTTCAATAATGAACTAAAGATAATACTTATATAAATTATGGCTGAATATCTGTGAATGACAAGAAAACATTCCAGTCATGAACGTATCATGGTTTTTAGCACATGAAATTGTGTGATTTCCCTATTTTCTCTTCTTATTTTACTGTTTCTTAGAATTGCCTGTTAACCAGTGGGGATGCTGGTCCATAGATGAGTTGCACAACATGGTTTTTATAAGGTAAAGATACATGGTTCATCACCCACAGAAAGAGGCGGTTACCTGAGCCCTTCAATGTGCTTTTTGTTGATTCAGACTCAGGGGTAATGTCTTACAAAACATCTTGCCCAAACTAGTTTCTCAATCTTCTATTGTCATAGTTCAACCATATCCTCTGCTTTCTTCCTTGAGCCAATGAGACTCAAGAGGGAGTCATGGCAGAAGCTGGAAAGCTTATCATGTAATTCAGCATTAAGCTGCATGCATTTTGTATCCAATAAAAGCAACAAGGATTAATGAAAGCGTTTTGATTGATTTCTGTATTCATGAATCATAGCTAAATCATGAATCACTAGAGATCCTCATTAACTGCCAGGCTGTTGGAGTCGCTAGTGGGAGTATATGCTCCCTACTGTTTCTTTTTTACACATGGAAAAATTACATTTGATCAATGGTCAGTGAAAAAGAAAATGAAACAATAACAATTTCAAATAAAGGGTTAGTCTCTTTCACCGCCATGTTTTTATATCACAGAAAATACT
This sequence comes from Malaclemys terrapin pileata, assembly GCF_027887155.1. Lineage (NCBI taxonomy): Eukaryota > Metazoa > Chordata > Testudines > Emydidae > Malaclemys > Malaclemys terrapin. Next base: position 28,503,469 of record NC_071515.1, on the reverse strand, counting down.
CGATTACAGCCTTTCAGAATCCATCTGACACATACAGAATCCCTCCTATGCCAAAGCTTTAATTTGGGTCGAAAGACCAAGTATTCCTTATGTCTCTGAAAAATTGGCTTCTGTTGGAGAGATTCATTTTACATCAGATATAGCAGTCATACAAATCCTCTTCAGATTAATTTTTCATCATTATTTAATATAAAAAGAAATTAAGGGATATTTGCAGATACATGCAATTATAAGAAGAAATAAATTATTACAATAAAACAATTGCGGGAATATTCAAAATTCAGGGTGTAGGAAGATAAAGTAGATATATTCAGGTCATGGAAGAAATCTATTGGTCTAGGGAATAATCTTCCAAGGGAAGTATTGGAAGCTCCATCACATAGCAAATTTAAAACTGGATTGGAAAAAATACTAGTAAATGTACAATAGGGGACTATCTTCACTGGCAGGGAGCTGGACTAGATGACTTTTCAGGTCTTTCCCAACTCTAAGCTATATGACTATTGTTACCCTTTTTGACTCAAGTGGCTAACCAAAAATGTGGGGTCTAGTAGGATGTTCCAGTTAGGACAAGAAATTGGTGATAGGTATTGCTTTTGATGCAGTTTTGTTTATTTACGAAGTTGTAAGAACATATGAACGGACATACTGGGTTAGACCAGTGGTCCATCTAGCCCAGTAGCCTCTCTTCAGGCAGTGGCCAATGCTATATGCTTCAGAGGGAATGAACAGAACAGGGCAATTTCAAGTGATCGATCTCCTGTTGTCCAATCCAGCTTCTGGCAGTTGGAAGTTTAGGGACACCGGAACATGGGTTGCATCCCTGACTATCTTCACTAATAGCCACTGCACTGATGGTCTGTGTCTCTGAGCACAGAAGGAATCAAATAGCAGCAAACAGCTTCTTTTGCTAACAGCATCAAGAACTCTCTTTTTTCAGCTTGCACCCCTGACCCAAAAACCTCTCCCTAGGTTTTTTCAAGGGTCAGACAGCATGCTTTCAGCTGCTCCTTCAGGCTGTTTGTCTCTTTCCTGGCTATTGTTGTATTTTTCTGCCTCTTCCCCTTCCCCATACCCCCATCTAAAACAGTATTTAGCAAAGCTCCTGGGGATGGGGTGGGGGGGTTCACATACTCCTTTTGTATTGGGAGGAGGCTTATCATTGTTAACTGAAGGATGAATTCACACCCGTCAATCTCAATGAAGTTTTAACTCAACCCATCACAAAGTTTCACCCAGCTTATAGCAATATTATAACAGCAGGATGCTAAATTAAATATGCAGGCAGAACTTTGGAAGTTTTTCAATAAAGCAGTTTAGCACTTCATCTGTTCATCAAACTTGTACTCCCATCAACAAGAGAGCAAGTTTGCTAGGATCTAGTTTCCATAAACCCAGGTTGATTGGCATTAATTGTAATACCCTGTTTTAATTCTTCTATTCATCCAGTCCCATATTAACCTCTCCATTATTTTGCCCAGATGTCAGAATGACAGCCCTATAATTTCCCAGATCATTCTGTTTATCCTTTTTAAATATTGGCAAAGCATTAGCTTTCTTCCAGTTCCATGAGCTCTTCAGTCAGTGCCTCTAAAACTCTTAGATGCTTATCTTTTATCCAGATCTGCTGATTTTAAAACATTTAACTTCAGTAGCTGCTGTTTAATGTCCTTCTGAGATACTAGCAGAATAGTGTTAACATATGATGCCACTACATCTGTTTTTGTCCCCCTGCCACATACAGAACAGAAATACTTAAACGCTTCTGCCTTTTCTGCATTATTATTGCTAATTCCACCATTTCTGTCTGGTAATGGACCAATACTATTCAGATTTTTTGTTCTTTTTGTATAGTTATGTATTTCCCCAGTGTGTTCAGGTCAGAACCATAGTTTACAATTCTGTAAAGTGCCATGAGTTTTATGAAGATTTTGTGAATTTCTGTAAATCCCTAAATGATAAACAAGTCCCCTGTGCAGCTCTTCTATCCTAACCAGCAATATATCCCCTAAATAGGAGGCTGTGCATGTTATTGCTTCACACCATTGTCCCTGGTTGACTGATCAGATAGAAGTGGACCTTATTCATAGGCTCTTGTTTACAGAGCAAGGCCAGCTGTAGGCAAAGAGGCAAGGAATCCTGAAGAGGGTTGAGGGCGGGGGGAGAGGGAAGGGGGCAGGGACCCGTGAGACATGCTTTCTTAATTTTTACTGCTGAATTTCATTTAAAACCCCCCAGACTTTTGAGAAAAAGCGTCTGCCTTTCCCCGTATCAGTGACCTATTCTGAGTATAGAGCAGCAAACAGATGTTTGGATACTTAGCAAGAAGCTGAGATTCACAAGGGACCTTCCCTTCCCCCCCAGATACTTGAGGGTCACAGCTCCCACTGGCTTTTCTCAGAATTGCGAATACTCAAAATTGTGAAAATGAGGCCCAAGGTAAATAGCAAATGAAACCATCTGCAGCCATCTTTGATTGTGCCCAATGTGCACTGCCATCTTCTTGGGTTTAGTGCCAGGGCAGCAAAATGCTATGAATAAAGTCACTGTGGAGCAGCAGCCAACCCCTCTTGCTGACAACTGCATAGCTGACACATGGCTTCCAAAGACTTAGGACTGTAGGAATGGAAGTTTTACCACCAAACGCTTCAGTTTGAAACAACTGCCTCCATGAAGAGCCAACATTTAATCATAGCAATATATGCATAATTCTTTTTAATTTTCCTTATTTCATTTCAAAATATAGAAAATGCCATTTCCCCCCTCTTTCTTGGTCTTTGAAGACATTTTTGATTGCTAAAACCTGTTTCTTATAATTTCTTAAATTAGCCTGGCAATGCCTCCTTTGAATGTCTGGCTTAATTATCCTGAAACAAACTATGATTTATCTGGCTTCAAATTTCCATGCATGGATGCCAGCAGCAGTGTGTTTGGTCCCTCTTTGTGATTCTAGGTCCTGCCAAAGTGAGTATCTCAGGCTGCTAGCTTCTGATTTTGCTGGATGTCAAACATTCAATCAAGAGCCACATGATAGTGTTAATGCTGAGTGACTGCTGGCTCTCATCTCCAGCTATCAAAGTATGGAGTGGGGGACGGGGAGAGAAATTTTGGTATAAAAAATCTCCCGCAAAAGAAAACTGCTTGCTTTAGTAATGGCAGCAGAAAACATCTAGATATACCCAGTGCAAAAGTGTCACTTTGGTGTCTCTTAAGCTGTTCAGTGGTTTCCAGCTGTGTAGTGGATGATTTCTTTAATGTTATATTTTCTTCTTTTATATACAAGTTACACAAGGCGATTTATTTTATGTGCTCAGGAGATATGTAAGCTGTCCCCCCTCCTGTGGAGCTGGAATATGTAATGTTCTCCTTTTTTATACAAAGAGAACATAACATTACATATTCTAGCTCTGTGTGTGAAGTGAGCATATCCCTTGTGAATATAAAATAAGTTACCATAGATAACAGCTATGTTTGAAATGGGATAGCGTGAACTGTTTTGCGGTGCCACAGTGTAATGTTCAGTTGAAGAACCCTTAGTACAGCAAGTGGAATGACAAACTGGGTGGCAGAATCTCCCTCTTTTTAAAATCCTTTTTATTTTAATTGTTTGGGAGATAATGGGGCTGGGTGAATGTTTTTTGTTTTAATTTGGAAAGCTGAATGGGATGACTAGATACAATTTCTACCCAATTAAAAATATTCTAGTATTCAAAAAGAGGCACATATGCTCAAAGGACTAGCTCTAGATTCAACAGATCTAACCCTTATGCACCTATCGATGTAGTAGCTAGATGCTATGATTTTAAAATGATCAGTAGGCCTCAGTATTTCCCCTCTCCTCCACCCTTGGGTATGTCTACACTACCCGCCAGATTGGCAGGCGGGGATCGATTTATCCGTCCAGTCTAGACACAATAAATCGGTCCCCGAGCCCTCTCCCGTCGACTCCTGTACTCCACCGCCGCAAGAGGCACAAGCAGAATCAACAGGGGAACGGCAGCAGTCGACTCACCGCGATGAAGACACCACGGTAAGTCGATCTAAGTACTTCAGCTACGTTATTTACATAGTTGAAGTTGCATAACTTAGATCAATTCCCCCCCCCTCCCGCCCCCAGTGTAGACAAGGGCTAATTAGGCTGTATCTTTATTGGCACTTTTTGTGGGGAAGATAATCTGAGGAAGGCAAATCTCACCAGCTTTGTCAAGGCCTCCTTTTAGTGGGGTCTGCCAAAGGATAGGTCTTGCAAGGGTGAAATTCAGGGTGTAAGAGGGAATAGAGAGGTGTATTGACCTTGTGCTGGTGGCCATCAGCACAGGGGTGAATGTCCGCCTGTATGCGGCATGGTCTGAATCCACGTAAGTCTCTCAATAAGTAGTAGGCATGGTGTATGAATTTTACCCAAAGAGCATGCTTTGTCTTAAAGGGACTTTAAAGCATTCTTCCTAACTCTGTGTGTGTGTGTGTGTGTGTGTGTGTGTGTGTGTATATTAATTTATTTTTGGGTCAGTTTGTTACATGTACAGAGTTTCTAATAGTTGCTCCTTATTTTATTATCTAGATTGTGGGTAATATGGTACCTTCGGTCAGCCTTCCAATAGGCATGGAAACGGTTGGTAGGAACAACCATGTCGGAGCCAGCAAGGTGTAAACAACACCTAAAGGATGCCCATGTTGACAACTATATGACCAACACTTTATTTAAAATTAGGTGACACGCTAGTGTTTGGCGAAATGGCTAATAAGAGCCCCGAGGGGCATTAGAAGAAAACTCTTTTTTTTAATTAAGGAAAATTAATTCAACTGCAGGATCAAACTATGAGGTGCCAATCCTGCCTTGTCCTAGATTTGCAGAGGAGGTGCATCTGTGCAGAACTGAGACATCTCTAAGAAAAGGTCCAACCCTAAGAGTATACTGGGTCACCAAACACAAGAGGAGCATGACCTAACCAAAACACTCATTTATTGAATGCTGACTGGGCTAAATTCCCCTCAGTCATGGAGGTTCTCTCTGGTGGTAGAAAGTGAACAAGCATAGGAAGCTACAACAATAGAGGCAGCCACAAACTTCTTTCTGCTGGGGTCAGGGAGGGCACAGGAAGTGGGTAGCATGGGCCAGGATGGCACTGATTAGGGTTACCATTCGTCCGGATTTACCCGGACATGTCCTCCTTTTGTGTGCTAAAAATAGCGTCCGGGGGGAATTTGTAAAGCACTCACAATGTCCGGGATTTCACCCTCCCCCGGCAGAGCGAGCGGCTGGGAGGGCTGCAGGAAAGTCCCGGGCTGGACTCCGGAGCAGCTTCCTCCTCCCACCCCCCCCTCCCTGCATTCTGAGCCGGTCGGCAGCTCCGCCTCCTGCAGCCCGCTCCGGCAGCCCTGTGCAGGGCCAGGGACCGGGTTTTGTGTTGTGCAGGGGAGCTCAGCCATGTGTCCGGCTGGCACAGAGCCCAACACCCTGTTCTGAGCAGCAGGGTAAGGGGGGGCAGGAGAAGGGACAGGGAGGTTCTGGAGGGGGCAGTCAAGAAACGGGGGGGGGGCTTTTGGAGGGGAGTGGAGAAAGTTTTGGGCAGTCAGGGTACAGGTAGGGGGTAGGGTCCTGGGGGGCAGTTGGGGGGGGGTCTTAGGAGGGGGCAGTTAGGGGACAAGGAACAGGGAGTCTTAGGTAGGGGGTGGGGTTCTGGAGGGCAGTTAGGAGCAGGGGTCCCAGGAGGGGGCAGTCAGGGGACAAGGAGCGGGGGGTAGGGGGCTGGGAGTTCTGGGGGGGAGCTGTCAGGGGGCAGGAGTGGGGAGAGGGATCGGAGCAGTCAGGGGACAGGGAGCAGAGGGGTTTAGATGGGTTGGGAGTTCTGGGGGGGGCTGTCAGGGGGTGGGGAGTGGTTGGATGGGGCGTGGGAGTCCCAGGGGTCTGTCTGGGGGTGGGGGTGTGGATAAGGGTTGGGGCAGTCAGGGGACAAGAGGCAAGGAGGCTTAGATAGGGAGTGGAGTCCCGGGGGGCAGTTAGGGGCAGGGGTCCCAGGAGGGGGCAGTCAGGGGACAAGGAACGGGGGGAGGGTTGGGGGTTCTGGGGGGGCGGGAAGTGGGAGGGGCAGGGGCGGGGCTAGGGCGGGGCTCCTCCCGTCCTCTTTTTTGCTTGTTGAAATATGGTAACCCTAGCACTGATTCAATGCATCCTTTCAGCAGCCTCAGCTGGCACTGCTCCTACAGAACCCTGGTGGAAATCCCCCTTCAGTCTAGTTGAATCTAACCTCCAGAGACCAGGACACCATTGCTGTGAGTGGGTTTAATCCATTCGTGAGTATCCCATACACCACAGCATACATTGCTTTTTGATTTAGCTTTTCTGAGGAAAAACAAAGCTAAAAAACGTACAGCTGCAGAATTATTGAAAGCTGCAGGTACACAGGCATGTAGTGTGGGGGCCACATAAGTTTGCCCTGTGATAAATACCTTAATGATACATTTTAAATAATTTGTGGGGTAATATATCCACATTTTATTTAATTAGCTGCAATTAACAATGAGGAATTAATTCTATTTGTGTAACAATACTTCGAGTAGATGGATGAAAATGCAGTTTCAGAATCCTATTTTATTATATTCTTAATTACACAGGGCTATTTTAATATCATACGTCCTGGAATGTCTCTGTATATTCAGGACTAGTTCATGTTTCACATGTTAATACATCTAAAGCATGACAAGATTCCACTAGGAGTACATTGTTCACTCTTTTATTGAACATTCTAAAGATAAGTACTTCACATTCTGTGTGGGGTTCAAGCTGAATCACATTATTGGACAGCTCTAAATCTCAGTCATCAGGAATATGGGGTATCAAATGCAGTTTATTAAAAGGATACTGTATTGTCAGGTTGTTTAGGCCAAACATTTAAGTTACATATAAGCCCTCTCCCCACCAAAAAAGCTTGTATAAAACCTAATACCAATAGAAACATTTTATTTTTTTTTATTAGCATGAACAGTTTTTTTTTTTTTTTGTTTGAATGTAAACATTCCCTTGTCTTTGAAAACAAACATTGCAGCTTTGTACTAATGGATGAGGATCAAAAAGTTAAATTAATTAATTGTAATTGTCCAAGTTGATTGAAGTGTAGAAAGTACACCTCATAAATGGTGTTACAGGGTGGCTGGCCCTTTAAGGGGGGGATGGGTTTCAGCGCCTATCTGTGTCATAGTTAACTCACCTCCCCCTTCAGCTAGTTGGGTTGGGGGGTGGGAGGGGAAATGCGTAACATGGTCCAATCAGGCCTCTGGGGTAAATAATAATGGAGAGCCCTGAATGGTGGGGGAGAGAAGGAAGCAAGCCACAGGGAGCAATCTGGCTATTCAGTAGGCGAGCCTGCAGAGCTCACAGACAAACTAGGCGCCTACCACTGATAAGATGAGCTGTTTTATGGCTATATTTTCTCTCTCTCTCCTTTTCTGATAGTACTGCCCTAAGGGAATCCTCACAGAAACCAGAGCATCACCTGCTGGCATCCTCCACCTTCACATTATATTAATAGGGTAAGACAGTTCACTTCATATAGGCACCTGTTCTGTTTTTAAAGGCACTCCATCAGCCAATTTAGGCCCAAGGTAACCCCCATATCTTTAGTTACTTCAGATAAGACCAAGCAGCTTCTACAGACAAGCTTGTTTAATACCTATTTAGGGCTGGCTAAATAATAAGTATTTACTTAGCTAAATGTACATTTTTGGATGAATTGGTCATGTGAATTTATGTGTGTTTAAACTGACTTTGAGAACTGTTATGGTCTGTTGGGTAATGGTATGTTCTGAAATGCTCAAACTAATCTGAGTCCTCCTGATCCTATAAATATTTGCCATGTGGAATAGAGCTTGTCAACTTAAGTAGTTCCCTTTTTTGCTACTGTGAGGCAACAAGCACCACACCCAGTACTAAGTGTTTTGTAAATGCATATTTACCTTGTGGATTCCAATGGCTACTTCTGTTGCGTAACCACTTACACATTTTTCAAAGGAGCATTTTAATGACCAATGCATTAATTTAGCAATGTACAAACACATTCCTAACTTTAAGGATATGAATGATACTTAAAGTTGAAAATGGACTTAAGTGGTTTGCTGAATCAGAACCTGAAGCAGTGTTGCTTTGGAAGTTAGTAGTCTGTTAAATCTACTCTACCTTCAGTACTCTTCAAGGAAGCTGCTGCTGTTGTGGGGTAAGAGGCACTACAACATAACAAGTCACATGTTTTGGAGGGAACATGGAATCTACCATCTACTAACAAGCTCTGGGAAAGCATATGATAGATTCCAGTACATTTCTATAGACACTGAAATGTATTTGCTCTGTGCACATCTTTATTTTTAATTGTTGGACTTCCTTATTACCAGAATTGTAGGATCATTACAACAATGTATTCAAATCTCAATACAAGACACCTCAGTGTGATCATAAATGTAAATGATTTTTGTGTAAAATATATATTAATGGATATCTTGTAGATTAGTCTGTGACAGGTGCTTGAACAATTTGTATAGTGGGTGTGCTGAGAGCCATTGAACCAACTGTAAACCCTGTCATGGCTAGCCTTACCATGAGGTGAACTCAGGTGCCAGACTGGGGGGGGGAGGGGGTGCTACTAAGTGTAGAAAATTGTCTGCTGCTGGTGCATATGTATTCTCTCTGCTCTAGATGCACAGAGATGGTGGAGTGCTGTGTTGGAGGAAAAAAAGGCACAAGAGACATAACAGGCAGGCAGGAGAAAATGTGAGAGGGAATAACAGAAAGCAGCAGGAGCTGCAGAGAGAAAGAGGAGAAGGAGCCTCTTATGTATCTCTCTAGCATCCCCAGGAGCCTGGACTGATTAACACCAGCTTCTCAGGGAGCTTCCTGCTGCTTCCCTGAATCCACTTGAGGAGAACAGGCAGTCAACTGAAGTAGTAGAAGCCAGTTAGGCCCTTAAGATGCTGATATCTTCCCTCACTCAGGCCCTGCTACCAGCCAGCTTATTTGTCCCCTTCAACTGAGTATTGAGAGCCACTATAGCTGGCACAGAACAACAGTCATGAGTGAAAGAAGAAAATGCCCCTCCGGGGCAGCATTCAGAAAAAGAAAGAAAGCAAAGGAAGCTTTTCTATCTAAGCAAGAAGGAGTTCTCCTGAGATACATAGCGGGGCGGCTCTAGGCACCAGCAAAGCAAGCACGTGCTTGGGGCAGCCCATTTGCAGGGGCGGCAGGGATCCAGCATGGGAGCTGAGAACCAACAGGGGGACCTGGGACCTGTAGTTCCTTGGTTAGCTCCCTGCCTATGGAGCCAGCCCTGGAGCAGGGAAAGAACTACATTTCCCAGCACTCCCTTGGCCACTACCAACAGGAAACAGGGGGAGGGAGGGAGGTTGCTGTGAATGGAGAGCTGCACTGGGAAGGGCAGGGATACCGTATTTTAAAATTCAAAAAATAGGACCTTCCACAGGGAGGGAGGGTAGCCCCACCCTGCCACCATCCACTCCCTCCGACTGCCCCCCACAGAAACCCCAACCTATCCAATCCCCCTGATCACCTCCTCCCGGGACCCCTGCCCCAACTGCCCCCCAGGACCCCACCCCCTATCTAAGTGCCGCTGCTCCTTGTCCCCAACTGCCCCCTCCTGAGACCCCCCCCCCAACTTCTGCCCTAGGACCCCTTACCTGTCCCCTGACAAACCCCCGGAGCTCCCATGCCTATCCAACCGCTGCCTGTCCCCTGATTGCCCCCTCCAAGCCACTGACCCATCTAACCCCCCTTCTGACTGCCCCCCCGAACCTCTGCCCCATCCAACCCCCCAGCCCCTTTACCGTGCCACTCAGACCAGCGTGTCTGGCTCCGTGCGGCGCCAGCCACACTGCTGCATACATGCTGCCGTGCTCCCCCGCAGAGCCACAGCCCCTTCCCCCCCAGCACCTGCCTTCCAGATTTGAACACCTCAAAATTCAGGAGTGCTCAAGCTCAGTTTGGGCAACTCTTACTTCATTTCTCCCAAATCAAATATACTGATCCACTGTAACTTGCTATAGAAAAAGTAGGATAAAATTGAGCAAGAAATGCTTCCCAGTGGTTATGACTGGAATTGCTATTTTCAGCAGCCATTGCCTTGTTTGTTTGTTTAAAAGGAAGACCGTGATATTGCATTGGCAAATTCCCCATAGAAAGAAAGAGTGGAACAAAAGAATAATAAAGGCACCTCAACTTTTCCTCATTTATGTAGGACAGTCTTATAATATGTATCCAGATATCCTCCAATCACACAAGCTGAAAATTGTTCCACTTTACTGCAGTTCTGTAACCATATGGGAACCAATCCTGTCTGTGTTCTGTGCACATCTAAAATTCCTGCTGAATGATCTGCCATGGGAGTGAGTTACCAGTGACCCAGGGCTGCAGCGGAAGGAGGGTGCAGGTGTGTGTGTGGGGGGAAGAGAGCCCAGGGCTGGGGTGGCAGGAGGTGTTGGGGGAGGGGGGCAATGGTGGGGAGGAATGAGGGAGCCCAGAACTGGGGCAGCAGAGGGTGTGGGGGGAGAGCTCAGGGCTGGGGCAGCAGGGGGGGTGCAGCGAGGAGCCCATGGCTGGGACGTGGGGCAGCCAAAATTTTTTTTGCTTGGGGAGGCAAAAAACCTAGAGTCGGCCCTGATACATAGACACAAATGTTCACAATGAGCCTTCCGGCCCCAGTGAGGATGTGAGTGGTGAGGATATGCCTGATCTTCCAGTCAGGGCCGGCTTTAGCAAGAGCGGGGCCCGATTCCTGGGGGCGGGGCTTGCTGCAAGCCCCGCCCCCAGGACCCGAGCCGCGCCGCGGGGACGGGGGGGGGGGGACCCGAGCCGCGCCGCGGGGGGGGGATGGGGGATACGAGCCGCGCCGCGGGGGGGGGGAACAGGGGGACCCGAGCCCTGCCGCGCCGCGGGGGGGACGGGGAGCCGAGCCGCGCCGCGGGGGGGACGGGGACGGGGGGGAGCCGAGCCGCAGGGGGGAGCCGCGCCGCGGAGGGGGGAACGGGGGGACCCGTGCCGCGCCGCGCCGACGACCGGAGCCGCGCCGCGGGGGGGAAACGGGGGGACCCGAGCCCCGCCGCGCCACGGGAGCCGCGGGCTGGAGCCAAGCCAGGCCAGAGCCACTGGGGCCTGCGGGAACGGGACGCGCCTCCCTGGAGCCCTTCTCCCGCCCCAACCCAGCTTACCTCGTGCTGCCGGCCCGCCCCTGTTCCTCTCAGACTTCCCGCGAATCTCTGATTCGCGGGAAGCAGGGGAGGGGGCGGGGCGTGCAGGTGAGGGGAGGAGGGGGAAGTGAGCTGGCGGCGGGGTGGACAGCTGCAGCGCGGGGCCCTCTTGGCGCGGGGCCCGATTCAGCTGAATCGGCCTAAAGCCGGCCCTGCTTCCAGTTAGTCAGAGTGCAGGTGACCTGGCAGCTACTGCAGCATCCATATCTCCATCTCAAATGGATGTAACCATGCACATTCCTGAAGAAAAGTGTAGCTCAGAGAAGTGTGTGGTGGAGGCGCAAGAAACAGCTGCCGTTGAGTTTAGTTCCTTAAGTCTAGATGATCCAGGACTGTGGACCCATTTGAGCAGTAGCCTGAGGGACTTCCTTGTACTGCATGGGCCACAGCAAGTGAAAAACTTCATGTTTCCCAAAGACAATGAAAATAGAAGTTTCCATCCAACACATTACTGGTGTGAAATCCCCAATGGTGACAAAGTGGAGAGGCCAGGGCTTATGTACTTAAAAACCCAGAATGCTGCATACCATTTTTTGCAAACTCTTCGAGTCTAATGCTCCAGCCACATTGGGTTCTACAGGAACAAAGGACTGGAAGAATCTGGCTAGAAATCTGGCATGCCATGAGAAGGCAGTAAATCACCAAAGAGCATTCCATAGGTGGAAGAGCTTGAGATGATCCTAAGGTTAAAGGCCACCATAGATAATCATCATCAAGAGAAGATTGCATCAGAGCCTCTTTACTGGCAAAATGTTCTGAAAAGGCTCATTGCCATTGTGAGAATGCTTGCTACCCAAAACCTAGCACTGTGTGGCACTTCAGATCAGCTGTATGTGCCAAACAATGGAAACGTCCTTAAAATTGTGGAGCTGATGGCTGAGTTAGATGCTCCTGGAGTACAGCATCAAAGAAGAGTCACCACCCAAGAAATGTACACACACCACTGCCTTGGAAAAAACATTCAAAATGAGATCATACAGTGACTGGCAACAAAAGTCAAACAGAAGATTGTGGCAGATCTGAAGTCAGCAAGATTTTACTCTGTTATTCTGGACTGCACATCTGACATCAGGCATACGGAACAAATGACTTTAATGGTGCGTTTTGTAACAACAACAGAACCTAATGAAAATGTCCCTGCAATGGTGACTGTCAGAGAGCATTTTCTAGAGTTTATTGACATTGATGATACTACAGGAGCTGGTATGACAAATGTGCATCTTAAAAAGCTGGAAGTTGCGATAGCTGACATGAGAGGTCAGGGTTACGATAATGGTGCCAACATGAGAGGAAAGAACAGAGGAGTGCAGGCACGGATCCGAGAGTTAAACCTTCGAGCTTTTTTTGTCCCATGCAGTTCTCATTCATTGAACTTGGTGGTCAGTGATACAGCATCAGCTTCTAGTGAGGCTGCTGAAATTTTTAATGTAATTCAAAGCATTTATTTATTTTCTCTGCATCATCTCACCTATGGCAAATTTTGAAGCAACATCTGGGAACATCCTCTCTGACACTGAAGCCACTGAGTACCACACGATGGGAAAGTTGAGTGGAGGTGATAAAGCAAATCAAACACCAAATTGGGAAGATAGATGATGCCATAGTTGCCATTATGGAAGATAATGCTATGACAGGAACTGTTCGTGGGAGAACAGTGGCAGAGGGAAATGGAATCACCAGAAACCTAGAGAACTTCAAATTTCTGTGTGGCTTAGTGTTGTGGCATGACATACTATTTGAAATAAATGTTGTAAGCAAGAGACTGCAAGGTGTTGACTTGATATATCTGAAGCAATGGAACAACTGGACAAAGCAAAGTCATACCTACAGTCTTATCGGTCAGATGAGGGATTTCAAAACGTTCTGAAGAGTGCACAGAAGTTGGCAGAGGAACTTAACGCTGAAGCTATTTTCCCACCCATTCAAGAATACTAGAGTCACCAAAGAAGACGACATTTTGATTACTAGGCATGGGATAATCCCATAAGAGACCTCAAACAATAATTCAAAGTTGAATTCTTTAATCGGGTGCTAGATTGTGCAATGCAGTCAGTGGAAGAACATTTCATGCAGCTCAAGGAACACAGCAGTATATTTGGGATGTTGTATGATATTCCAAAACTCCTCACTATACCTGAAGAAGACCTACACCAGCAATGCAGGACACTAGAGACAGTGTTGACACATGATGATGTGCGTGATATTGATGTGAGTGATTTAGGTGATGAACTGAAAGTCCTTTCAAGATACATTTCAGCAGGATCAACTCCAAAGACTGTTCTGGAATACATGTGCACAAATAAGATGACCACCCTCTTTCCAAATGCTTTTATTGCTCTGCACATACTTCTAACGCTTCGTGTAACAGTTGCCAGTGGAGAACGCAGCTTCTCCAAGCTGAAGTTAATAAAAACACATCTACGCTCCACAATGACACAGAAGAAGCTGGTCGGCCTTGCAACCACCTCAATAGAGCATGAGCTGGCCCAGACTGTGGACCTTCAGAAAGCAGTTCAAATCTTTGCAACCAAGAAGGCACAGAAAGCACCACTTTGATTATTCAAACAGATGAAAAATGCCAGCGTTTACTATGCAGACAAGAAAAGTTACATTTGCTGTTCAGGCATTTGAAAGTTAAGTGTTACTTCAAATTTGTGAAAAAGGCATTTTAAGTTGTTAGTTCTCCTTTATTGGGGTAGGTAGCAGAGTAGTACCAGGAGAGGAGTAGAACAGGAAGAAGGCAGAATTGAGACCTTTCAAAGTTTTGGCCCAAGCGAGGTGTCATTTGAGCTCCCCGCCTCAGGTGCCAAAATATTATGGGCCGGCCCTGAACCCTGTATATGATGTGTGACATTTCACTCCCTATTCTTTATGAAAATATGCTTATGATAGGGATCTGACATAACTGAGATATACTTTATGCAAGATGGCTCATGTAATATATCATTGGAAAGGTTATGATTTACTGAATGTGATTATCCAATTTGTATGCTTGTATTATTTCTGTATCTGAAGTTAGGAATATTAACTATGTATCTGTATTTCAAATGTGTTACTTTGGGTGTCACCCCAACCAGCCCTTCAGGTATAACAATGGAAAAGCCAGACGGGGCGAATGGCCAATTAGCAAAGACAATGGAATGTGAAAGAGCTTAGTCTTCCTGTGGACGCTCCAGACAGCCTACGAGTAATGGCTGCCACAGCCTTGCAGAGATATGGGTCTGAGTCACCTGGGACTGGACCCACCCCGTGGAAAGCCAGTGTTCTTCCACTGGGAGACAAAGGATTCCCACCATACACAAGAGCTATATGAGGCAGGGGAATGACATCATTGGGGTTCTCCTCTGTCTCCCCTCCCAAAGGGCTAGTCTACGCCATGTAGCTTTTAGCGACAAGGCTGTGTCAACACAGCCTTGTCGCTAAAAGTCAGCATGTGTAAAAGCTCTTTGTCAGTACTTTATCAGCATTTTTGCTAACAAAATACGTCCAGCCCCATGAGAGCGCTCCTGCTGGCAAAGCCGCGTTCACACTGCCACTTATGTTGGCAAAACTTTTGTCGTTCACGGGGGGCTTTAAGTACCCATGAAAGACAAAACTTCTGTCGACAACTTCACAGTGCAGACATACTTCCAGGTGTTCTTGAGTGTCTCTTTGGGTAAGAACTGAACTGGGGGGAGAAGGGTTGAGCCCAAGCTGGGGGTGCGTCTAGCTTGTGAGTAACAATACCTAAGGTCTCAAGCTGGAAACCACTGTAGCTGCCTTTCTGTAATCCGCCTGCAACAAAATCTAGGGTGAGAAATTACTATTTACAATTTTTTTTAGTGAAACAAGCTTAGTTTGCATTTTTGGTTTTATTTGCTTAGTACTCTGCTTTGTTCTGTTTGCTATCTCTTTAACCACTTGAAATCCACCTTTTGTAGTTACTATTATTTCTTGTTTATAATATAACCCAGTTTATGCAATTCATAAAAGGCTGTGCGTACCTTCCTCCACGTTGAGGGAGGAGGCGGATTTCATAACATAACTTTGGGTCTGTACTCCAAGGGAGGTGAACACCTGAGTGCTGGGGAAAATCCTGTAAGCTGAGCCTTCCCAGAACTGATCTCCGTGTCTGTTTCGTTCTGCAGTTGGGTGTGGCCCTGCCTGTGTGTTTGCTGGAAAAGGCTTAATAGCCTGGCTCAGCAAGACAGGTAAAAAGTGTGCCCAGGCTGGCACAACAGCCAGGTGGTATTACAGCACATCAGGTGGCATTCTAAGGGGGGAAACCCAGCACATGATGGAAACCACTTCAAGCCAGGGGGTGCTATAGTGCTTCCAGAACCTATGGTCTGTTGATGTTAAGTGAAAAGAGTTGGTGGATGCAGACAAGTGGACTTCCATGGCAGCTGGAGTTGAAGTACGTTTGTGGAGCAGTGTGGAGACAGTTGCACTGATGCTGTTCCTGTTTTGTGGATAAATAGAGTTGGGGCATGATTTAGATCTCATATTGGTGTAGCCCCATTGACTTCAAAAGAGCTACTTCTGATTTATTCTGATGCAGATGAGACTGAATTTGGGTTCCTTGTGTCTGAAAGGTGCTTGTGACACCAAAATTCATTTATAAATGGAAACAAGGAGGCATTGATGTTAATTTGCTGCTGCTTTGGAAAAAGTTCACTGTCATAATGAAGTCGGAGAATAAAAATGATGACTACTCTGCATATAAAACATGCATTATTTCAAAGGGGTTGTTAACATATTGGGATAAAGCTTAGGAGACATGGGGAGAACCCGAAAGCTGCACATCTGCCTGGCACTTGTAGTCACATCCATCATGAGTGGGTTACCATCTGTAGTATTTTCCTGCATGGAAGTAGGAAGTACGTGTGGAGAAAGTTGTTCTCATACTGCGTATGCCTTTTTGTCCCTTTTAGTTATCAGGATGTGTGTAAGAACTCTCAGGTTTGCAGAATATTTAGGACAAAGCTTCTGAAAACGTGTTATTCCGGAGTTTTTCAGCTACTTTTTTCCCCCTATTCTGCAATTCTTTTAATTATTTATGCTGCTGTCATTGTTGCCATCATGCATAGAATGCCCAATGGCCAACAAAGAGCATGATGGAGTTTTCCATCTGTCTCTGCTCTTGCTTCAAGATCTAAAAGGTTTTGAGACTGAGTCTTACATAATCAGATCATGTTTATCCTCTTCAAAGAATGATGGTGAGAGAATATTACATAATTCAAAAAGAAATTTGTGCACTCTGAGGAGAAGAGGAAGGAAGAGATCTAGATAGAACCCAATCCTGCACATTCAAGTCAATAGGAGTGTCAAACTGAGCAGGAATGGGTCCTTCATGAGAGAGTATGCAGTCCTACTAAGGATGTGATGCATGGGTATCGGATGCAATAAGGCAGAACACTGTAAGAGGCATATAAAATTTTTCTAACTCCTCATCTATATGGGTTGATTTCTTGAAGGGAGGCTTTTTATTTTTTTATTATTATTTTTAGTGAAAATAGTACAAATGCTTAAATATTTCTCATAGTACTATGTAAAAATGGATAAAGCAACAAAACCCGTAAATATATAACAAACCTAACCAGTTTTAGTCTCAGATCTCTGTCATATTTCCTTGATTGTGGCCCACTACTCCATGTTTAGAAGGTTATGCACTTCACTGGTTAATAAGAAATTTCCATATTCCAATTTGGTTTTCATCATATAAATTTTAAAAAAGTTTTTCTTCCCTCCACTTGTTGTTTAGCTATTGAGGGTGATTGATATTAGTGAGCAATCTAACCCCTGAGCTTTCCAGTGCTGTGCTGAATCTGTTTTATCGATAAGGTATTTATAAACTAGGATGAGAGAAATGAAATTAATTTTGTCTCCTTTAATTTCCAGGACAAGGCATCAGGAAGGATAGAAAGTATTTTAAAAAATCAATGGGAATGAATAAGATTAGGGAATCTAACCTCTTCTCTGATTACAGTCTCCACACATCTCCTCTGAACAGCATCTGCAGTGCAGAAAACATTTCTTTAGAAAAAGTTTGATCCATGCGAGAATTTACCTTTCATAGTCAACAAACTTAACTGTTTCAGAAATGATTCACTCTCCATAATAATTATTGGGTCTATCATTTTATATGCATGTACAGTAGCACCTCAGAGTTACGAACACCAGAGTTACAAAGTCATTGGTCAATCGCACACCTCATTTGGAACTGGAAGTATGTAATCAGGCAGCACCAGCAGAGACCCCAACCCTCCAAAAGCACATACTGTACAGCACAGTACTGTGTTAAATGTAAACTACTAAAAAATAAAGGGAAATTTTCTAAAAAAATTGACCGGTAAGAAAACTGTTTCTGTGCTTGTTTTGTTTAAATTAAGATGGTTAAAAGCAGCATTTTTCTTCTGCATAGCAAAATTTCAAAGCTGTATTAAGTCAATGTTCAATTATAAACTTTTGAAAGAAACAAATAATCTGATGGGATCGTATGATAGCAGGGATGGACAGAAGGAATGGCTTGAAGAAGAGGATTCAGAACGCCTATAGTCTGCTTTTGACACACCTCAACGTGATAACTAGGGTTGCCTGGTGTCCAGTTTTTGACCGGAACACCTCATTAAAAAGGGACTCTGGCGGCATGCTGACCAGGCTGTTAAAAGTTTGGTTGGCATGGGGCTGGCAGGCTCCCTACCCAGCTCTGCGTGGCTCCTGGGAAGCAGCTGGTATGTCCCTCCAGCTCCTAGGCCTAGGGGCAACCACGGGGGCTCCGCGTACTGCCCCTGTCCTGAGCACTGGCTCCGCAGCTCCCATTGGCCAGAAACACGGCCAATGGGAGCTGTGGGAGCAGCGCCTGCAGACAGGGGAAGCCAGGGAGCTCTGCGCACTTCCCCTGAGCCTAGGAGCTGGAGGGACATGTCACTACTTTCAGGAGACGCCTGAGGTAAGTGCCACCCAGAGCCCACACCCCGAGCCCCTCGACCCCAGACTGGAGCCCCCTCCCTCACCCTGAACCCCTACTTTCTGGCCCCACCCCACAGCTTTCACCCCCAGCCCAGAGCCCATATCCCTGCCTCAGCCTGGAGCCCCCTCCCACACTCCAAACCCCTTGGCCCCAGCCCAGAGCCCCCTCCTGCACCCCCAACTGGAGCCATCACCCCCCTCCCGCACCTCCCCGCCCCAGCCCAGATCCCCCTCTTGCACCCTGAACCCCTCATTTCTGGCCCCAGCCCAGTGAAAATGAGAGAGTGAGGATGGGGGAGAGTGAGCAACAGATGGAGAGGGGATGGAGTGAGCAGGGGGCAGAGTCTCAGAGAAGGGGCAGGACAGGGGGAAGGGCAAGGGTGCTTGGTTTTGTGCAATTAGAAAGTTGGCAACCCTTGTGATAACCCAGAAGGTACAGTATCAAATGCCCTCTTTCATACTAGCAGATAGGAATGACTGTTTTTGGTTCTGCATTAGTTTTTAAAAGCTTCAAACTGCTGGCTGCAGAATTTAATAATATCATAATAAATAATGTATTAATTTTTCCCCTGTAAACAAGTTGAATTACACTTAAAGCTTGATCCTGCAAACAGCTATGTATATGCTAACAGTCCCCCAGGGATGTCCATGACTACTGGTTTAGTAAAACAGCTGGAGGTGAGGGCAAGACCTGGCCATATGAAACATGACAGAGGCTGCCTCTTGACTCGTATTCTGCACCCAAATTTCCTTTGAAGCCTGTCTTATCTGATGGTGTATTTCTAATACATTGTCATCACCATTGTAATTGATGGAGGCTCCATAATGGTAGCCTTAAAGACGGAAGTACTCTGTTTAGCCAGTCTTTTAAAATATCAGTCTTGGAGTATTCATTGTGTGCATTCATTCAGCCACTCAATCTGTTCATTCTATATAAGCCTAAAAAAACCTGAAGGACTAATTGAAATTCAGACAGCTTCACAAAATTGCTGCTAACCACTGTTCTCTCTCTGGTTAGGGGTGTATGTACTCATAATATTCAAGGAAACACATCAAACTGGTGAAGATGGTGGATCTCCTAACATGCTTCTTTGAGTAGATGCTAAACATGAGGCACACAGCAAGCCTGCCTTTAACTTTATTAATAAACAGAATGTTGCCCAACAACACTCTCTGATTAGAACTAGAAACATTTGTAGGTGCAGCTCTGTCATTATTGCCTTGCATTATTATATGCAAAGCAGATACAAGACAAGGCAATGTTTTTGTTTTTAAAAACTGCAGAAAAAGAAGACTACCTAACTGAAAAACTTTTTCAGGCTGTACATCATTGTATGCAAAGAGTTTGCAATGCAAATATTTTACAAAGGATGTATTGTTTGTCTTGCTGTTTTTAGTCCAGAGCAACAGAGACTGCTTTGCAGTCTTTCCTTTGTCCTTTTTCTTATTTTCATTTTCCCCAACTACATCTCATGATATAAACTGTGGATTTCCCCCCTCCACCACATAATCTAGAGAACTGACCTGATCTGAGCTTTGAATCTCATGAGACAAGATGCCTTCTCCCCACCTAAGTTATGCCCTTTAAGATTTGGTCAAGGGTATCTTTGGAGAAACATATCCAAGTATGTCGCCAAAGAGTTTTCCTTTTAGATGAAGGAAAGATTAGTTTCATTTTAGTAGAGAAATTGGCCCCTCTTCCATCCCATAGCACCACCTACATAGCCCTTCCAGAGAGAGAGAGAGATTAATTATGGAGTTTTTGTGTTGCCTCTGACAAAACTTATCCTATTATACGATTAAGTTTCTTGCAAAATGTGGAACTGTGGGGAGGCTAATTCAAAATATTTGCATAACTTGTTTGGGGGAGGGGGGAGTTATTTTTCTAATACCTAGTGGATGCACTACTCTTGAAGTGAAGTGTAAGAGAAATCTGGTTAGTTTGACACTTCCATCTTGGAAAGTCTCATAAAGACAGTTTGTTAGTAGAAAGTCTATGAAGTTTCATAAAAATTATAGGGGAAAAAAATCTATTTAGGAATTTCTAGTTTCTTGGTTCACTGTTTTGGTTTATGCAGTGCTGTGTGTTCTAATACCCAATCCTCTGAAAAACCCAGGTTTTTCATTTCTCTCTTAAAAACTGTACAACATCCCACATGCTTGTGAAGAGCACTTGGAAAATAATCAAATTAATGTACAACAGGTGGGCAATCAGCCTTCCAAGATGCACTTTAAAAACAGGTCATCCATGCATTGGGGGAGGGACAGCTGTTTAAAAAACAAACAAACAAAACCCTTACTGGAAGATGGCTGGCAGTCTTTCCCATGCAGCCTGCAAGTAGAGAAGACAGAAGAACTCACAGGAAACATCACAAGTGAAGCCTAATAGTGCTTCCTGGCCCCTACACAGATACACAGAGTTGTGATCTGGTCCTAATTTTTTAAGGCCTTACCAAACAGACTTCCACATGAAAGAGAGTGTGTAATTCAGTGACAAAGAGTGTATTTCCAAAATGCCTCCTTTTGAAGAATGGTGTTTAAATTTACTGTGTGCACCTGGTGTTTAGCTGAGACACACGGAGTACTTTTCCCAGACCTAAAGAAGAGTTCTGTGTAGCTTGAAAGCTTGTTTCCTTGTCCAGCAGAAGTTGGTCCAATAAAAGCTATTATCTCATCCACCTTGCTTCTTTAATATCCTGGGACCAACCCGGCTACAGCAACACTGCAAACAATGGAAGAAATTGAATTTTGCCATCTGAAATGGAAACTCCATAAAATGAAGACAAAGGAAGAAAACTTACTTGACATCTACTTCCTGAGTAAAGGTCAGAAACAAAATGACATCCACAGAGAACTCACCATTTACAACCCTCTGACCACTATCTACAACTCAGGCTGTTCAGAATACTTTGCAGAAGGACTTGGTAGAAACTGAGGAACCATCTTTTCCACATCATACACTCCAGAAGGGATCACCTCAACAAGATATCAACACATACTCATAAACACTGGAAAGAAAAAAAAAATCAGGAAACCTACCTTGAGATCATACTACATGACACCCCAACATCATAAATTAATTCAGCTCAGGTAGGGGGTACTCTCTCTATGGGACTGAACCGTTGCCCTACCATAGAATCTGATACCATACTAACAGGTGGAGAACCAGAAGAATTCTTTCACAACTGTGATGACACCACGCACAACTCTCTTTTGTCTGTCTGTCAGTGAAGATGTGAATCATCTGACTGGCCCCCCGAAGTGTACAAAACCAAATACTTGATCATTACATTGATTATTTCAGGGGGAAAAAAAGATAGTGAAATCATTAACAAACACACAACTTCCTCCAAAATTTCTCCACCGTTGAGGATCGCTTATTCCGTCCTTAGTGGCCAAACCAGCAGATAAAGAGGGTGCTGTCATAACTCTCAACCTTGATGATTATGTCAATGAGGCCAACTGACAACCATCTATTATAAAGAACTCAAGGAAGACCCCACATCATAATTCAGCCAGGAATTTAAGGATATCCTCAAATCCTTCCCCAAACTACTCCAAGAGAAACTCTACAATCTCATCCTCCACAAACTCATCCCATGACCCTCTACATGCTTCCTAAGATACACAAACAAAGGAACCCAGGCAGACCCATTATATCTGGCCTGGAACTCTGACTGAAGGAATATCAGGACGCAGAAACCATCCTCAAATCACACAAAGGGCCAGCTTCCTCCAGGACACAACGTATTTCCTTCAGAAATTCTGCAACATTAATAACCTCGCTCAGAACACCATCCTTGCCACCATGGATGTCGCTTCCTTCTATACCTACATCTCTCACAGTGATGGAATTGCTGCCTGACTCAAATATCTACAAGGCAATGGACAACACTCAGATATACACCCCCAAACACATCTCTAAACTCATCCATTTCATCATCACCTCAAAGAAATTTTACTTTCAACAACAAACACTTTTGTCTAAACCATGGGAACAGCCATGGGTACTAGGATGGCTCCCCAGTATGCCAGCCTCTTTATGGATCACTTTGAGGATGAGTTTCTGCATAAATGCACCACAGAACTAATGATATACCTGAGACTGATAATATTTTCATCTTCTGGAGAGAGAACTTAACCTCCCTAAGAATTGCACCACAACTTCAACAACCATCTCCCATTCATCAAACTCTCTCTAGAAAACTCCTGCACCAGCATCAACTTCCTGGACATCACAATCAGCTTCAACAATGGAATCCTACATACATTTGTATACAAGAAATCCACGCTTCACCACAGCTACCTTCATAAATCCAGTAACCACCCCAAAACTGGTATCTACAGCCAGGCACTCAAATACCACAGAATATGCTCTGAGGAGAAAGTACAGGATACACACCTCAACACACTTAAAACTCTCTTCACCAAACAAGGACACTCCACTAGAGAAGTAGATCACATTATAGAATGGGCCATCCAAATACCTGAAGAGAACCTGCTTCAATACAGAAAGAAACCCCCTTCTGGCCACATGCACCCTAGTTGTCACTTACCACCCCACACTGGAACCCATATGAGATATCTTTAAACAATATCAACCAAAACTCGATGAGGACCACAACCTGAAAGAAATCTTTCCTGAGCCCCCCCTCTTCAGGCCTTCAAATAACCCCCTAACTTCACCAAGCTCTTCATCAGAAGTAAGTTCCCCACAGACTAGGACCCACAAACTCAAAGCAGTACCAGACCCTGCCATAACATCAGATGCAAAACCTCCAGACCTATCTGCACTGCTATGATGATCAATACCTCCCACAACACATACAATACCTCCCTTTTGAGATCACTTGTGCCTCATGAGATTTAGTGCCTCAAGTGCACTATATGCCCCAATAACACTATGTGGCTGAAATCAGACAATCACTACCCTCTTGAATAAACTCACTCAGCAAAATGATAAGAGCACCATATTGCCTGTGGGTGAATACGTTTCACAAAATGATCACTCCATATGTGACCTGTCAGTCCTCATCCTCAAAAGAAACCAGTAAATTCCTTCAAAAGATGAGCCTGGGAGCTTAAATTCATAATTTTGCTAGACACTAAAATTCATGGTCTTAAAGACACTAGATAAGGGGTAGGCAACCTATGGCATGCGTACCAAAGGCGGCACGCGAGTTGATTTTCAGTGACATTCTCACTGCCCAGGTCCTGGCTACCAGTCCGGGGGGCTCTGCATTTTAATTTAATTTTAAATGAAGCTTCTTAAACATTTTAAAAACCTTATTTACTTTACATTCAACAATAGTTTAGTTATATATTATAGACTTATAGAAAGAGACCTTCTAAAATGTTTAAATGTATTACTGGCACGTGAAACCTTAAATGAGAGTGAATAAATGAAGACTCGGC
Organism: Malaclemys terrapin pileata; assembly: GCF_027887155.1. Classification (NCBI taxonomy): domain Eukaryota; kingdom Metazoa; phylum Chordata; order Testudines; family Emydidae; genus Malaclemys; species Malaclemys terrapin. The sequence goes on along the minus strand of NC_071515.1, from coordinate 28,479,856 downwards.
ACACCACTTCTGAAAGATTGCCGACCCCTGCACTAGATTTATGGCTTATTACAACAATCTGTAACCCGCTAAACCTCCCTTTTTTGTCCTTTCACTGCAGAGGTATTAACAGGCCACTTCACCTTGACTATTCTCTGAGAATATGTGTTAACTATTTATGCTAAACAAACTGTTCTACCTTGAATTTAGCTGTGACACTGAGTATCTTTTCCAGATCTGAAGAAGAGCTCGGTGTAGCTTGAAAGCTTGTCTCTCTCACCAACAGCACCTTTTCTGTCTATGGCCTTGGCTACACTGGCTCTATACAGCGCTGCAACTTGCTGCGCTCAGGGGTGTGAAAACGCCCCCCCCCCCGAGCGCAGCGAGTACAGCGCTGTAAAACGCCAGTGTAATCAGCGCCTGCAGCTCTGCACGCTCGCTCACAGCGCTGCACGCTACTCCCCTCGGAGAGGTGGAATACATACAGCGCTGTGAGAGAGCTCTCGCAGCGCTAGCGACGCGACTACACTCGCACTTCACAGCGCTGCCGCTGCAGCGCTGGGAGGTCCCGAGTGTAGCCAAGGCCTATATGTGGAAAAGCACTTTTATCCCCCATTGTGGTTCTGAAATAGTTTCAATATGCCTTGTTTGGAAGATCTAAGGGGTTAATTGTTCGGTGGTCTGTTTATGCCAGCATAAGGATCCTCACCAAAAATAGCACAGGCACATGGGGCCTTTTCAACTGCAGCTTCAAAGAGGCCTAAGGGCTGGGTGCATGTTTGGGGCATTCCACAGGACCAGGTAAGTGTGGTGATAGGGGGTGTGGTTGGCATCCCTACATCCTGGTGATTCCTTGCTACCAGAGGTTCCATACGGGGTCTGACTTGGGGTGGAATGTACAAAAGTTAAGCTTCTGGTAGCCTCTGAACAGAGGAGGAGAACGATGACTCCTCTCAATTACTATACCACCCTTAACACCAGTGCAGGGATGAATTTCCCCTTAAGTGACTTTTTTTTCTTTCTTTCTCTCTGAGCCTAGACGCCTAGGCTACCTTATCCAGGCCTTGAAACCTTCCAGAGGAGAAAAATAACAGGTTAATTAAAGACACACTGCTGCTCTCAGACAAAGACCCTATTTGGCCAAAAAGGGAAACATTTTTGCAAAATGGAAACTTTGCAGTGTTTTGACAGGTGGGAACACAAACCTTCTGTAAAATCCCCTATTGGAGGAGGCAGATAATCCTAGCTCAGTGCTGAATTAGCTGATAAAGTACAAAACTCTTTAAGAAAAATCCCAGGTTTTGGCTGCATGAAACCACGGTTTTGTGCCTTCTGATCTGAATAAGGCTTAATGCTCTACAGGTGAGCATAAGATGAAGACCTGTATTAACATGAGCTCCCTGCTCCCATCGGCTTTCCATGACTCAGCGGCTGGACCACCATCAGGTTTGTGCAGAATTGCACAGCTGTGTGCAGATGCAGCCCAGATGTGAACACCTTACAAATTTTCCATTAAGAAAAAGCTAGAGATTTTCATCACTTAAATGCTGGTGTTTAATCTTGGATCAAGATTTCCTGAAGACTTCTTATACATACTGTTTTTTTTTAATTAATACTGTATTTCCACAATCCTCTGGTACACACTCAGCCCTTCTAATTTAGAATATATATTTGCTTGCAACATTTCATGTGTGTGCAGAATTTCCTGTACAAATGCTGGAAAATAGAGTAAATTTGGTCTTATAGCTAACATGTGGGATTGGAAGTAAGGACACTTAAGTTCTATTTCCAGCTCCACCAAAGCCTCACTATGTTACTTTGGACACATCACTTAACTGGTGCTGCCTCAGTTTCCCTATCTATAAAACAGGAATATTACTTGATAGGTTAATGTGAGGCTAAATTCAGTAACACTTGGAATGTACATCTCTATAAAAGGGAAAACATTTTAATTATAAATAAGGCAATCAATAACACTCTCATATATCCTTGAGATAAAGGCTTGAGACGCCAGAGGTTTGACTTATTCTCAGACTCTTCCTTAACTAGAACAGTCGCTATTAGGTAGTAACTTCAGTTACAAATAACAAAAATATCTGGAGTTTAGAAATATTGATTTGATTGTTTTGTTAAGTTGTTTAATTTGGAAGTATTTCTAAAACACTTCCAAAATATAAAGTGCTACGCTATATAAGCTCTCAGTGTTGTCTATTCATTTTTAGTTAGTTGAGCTTATTCCAGAACTTTGGACAGGCTTCAAACTGGGCTAATATGCTTCTCCATTGTACAGACAGACCTGCAATATGATATTATAATTCACGGTAGTTCTGTTTCTGTTGTATAAAGTGCTTGATTCAGCCATTCCTTTTCTCCTGTTTCAGTAAGGCTGGCTAAGTTATATTTCTTAGTATATTAATTAGCATACTTCCAGTTGGCCTAATTCTGTCAGAGGCGAGTCTGAGGAATGTTAATGTCTAACATTTGTTGGGTGTAACAATAAAATCATAAGGCAGGGCCACAGTTCTCCACAGTATTGTACTTACAGTATCCGCAACAGCTATATTTATAGTTGTTGTGTATTTGACTGGTCTGGCTTGTGGACCTATAAACTCTAAGGCACCAGTTCAGGACGACACTTAAGCTCATGCTTAACTTTAACTTCCTTATGTACAGGGAATTTGGGAATTTCTTATCCTGACTCATTACTTTATAATATTGCTTTTCAAGAATGATTGTAACCAATAGGGTATGTTTGTTTACATATCAAACTATATTTTAATATTTAGTATATTACACATTGTGTCAGATTCTGGCCCTTCACTCCAGCTGCTTTTCTCTGCTCTGGGAGTCCGCTTATCCTGCTACCTGGGAATTCCCCTGGTGAAAGGTGATAAAGAGCTGGCTAGTGGCTCTACGTGATCTCTCTCCCAGTTCTTGGCATAGTGTGTGTGGCTGGGTGAAACTGGGCATGGCTGGAGCATCTCTGCATTCTGGCTATTTCCAGCTCCCAGAACAGCCTCTTTGGACTGCTCTAATTTATGATGAGGTCTGCTCCAGACCCTGGTCAGCCCCATAATTTTGGAGCCACAAAACAGGCACACAGCCAGCTTAGCCCCTCCTCTCCCAAACAGTCCAGAGCATGGCTCAAAATCTAGATATTTTGTTTCTAGACACTTTTACAGTGACAAGCATTTCTTAAAGAAATAAGATATTTAACATTCAGTGCGTCCATGGATTCCCCTTAAGAAATATTCTTTAGAATATACTTGGCATTCTCAAGAGACTGGGACATGTAATGAGCAAGAATTATCCTCTGGTTTGTGTATGCCTATGGAGAAGGGCCTACCATTTTGCTTTAAAACCTTTGAGTCTGTTTTGTGACTTTTTTTCTTGCTTCCCAATGAACATAATTTCCAATTTCCTGCTGGTATATCTGAGGCTTTTCTTAGGGATTATTTAAAACTTTTTATTTACTGCAGGATGTGGAAGCAGATATTGTGGTATTTCAGTTGACAGAATAAAAAATAAACTTGGAGTTGTGATATCTTTAAACTATGCTAACTTGCTTTGGGGTGGGATGACCAGGGGGAATGGCAATGAATTAAGCCATGTCAAAGAAGAGTAGATAAAATGAATGAGTGCTGATTCATATTTATAAATGGAGAGAAAGTGACAGAGGAATAATGCAGAAATACTCGGCTATGAGGATTGGTAATAGAAAGCTTTTTCTCACAATGGCTTGAATGTAGTGGAGGCTGAAAGTTGTTAGTGGCTATGAGAAGACAGTCTCTACTTACTTTCTATAGGACAGAACTGGCATCTAGATATTATGGTGACCAGCACCCTAAAAGGACCTTAAGTAGACATCTGCATAACAAAAGCTACTACTACAATTACTACTAACTGCCATCCTTATTAGTGCATTTGAATCTGACAGAGCAGGACTTGAACTTGGGTCTCCCACATCGTGGGTGAGTGTGCTAACCATAAGTACTACTTTAATAAAGAAGCCAGTCATCAAGTGGGCATGCAGTCTGAACTATCCCTAAACCCCACAAGTGGTCCCTCATTAACCTGATTGAGACACATTGATGGGGTAGCATGAGGAAGTCTGTGCTGCTGCTTATGGTATACCTGTTCTGTGGATAAACAGAGGACTTCAGTCTCCAGTGCAGACAATTTGTTGTCCATAAGCAATAGTGACTCTTGATAGAAAGGTCCAAGCCAAGGGCTGGTGGCACCAGTCCTAGAAGAAGTTGCAGAAGCACTGAGTGGCATGAAAAATAAAAGCTCTCAGCATACAAGCAGAAGTATGGGATTGCCTGGGGTAAGTCGTTTTGAACATACTGCATCATGAGGACTGAGAAGATGCCTGATGCCTGAGGAAAAGCACATGAGTACCAATATTTAAGATAAAAGGAGACACAAGACTATGGGCTTGCCTACATTTAAAACGCTATAACTGCACCACTGCAACGCTTCAGTGTAGACACCTGCCAATGGCGTAGGTAATCCACGTCCCAGAGAGCTGGTAGTCAGGTTGATGGAAGAATTCTTCCATCGACCTAGCACTGTCCACCCAGGGATTTAGGTTGGCCTAACGCCGCTCAAGACTCTCGATTTTTCACACCCCTGACTGATGTAGTTAAACCAACCTAATTTTCTAGTGTAGACCAGGGCTGTGGTAACTACCCTGGCATTTAACTCATGAGCAACACAAGGAAAATCTGGGAGAAAGTTATTGATAAGAGACTACAAATACAAAGGTCAGTGACTATCAGTTTTGATTTGTGTCAGGCAAGTCAACAATTGACACAATCTTTGCCTTAAAATTACTTGTGGGAGAAAAATAGAGAAGAGGGGAAACCCTAACATATTATTCATCTATCTTGAGAAAGCTTATGACCGGGTTCAGAGAGAAGTCATCTGATTGTGTATGAGAATGAAAGAAATACCTAAAGACTATATCAGACTGGAACAAGGGGGCTGTCACCACAAATAGAAGGCTATGTGGAGAAACTGAACAATTTCTATTTAGAGTCAGGGTACATAAAGCTCCTTTTTTAAGCACCAATGTGAACACATGCACTTACAGAAAACATCCAGAGAGTGGCACTGTGGTGCACTGCTTTTTGCAGATGATGTAGTAGCGCCGGTGAGGGAGAGCAAAGAGGAAGTGGAAGAAAACTTTGAGAGATGTAGGTGCGTATTTGAAAGAAATGGCATGAAAATAAGCAGATAGAAAACCGACTGTATAGTCGGTAGATTCCATGGTAGCTTGCAGGAAGACCGTGGGACATTGTCTGGTTCAAGCACGTATGTCTGACAGGTCAGGATAATGATTAATGACAAGCTTATAAGCAAAACAGGAAAGTCATGGACTAAATGGAGAGAAATGAGTAGAGTGATCTGCTCTAGGAGAATACCTATCAAATTGAAAATTAAGATCTACATACAGTAAATAGGCCTGTACTTTTATATGGCTCTGAATGCTGGGCACCGAGGAAGACAGGAGTAGTTATTGAATAAAGTAGAAATGAAAATGTTAAGAGGATGGAACAGGCTCAGAATGAATGAATCCGAGGAAGTTTGAAGTTGGTACCAATAATAGAAAAGGCGAGGGAAGCCAGGCTTAAATGGTTTGGGCATATCAAAAGAAGACTGGAAGAATATATAGGAAACAGGATGTTGATTTGAAGTGGAGGGCTAAGAGAAGGATTGGAAGACCCAAAACTAGAGAGATGGATGTCATGCAAAAGGATTTGATTAGCTGTGGCATGTCAAAGGGACTTCAAGTCAGACTGGAATGGAGAACTAGAAGAGCTGAACCCAAAAAAATGGGACTAAGGCTAGAAGAAGACAAAGTAGTAGTAGTGAGATCCAAATGTGCTCGGTGTTTATCTCCAATAGTTTGCTTAGGTTGCAATAGCCGTGTCTTCAGCAATCAAAACAAAAGGTGAGAACAAAGCACAAGAAATACACAGTAGAAACACAGCTACTTAAAACATATGCTGCAGATGACTCATAGCGTTAAGAACCCCCAATCCACCATCCCAATCTCATTCCTCCCTCCCCCTCCTATATGTACAATGTTCTCTGAGCAGTTACCATCCAATAAGGTTTAAATCCTGCATATAGGAAGCAATACTCCCATTGACTCCCGTGACCCAGGATCAAAGCTGGGGTTGGGTGCCCATGAAACCACATTTCAAGGCCAGCTGTTCTAATTATCTAAGGGCATTGATTAATTCTACAATCTGCAACTCTCAAATGCTCATAAGACTTATTTGTGGATTTTATGAATTTCTCAATCAGCTTTTTGTCATAAGGATGTGACTTGAAGAGCCAAAGGGAGGGAATTATTTCATAGTATTTATAGCAGAAATGTATGATGCTGTACTTGGATTAAGAAAACGTCACCAGTCATGAATTTTTTTCTTCCCTACCTCCCAAGAGACTCCATTTAAGATTTCTCTAGTGCACATGGGTTTATTCTCTGATGGTGTAAATTGGTGCCACTCCAAAGGAGCTGTGTCAAGTCAATGCAGAGATGTTAAGTTACACCAACAGCAGATTTGGTGCTAATCTCTTCAGAGAAGCAGTCTCAGCTTGTATTTTTGGATCTATGAATTCAATGGGAGTTGTTGTTTATGACAAGGCTGAATTGTTCCATCGTATTTTTGTAAAAACGACGTGGCGTCCTTGTGGCATCTTAGAGACTAACGCATTTATTTAGGCACAAGCTTTTGTGGGCTAAAACCCATATTTTTGTGTTTTTTTTTTGTTTGTTTGTTTTTTTTGTTTGTTTTTTTTTTTTTTTTTAGGATTCCCTAGTGCTTGAACAGCTTAAAGAAACTGATATGCAAACACTACGTGGGGGTCATGTCATTCACTCATGAAATGTACCTACCTCTGTGGTGTCACTCAGTTTATTTGGGCAGAATGTAAACACCACAGTTGGAATTGGGCCAGGACACTCAGAAAATGCCATCAGATCCTTAATGAGTGCAAGTGGGCAGAGCCTTTAATTCAATTTTCATCAGAAAAAAAGGCATTCCCAGCAGCACTGCTGCTTAGCACTGTGCTGGGGGACTGGCTCAGTACTGACCTAGAGGTAAGTTCGCTGCTTTCTGGATCACCAGCTCCTCTTCCTGAAGTTCAAGTACCTACGCATTCCGTGCAGGACTATCATCCACATACTCACCCAGATCAAACCGACAGTATAAGGTGCTTAGGCTGTAGGAGCTATATCTTGCTAGAGTAGACTTTTATCTCTAAGGACATATCCAGACTACAGCCCTAAGTCAACCTATTGGTCGACTTACAGCCACTGCAGTAATTACAGCCATGGCACTAATTGATGTCCACATCACCCTC